>NC_044290.2:9894905-10501071 GCF_004027225.2 Strigops habroptila
AGCAAACAAACAATTGCACTTGTATCCCAAGTGCATGTCTTCTCTGTGGAATAGAGGAAGAAGTCAGCCCCAAGCAACACTTCAGCTACCAGGGCTTGTTTCTCATTCTCTTCCTCCATTTTCAGCCAACCCAGTACCATACATCCAGACTTTAAAGCACAGTATGTATTTCTTCCTGACTTTTCCAACACCTTTATCAAACAGGAACAATCCCCTTGCTGCTTTGCAGAGTTAACAGCAAACATGGTCATGGAAGCACATATTTAGAGGCCACGTGCAGTGACCTGGTTGAAAGAAGACTGTTGCACAATTAGAACCTTATTATTTCAATCAGAGACCTGTATTAAAATTTGTGCTGCATGTACTTAGAATGAAACTTGCTTGACTTTCCTCTAGGAAAAATTGGGGTAAGGGGCTCTTGCTGTGTGCCTGGCACCTGAGGAAGCTGGTGTCAGTCCTAGATGCTCTGTAGGCATGGCTAGATCATGGTGTAGGGAGTTATATCAGAGCCCAGGCTCAGCTCCTCACATCCACATCACTTGAGTGCGAGTGAGGTGGAGTTTCTGTGCTGGGTGGGTCACCCCGACATGTTGCCAAAGTGATCATCCAGATCCTCTTGCTCATGAAATAGATCTTTATTGTTCAAAACGTAGGAAATAGAAGCATTTTGCTCTTCTAGCTGCCTGTTTCTGCTCCCATCTCACCAAGAGCAAATGTAACATGTTGAATTAACTGAAATATACGTTTCTGCTCTATCAAGGTCCCCACCCAAATGAGCTGTTGGCTCAGAAAATATTTATCCTGGCAAAGCACCTATGCATAACTTTGTAAGCCTTTATAGAAATGGTAGCGTAAATTTATTGGAGTAACTTTCAAACCCATAAATTCTGATCACTAGCTTCTACACAGGCAGAGTTCAAGCAAGGTTTCCTGTCTCACCATCTGTTTTTTTCTATAGATTTACATAGTGGCAACACTCACTTGCAGTTCACAAGGAAAGCCTCTAATTGCCTATTTGCATAGAGATGTGGAGATTTGTGCTGCGTGTCGGAATGACTCATAGAACTTTCCTAAAGTTTCATCAGATTGTCTTATTCCTTTTGTATTGATAATTGTGTTATGCATAATGCAGATTTTGGCACAACCTGCTTTCTACCGTGAGTTGGTACTTGGCACGTCTCACCGTGAACTTGCTGTGTGGTTCTCACGTGTCTCAGCGCGTACGCTCCTTGCGAGCCGGGAGCTGGAAGCTGCAACTCGTGGCTTCTTCAGCGGTAGGGCTGAGGTTTTGATTTGTGGTTGCAATGGTAGATTTAAGCAATTTGGTAACTATAACAAAATCAGCACAAAACGGCGTTGGTGTGTAAACCATTGGAAAAATAGATTTGGTTTGAAAGTTTGAAGATAGTTTATAAGTTAATCTGATACTGAATCTCTTTTATCCTTTATTTACATGTTCAGCTGCTAGTCCAGAAAAACACCTAAGTACTCGCTTAATTTGAATTAAGAGGTTAATCCTATTGGAAGCTAAGTACAGATGGGAGGCACTGATTCAACCAAGTAATAAAGCTTTTCCTGGGTCAAGGTTCAGCAAATACAACCACACTGGAGAGATACAAAGCACAATCCTTCCAGCTAATCTGTCCTAATATAGCCCTGCTTTGTACTGTTTACTCAGCATCTGTTGAATACAGTTATGGGCTAAAGTCCTTCTTTAAATGTAATCGGTTTGGTCTGAACATCTGATCTTGTAACGTGTCTGAGATGCTCAAACCTAGTTCTTGAAAGTCCTGTAGCCTCAATGAAGTTGAGAAAGACACAAAATGCAATGAAAAATAGTTGCATGATGACTGAAAAAGTCCTTAAAAGCACCTGCAAGTTGAGAAATGTTGTAAACGGATCTTGGGAAACAATAATTCACCTTGTCTGAGGGAGTAAAGGGCAAATATCGCTTTACTGACCTGGTTCAGATCCCACCAAAGACAAAAAGAAAACTTCTGACTATCAGTTGCAAAGTATACATCTGTATAAATGCTCTATTGAGATAGATTTAGGAATTATTATTGCTGCTTCTGCCTATGTCCCAGCAAATGCCTCGCTATTCCCTTTTCATTATTTCTTCCTCCTCTTCATATATTCTTTATTCTTAATGTTTTCTTTTTCTCTTCTTCTTTTTAACCTCATTTGTTCTTTACAGGTTTTTGCTGATCTTTCTTCTCTCTCCTTCCCATTCCCTTGATATCACAAAAATTCTGTGTTTATTTGGACCCCAATTTCGGCAAAAGAAGCAAAAACTTTACTCTGCAGCTTCCAAGAGTAGCCATCTATATATAAATGTACTTTGTTCTATTACAGATGACCCATATACGACAAGAATATGAAGCCACACTCAAAGGCCTGATGCCAGCAACTTTGAGACAGGAACTTGAAGACACCATTGTATCTTTGAAATCTCAGGTAAATTCTCATTATTCATCTTTAACTTTTTGAATTGGATAAAAGCCATCTTGTCTAGACAAGACATTCTGACTGTCTAAAACTTAGCTAAAAAGACTGAATAAGTCTTAAAACCAAATCATGGCAGCACTTACATGCTTCTCGTTCAGTCATCTCTCACAAGGCTTTTCTCCTCCAGTTTCCTCACCTTGAGAGCTACCACATTGTATCTTTTGATCCCAGATTTTACTTCAGTTGGCAGTTGAAAGTAGAAGTTATGCTCTATTCAGTATTAGGCTTTTTTCTCAACCTTTCAAATACAGCACACAGTTATCTCTCATCTTCCTTACCCTGTTTCTCCTGAAGGAATCATTTAAAGGTTGCATGTAAAGGGTGTAGAAGACAATTGGAAGTAATTTTCTTTTCTTTCCAGCCTATATAATAAAGAAAATGGGATATAACATTTAAGATACTGGTCCAAATGATCAGTGTGTTATTTCTACATTTTCCTATATGAAGAGGCTCTAACAGCCTTCTGTAATGCTTAATCTTTAATATTTAAAACACTAGCTCACCTAGAATAATGCAGAATCAATATTATTTCTATGAAATAGACTGTTCAATACCAAAATGTCATTGTAAATAGGGAACTGCTAATGAACTGCGTGTTTTTCTTGTTCATGGTTCCTGCAGAAGTTATTTGATGCTTTCCTATTCAGTATATTAGGAGCTGGAAGAGAACAAAATGTCATCGTTGCCTGAACTCACATGGGGAAGGGTAAAAAGCAACAGAGAGGTGATCATAGGTGTGGAATAACGGTAATCCAAAGAAAACAGTGTCAGTGTTCACATATGGCTCAGGGCAGGACTATGCATTTAAACGTGCTGGGAAGGACTGGGATCTGTCCTGGGCTGGAGGGAAGAAGTGAGAGGAAGACAGAGCAGTGCTGGTGACTCAGAGCTGGCCAGGAGCACTGGGAAGAGCAAAGCCCTGAGGACAGGATACACATGTAGGCTTGGTACCAGCACACGCCTTATACCAACTGTCTGGACTGTTTTCCAAGAAGTTATACATCCACAAACTCCATTTCTTTTTTTTACGCAGCCTCTCTCCATGGAGATGGTTGGGAATTTAATGTATTTGGGGGTTTTCCCTCTGTATTTTTTCTTTACAGCACGTAAGGGTTATTCTGTAGGGTTTTTTGCTATCCATGGGACACTTCCCCTGGCAAAGTGTGCCTTTAATAGAAGTAGGAAATATTCATAGGGAAAACTTCCATATTCCTGTGTGCTGGTAGTGACACAATTTCAACACTGTGGTTGTAAACCCTCTGCTTACGTATCAAGGGATACCTAATGGAAATCCTTCTCATTTAAATAGTTGTGGGAAATCAGGAGTTAAAGATCTATTGGGGAAATCTATTTCCAGTTGATAGTAAAAAGCTATTTTTAAAGTGTGGTTGTCTATTAGCTCTGTCTGGTAGGAAGCGTTACTCCGGAGCCAATACAAGAATACCACACCTTTTAATGAGTTAGAAAGAAAAAAAGGAGAATCTGATACCCACCTGCAGGGCTTCTGTGAGCAGGAGCAGCATTTCAAAAGAGTAAAAGTAACTACACACATGAAAACCTGGGTGCTATCCCAGAAACACATCGCTGCTGGCTGTATTTCCAGCGGGACAGACCACTCAGTGAGCAGGGCTTGTACTGAAGCACAGGTGTCCTGGTCTTTGAAAATAGTTGGAATTCCTGTTTGAAAACAGCAGACAAGAAGGGCAGTGGAATCTCTGCACCTGTCAGGATTATTTATTGTTGGAGGAGGATGAAGAGGATAGGCTGGGTGAAAACACCGAGCCGTGATAAAAATAAAGAAGAAAATACTTGAGGCTTGGGCAAAGTTTTCTGAAACCATTGCTAAATATAAAGCATGCTCCCAATTGTCTGCTCCTGGTGAGTCTTCCAGAAGGGGCCACAGTGTATTAATAAACATTCATTTTCATATGCTTGAAGTCCAGGTGAGTACCTTCATCACAAGAGCAAAAGCGCAGGGATCAGAGTGCAGGCATCATATGGGAGTTGACAGTTGACGTGGAGCTCCCAAACCCTTGTATAACCCTGGTGGTACCGCCAGCTGAGTTTAAAAACTTTTCCTCTGTTTCTAAAGGAGTAGGCAGCGTGCAGCTGGAGCAGGGCCAGGGAAGCCATACTAACAGTCTTCTACCAAGCATTAATTCTAGTTTGCAGCTGAATTGCACTTTATTTAGGCAGGACGGACCAGAAAAACACCTTTTATGAAATGAGCACAGATTTATTAATTACAATTTTGTCCACCATTTTCATGTGGGATGTATTTTACAGGTAAATATTCTGCAGAAAAGAGTCTCTGTCCTCCAGGAAGAGCTGAACGTCTACCAGGCCAGAAGGTACGTGATTATCTTTGATCAATTTGTACCATTTCACACCTGTGGATCCCAGTTATTGAGGTTTTACAGCTTAATTAAAACACTCAAATACAGTTGCACTTTGAAAAGATCCTTATTTTCAGTAAACAAGCGTCTGAGAACTTTCCCACTGCTTAGTCAGTACTATTAGAGCAAGATTAGAGAACTTGCAGGTGCATTACAAGTCTGGGCTTTGCCTCGACATTCATGATGAGACAGTGGCTCGGTGCACAGCTGCAGCTCTGTGGTGATGCCACCTCCTTTTAAGATAGAAAACAATGATGCAATGCATAATATTACAGATCACATCTTCAAAGTACCGGATCTTCATGAGCCTGAGCTTTTTTTCAGCCGTTTACACCCTCCAATATAAATTATGGCGAGTGCTGCAGCAATAAAAAGCCTGGCTGTGCCTTTAGAGTAAGTGATTCACATGGAGAGGTGAGTAAAAGGAAACTTCCTAGGAAAGCCACTCCATCTTTTTTGTATTTATAGGCTTTGATGATATTTTCATAGCTCACACGAGGGTTTCTTGCAAAGAAGAATGTGTGCTTGTAAAAATAGTGTAAGGATTTGTAAGATATTTAAGCCTTTGTAAAAATGTTAGCAGTGTGAAAGTTGTCTGAAAATATTAATCCTGAGCTATTTGTTAATGAGAATTAGCTAAAGCTAATTAGAAATTGAAAATATCATAGATTCTTGGTAATATGTCCAGTGTAGGTAACTTTGTCAGATAAATCTGAAGCTGTAATGCAGTCTCTAGACTCTTTCCATCAGCAGCAGCAGCGTTACCAAGGGATGCGTTTTGTCTCAAGCTTATTCTGAATTAGTGTCTTCACAGTTAGGAAAATAGCTGTTTAAAAAGATGAATAGTCATATAACATTAGAGCAGGCCAGGCCACAGAGGACTGAAACACTGAGGTGGAAGGAGCCCCAGCCATGTCCTGATGGAGAGGAAGCAGGGATGGAGCCAGCACGGCACACAGCAGCTCCTCTCCCAGCGGGGCTGCTGCAGTGTTTGCTCCGAGACTTGGAGAAGCTTTTGTGCTGCTTCTTTTCAGGAAAATCACCTTCCTGGCCAGATCTTTTTTCCAAGTCTACATTCACATTACCTTTTGTGTTACCATTTACCTGAACCTCATTTACTGAAGAACTGCTTTTTGCTGCTTTAACACACATGCATGCCCGTGGCCGCAGATTTGATGCAGCTCCCTGCGTGCACCTGAACACCCGACAGCAGTGGGGCCACATCCAGCCCCATTGCTGGACCCAATCCTGTTGTGTTTTTATAGTTAAAATAATAAGATATAACTAATGAGAATCTCTTCATTTTCAGGTAGCTGCTGGAGCTGTTGGATTTCTTCGGTTGCCAAATGGACTGCTTTGAATAGGTTTGAAGATTTGGCTCTTGTAAATTCAAATGCAAAGATCAGTGGCTATTTTGTTAGTGCATAAAATGAAGTTCATGAAAACACATTCATTGCTCGTGCCAGCATGTTTTTAGTTGTATCTTCCTTCCATTATTTTTTTATCATTATCTTATTACAGACATACTCTTTCAATGTACTGTGTGTTTGACTCCATGCTGAGCTTGCTTACTGAGCCCCTAGTTTCCTTTACTAATATTTTTGCTATTACTTCCCAGTACCGTTCTTTTCACTTTTATACATGAAGAAAACCCCATTTTCTGTTATTATTGTCCCAGATATTTTAACATATTTTGACATTGCTTTGTGTCCATGTGTTTACATAATATTAAAATATTATTATTTTGTACTGTTTTGTTTTGACATTATTGTCCTGCTTGGGCATCTCACTCACCTCAGTAGCCACAGTGCCCGTGAGGGGTTTGTATGGCTTTGTGAACTGGGGAGATATTTTTGTGCTGTCTTTAAAGGAAAAGTCTTGGATCAAGAATGAAAACACCATGATGAGAAATGCAGCCATCATGCCAGTTATATCTGTGGCTGGGGTTGCATATGCTGGTCACAGGGAAAGTCCTTTGTCATGTACTGATAACACAGTTATAGGCTATTATTGAAAAAGAGTCATAACTGATACAGCCTTGATTCTGCAGGCTCTCTTGGATGATCCAGGTTAAACGTAAGCAGATTTGGTTTGCAGGGATGAGGTTTGAGCAGCAGTGGAAAGCTGAAGGATCCGGACAAGGAATTGTCTTCATAGCTGGCTCTGCCTCCCAGGCATAGGAAAGCTTCCTTATCTCTTGGCCATCCATGAGCCAGCGTGTACATTAGTACATTTGTAATCTGTAAATTTAGATATGCCGAATACAAGAATAGCTTTTTTCTTCCCTAGGCACCATCCTGCTGGCAGTGTTCGTATCGAGGCACAGTTAATGGTCTGAATGCTTGTGAGGGGCCAGAAAATCCTTGCTTCCAAGTCCAGCTGTGGCAGCAGTAGTGAGACCCTCTCTCTCACTGCAGATGGGGACAGCCACCTCTCCTCCCTCGCCCCGGTGGCACTGTGATCCAGGCAGGATTCAGAGGGTCCTTGAGTGCCCGTGGCTGGATGTGGCTGTCCCAACTCCCAGCTCTCCAGCTGCGCTCTTATCCTGCCTGGATGGAGATCAATGAGGAGAGGCTTTGGCAGGCTGGGCTCCATCCACCCCTCCGCCTGGCAGCACCAGCAGGGAGCTCCTTGCCAAACACAGGCTCCAGCTTTGCTGATTGTCAGCCTGGTCTGAGCCTGGGCAGGTTTTCCACCTTCCTGGAATCAACAAGTGATTCTTCTCATTATAGATAAGGGGTTGTCATGGCTCTGATAAGCGAGGAGGTGCTACGGCAGGTGCCACAAAGCCTCGCCTGGGGCAACGGGGAGTTTTGGTAAGAGGAATTTGTTAGGATGCATTTAGTTCATTGTGAGCAGTAAAATGAAATGGATTTGGCTGGTTGTACAAAGACCATAAGCTTCTTCACATCGCTTTTGTCTGCAGTAGTTCTTAAATGTTAAACTTAGTCAACGTTTAAGGTTATATGATGATGAAAAATAAGAATGACAGAATTTAATTCTCTCGTTGCAGATTGCCTCAGTATCCATTCTTTTGACTTTCAACAAAAGCATCTCAAGGCCAGGTTGGACGGGGCTTGGAGCAACCTGCTCTAGTGGGAGGTGTCCCTGCCCGTGGCAGGGGCTTGGAACTAGATGAGCTTTAAGGTCCCTTCCAACCCAAACCATTCTATCATCTACACAGAGAGGTGCAGGACAGTGATGGTTGCACTCTTCGGGAGGAGCACCAAGAGCTCGCGCTGGGATTTACCTGCTGGGTATTGCCCTGTGTCCTAATAGGCAGGAGGACAGTGAAATCTCTCTTCTCATGCATGAAGGAAATAAGGCATTTTTAATATTGCTGTTCTGCTTGTGTGTCTGCATGAATTCCAGGTGGTTACAGTGCTTTCGAAAGCAGTAAGGGGAATATGTCCAGACAGAAAGACATGGACCCTCTTCTAGCTAGTTGAATTCAGGCTTCAATTTCCTTACTTTTGATGGACTTGGGTTGCTGATGTCATTGATGATCAAAAAGCAGTTTCAGAAATGTACATGTTGGTCAATCAGGGAGTTTTTAAACTGTGGGAAACTCTCTCCTACATCAAACACAGCGTGAGGACCATTTTGAAGGCGCTTGTAAACCTGATAAGAACTTAAACTCCAGGTTGGTTGGAGTTCTCTCGTAGTTGTTAACATTTCTTTGATCACTTTTATAACAAGTAGTGTCCAAATGGCAGAATTAGAAATGTTTTCATACATATTACCTGCTCTCTACTTCTCCTTTCATCTGCTAGGTAAGGAATTGCCAGCGGCTAGTAGTTGGCTTCATTGTCCACAAAACAAGCTCTGGTGAAACCAGCTTGAGTATGGTTACAGCTTTATTTGTACTTCTTATTTATTTTACTGGTTTTGCTCTGTGAAAGAAGATTTGTTTCACTTTATATAAAACCCCACAAGAAAAAGGGGTACCATAACATTTTTCACCAGTACCAAGGGAGGTGACCCTAATCAAGGTGACACGTTATTTCAGTGCCACTCACAGTTCTTGTGTTACAGGTAACAAATACACTCATTTCTGGTGCAGTTGGAAGAAAAGGGATACAACCTCCCTCCTCCTCCCAGCCCTCTGCTTTCTGCTGCAACAGTGCTTTAATTGTGCTGGTGACAGTAGATACTCCTGGTACTTGCCCAAATCTCTGCTGACTGTGCTTTCAAACCAAGAAATGATTTTGCTGCAGAGAAAAGGATTTTATTGTCACTAGAAGAAAATATTTGCAATCACTAGGATATCTTGCAGTGTTTCATTGAATTTCCTGAAAACCATGCACAGCTTTGATTCTAGTGACGAGCAGTCCTGATGGAGAGTGTACATGGGATCTGATTTATTTCCTTTAATTATCTTTGTGCACTGCAAGTCCTTCCCAAATCACAAAATGTACTGGAGGCACCACGCTACTAAATTATACTTGGTCTTGTTCTGAGGGTACAAAGGAAAAGGCGTCAGATATTGTATGAGAAAGTTTCAGAACACAAGGTCACTTTAATTCAGACTTTATTTTCCAAGGAACTATCATTTCTAAGCTTTGATATTTTGTTCAGAGAGGTCATTTCTTTTAAGCCTTTGTCATTAAAGAAGACTTGTTCTTTAAAGCGCGCTATCAAAGGGTGCAGAAATTGCAAGTTACTGAAGCTAAAACGCATGATCAATTTTAAGTCTGCCAACTACAGCCCACTTAAAGTTCGATGTGCTCTGGGACTGGTGGCTTCTTTGATGGAGCCAGTGGAAGATGTGCAGTTGGTCAACTCAAACCAAAAAAAGATAATTCAATAACATTTTTCCTCCCTAAATTAGAAATCGTTTTGTGTGAAAAAGCATTGAAAGAACTGAATAAGGATCTGATCCTGCAAAAACGTGTCTTGTGTGAGAGGACAGGGAGTGCGCGGCGTTTGGGAGCAGCTTGTACCACTTTGACATAGGAATGACGCAGCTCCCTTTTGTGTTATCTGACATTTGTAATAATGTAAATAAGGCAAGCTCCTGGACAAAGTATCACTTATTTACCACTTGCTACCACAAGATGATCTCTCCTTCACTGACAGGCAAACATGGGAACAGAGAAGAGTGAAGCTCTTGTGTCATGCGCTTGTTTGCAGCCCCTGATCCTGACCTCTGCTGATGCAGCCTTTATTCCATGAACCTGTATTATGTCAGCACATGTATCACACTTAGTCTCAGTACTTAGGACTGAAAACAAGGAAACGTGTGTTTGTAGAGTGAGCAAAGTAAAGGAATACCTTAATCTCAGCTGGGCAGTTAGGTTACACCACTTCCAACTTCATAACCTCTATTCACCAGATTTATACTTTAGGAATCTTCTTTTTCTCCCATTTGAAACGTGGTATCAAAGTTTAATAACAGGCAGATTTGGCCATCATTTCAAAAGAAGGTTGTTCGTCCTAATTCTGTGGTGTTCTTATTTAAGCCAAACTAATGCTGAAGTTCACTTTGTCCAGTTTTGCCCAAAAAGGCTTCAAGGAATTTATTAAAATTCTAGACCTAGAATCCATAAGAAATCTGTCTGTCAGAGTGATCCTGAGCTGAAATTGAGGATTCGGTAATACCACCTTTGTCTCTTCACAGAGGACCAATGCTGAGAACTCCTGGAAGGTGCAGGTCATGTTTGATGAGGTTTAGCTGACAATCTGTATCTCCTGAGAGGTAGCACCTACCCGGTAAGACTCAATACTGATATAGACCTCCACCATTAACTGTAGCACAGACTCAGCTGTTAACTCGATTAACTTGAGGGAGTTTGTCTGCAGTGGCCTGTGGATTCACAGGTGACTTCCAGAACAAGCATTTTTAGAAGGGAATTCCTCAGAAATGGCACTTTAAATTCAGAGCCCACCTAAATCTCAGTAAGTTTTTACACAGTCAGGCTCTCATTCTGCATCTAATGGTGGTGGAAAAAGAGACCTAAGAAGGCTAATGACTCCATATGGATTTTATGATCAGTCAGAGCCTGGATGTTTGTAAGGCTGTGTTTAATTGTGCTCAGGAATGATGTTACATCTTCTGAGACTTATCGACACTTGCTTGTCATCTTCTTGTTTGTTCATCTTTGTTGGATGAGCTCATTGGGTGACTAATTTCAGTATAGATTTGAATCTATCATGAAAACTCTGAATGAAAACTCTGATTTTAATCAGCTCTCCCTCCCCTCTCCCTCATCTTCCCTGGGCTGTAGCAGATGGAATGTCACTTGTCCCAGGTTCCCAGGAGAGGAGAGTGCAGTGGGGCAGTGAAGGAATGGGGAATTGGCACTGGGAGGCAGGAGCTGCACACCATGGCAGAGGTCTGGTAACACTGGGTATAACATAAAGCCCCTCAGGATTCGGATACCTGAAACATACTGTAAATTCCAGGCTGGCACTGTATGAAATTTAAATCCCTCTCCATAGTCTGTAGCTGAGTATTGCAGCAAAATGCCTACTCTAGGTGCTCTGAGCACCAGAGAGGATGAATTTCCCCAAGCACTTGTCTATGGGGCCCACAGAGCATTTATGGCACCAGAAACCAGATGATTTGGCCACTGGGCATCCAGGCACAGAGCAAACATTCAACAACTCCATTTACTGTTAATTGCTGCTTCTAATAAAGCTGAATATTACAGCTGAAATTGTCAGTGACCTCTGCTGAGGAGCTCATGGTGTGTTGGTTTTTCCCCCTCTCACAGAGCAGCGTGGGCACTCCAGTTAAAGGTGGTTATGGAAACATTTCTGGAAGTCCTAAAATCAGGTTGTGTGAATTTATCCACACTCATATTGTGTTATTTCAAACCCAAGTGGAAATAACACAAAATCAAGTGGTTTGCACTTGAAATAATTTGAGAAACATCTTTCATTTTTAATGCTGTTTGTGGCAGCATCTGAACAAGTGCAAAACAGTAAGGACCTACCAGACTGTAGACAAAAAGCAGGAAAACAAACCAGCCAGTTCCTAGCAGGGCACATCCCACCTGAACCTTTGGCCCTAATTCAATAAAGCACATGTGCAAACACTTAACCTTAACCCTGCACTTAACTCCAGGCCCATCCCCATGCTTGGGTGTGCTAATAAACCTTCTGGGGGTTTCAGACCCACAGCTGGGTTTGATGAGTAGCTTCTGCCTTTAGTGCAGCTTATACCTGAGCTGGTTTGTGCTCAGGTTTTCCTCAGAGCAAGGCAGTTCTCCTCTAAGGAGCTGAATTCTACATATAGAATTATTTAGGTTGGAAAAGATCTTTAAAATCATTGAGTCCAACCACATCTTTACCTTCAGCACTCCATGAGCTCTGCATCCAGCCCTCCGCATCAGCATCTCCAGCTTTGCTGTAGAAAGGATCATGCAAGCATCTTGTCTGCAAAGGACAACAGAACATCTTACACTGCAGTAAGTTGATGGGGTTTTATACTGGTAGAGGCAGCATTCTGTGTGGAGTGGGTTTGTGTTTTGGTAGGACATTGTGATGTGTTGGTGGAGTCAAGTTATTTAACCTTTCTGATGGATCTAGTAAGGACTATAGACTACATTCCTTCGTATATATCTGGTGGGAGTTGATATTTTCTTTCCAGGCAATGCCAGACTGTATCGATCTGCCTCATTTTATCTTTGCAGAGGAAGACCCTCTGCAATATGCACGTGGTTTTTTGGAAATGGTGGCTGCTGTTATATTAAACCTATAGAATGGCATGGGAGGTGCTTGGTGGAGGAGGGACTGATAGTCCTTTGCCTCCAAGTGCTGTTGTTACAGAAGATGCTGGGTTTTGGCCAGATAGTCACTATAAAGTACATAGTTGTTGTAAGGAAGAGGGTGAGAAATGCTAAGCTTAAACTGAAATAATACTTTTAAGTTCATGTGACTGCTAGAAGCTTTCTAATCCATGTGTGCAGGTCTCTCTGGGTCTACAGAACTTTATTTCTCTTTCTTTCATATGGCAGCCATTTCCAAGTAAATGTACACGCACTCATATGAGTGCTAAGCTGTGAAATAGCTGCATGGGTGCTTAGAAACTTGTTTTTAGAGATTTAAAGACAAAGAGGGACTTGGAATGGCCCAGGGACACCACTCCTAAAACTTCCCTGAATTAATTATCCGCTTCAGATACAGTGGGTTTGGCTGAAATAAACCATCTCTACTAGAAAAAGAACTGCTACCCAAATATTACTGAATCCTCTTCTGCATTCTTACTGACTGTGCTCAGATCCCCTCTGATTAAATGTTTTTAAGCAGAACAGACCAAATTCCCTCAATCTCACAACAGGTTGTAATTTCCTACTTTCACTCATCATCATGATTTTCTCTAAGGTCTCATGAAAATAATACCAAGTTAATTCAACAGGACATTATTAAATAGACTGGGATTAATTCTGTGATTCTAATTATAATGCATTCTCTTAAATCTGTCTTTATTGAGCACCAGTCTTCTATCCCATTTGGAATTGAACTCAGGGCTTAGGTCAATAATAATGTGTGTATTTACCTTCTCTTTTAAATTTGTGATGATTACATTTTTAATTCTACTTTTTGCTGCTTTCACTCCCTCTTTGCACACTTTACTTGCCTGCAATACTGCTTCATCGCTATAAAAGCATTATTACATGTTATATGTTGGCTTGGTCTAGCTAAAAATATGTTCAGAGGTTGCAGTTATCCATCATGTTTTATTGACAAAGTTGACTTTTCTTCTAATTGTTTCCAAGCTGGTGAAAAACAATTCTGTAAAATGCATCCCATGCCAAGTGCAGGCTCAGAGCTACGCTGCATGGGCACAAAAGACTAGGCTTGGGAGAGCAACAGAGCAAACACAGTGGAGGAAACACCTCCCTTGCTTGCCTGTGGTGTGGTGGCTACTGCCAGTGTTGGGGTGAAGGCTGTGGTTAAAGGTTCTTGAAATCACCCTCTATTTGTCCTGGGAGCCCCTGGAGGCTCCTGCAGATGTTTGTACCCCCGAGGTCGCAGCCTTTGCCCTTGCTTTGTGGTGAGGAGCCCTTCCAGGGCATGTTATTTACTGGGCAGGCAGGTTAAAGTCTTTCCCCTCCACAGTGTGGATTTGAAGCTGTGTTTTCAAAACAGCTATGGGTTTTGATGCTTGCCTTGATTTGGATGCCCTAAGGGCTATTTGACTGAGACTCTTCACAACCTGATGTTCTCCAAGAAACCCAAACACCCTCAGTAATTAACGATGTGCAATTATGGATGGTTTTATTTGTATCCTGACTTGTCATCTGTGCTGTGCTGTGGTGTTGGAAGACTAGAGGGGAGATTAGGCTTGGGAGTCGGTCTGGATCCTCCTCTGGGGATGGGACTTTTGGGAGGCTCAGGCCACAGCTGAGCTTTGGGAAGGGATGGAGCAGGGGGAGAAGGCATTGTGCCCCAGCCAAGTTCACATTTTGCATCTACAGTCGCCTTTGAGTTTAACCTGTTCTTGCCCATGGAGGGATGAAGGCCGCATCCTGGTGGGGTCTCTCCTTAAGCGCTTGGTGTCTGTTATTTGTCCTCCCCAGGCTGAGAGGTACCAGGGTTTACTCTGAGCAGCTGTAGCTCCAGAGAACACAGTGATGAGACAGAGCGTTGCAGGGAGGAAATAAGGGCTGATGTATTTACAGCAACACTGCTTCCTCGATGTTCCTAAGACACAGATGAAAGTAAACCTGGCAGCCGCTCCCCGCGATGCAAATCGCGCGCGGAGGTAATGCCGTGTTCAGCGGTGGTTATGCAAGACACCGCTGCCAAACCATGTTTTCCTCTGTATGTGGCTTGACAGAACGTTGTGTTTAACCTCAGACAAGATGGGATAAAACACAGTTCTCTGTCAGGACTACAAATTCATGTTTCTGTCTGCACCTGTAGTCTATCTCCCACTCCTAACTGTGGCTATTCCCATCGTGTAGAGAGGTGGAATATTTTCAAGGGGGCACAAGAGCCTAAAATCTTGATCTTTTCAATCTGAATTAGGTTCCTAAGTCAAGTGTCAGCTTTGAATTTATGCACCTAAACCATTTAAACACTTAGAAAAATGCCTTCAGTCCCTAAGGAATGCCCTGCAGTGGTTTGCTTGTCAGCTCAGCCCACATCTGCTCATACCCAGATGTTGCCCCAGCTAAAAGCAGGCTCTTATTTACTACCAAGTGTTACATACGTGTTCAAAACATTTCATAGAGCCCTGCATGGGGGTTAATGTGTAACACGGCTCTCGGCTCAGCATCTGTGAAAGATGTCCAAGGCAAGCCCATCCCCAGTGCAGAGCTTTCCCATATGGAGAAGGAGAATGGGGACCCAGCTCCATCCCGTGCGGTCCATGTATGGAAAAGCTTGAGTGCTGATGCTCTATAGCTCCCCCCAATATAACGGTGTAATAATTAACAACAGCCTCTGTGGTTACATGGCACCTTCTATCCGAGAGGCTCGCAGCACTTTACAAGCCTGTTTCCTTCAAACATGCGATGCAGGGTCCAAGAGCCCCATCTTGACAGATGATCTCCTCGGGGTGGATTTGTGGCAGGGAAGATTTGTTGCTCGTGCTTTGACACGTCTGTTTGAGAAATCAGATCCGCGCTTCTGCTGGGTGCCAAGAGGCAGGAGCTGCTGAGAGGGCTGCAGCAGATCTCCTGCTGCATGGGCCAAAGCTTGAGCAACCCTTTGTCGGCATCTCTTTATTGTCAATTCTAAATCTGGCCCCGCTCAGCCGCTGCAGGAAAGAGCCCGTGATAGATAACACCATTTATCTGCTCTGAGCCCGATGAATAATCAGACATTTGCACACAGAGCCAAGCGCGATGCCTTCTTCTTGCTGCAGCCTTCTTGAGGTGGTTTGATTTCAGGGCTCCTCCAGGACAGCACAGAGCAGCCCCCTAGCATCCTGACAAGCCCTCTAATGAGCTTTGTTCGGGGGCTGCAAGCACAGCTGCCGTGGGGACAGCTGGGAGACGCTCGGAGCTCTTGGGCCCTCCATATGGATGCTCTTGACCTCTGAGGCCTCCGAAACTCCATGTGGCTGCTGAGGACACTGGGAAGGGTCAACCCCCTCTCTGCACCCCCAACAAAAGGAGGGGTTTGGTAGACGTGGCCAGGACCAGGCAGAGAAGAGGTCTTAGAGGAAGATGAGGAGGGCAAAGGCATTGATTTTCAAGGGGCATGGATTTGCTTCACAGCAAAACTTGCTTGGAAATGCAGGTTGGGAAAAGCCAACTACTACATCAGCCACCCTCACTGGGTGCCCAGTAAATGGGGCCAGGTGGGTCGAACAGGGCTTGGATCCAGCCACTGCTGTCCCGGCAAAGGCTCTCGCAGCTCTCCCGGGCGGTGCAGGGTGACTTTGAACCCCCTCCCCATCCCCATCGGCTTTGTTATCCCTTCCATTGTGGGGCTGGTGGAGCCAATCCCCGCCAGCCCCGATTCAAAGTCCAGGTGCCAACCAACTTGAACTCTCCAGCATCCCTGCCGTGAAGCAATTATTCCCTCAGACACATTCATTGTTCTCATTACACCATAAATTGTGAATGAATTAAACATGCACTTACCACTATGCACCACAGCTGTCAAGGAAAATAACACACAAATATCGCACGGGGCTGGATCCTGCTCCCGCGCCTCTCCCAGGAAGGTTTGCTGCTCGCAGGGAAGGGGGCAACAGCCAAGCTTGGTGGAGCTGGTATTTTCTTTATGGTGAGGCCAACTTGGTGACAGCAGTGCAGGGCTGTCTCCATTGGATTTGAGGATTTAATAGTTGTTTTTTCCCTTTTCGCCACATTTATATCACTGTTGTGCAGAGGGAAAAATGTCCCCTGAGCTTGCAGAGGGGTCCCAGTTTGAACATATTTTATGAGGCACGAAATCCTGCCATGGGTATAAGAGGACAAATCAGGTATCACTTTGAGCACCCCGGCCCACACTGGGGGTTTCATTGGATGTGACTGATAGCTGTAAAAGAAAAGTAATTCAGAGTGCCCAACTTCATCTTACAGTGCTATATACGTATATACACTTTCCCAACCAGAAGGATGGGTGTCTGTTTATTTTCCAATCTCTGCTCCATGTCCATGGAGTTACAGAGCCGGGAACAATCTCCTAGCAGATAAATTCCCTGCTCCAAAGAGGGGACCTGGAACTGGCAGCTACCTTGGGGTACAATGTCGGGATTCACCAGACAGGATTACAGAGGGGGCTTTTCTTCTGAGCGCGGGAGCTGGAAGTTTGTCTGCATTTCTCTTCTTGCACCGCATCTCCAAGGAGGTTTTCACTTTCTAAGAAGGATGTTACCCACTGAGCTATTCATAGCAGTTAAATGAGAAAAGGGGTTAATAAAATACATGCTAGAAGAAAGAAAATAAGATTAGAAGGGCTGATGTTTTGGCTGTGAGGCCTTCTGTGGGCTGCGGGGAGAGGGGGGAGAAAAGGAACAAGATTATTATTTTCTTTTCTCAAGCTCAAAGAACTTCATGGCCAGAATGGCACCACTAATCCAATTTTCTTTCTAACAAGTATTTTATCAACACCTCTTTCTTTCCCCCCCGCCTCTTCTCCTTCCCCCAGTCTCTACACTGACATATCATTAGTTGTATTAAAATCAGAGTTTCGGCTTGCGGTGTCTCCGCTCGCAGAAGCTTTAGGGGGGCTCGCAGGACCCCCAAGGTTGTGCACGTCTCCCCCTGCACACGTGTGCCCCTGCACACGCAGTCATTGCACTTTTGGGCACCTGGTTTTCCCTCGCCAACCACAGAGAAGTATCTTTTACAGGCGCTCGGTGCTGTTTGGCAGAGGATCAGATAGCAGCTCCACTGAAAGCAAACAGCCGCCTTTCCGAGGGAGTAAATATTTCGCAATGTGTTACTTCAGTGTTATTTATTATGAACATATTTTCCCTTTTATCCGGGGATTTGCCAACTCTTTGGAGTCACAAAACCTCACCGCAGCCTCGTGAAGGGCGGCTGCACCTCTCCTCCCCTCTGCCACGTGAGGGGGGACCCAGCAAGGTTTCACCCAGTCCTGGCTGCCCTTGGGAGAGGAGGATGTTTGGCAGGAGCTTGGGATCACCCCCTGCTCTTTAAAGGCAAGGGACACCTGAGAGAGAATCCCAGCCTGGTTTGGGTTGAAGGGACCTTAAAGCTTATCCAGCTCCAACCCCCTGCCATGGGCAGGGACACCTTCCACTAGGGCAGGTTGCTCCAAGCCCCTGTGTCCAACCTGGCCTTGAGCACTGCCAGGGATGGGGCAGCCACAGCTTCTCTGGGCACCCTGTGCCAGTGCCTCAGCACCCTCACAGGGAAGAAATTCTGCCTAATACTCCATAAAGATGGGAGATTCGTTTTACACGGTGGTGGTGGGTCATGTATCAGAGAGAGGAGAAGTTGCAATAAGACCAGTCTGCCCCAGTATGCACATGGTACGGTGTCCTTGGGGGGGCTTTTGTGACAATACATTAGAGGAAGGGGTAAATCGTGGGGGGAGAGTTGCTCTCTCCTGTTATCTGCCTTCTCTTTTAATGGATGGATGGAGAAAAAGGGAGAATCTTGTGTAGGGGAAAGTGCTGGAGGAGGAGTGGGTCCAGAGAGGGCTGTTTATCTTGGGTGGGGGAGATAATTAATTTAAGTTTTAAAAGAACCTGATTGATCTTCATTAGCCCGTGACTCCTGTCTGGCTGTGGGAAAATGTTGCTCCACTGAGCCCCCCGTTCATGGAGGTGTGATGGGGCTGGGATGGAGAGAGGTCCTGAGGCTCCTCTGAGTACGTGGTGGCACATTTTGGTGGCACTGTTTTGTCCCTTTCTCAAGGATTAAGGAAGCTGGTCCCCTCCCTGCGAGGTTTGCCTGGGTCTGGGGGAGGAGCTGAGATAGGGCTTGTCCACCCAAGCAGCTCTTGGGGTGCAGGCACCAGTGCAGCCTTTGCCCAGGTCAGTCGCAGCCCTCTGGGCTGTGATCTTTTCTATGGTATTGGACTCTGTTCTTTGATATAATGAGCACAAGGAGAGGAAATTAAGTAATAATCATAGTGCAAGAGGGTATGTCACTGCAGCCACCCCCATCCTATGGGATGGGGCTCAGCCTTCCATGGAATGAACCCGTGCTCCCCATGACACAGCCGCTGGGATTTGCAGCAGCCAAGAAGGCTCCTAAGAGCCGGGCTGTGCCCTGACCGACTCCAGGCAGGCTGACTAGCAGCGTTATTACAGGAGCACAACAAGAACTTGAAAGTGTTCCTTTCTTCCTTCATTACCTCCCTTTGCCTGAGTACCCAGGTGCTGATAATTGGCCAAACATCAGAGCAGTTGGAGCAGGAGCGAGTGGCTCAGCCACAATTTGGGATTTCTGTTTTGCCAGGAATCAGCCAGGACAAGATTCCCTTTGGTCCTCCTGGGTTTGTGCATGAAGGGCTCTGGAGGTGGAGGAGCAATGGCCCACAGTGGCTTGGTGGGTGAGGAAGCCATCTCGGGGTGTTCCCATTTGTTTCTAATCCTCCTTGGCACTTGTCTTCACTAGAAAATAAGGCCATGTTGGAACACGACTTTGCCTCAGCATATTAATTACTGGGATGATGAAGATAGGTCAGCAGTTAAGTGTAGACAGGCATGGTCATGCCCAATGTAATGTCAGGTGCTGGGAGTTAATCCTGTGATTCCAATCGGATTCACTGAGGATCAGATGGTGTGATTCCAACCAACTGACATTTTTCAGTCGAATTTGGGTTTTGGTGGGAAATCTGGTGTTCTACAAACAGAGAGGAGTTTCTAATTCATGTTTTTCTTTCTCCATGGCAAAGCTGAAGCCCCAGGGCCAATTTTAGCCAAAACCCAGAATGCAAATCCTGAAATGCAGCAGTGATCCATAGCGGATGCCATCCATAAGGATGCCTGACGCTGCCATTTCCCAGCCACATGTGTGCTCCTCTGCTCCCCTATGTGCTCCTGTCCAAGCACAAAGCCCAGCCTTTCGTGGGAGATGCATCTAAGTCTCTGAAACAGCAGAGTGTGAGACACAAACTACAGCTCCAATTCGTGTTGTAGTTAAAAACCAGCTATTTAGTTGCAGTATAAGGTTTATCAGGATTTTTTTTTTAAGTCAGCTTAGTTTTTTTATAGAAATCCCTTCCTGCCAGTTCTTTTCCAACTGATTTGATGCACAAAGACCAGCAGGACCACATTTAACCAGCAAACAACCACCTGGTCCAGGCTGCAGCAGCATGAGCATCCTCCTGGGTGCCTCAGCATCCAACCATGCCCTTCTTTCTCTGCAAGCCTCAGCACCCCACATCTCGCTGCGCTGCTCTCGGAGGTTTCCCCACCATAGCCGTGGCATTTGATGTCTCCAGATGGTGTCACCTCTTTCACCAGGCCTCCCGGTGTGGTCCCATGGTGCCAGCCCGCTCCATGGCCACCCCTCGCAGGGCAAGGCTCCCGCAGGCGCGCTCCTTTGCATCCCGCAGAGCCTGTCATTAGCGTTTCTCAATCAACGCCCTCTCGTTAGTGACTGGGGCCAGTGGGAGCTTTAGGTGAAGGTGGAGCCAAGCCAGGAACAGATCCTCTCCTGAAAAGTTATAATGAAAGCAATAATGGTTGGGTCCTTGAGCAATGCCTGCGTATGACAATCGTTGTCTGGAGGCTACCTTAATTACGAAACAGTGTTCTCAGCCTCGGGCTTCACGGTCTCGGTGCCTTTACTCTCTCTTGAGCAATATTTTATTGCTATTGTCCTCAACCTATTTCATATTAAGTCCGGAGTATCTGAAAGTTATATGCAATATATGTTTGTTTTCAATTCTGTTTACACAAATTTCTTGTATTGTGTTTTGGGGTTTTTTTTAATCAGTATCTGAAAGCCTAAAGCTGGGATTATCTAAAGGATTATAGGAGAATTAGGCACCCAAAGCCAATTGATTTTTCACTGCAAATTAGCCAAGTGCATTTGGAGGGCTGGAGACTTCAGTCTGCGCTCATGGTTCCAGGTCCACCTTGTACCTTCTTGGTAAAGGGACCTCAGCACCACTTACATGGTGCTGAAGCAGGAGCAGTCAGTAAGAAACTGCAGGTACAAGGAGGTGGACGTGGCCTTGAGACTTTAAACTGCCTTTGAGAAACCTCCTTCTGACTCCCTTAGGCTCTTTTGAAAATGCCACTCCGAGTTACCATCAATTTCGATAATTAAGCACTGATTTAATTTTAGAGTAACAATAATTGTCAACATTTTCCAACCCAAGCACCTTAAATTAGACACGCAGATCCAAACGTTGGCACCGCATCAAAGCGGCGCGCGGTGATTTTCGGAGATGCTGAACACACGCAGCTCTCGCTTGGTGGTGGTGGAGTTTGTGCTCAGGACTTCAGAAAGCCCAGGCCGTTTGGACTTGATCCCCTGCCAAGCTCGGCGTGCTCAACATGCGTTTCAACACCTTGCTTTAGGCACCTCGGATCAGAAAAGAAATAATAATAAAAAAGAAATTGGCCGGCAGTATTACAGCAATTTTTTCCCCTGACAGAGTGAAAGTGGAGGGAGGTTGGATGCTTTGCATGGGGGTAGTGCTGGATCGCACGCTGGAGTCTTCATAGGGTGTGATGAGGGATGTCACCAGCATCCTCACTGACAGGGAGCAGGCAAGGCCAAGGCAAGTCATTCTTTAGCAACTTTCTCTGGGCCTGCCTTCTTCCAAGAAGGGACTCCTGTGTCCTGTGGTTGAGGTGGGGTTGGGACATTCTGGGTAGCAGAGAGTCCCAGACTGGTTTGTGTTGGAAGGGACCTTAAAGCTCATCCAGTTCCAACCACAGGCAGGGACACCTTCCACTAGAGCAGGTTGCTCAAATGCTGGGGCATCCTACATGGGCTGGCAAGGAATGGCACATCTCCCGGTGCCAGTGCTTGGCACAGGAACCCCTTGCTTTGGGATGGGGGGTGTTGCAGGGGACCCATCTGGGTCCCTGCTGGGGCTCAGCAGGGTGAGGTGCCATGAGGACATCAAAGCCGTGATTAAGCCAATACTTTAATCGTATCTCCGTGGCTCATTACTCGTCCTGTGCCTTTGATGAGGGCTTCACCTCCCAGTGCTCTCCCCACGCCCAGCCCCACCCTGAATTAGTGCTTTCACTTTATTTTTAGCAGTGATTTGGAAATTGCTGGGGCTCCTTTTTGCTTGCTTTCGTTCCCCCCTTTTTCCCCTCTTTCTTTCCTTTGTTTTTTATCATTTTCCTTTTTTTTGTTGGGCTGTTTTTAAGGCTCATGTCAGAGCTCCTTGTCCCTCCCAGTCCCTCCAAACCCCCAGCCAGCCGTTAAGGGAACATTCACACCTATTTTCCCTGCCTCGTCTCCCCTTTATTCTTATGAAGCTCTCATTGATTATTGCCCTTAAATTCCTCAGTCCGGTCATAGATAAAAGGATAACCACTTCAAAGCAAAGTGTTAAGAGTTTAACCTCGAGCTAAAAGAGTGGACAACAAGGTAATTGAGGGTAATAACTGATCACAGACCTTCTTTCAAAGGCACATGCAAGCCTCACTTTCAGATGGCTTTAATTTTATTAACATTTGTAGCAGCTCTAGATGCTTTTGAATCATTACAAACTTCAAAGCTTGAGGTAACACTCCAAATGGAGAACCTGACACCAGGTTTTTTGTTCAGACCCACATCATATTGATAGTCTCTGTTGCAGGCATGTAACATCTCTTCTCAAACTATAAAAACCTAGATGAAAAAAATATTGCCAATAGAGAAGATCAAAGCCTGAACCTCCCTTTGAATGATCCCAAAGAAGTCAAAACAGAAAACAACATGGGGAAAAAAATAATGTATCTATATTATTCCAAGTATCTTTATCCATATTTAAACTTGCCTGCTGAAGCGGATGAGCAGGGATAATTCTCCCTGAGTTTTATCAAGCTATTTGGTTAATCATCTGTTTCTCTTTGGGCGTTTGGAGCTCGCCCTTTTGCTCTCTGAGTATGAGGCATTTAGACCCAAGAATGTGGGAGCAGCACCTAAGGGAGCAGCCCTGGCTCAGCCGGGACCGGAGCCACACGAGGTCAACATGAAAAATACATTTAGAAACTGAGCACACATGGACTAAAATCAGAATTGTAAGAACACCCAGAGCCCTCCCATTTCCAAACCCAACAGCTGTAGGAGAACAGTCACCTGTAGCTGTCAAGCTGTTTTACAGGTCAGTGGGTGTCATCCCCTCGTGTCAGTGGGCTGTGCCCATGGTCACCCCGGATGGGTTTGCGATGGGGCTCCTCATGCCTTGCCCCAGCACAGCCCTTCCTGGGGCTGCACAGTGAATCAGCCCCAGGAATTGATCCGGGGTGTAAGTAGCCTTTTTCTTTGTCTATTTTTTGTGTAGGGGAGGGTTATTTTTAACTGGGTGAGTTCCCTGAGCTAATGCACGGAGCATTCACAATGAAGGGGGCGTCCCAAAACACACATCCCAGTGCCCCTCTGCAGAAGGGTTGCTGCCGCTTGAGGCTGGTGTCAAGGCTCTGTGTGCCTTCAAATAGTGAGGGAGAACATCCCCAGCTGCTTCAGCCTCTGTAAAGTCATAAAAGGAAGAAAAATCACTCGTTGGGTTTTATTTCTTGCTGGTTTATGGTGGTGTGCAGCAGGTTTTATACCAGTGTCATCCTTTCCTCCTGTGTAATAGCAGAGAGAAGTATTAGGCAGGTTATTTTTTAGTGTACTCCAGGACAAAGGGCTGGGTTTGAGTCCAGGGTATTTAACAGTGTCCCAGCTGCTGAGTGGGGTTGTTCCAGTTGTCCTCCCTTGCTCCAAACTCTCCAGCCTGGGAATGCAAAGCCAAACCATCAGCAGGCCTGAAGCATGGTGACTTTATTACAACTGCTGAAGGCAAGGGCTTGATGTTGATTAACCCCAGGTATCTGGCCCACAGATTTTTGTCATTCAACTTGCAGCCACGCATGGCAGATCAGCATTTCCAGTGTTGTTGGTGTCAGGTGTATCACATAAGAGTCTCATTATCTGTGTTCACTTCAATAGCAGATGTCAGCGTGTATATGCTTGTGGAAAGTGCATACTTTTAACTGTATTAACTTCAGTTTTAGCCTGCACTGATACTACATTCTTCATGAACTGAAATAGATTTAGTATAAGCTGTTCTCTCTTTTTGCATGTTAGGTATGTGCCTGTGTAATGAAAGGACAATGGTATATTGGTTATATCTATGGAATTTATGTTGTTGTCTAAAGTTATGGCTAGAATAATAAGCAGTTATTTCAGCACTTCTGTTGTGCTTTTAATGAGTCTATTATCAGTTGCACAGGCAGGGCAGGTAAATGGGACCCAGCACTAAAACATATGTTCCAAATGCCCAAGGCAAGCCCTGACCTGCAGATCTGGATCTGCACAAAATGTGCTCAGAAACTGCTGCTTCTCGTGCCTGTTTGTGCCTGCTGCTGCCTATGCTGTGCCACCCCAGTGCTGGGCATCCCACTAGAGCATCCTCCGTGCCTCGTGGGAGTGTGGAGCAGGAGGTGCCCTGTTTTCCTGGGAGATGACCATCATCGCCAACTCACTTCACTGGGAGACATGGATTATGGTCATGTTCTCATTTAATTTAACCAGGCATGGGAACAGGGATCATAGTCAGCTCCACTGTAGCAAAGCTCTATTTCCATAATGCCATTTCCAAGCAAAACCCTTCATGCATGATTAAGATGATAGGAATGCTTTCCTTTCAGTGTGCAAGGGGCTTGCTGGAAGCTCTTATATACATTAGTGGGAGTTATGTGCAGAGAGGTAAATAGACCCATAAATCAGTAACAAAATCCTTAACCAGCAACTGGTCTAGTGTGAGGTGTCCTTGCCTATGGCAGGGGGCTGGAACTGGATGATGTTAAGGTCCTTTCCAGCCCAAACCATTCTATGATTCTGCTTTGTATAGATCTAAATTCTTCAGCAGCATAAGTGGAATTGTTCCCACTACAGGGAATGGGAACAATTCCTTCCAGGTGGGAATGTTCCCATTACAACCCAGACTCACCTCAGCAAGAAGCAGCTGGGATTTTGGAGGTGGCAGCAACCTTCTGCTCTCCTCAGTGCTTCCTGCCATGGCCACCATCCATCAGGGCTCCTTCTGTGTTATCACTGATGAGCTGATCTGCATGTTCTATTAGAAGATCTTGGAGGGGGACATGGGACACGTGGGGGGGAATGTACTTTACCTTTTCCAGTGTAATAAGAGCAAACTAGGAACTGCTTCATGCCGTAGAGGGCTCTCATGGGAATGGCTTACATCTTGTGCAACCCCACGAACTGGAAGGGCTTTTGGAGGAGCAGGAGGACCCGGGGGAATGGTCACCTTACAAATGTAAATGCCATGAACAAGGAGGGAGGGAGTTGTCAGTGGTGATGTGAAGGGCCAGGAATATGCTCTCAAGATAACAGGAGACCCAAGTTAGATTTGTTTGAAGAGGGAGGAAAAAAAGCCATTTTGTGGAAGAGAGGGAGAAGGTCTGCATCTGAGGACTCAGTGGGTGATGCGGGGATGAGGCTTTCTCCATGCAAAGTCTCCTCTCTCCAGGCTGTATTTCACACCTGGAAATACAAGCATCCTTAATATATATATAAAAATAATGGCTTTTTACGGCCTCAGTACTGATCCAGCTTGTGAGAGGCAGAGTGGAGGCATCATCCTGCTCCTGACAGCGCCATGAGGGCTGGAACCTCATACCCTTCACTATCCCCCTTGATACTGAGAATTGAATGGACAGGCAGAAACAAACCAAAACAGGTATAATTTTAGGGTACTCAAGTTTGACAGTGCACCTAAAAATAACTGTGCATAAAGGGTTTGAGGTTTTTCTATCCCCTGGATGTGAAAAGTTTTATTTGACTTTGAGATCCAAAAGTTTTCCACTAGTCGGGAAAGCCTATTCACTCATAAGCGTTGTCTCTCCTCCTGCTTTTTCCATTAGCATTATCCTTTCAGGGCTCTGTGGATCAGGATATTCAGGGTCCTGCTTTATGTGTGGGATGCCCAGTAGCAGGCAGGGGTCAGATGCGCTGTGCCAGCCGAGCAAGCACCCTGCTGCACAGGAAGGGTTAAATTCCATGCTTGCAGCTGCAAAGCCCAATTTCTTTATTTCCTGTTAATGACATTATTGCCTACATAAAACCATTGAAACATGTTTCTTTCATTTGTTTAATTTCAAATTCTGAGCACACTAGCTGGAAACTATGTTTAATAGTTAAACTCAAAACATTTGGATTTCCTTTCCTCGCCGAGATTTGCAGTGAGTACACTTCATACTTAGTTGGGTTTTTAAGTAACCATTTTTACACTGCTATAGAAGCCAGCCAGAAAACAAAAAGGATTATATTGCAGAATCAAATCACATCAGTTCAGGCTAGTAACACATCATATATTTCACTTCCTCCGCTGTTGTGCCAAGATACCATCAGGCCCAACTCGTTACCAAGCTGGCCACGTTCTCTTCCAGGAGCGTCCAGCCTCTGCAGAAGCAGAGCCAGCACACCCTGCTTGCTCTGTGCACGCAGGAGGAGGACTTCCCTGAGCAGGCACGGAAAAAATGTTCCTGTTTCCATGAAAAAGTAGGATGGAATCCGGCCTTGCTCACACTGATACTCCCATCACCTCCCCATGTTTCTCCTACATGCTCCTGCTGAACCTCATGTGCCAGGTTCTTGCTGCCAAGCGCTCTCTGGGCAAGGGCGAAGGGGGAGCACAGGGTAGGCAGGATGAGTGCACATGTAGATGGACCCGAACCATCTCAAAGGGAAGTCCTTAAATCTGAACCCATTTGGCAGATAATGTGTCTCTGGCAGCTTGGATCTTTATCTGTTGATTATTTTAGTGAACTGCCACAAACTCTGCAAGGAGCTGGGGGGATTTGACTGTCTCAGGGTAATGGACACCTATAAGCAGTTGTGTAAAGCTTGACTTCTTGCGTGGTGGAGTGTCTAATAGTCACTTCATAAGCACTCATGGGATTAGGCGGTGAGAATCCCAATGAAAACTGGGCATTAAACCACTTCAGATTCAGATTCTCCTTGGCATGTCTATACTATGCATGAAGCAAGCCCAGAATCAATTATTATCCCTAGCAGAAGCAGTGAGCAGAGATGGAGCAAGGAGGAGCGTGGACCTGAATGGGACTCTCTTAGGAGTTAATCACTTGGTCCTGACCAGAGGACCACACTCAGTGCCTTTGCCATGGCATCACAGATGTGTTCCCAGCAGCCACAGCAGTGCTCAATTTTCCATCAAAAAATCCATATTTGACTAAAAAAATTCAATAGGACTTAAATGTTACCTTCAAGGGTGAAATCTGGGCTCTGTGTTCCCTGCGAAGAGCTCAACTGCTAAGACTAGAGAGTATGTAGCATGGCTGCATACCCTGGCTGTAGTGTTTGCACCCCTTACTCCCATCGCAGTGTCTGTAGACTTGGCGTTTTATTGGTTACTTAAACAAGAAGCCAGCAGACAGAGCAATGTCTCCTTCATGCATAGTGAGGAAGGGGTTGTGGCAGAAATAAGTTGTGGGAAGTTGGTCATAAATACCCTCATCTGCCTCTTTTGCCCCCACCCTCTTTTCAGTCCCTGTTCTGTGCAGGTGAAGGAAGCAGTTCAGAAATGTTAATAGATAGCGAAGTGCTCATGTGAGTTTTATCAGCTCTCATAGAACGGTTATTGCTGATACGGTGCCCCTTTTAAGTCTCAAAAATCTGGCCAAGCGTGTGCAGATAGCAGGGAGTGCGCTGAACAAAACATCAAGGCAAAAAAGTCTGTAGGGGGGAATGGAAATGTTAAAAGGATTATAGGAAGAGAAAATGGATCGGACTTATCTGGCAATACTCGGGCACAAAAGTATGCTGGTTTATGAAATGAACTTCAAATCCCATAAAACTAATTGTGTGTTTTCTTGTCTTATTTTTGAGTATCTCTGGCAGTGCTTTTTCTTTTTCTCCTCCGCTGCAAAAGCGTATCTGCATGTGGATAATACTCTGTGCTTGTATAGAGAGAGATTACACAGCCGATCGGGTTTGTAGCTCTTAAACTAATGATGTTAAACTAGTTTATATTAAGAAGGAGAAGAAGCAAACTTCAAAGGTTCACATGTGGGTTGCAAACCTCTCATGTCTTCTGTATACAAGGGCCTTCCTCTTATTTTGATCAAGACTGTTCCCAGCACTCCTGTTGAAATCCTTGCAAGCCTTTGATCTTGTTATCAACATGACCACCAGCGCGAGCGCCGCCGCTCGCTGTGTGTGACAGAGCAGGGACGGCAGCCCCTGACTCACACTGCTTTGGGGTTCAAGTCCTACTGTGGAGTGGGTACTCCTCAGGATGTGCTTATCCCTGAGGAGTCTTCCTGCCAGGATAATGATCTAGACCCCCAGACCTCAGCCCACCATGGCTTTGCATTTCAAGGTGGGAAGAGTAAAGAGTGCTGCTTAG
This sequence comes from Strigops habroptila, assembly GCF_004027225.2. Taxonomy (NCBI): domain Eukaryota; kingdom Metazoa; phylum Chordata; class Aves; order Psittaciformes; family Psittacidae; genus Strigops; species Strigops habroptila. The sequence continues at coordinate 9,923,243 of NC_044290.2, forward strand.
CCTCCTCTTGCTTGGAGAGAGAAGGGGACGCAAAGGAGCAGGGAGAGGTTGGAGGGGTTTGGGAGCTGGTGAGAGGTAGCCATGGAGATGAGGGAGCTCAGCGTGTTCATTTTGTCTTTCCTCCATATTTTCCATTTATGTCCTTGTGTCTTGCAGTAGTTTTTAAAGTGCATCAGTAAAATCAGTGTCAGGCAGCAGCAGCCAACTCTGGCCTGAGCAGGGGCTGCCCCAGGATTTTGGTGGCATCTCTTGGCTTCATCACCACTTGGGTGTTGTCCGTAAGGAAGGCACTTCTCTGGTCTTTGGTGTCTCCATGTCCACAGTGAGGGACACCAGCTTTGACCTCTGGTATAGGACTCGTAGTTCACAAACAGCACAAGCTACTGTTTAGGCATGACTGGTATTTGTTGAGGCTGTTAGATTCGATTGCACTCCTCATGCCACCGTCATCTCCTCAAGGCCACCTATGGGGATGAACAGAACAGCCCTGGTGTGATCCTCAGAGCCTTAACTGGTGTTTGACCCAGTTTGCTGCAGGACAACAACAACCTGGAGACATCTCTTTTGGTGCAAGACACCAGCAAAATACCTGCCCTGTGGGCAGAGGAGGCAGTGATGGAGCCAGGTCAGTGCGATGCAGTCAGGACAAGACAGGGTGTTGCATTATGAACCTGATGAGTGTGGACTGGCACATCTATCACCAAGAGCAATGCTTTTAGGCTGGCACTTGAGTCCTTAATGGCTCCCATGGATTTCTCTTTCCTGTTTTTTTTACTACCTGCTCCAAAAAACAACAACAACAACAAAAAAATCATTTCTCTTTATTATGTAGCTTCACTGCAAACCGACTCTTTTCATCTAAAATTATTCCTTTTTGGTGCCACAATCTGACTTCAAGCTTCTTTGCGCTGCCTGTGAACGTGATGCAGAGCAGCAGCAGCAAGGAGAGGATGTGCTTGGCCTTTGCAGTGGCACCGTGAGGGCACACAGCTGGGTGAGAGCACTTTGTGCAGCTTTTTGCAGTCATTTTCTCACCCATTTACTGGTATTTTAATCTAAAATGCAGAAGGGCCAGCAAACAAAATATAAATAGTTAATTTTCCTCCTGTTCAGCCTGGGAATTCAGATTCAAGTTTAGACTGGAAAATCAGAAGGAAATTCAAAGATCCTCTGCTTTCTTGATGACTGCAGCTGCTACCTGAACACAGAGATTCCCTGTAGATCTACGAACAAGGACTTCCAGAAACTGATAAAGATGAAGAAGACTCTGGAAGACCTTCTTGTACCTGCCACCGCCTGCCTAGTTCATCGGAATGCTTTCAAATCTCAGGCACTACGTGACTCTTCCCTGTCGGCAGGAGGAGAAAATAGACTCCCTGACTGGACACGCAGAAGATGAACGGGGCTACTGCAGCTTTGGGGAGGGCAAACTGCTCCACGGGCACTTCCACACAAAGCCATGACCCCAGGGGCTTGCCCTCCTCTAATTTTTTTCCCAAATTATCCCTTTTTGGCAATGGTCATGAAGAGAATGGTGGGTTAGACTGGTCTTTGGGAGAGCTGCTCTTATGCACGTGTGATCCCAAATAATGCAGTAGATAAGTACTGGGATGAGCACTTAATACATGTATTTAATACAAGTACTTCTTGCATGGTGCATTCCCAGGGCATCGGTGCAGGGCAGTGTCATTGCACAACTTGGAGAAAACCAGTTGGTTAAATGACATTTTTATGAAATATAATGAATGACACTTAATGAGATTTACTTCCAAAGTGGAAAAGTGCAAGGTTTTCAGCCTCCATTATAATGGCTTCACTTTCTATGCTGTAGTAGCGAATGGGACTCGGCTTTCTCTGCCAACATTGCTTCAAAGCACCTTAAAGATATAAGAGGCAGGAGATGATCCACCAGCTTCTGGTGGCTGGAGGTGTTCTCGCTGTCACCATCACAAGGGGTCCAGGAGACCCAGGCTGTGCATTTGCCCAGGAAGGATCATTTTGTATGGCTCTGGCATCGTGGCATGTCAATACTTGGCATCATCAGCAGCAAATATATTAATAATGCTAATAGTTCCTAACTGCTTGTTGTGCCTAGAAATGGCTTTTACTGCTCGGCTCTTGGGTTTGGCAGCAAGTTTGCTTTCCATGCCCAATGGTAGCCATTCCCAGGCCTGGAAAATGTGTAATCAGGCAATAACAACAGATTCACCCACATGTTATTTCATATTATTAGCCCAGGTTGTCCAGCCCAGGCACCCAGTAATATGCCTGGCTACCTCCTGTGTGTGGTGCTCGGATGGATTCAGCCACCCCAGAGCTGATGAAATCGCAGCTTCAAAGGCTGCCCCATCCAGGGCCACTGCGACATACAGTGTTTTGCTTGTCGTCTTGGTGGAGACAGTGGTTTGAGCAGGGCCTGGAGGAGAGGAAGAAGTGGGGAGCTCTTCATCGCGGGGTGAAGCTGAGCACCGTGTTTAGTGATGTTGCAAACCAGTTGCTTTTCCAATGGCTTGGGTGGGAAGGGAGAGGGATGGGTTTATGGCCATCACTCTGGTTTTTGTCCTCCTGTTCAGGATCAGGTTGAGCCCCTGGGACCGTAATTGAGGTTCTTCTGATGTACTGGTTGCAGGGGTCCCTTTAGGCTTCACTGCATGGTCCCCCCTCACTGTGGAGACGCAGGAGGGTGGCAGGAAGGAGGGAGCTGATGGGAATGAACCTCGGTGGTGGGAACAGGGCCTGTCTCAGCTCCATTTCTTGGGTCTGGAGGTGTTTTTGGGCTGGCATGGGCAGCTGTGGGCTCAGTGCTGGGTGGACATGGCCGTGTGTGTGCACCCCTGCGGGGTGTGTGCATGGGGAATAGGGCTTTTTCCTAGGAAAAGGGGGATCATGGGGTGCTGAGCCCAGCCGCAAGCCTGGATGCAGGGAGACACGGGTCTCCTTAGGTGGTAGTGCCCATGGTGGTCCTGCCCAGGCGCTTGAGGAGCCTGGGACTGGCACAAGGGGTCTTCTGCTTTTGCATAGAAGTGCTTTCAAGAGCAGGACTCGATCCCAAAGTCTTTGCTCAGGGATATGGGAGAGAGAATCCATTTGGGGCCTCTATAGCAGGATTTGCAGGCTGGGCATTACTAATGGTAATCATGATAAAAATAAAGCAGGGCTTGACTTCAGAAGCTCGCCCTGCCCTGCTGTGGTGTTACCCTCCATCCTGCCCTGCCCCTCGGTTTGAGCTCTGTGCGGGCACATGAGGCTGTGCTCTGGGAAGAGGGGAACGGAGCTGCAGGGCTGGGGTGGGCAATGGGAAAGTGGAGGGAGGGCATTGCCAGGGCCATGGTGGGCTCCCACCAGGCAGGAGGGAACCTCTGAGCCCCCATGTCCAGCCTTGGAGCAGGATGGGGAGGAGGGCAGGAGTCTCTTTGGATCTGGAGGACAGGTTTGGGGGCCAACTCCTAATTAAAACCTTTTGTATGAAGTTAAAGAAACTCCATTCCATGTCTGTTAAATATTAAACAGATGGGGGGGGGGGGGGGGGGAGATGTGAACACAACTGCAGATGGAGATGTGCTGGTGTGCCAGTTCTATGGCAATCACATATTGTTTAATTAGGGAAAAAACCACGCTTCGGATTATTTATTAAGAATTAATAATAACCGCGGACCCGCCCCATTTTCTCCCTCCGATCAAAACTTTTCGCCAAGTTTTCACGCCCGGCAGTACCCTCCCTCCCCGCAGCCCTGCAGTGGGTCTGGGGACGAGGCACCGCGGTGCGGCCGCGCTGCGCGGAAGGGCGCGGAGCCGCGCGGAAGGGTGTGCGCCTGTCCCTTTAAGGCGTGGGGGGGGGGCGGCGGAGCGGCGGCTGCCGATCGCTTCCCTTTGATAAGGTCCTGGCAACTCCGTAGCCGCCCCGGGATGCCGAGAAAAGGGGGTAAAAACACCCCAAAAAATAAACCCAACGCCAAAAAATATAGTTATTTTCCTCACGAATAATAACCCTCCTCTTCACCTCCCCCCGGTAGCGCTTCCCCCCGCGCACACCTCGCACTGAGGATACCCAGAGGCGGCATCACCGGGCGAGGCGGTGTGTGTGTGTGTGGGGGGGGTGTTCCACCTCCCTCTTCTTCTTCTTCATTTCTTTCTTATCCTTATTTTTGGGGGCCTGTTTTAACTCTTTTTTTGTGTGCGTGCGAGCGGCGCGGAGCAGCGCTACCGCCCTTACAGGACCGCTCCGCCGGCCTCCGCTTTGATGCAGGGAGAGCCCGGGGGGGCGGAGGGAGGAGGAGGAGGAGAAAGAGGAGGAGGGGGGGGGGGGGGGGAGGGACCATCGCTTTTGTATTTAAAATAAATAAAATAAATAGGCAGGGGCGGGAGGCGCGGATCGCAGTGGGCTCCTTCCCTCGCCGCTCCCCCCATCGCCCCCCCCTCTTCCCGATGCTCTCCGATGCGGTTGCACCGCCGGGGAGGAGAGGAGGAGGAGGAGGAGGAGGAAGGACAGCGAGGGGCGCGGGGGGAGCGGGGCCAGCCTGCGCGCTGCTGCTGCCAGCGGAGAGCGGCGGGGCCGCGGGCGCGCAGCGAGCTCCGGCTCCGCGGTGAGTGGTGATGGGGGGGGCGGCGTTTTGGTTTAAACCACGGGGGCTTTGATTAATTATATATATTTTTGGGGGGTGTTGCGCGCCCTGCGGAGCCTCCGCGGGCGCGGCTGTTGCACAGGGCTAGCAGGATCCAAGTCGCTCCGGACTTTTTCCCTCCTTCCCTCCCTTCTTCCCCCCCCCCCTCCCGAGCTCCGGTCCCGACCTCCCTCCTCCCCGCCCGTCGCCATTTCTGGAGCAGGTCTTTTTGATCATTATTAGTGTTTTGCTGCCTGGTCGCGCTCGGGGCCGTGTCCCCCCCCCCCGGCCCCTCTCCGTTTATTTCCCTCTTGCGGGGCCGGGTGTGATGGCTCCGGCCGCGGGATGCCCCGCAGCGCGCAGGTACGGACACCGCGCCTCACCCCCGATGTGTTGTTTTTTTTTTTGGGGGGGGGTGTCCTGGTTTTATCATCTATCTCCGCATAGAAGCGCCCCAAAAGCCCTCCTGCTGTGGTGGGGAGGGGGGGGAGCAGCGCGGTGCTGCTCGGGCGCGCAACATGCGCGCAGGAGGAGGGCGAAGGGAGCGCGGGTTTGGGGGTGCGGAATGGAAACCAGATGCCGGGGCAGGGCCGAGCTGTGCTGCTGCGGGGGGGGGGCTGCGCTGAAACACGCCCCCCCCCCATTCCCCGGCCCCGCTCAAAGTGCGCCGGGAGTTCAGCAGAGCGGATCCGATAGTCGCGATCGGGCTGGCGATAGAGCCGCGCTCGCTCTGCCCTGCCTTTCTCCTCTTCTCCCTTCCTCTTTTTTTTGACTGTGAAGAGTTGAAAAGCCTGTTTACTTTTTGTCTTTGATGTTGGGAGGATCTGGTTTTGATTAGATCAATACTCCTTTTTTCTCTCCCCCCCCTCCTCCTTTTCTTCCCCCCCTCCCTTTGCAGAGAGGAGGCTCAGAGGATCCCCTGCTGACTCCAGGCAGAGGCAGGCAGAGGGGCAGGCAGCTCCAGGAGGAACTGGGAGCCCCTCTCCCAAGTGGGCTGCGGAGCCATGAGCAGCGCCATGCTCCTCGCCCACCTCCCCGACCCCAGCACCAGCTTCAGGGAAGACGCCCCTCGACCCCCTGTCCCTGGGGAGGAAGGAGAAGCACCATGCCTGCATCTCGCCAGCTCGTTTCTCCCCAAAAGCCAAAGCTTCAAGGCCATGCCGGTGCCTCCTGCCCCACGGAGGAATGAGAACGGACTCGGGGAGCCGGAAGGCAGCGCATCTCCAGACTCCCCTTTGGCCAGATGGACCAAATCCTTGCATTCCTTGTTGGGAGATCAAGATGGTGCCTATCTTTTTCGGACCTTCCTGGAAAGGGAAAAATGTGTGGATACCTTAGACTTCTGGTTTGCCTGCAATGGCTTCAGGCAGATGGACCTTAAGGATACCAAAACTTTAAGAGTAGCCAAAGCTATATACAAAAGGTACATCGAGAACAACAGCATCGTCTCCAAGCAGCTCAAGCCTGCTACCAAGACCTACATAAGGGATAGCATCAAGAAGCAGCAAATAGATTCTATCATGTTTGATCAGGCACAGACTGAGATTCAGACTGTGATGGAGGAAAATGCTTACCAGATGTTTTTAACTTCTGATATATACCTCGAATATGTAAGGAGTGGAGGAGAGAATCCTGCTTACATGAACAGCAATGGACTGGGGAGCTTAAAAGTGGTCTGTGGCTATCTCCCGACCTTGAATGAAGAAGAGGAATGGAGCTGTGCAGACTTTAAAAACAAAATCTTGCCTTCGGTAGTTGGACTATCCAGCAAGACACTGAGGGTTACGGCGAATGTCAGAGCCACAGAAACCATCGAGAACGGATACAGGTAAGGGAACCCTTGGGAATTGTGCTTTGTTTTAACTTTAAGGACTTCTGAGAGTGTTGGGATGGAGTGCTGGGGAGCTAGCAGAGAGGCCGGGAGCATGGGAGCTTCCCCGCGCCTCCGAACACTGGAATTTGGGGGGTGTTGGCTGGGTTTGGAGGTGTTTCTTCCCTCTGTACAGAGGAAAATAAGATCCTGTGCTCTTAAGCCCCATTGGCTCTTTCAGTTCTCTTATAGATCAAAAACTTCATAGCAACTATGTCCTCCGGACATACGTTAATTATTGGTTCAACTTTCAAACGTATTAAGAGCAGTAGTAGAGTGGATCATACAGATGCATGAATAATGTAACCTACTAGTTCCCCAACTCCACCATCAGCCAGTGTTTAACTACGTTGGTTATGTGGGAAGCAATTGTGCGGTCATGGAGGAGGAAATGTATGCACTTAGTACATCAAACTCTGCAACTTGCACAAAATCTGCTCTTATTTTATGTGTGTGTGTGTGATGTGCAGCCTCTCCTGTCGCATTGGGTGTCGGTATCGTGTCAAAGCCAGTTAGGGTGGCTTTGAGCCAATGCATACAGGAGGATACTTAAAATTGAGTACCTAAGGTAATAGAGACATTCCAGGTATAGAGAAATAGATCTTTGGTGCTCTCCTGTTGGCCGTGTGCTCAAAGTTAAACTCATTATAACATAGTTGTGTCTAACGGCAGCTTGTGGAGAGCGTTGTGTGGTGGCAGGGTCTCCTGCCCTTGTCTTGGGGTGCATCTGTGATGCTGAACCCATCTCTTTTGTTGGAGATGTTGATGGAACAGCAGTGTGAGGATGAAGAAAGTAAGAACCGTCTTCACTTGAAGATGGGGGGATGGGAAACAGAGACTGATGAGCAAATGATGAGTTGTATAATCCTCTGAAAATGTATTCTTTCCTCTCCCCACCCTTGCCATAAATGTGGATTGTTGAATCAGGGCTGAGAGGAGAGGGCTCTGCTGGCAGATGTGCGCTCTCCTCTGCTGGCCCAGGAGCCTGGGCTTTGCTATGGTGAGTGTTTGACATCTCGTTTACAGGAATTGTGAGAGCGTGTCTGTGATTCACGGACATCAAAGGGCATCAGGCTTCTCCTGGGGAGGATTTGCCGGAGCGAACCCTCCTCTCTTGCCCTGTGGAGAGCTTCCAGCTGTGCCGGGCTTCCCGGTGCCGAGACACCCGGAGCTGGGAGGCTCCTGTTGCCCGTGAGGGAGCTCCGGAGGCAAAGGCCTCTTTGGTCCTGTCCCGGAGGCGTGGGTGCAGACTAGAGGGAGGGATGGAGAGATGGATGGATGGATGTGTGTCATCCTGGCATGGCCTTTGGACCTCTCCTGCTGTGGGGCTATGCGGGGGGGGGCACTCGCTGGCAGCTGGTCTGTGGAGGGCTTGGGGTTTGGGATCTGCATCTCGTGCCTGAGTGTTGCTGTCTGAGCATCTGCTGCTCTCCAGAACTTGGTTTGAACTGCTGCCCTTCGCTTGCTTTCCAGGAGGGGGATGTTTGATGCTTTTATCTCTCAGCCTTTGTTGGTATTCAGTGCTGGAAGGGCTTGGCTGTAATGTTCTACCAGAGCTGCAGGCCTTGCTAAAAGCCCACATGTGCCTTGTCCAGGGGAGTGCTGGCAGAACGGTGGCTGCTTGCCTGATTAGTGCTGGGATTTTTCCTTTTCTTTATTCCCTTCGTTTTCTTTTTTTGTCCAGGGATTAATGCAGCTTGCTCCTCACATGTCAGATCTACCCTCCTAGGACATTAGGTAGTGCCTTTTGCTTTGATCACCTTCTGTTGAATTTCCAGGAGCTTTTGCTCTCCATGGGGCCAAGAGATCTCAATGCAAAGAGAGGGAGGTCAAGCTGAGATGCTTCTCAGTTCCTCCCTGAGCTATCCATTTGTGAAGCCACTTGTGCGTGCATGTGCTAGAAGCTGATGAGCATATGGATGGGTTATCTCTCATCACTCAGGGCTTAGGATTGTGTTCAGGATGGGAGCTGAAGCTTGCACAAAGTCTTTGCTGGTGAGTGGCCAAACCACACCTCCCTCCTCATGTGTGTGATGGAATTAAAGCATTTCTGCTGGGTGTTATGGTTTTGAAGCACTGTGCAGGCTCTTGCCACTTGCTTTGGTGGGTTTCCATGTGATTATAGCAGCAAAACCCTGTGCTGAGCATACCTGATGGTGGGAGCCAAGCGATCTGGGGCCAGCCTGGTGTTTGGATGGGAGACCACCTGGGAATCGCAGGGCACGGAGTCCCAGCCAAAAACACAGCAAACGGGAGCCCGCAGGATCTGTACAAGTTGAATGGCTTTGGCCCCAGCATCAGTGATGGACAGGAACAGGAGAAGTCAAGTGAAAACACAGTGTATGCAGGCAAACTGCTGCCTGACACAGGGAATGTTTTACATGCAGAACCTCCCTCTTGTCCTTCAAAGCGACTCCCCTCCCCTGGAGGTTGTGGTGTGGTTAAAAGTGGCCTCCCCACACGCTGCGCTGGACCTGGCCCCATGCTCCAGGAATTCCAGCTATTATTTATACACGCTTCTATATTTATCAGACACGACTTTGTGTACACAGAGAGGGCTCTTCCTTTGCAGTGCCGCCGCGTAACGGGGCTTCGTGCGGTCCAAGGTGGACTCATCTGCCTCCCATTAAACTCCAACATGAGTGGGACTGGCCTTGCCTGGGGAAGGCTGGGGCTTGCAGATGGCCTTCTGCCGGCTCCCAGTGCTTCCTGGCCTTTGAAAGGACCCGCCGGTGCAGCTCCTTGTGTGTGAAGTTATTGGAACCAAGTTTGGCTTCAATTATCAAAGTAAATGATGCCATTGTAAAGCTGTGCTCCAAGCACTGTTCTGCAATTAGAGCATGCAAGCTGTGATTAACATAGTTTTGTTAAAATATACTTTTTTTCTTCCCTCTCTCTCAGGTTTGTGCATGTGTGGTTTTCCTTTTCTTTTTAAGCCCATCATTGCCCAGTGCTGTTTTTCTCAAGGAAATCTTGAATGAGATTCTATTTTACCTCAAAATGCTCCTTGTAGATATTCTCCTCTCTCTGTGTAATGTGGTTTGAACTGCCAGAGTGCTCTTATTTCTAAGGAGCAGAGTCTGACAATAAAAAAAAACCCCTCCACGCTCTGAAATTGCACCCTCCTAACAGGGGATACAACCAGGAGCCCCTGAAATTTTCATGGCATTATAATACCTCTGATATGCCCATTGCCAAACATAGCATGTAGAGAGAGTTCCATGCTGTGTGTCATCGCATCAAGATAAGAATAGGCTGAGAAACATCAGACATTCTCCTTGAAGCTCCAGAGCAACTGCTACCTGACAGCTGAAAACACTTTGCATATTGAGTTTGGAGCTGGGGAGTGTGTGTTTGTGATTGCAGCATCTGTGGCAGGAGACCACCGCTTTCCGCTGGAATTCAGAACCCTCTCAGGCAACTCCGTGCATCTGGGTGCAATTAGTGTAGGAAGGTGGTCAGATTAAACACAGCAAACCAGCCCCCATTGGTGTTTGTAAAGGGTCTTCGTTGGGGCAGCGTGTTGGAGGTGGAGTGTAGGGGTTTACTTTATGCCAACTTTAGGGTTGACGTGAGGTCTTGGTGGGTGAATCGGTGCTGATGGGAATGTGAGTTTGTTCTGGCCACTTTCTCTAATTATGTCTTTCCAAACACTGTGTTTGGACACACCTCCTCTTCTCCCTGTGCCGTATTCATACGGACCCGCTGCCTCCGCCTCCATCCCAGCCTCTCCATCCATCCATCCATGGCAAACCAGCCCCCTGGCTGCACCCAGGGGTGACACAGGCACCTCCCAGCAGGGTGGTGGTGCTGTGCTGGGAGCATCCTGCAGCCTCGTGGTCCTCTGATGTGCTCTCAAGACCTGGAGATGGTTTCAAATCAAGTAGTCATGAGAGCTGCATCCCTTACACTGTTGACCCAGAAGCCCATCAGTGTCTAGGAAGGGTTGCTGGTGCTGCACATCCCCTTGAGTCAGAGCAGAAGACTGGATGGTTTTCAGAGGGACTTTTTTGTAGTAGTAGGATAACTTTGCTTTCACCCACATGCGGAATTAATTTATCTTTGAAGATTTAACTCGTTTCCTGTGACATTCCTTACTATCTCTTTCTTTTTTTTTTCTTTTTCTTCTTCCCAGATATATATATATTATTTTTTTTAACATCTTGATCTCCCCATCAGAAATGCCTTGGCCTCCTTCGGAAAGGAATGCAGCCCCGGCTGGGCTGAATACCTGCCTGCAGCCAGCCCCGCGCCTCTCATACCAGAGAGGCCCATCTTCCCCATTCCCCACCATGCTTCCCCTTCCTGGTTTTTTTTTTTTATCCCCCTTGTTTTATTATTATTATTTTTAACTTAAGCCTTTGTGGCTCCTGTTTTCGGTGCTGGTGGAGCAGGAATGTGCAGGGTGCCTGGTGGCTTGATGGATGGAGAGCAGGGTGGTGGAAGGACATTGCTGCTCACTTAAACCCAGCTGGTCCTCTCCAGCCCCCCATGGGGGCAGGGAGGTGGAAAGCCCATTAAAGAAACCTGCCGAGCCTGCTGGCACATTCCTTAGGCCCCCAAGTCCTGGGGAAGTGGCCCTCATTATTAAAATCAGCAGTCCTTATCAGATGACAAGGCCTTTTGCTTTGATATACAAAGGCTGAAGCTTAACAACCCCATCTTCCCCTGGAAGAGGAACAAAATGTGCACCTTAACATGCAGCTTCCAAACCTCCCTGCATAATCCCCTTATCGCCTGCTGGAGATATGTATATTGATCCTGGCTGGGAAGTTGGTGTGAGGGGAGGTAGAGGGCAGGGGGATGCTCAGGTCCCCCCCTGCCGTGGTGACCCTGCCACGCTCCATCACAGCCTGTGTCACTCTGCCCATGAATTTTTCATGCAGCCTCTCTTGGGTGCTCAGCTCAAACATCCAGAGTGGGCTTTGGGTTTGCTTCTCCAAGCAAACATGAAGGTGTGGGTATCAGTAACCCACGTGCCTTTTAATACAACCTGTCCTCATGTCCCCCATCCTCTTCTTCCCCACTCAACCCCACACAAAAGCACAAGTTGAACATGTAGTAGATTCTCCTAAAAACTGTGCTTTTTATTGTGTGTTTTTATAATGCCAGGAAGGTGGCACCCATCCTTGGGAGGCCAAGCCTGAGACAGCATGGCCATGCCTCCACTGGTACATGGTGGTTCTGCTCCCGTGGTTTCAGGCAGTTGTCCTGTTGCAGGCAACACAGGTACCATAACTTGTATTCCCAGAGGGAATGTCTTCCCTGTCTTCAGAGTAGTCTTCAGCATTTATTAGGTGGTGCCTCAGTGGCTTTCAATGGGATTTGAGCTATGAACTTCTGGATCTTTTGCCTGCCGATGCCAACAGCAAAGCTCCTCTTGACCTCAGAGGTACAGCATCAAGCTTTAAGGACCGAGTCTTTGAAGGTATCAAAGTATATAGAGGTGCTTCCTGGGATTTTCTAAAGCGCACTTCCAGTGCTAAAAGCAACGTCTTCAAAGCTGGGCTTTGGGTGTGTTTGGACAGAGTGTGCCCTGGCTGCTCCTAGTCTGAGCAATAGGTGGTCGGTTACTTCTGAAGAGGTTGAGCAGCCATTGTGCATGGGTCCCATAAGGAGAGTGCTGCCATGAAGCTCATGTGCTTTTCTCTAGCCCAAAACTGGCTGGTAACTAAATTCCTGCTCTTGTCTCTAGGTGCTTCAAGAGGAATGATCCCGTTAACCCATACCATGTGAACTCTGGCTATGTTTTTGCCCCAGCAACCAGCGCCAATGATAGCGAGATATCTAGTGATGCCCTGACGGATGACTCCATGTCAATGACGGACAGCAGCGTGTAAGTAGCTTGTGTCCTTCTGGGCTGTCCATCTGTGAACCTGATGCACCATGAGGGCTTATGGGAGTGATGGGTTCAAGGCCATCACCCTACTTCTGCTCCCTGTTGAATAGGAGCTGCCAAAACTGAGGTGTGCACCCAAACTGAGAGGTGTAGCAGGGCATGGTGGCCTTGCTCTTCATGCAGTTGCCGGAGGTATTGGATGGAGTAAAATAATGAATCCCTCTATTGCTGTTTTGCAACTACAGCTGAGCAAACATGTTTTCCCCTATGCTAATGGTGCTGCCTGACTAACCCAAGGAGCATATCTCCCTGAGCCTTTGTCTTAAGGCCAGGCTTCCTTAACTAGTTATCAGTCATCAAAGAGGAGGAGATTACTTCCTGTAGGAAGTACTTTCTGTAATTAGCGTTCATCATTAATGTCAGAATGTACATTAATAGGGCCAGTGACCTGAAGGGGCAAATAGCTGCTCATCTAGTGTGGCTGGGGCAGTCTTCAAAGAGCCATTTGAATGGAGCTGCATGGATCAGGCCTGGGTGTTTCAGGAGTGCAGGGATGAGAGAGGATGCTGTGGCTGAGCCCAGGAGGAGCTGGGTGTTGAGGAGTGTGCAACTGGGAGCAAGTCATTTGACTGTTCTTCCTCCTGTTTGCTGTCCCCAGCAGGAGAGAAGTGGTGTTTTTGTGTCTATAGAGGAGACTCTGAGACTCACTTAGTGCTCTTAAGGACCATTTTTTTGCACTGAGCAGAAGGCAGATGTTGCTGTTTCTGTGTTGTGATCTTCGCTTATGTACAAGTGCTGAGAAAAGCCCACCTCTAAACAGTGCTGCATTTCTGGTCTTCATCTCAGAGGAGAAGCTTCTCCAGTGCCTCTGTCAGAGGTGCCCAGTGCTTACTGTGTGCTCCTCGGAGAGGTTTGCATGCTGGGTTTTTAAAGTCAATGTGTGTGATGATGCACAACAGAAAACAGGATTTACCAGAAACCATTGATGCGTAAACAAAGGCCTTATTTTTTTAATGCACATGTGTGTTTTGAACTGATATTACGGAAAAAAAATAGTTTGTTGTCCCACCAGATTCCCTTATTGAACAATATTGGCATTAAATAAAAGAGCTGAATCATAGGGTGACTTCTTTATTTCTTCTTACTGGCTCTGGTTGTATGTGATCATGTGTCAACAGAGCATTCATTGGGTTAGTCATTTCTGGACCAGTGTAGGGTCACTTGGGATTCACAGGGCTAGGATTATACCCTCTCTTCACAGCAATGCCAATTGTAGGCCTTATACAGATGAGAGCACTGAGTGAGAAATAAAGTGCATGGTGGATGAAAGGCTTAACTGAATCGCTTTCAGCCCATTGTTAGTCCAGGGGAGCTTAGCGGGGATGAGAGGGCAGCAGCCCGCTTTGAAATTTGCTTGAACAAGTGAATAGGAGCTCCCCATAAAGCAGGGCTGAAAGGAGCCTGCCTGTTTTTTCCTGCTGTAACAATGGCCCGCGCAGGCTGTGAGAGTTTGGGGAAGCTTGGCTGATTAAACTGCCCCCAGCTCCAGGCTGGGGGGCGGCAGGAGGGCTGGGGGGGTTGCCCGGAGGATGCTGAAAGGAATATTTCCTGCTGTAGAACCGGTCCCCCCGGGCATCCCCGGAGCCGCTGGGAGCAGGCCGGGATGCTGGGTGCTTTTGGAAGTGGGAGAGGTAAATTGGCACTGTTGGAGGCTGGGCTTAAAGTTAAGGCTGATGTAAAACTTCCTCTGCAGAGGCGAAGGGGCCGCTGCCAGGATCGCAGGGAAACGTGTGGGTTTCGCGGGCTCTCCTGGCACTTGGCTGGAGAGATGCTGTGGATGTGTTTGGGGCACAGACCCGCTGTGCTTTCACATGCTGAGCCCAGGTGCTCCTCTGCCTGCAAGGTTTCACCCCTTCCAACAGAGGACCCGGGGTTGTGCTGTCAGTGGGGATGCAAATCAGTTCTTTTGGCTTATGTTAGTATCAACTGAGGAGGAAAAACTTGTTCTGGAAAAGTCTGTCAGTAAAGTGAGGGCTTTTTCTTTTTAAATACATCTAAATCTGAACTGAACTGGAATGAAGAGAGGACTCCAAATAATGCACAATCTGCCTTTTTAATTGTATTATAGATAACCAGGGATCAGACTGTCCATATATATTTTGTAATAGCCACAAAGCATCATGCGAATTTCTATTTCCATTTCTTGATTGGGGAGGGGGGAGAGGAAAGGGGATTTTTTTTAATTTGCTTATATCTTATTTATGGATTTACTTTGGACACAGGGGAATGCTGCTGAGCAAACTTCAAATATTACCTTATCTTACAAACCAGGCTTTTGATGTTGGCAAGATCAGAGGCTTGTTTCAGAGCCGTTGCCAAATGAAGATGGGAGTGAATGCATATGCGCATGAGTCTGATATTTCAAAGCAGCAGTAAAACTACATTCAGGTTAGGTCAGGCACATCTGAGTCAAAAGGCTAAGATAATTGGCTCAGCTTAAATGGCAGCTGACTGGGTAGAAGACTTCAAACTAGTGTTTCCCCCAGAAACAGATTGGCTTCGCCCCAGCCTGGTTAGCTGAAATGTTTATAATTAAACTCTACTATTTAGTGCCTAAACTCTGCAGCTCTTCAGCCCGCAGCTTTTAGTAGCCAAGAAAGTGAGTGCAGATGTTTGCTGCTGGAGCAAGGGGAGAGGTGGCACCTGGAGAGCTGGGCTTAACCCTTGTGCTGCTCCAAAGCCTCTGGCCAGGCTCAGCCTTTTCATTTCAAAGGCACTTTCTCCTGCTCAGGGGGGGTCTGCTTCAGCATCAGGGTTCCCCCTGTCCCTCATATTTCTTGCTGTACTGAGCCAGCCCCAATTGTCTCTTCCTCACCCACTGGTCACCCCTTCAGCCCTGGCCTTGTCTATTTCCCCCTTAGGTTTAGACAGCACACATCAAAGGGGCTGTAAAAGTCCCTCCCCGTTCCCCAGGCTGCCTTTCCCGAGCTGCTCCACAGCTTTCCCATCCCACTGAAATTCCTCTTTTTATTAAAAATAAATCTTTTCTTTAATTCTGCTCGTCGTTACAAGTTGTGAAACTCTTCTGAAAGGCAGGACTGTAGAAGCAGGGAGCAGGTTTGATGTGGGGCTCTCTGGTGCAACCAGAGGAGTTCTAGGAGGAAGGAACACCTTTTGTACTGCCTTGAATGAGGCAAATCTTAACTAAAGTGAGGATGAGGAGCTGTACTGTTGGGTCAGTGCTGCTTTTCCTCCTCCTTTTTAAGCCTGGGAATGGTGTGAATCCTTGCTTCTGATCTGTAGCATGTCCTAGGACATTCCCTTTGGGCAGAAATGATACCCCCAGAGCTGGGAGCTTGGGGATACACTGGGAGATGTGCTCCCAGCTTGGTGTCCGCAGCAGAGGGGTTGGGGACATCTGAAGCTTGCAAACCTGGAGGGATGTGGGGAGCACAGGAGGGCTGCAGGGCTCCCGTTGTCCCTTGGTGGTGTCCTTGGGTGCCTCTTGTTGAGCACACAGCCCTTCAGCTGCTTCCCTGCTCTTCCCCATGTGGCCTCTTGGACTGCCATTTGCAGAGGACACCTCCTCATCCATTGTATATGCTAACGGGATTAGTTTTGTATGGATGGATGCAGGTAACGTGCTCTTGCTGGTGTTTTTACTTACCTTGACAATGCCTGTTCTGCTGGTTATTCCCTATATTGAAGGTCTTCCCTAAGAGACCCATAACTCAGTAAGCTACAGTTGACAAATGCTTCTCTGAAGGTGCAGATGATTTGGTTTCCAGCTTAGATTTGCTTTTCCTCCATCCTCCCACAAAGCTAAGGCATGTCATATACCTGTTGTCCTATGGGTTCAGGGAGCAGAAATGCTTGGTGGCCACCAGTGGCTGTGGTCGGTGACCATGGCCAGCTGTATTGGCCAGTATGTGCTGGGTTCTTCCCCAAAAGAGCATTTCTGGGGACATTAGGATAATTAAGTCCTTTCACTTGTAATGTAACTCGTGTTCATGGACTGTGTCTAGAGGAGGCTGATGTTCATCCTGCGGCATCAGGGACTTTCTCTGAAGTCCCAGTGTGCTCTCTTCTGTTATAAAGGTTTTTCCCCAGTTTATTAAGATGGAATTGTACTGATCTTTCACTCCAGGCTTTGCAGCTTCACCTTGCTCATTAAAACAATTTAATGGCAACTGATGGCTTTGACCAGGGTCTTCATAAAGGCCTTCAATAGCACACTTCAAACCTTCAGCATGGAGCGATAGCATCTAATCATCCTCCTCTTCAAGAGAAGGGACCTGGTGTCTTTGGGAAGGCATTCCCTTGCGCCTTGTCTCTGTCTGTGTATCCAAAGCATGTTGGTGTGTCCCTGCCACCACTGTGGCCACGGGAGGTGGCACACAGGGCTGCTGTGCTGTGCTGGCTCCTCTGGCAGCAGCGCGGGGCCACCGCTGTCTGCTCGGCCGCTGCTCCTCCTTGGGCAGGAGCTATTTTCTCTGCTCAGGAGATGAGTCAGGTGTGGGGGCAGGTGGATGAAAGGGATGGGTCCGGAGATCAAGGTTATTCACCCAGTCTGAGGGAAGAGGAGGAATCAGACATTCAGGATCTCCAGGCATGCTCTTCCGGCTGTCCCCGCTGTCTGTGGAACGCCCTTTAATCCTCACTGCGGGAATTCTTTGCGTGGCTGGATGAAACACCCCATGTTGCCTCGAGCGGGATGTCCAGAAGGTTCCCACCAGTTCTCCTCGCCTGGGCTCTTCTGATGGCTTCCTAGCCAGGAGCTGGTGTAGTCAGAGGGAGCAATGTCATGCCTGGAAGGTGCAGCCCAGCTTCACTCATGCCTCGTGGTGTCCTGCCTGTGCTGGCCAGCCCCAGGGCAGGAGAAACATCTCTGATCTTCAGTAGGGCTAGAGATGGGGACCAGCCTTTTGATGGCCATCCATTGTCAGTCCCCTCTTGTTTCCAGTGCTCCATGGGGTGTTTCAGAGCTTGATGAATGTTGTGGTCTTAGCATAATTCAAGGGTGAAAAAGCAACTAAAATACAGGGCAGAAGCAGAAACCAGGCCTTGGAAGGGCTTTTCCATAAGATGCCTCAGAAGTGAAGCTGATGGGATCTTTGGGCGTCTTCCCATGCGGAGTTGCCTTCAGCTTGCTTTTCAGCTTTTGCTGAATTACTGCACATCCATGTAGATGGTGACACAGGCAATTCCCAAGCTGTCAGATGTTTGAGGCTTCAGGTGACATCCAGAGGGCTCAGCACCTATGGCGTGCCTGGGTGGTTTCAGAGGTGATGGAGAAGCATCTTGCTTAGAGCATGGGGGGAGCCCCGACTGATGGTGACCTGTCTTCCATGTGCAGAGATGGGATCCCCCCGTACAGAATTGGGAGCAAGAAGCAGCTCCAGCGGGAAATGCATCGGAGCATCAAGGCCAACGGTCAAGTTTCTCTACCTCATTTTCCGGTAAGTTCAGGTGGGAGCTGCAGGGAATGGGTTGGCCATGGAAAATGTTGGGATTGGGAAACTGGCACAGTTCCCACAGAGGGCAGGGGAGGAGAGTGTTTCCATCCCTACATCATGCCACAGAAGAGATGGTGCTTGGTGTTGGGCAGGAGCCATGTGCTCTCAGCATCCTTGCAAAAACCTGCTTGTGTACAGCCCCGTTTTGGTCCTTCCTTGAAAAGCAGGTGCTAATGAGGGCTTTTCAGTGGCACTTCATTTGTCCTCCTGGTCTAAATCCAAGCAGAGATGCCTGGGTTGGGGCTGGTGAGAGCCTTGGCTTTGGCCACCACCCTCACACCTCCGCTGTGCTGGGGCTTGGCCTCATCCACATTGCCGGTGGCCTTGGAGAGCACACCTCCTGTGAGCTGGTGGGAAGCAGGAGCTCCCAAAAGAGGTGTTTGCAGTGGATACCTGCCTGGCTTTGAGGGGCTCCGAGTCCTGACATCACTGTGCTCTCCAGAATTACCTCCCTGACTTGCTAATTCACTTGACTTGCAGGCTCCCGATTCCTGCAGCGAATAAACTGTTTACACAGACAAGTACAAACTTATCTTGTCTTGAGATTAATATGCTAAAATTCCTCTTTCTGCTGTGTTAAGCAGCAAGAAACCATAGATGATATTTCTGGGGTGTGTGGGGGGGGGTGGTTTATGTGGTTTTTTTCTTTTTGGTATC
Source organism: Strigops habroptila (assembly GCF_004027225.2). Classification (NCBI taxonomy): domain Eukaryota; kingdom Metazoa; phylum Chordata; class Aves; order Psittaciformes; family Psittacidae; genus Strigops; species Strigops habroptila. The sequence continues at coordinate 9,941,726 of NC_044290.2, forward strand.
TTTCTTTTTTTCCTTTCCCCTTCCTCCCTAAAGAAAGTTCTATAGCCTGAGCTTGTAAATTAGATTATTTTGTCCCAGGGCGTGCAAATCGACTTTCTCTGTAAGGCAGTGCTTTGATCAGGGTCTGAATAGAGCCAGCTTGTGTAAGAGTGACAATTTCCAGCAGAGTGGCCTTTTTCTACCCTCACATCATTTCTGGAGCTAAGTGGTTGCCGGAGAGAGGCCCCACCTCATCTGGTGGGTAGTGTGTGAAAGAGTTGGCAGTTCAGCTTTCTGCTTTCGGGGGGGGGGGGAATAAGAGGGAAGAGGGGCGAGGAGTGGGGTGCGTGGGGTGGCGGGAGGGAGGGCACAGGCCAGTGGGTGGTTTCTTTTTCCTCCTTTTCCTTGGTTTTTCCCTCCCCTTTTCCTGCCATATTTGCTTCTTTTGGCAGAAATCCGCGTTTTTGCCTTTTTATATTCTGCACTTGATTTGGAGATGTTCCCTTTTTCCCTTGATAGATCTGCTTGAGGCAGCCAAGCTCAGCAGTGTAGCACCACTAGCCTGCAGCAGCTTTCTTCATTTTCTGTACAAAGAGATGGAAGGGAGGCGGGGGGGGAAGAGATCTAGGACACTGTTGAGACAACACTACCTCAAAGGTGCCCAGTGTGTAGCCAGGAAATAAATTACCAGCACTTCTCTGATCTGCAACCGTTTGACTTCTTTTTTTTTTTTTTCCCCCCTTTTTTCTTCTCCTTTCCCTTTTTCTCCCCCATCTTATTTTTTCTAATTTCCAACTCCTTTCTGTTTATCCTCACTTTATTCCTTGAGTTAAAGTCTCTCCCTCCCACCTCAGAGGGGTTTTTTTTTTTTTTTTTTGGATTTTTTCTTCCCCCCCTCTATTTTTTTGATGTTTGACAACAGTCTTTGAAGATTTTCTACTTCAGAGTAGCTACTGATGGGCTGGTTGTACTACAGAGAGAACAAGCGGGGTTCCTCAGAGTGCGACCAACTGCTCCTGCCGAAGGCAAACGCTGGTGGGGAGGATGTCACTCCATGAGGCCACAGCACTAGCTCATAAAAATCCAGAGCAGACCATGCCTAGTTGCGGTCGTCTTTTCATCCAAACATGGAGACACAACAAGCGTAGCGGGGCCAGCGATGCCGCTCCGGCTAAACATGCCTTGTGCCTTCTGTCCCTGCTCCTTATAGAGGACCCACCGTCTTCCCAAGGAGATGACCCCGGTGGAGCCAGCTGCCTTCGCCGCGGAGCTCATTTCCCGCCTGGAGAAGCTGAAGCAGGAGCAGGAAACCATGGACAGTCTGGAGGAGAGGCTGCAGCAAATCAAGGAGGTAGGAGGATTAACCCTGCCGGGGCTGGGCAGAGCTCGCCGCATGCCGCCCTGCTTGGGTTGGGGTGGGAGGGGGCTGTATCCTGCCCAAGGGGAGGAATGTGTTTCGGTGGCACTGCATTCCATGAGCCCGTGGGGGGGACATCCCAGCGCATGCCTCGCCGGCTCCCCGTCCTCTTGCATTGATTCCTCGCCATCGCTTGGCCGGCAGGACGAGGAGAAGGAGGGCTCGGAGCTCCCCGCCAGCCTGCAGAGCAGTCGGGAGATGGCGAATCCCCAGCATCCGCAGCACCCGCTCTCGCTCCTGCCCTCCAGCAGCTACGAGGAGGACCCCCAGGCCATCCTGGACGAGCATCTCTCCCGCGTGCTGAAGACCCCCGGCTGCCAGTCGCCCGGCATGGCCCGGCACAGCCCCCGTGCCCGCTCCCCCGACCGCCTGCCCACGGGCAAGCTGCCGCCCGGCGCGGCCTCGCTGGCGGCGTGCACCTTGCTGGGCAAGGGGTTCATCACCAAGCAGACCACCAAGCACGTCCACCACCACTACATCCACCACCACACCGTGCCCAAGACGAAGGAGCAGATCGAAGCAGAGGCGGCTCAGCGGGTGCAGTGCTGTTGCCCGGTGGGCAGCGACTTCTACTGCTACCCCAAGTGCAAGGGCCACCCCAAAAACACTGACCCGCCTCTCCCTCCGCTGGAGCCCTTTGGGTAAGTCTTGAGCATCTCCCCATTGCATCCACCCCAAACCATCACCCCCCTGCCATGGTGCTGATCAGCGCAGCGGGCTAATGGTGGGCTCCTGTCGCCTTTTTGCCATCAGCAGGACGGGGACGCTGCTGAAGAGGCCGGGCAGAGGAGTGGATAGTGTGACCCTGCCACCCGGTGATGGGGGGCTGCCCGGCCCCGGCGGGGTGCAGCTACCGGGGGGCGAAGCAGACCGGGCACAGAATGTCTGGCAGTGGATGCTGGAAAGCGAGAGACAAAACAAGCACAAGCCCCATAGGTAAATACGCAGCTGTCTGCAGCAATATCGCTCCCGGTAAATATTTATATATTACATGGCCTGTCTATTTTTACAATCGCTAAAAACAAATGAGACTCTTTGCTCCTCCGGTTTAATATAAAAGCTGTTCCGCAGAACCAGAAAAACCACAAAAATGTCATGTTTTTGGCAATAAACCTCCTTTCATGTTATGACAGACTTTTGAGAGGGAGCGAGCAGAATAGGAGCTGCTATTAAAGTCATATTTTCCAGCTTTTCTAACCCGACTTCTTCCCCTCCCCAAGCACACAAAGCACAAAGAAGGCCTACAGCTCCGACTTTGCCAAGGGGGCCCCCGGCCGTCACCACCCGTGGGGGACCAGCAGCCACCCGCGTGGGGCGCAGCCTGCCCACCCCTTCGTCCAGGACCCCGCCATGCCGCCGCTCACCCCCCCCAACACCCTGGCGCAGCTGGAGGAAGCGTGCCGCCGGCTCGCCGAGGTCTCCAAGCCGCAGAAGCAACGGTAACGGTGCTGGGAGGGATGGTCCTGGTCCTGCGGTGGGAGCTGGGCGAGCAGCAGGGGCTGGGGAGGTTTGATGGGTGCTGGTTGGGCTCATCTTCAGCCGACACTGAGGTTGGTGGTCGGCAAGGTGGTGGGTGAGCATCCCTGGTGCGTGATGCGGACATTGTCCTCCCCATCTAAGTAGAGGGTCATCAATAGCCAAGCCCATAGGATGAGCCTCCTTATTCCAACTCCACCCTACATGGGCACACATAGTTTGAACCCTAGACGATTACTTCCACTCTTTTGCTGGCTGTAATTTGCCCATTTTTCCTCTGGGATGGACTCCAGCTACATACCAAGTGGGGAATTGGACTGGTTATCATTCATTTGGGTATGGAAGGAGAAATTAGCCCACAGCATTTTTAATTCTTCCTTTGATTGTTTACAACATGTGAGGCTTGATACAAAGAGCGAACTTAATGACCCACAGGAGACTTCAATTAGAAGGAGGTTGTATTTCAACTATCTTTTTTTAAAGTTTGGGTTTTTTTTTTTTCCTCTCCTCCTTCCCCACTTGCCCTCCCCCTCTCCCCACTTCAGATGTTCAACCTCAAATCAGCAGAGGGATCGAAACCACTCCGCTGCCGGGCCGGGGGGAAACACCTCTTTCTGCAATGCAAGTCTAGCAACAGAAGAGTGAGTATTGCACACACAGAAAAGGATTGGGAAATACATATATATAATAATTATATTTTCATTAACTGGATCGTGCTTTGAGGAAATTCTTCTATCTGAAATTTCGTCTTTCAAACATTCTTCTTAAAGAAAGAACAAAACATTTTCAAATCTTGTCTCTGGCTCTTTTAAACTTGCATTCCTGTAAAGTGGACAAAGATTGGATTAGTCTAATTACAGGATGGTTCTTTTAACAAGAAATCTGCTACAGAGAGGTCTAAAATGGCCTAAATAATTAAAGTTTTCTTTCTTACCCTCTTCATCTTAAGCAATGAGTAATGTTTGAAGTCCAGACTGAGCCACCTGACTAGAGCCTTTCATTTTTAATTGGTTGACCTTAAGTCCACCAGCTGTCTTTGCTAGCAGCTTTTTTTCTGAAGCCACTCTACAAAGACTTAGAACAAATTAGGAAGACTAAATTACTGCGGACTAACACTTTGTGACCTTTTGACATGCCAAGTGTACATTGCCTCAGCAGCAGTTGTAGATTTGCCTGCACGGTATTCACTAGAGCGTTGCCATTTTGCTGGGTAATATTGTTTTAATTATTCTTTAAGAAGGGTTTCTTAGTGCACATGACAAGATCCAGTTAATTTTATCCTCGCTGGGGAAAAATAAGACTATTTGTGTGCTGCACATGATGGGGCTGGCAGTGGTTTTGCTTTGTGAGCTGGTGGTTGCAGGTGGTTTTGTGCATGAGAAGCAAGCTTGGTAGATGTGTTGTATGAAGGCAGATGAAACAAGCCTTTTAAAACCAGAGATGTGCAGATGGGTTGGAGCTAGATGATCTTAAGGCCCTTTCCAACCCTAACTATTCTATGGTTCTATGAATACTGGGGCTTACTGGGTAGAGGTTAGCCCATGGTGAGCCCTACGCTGGCCCATGGTCCTGCTCTGGTGCTTCCAGCAAGCACTGAACCTCCATCCCTCCGTTCTCCCATCCATAAACTGGTAGGAGGTCTCTGCTGCCCGGAGCTGGGTGGTTGCAGTGCCACAATTCCCATCACTGCAGCGAGCAGGAGCTGTTGTGGGAGCCCAGCAAAGGGCTGTGCAAAGGCAGCGTGACAAATGCACAGCGAGTACAGGAATATCTGAGTTCTCAGGTCACACCCAGGGTATTTCTGTGGCAGGAACACTGCTGGATTGAGTGCGGTGAAACGGTCTGGTCCTAAATGGAAAAATAGAGGGTTTTGTGTGTGTTCTGTTTTTCAGTCACAAAGAGCCAAAGAAACTGCCAGTTGTTCACACCTCTCAGTCGAGTGAGCTGGTTGTCACCTATTTTTTTTGTGGAGAAGAAATTCCCTACAGGAGGATGTTAAAGGCCCAGAGCCTGACACTTGGGCACTTTAAAGAACAGCTGAGCAAAAAGGGAAATTACAGGTAAGAATCTGTGACTTGTTTGTTCTTTAGTATATTCTAGTAAATAAGTAAGCAGATACTTTGCAGGTCTGCCCACAGTGACACATTTACCTGGATTTTCAGAGGCTGTAGCTCTTCTCACTCTCCTCCCACTCAAACCGAGAGCATCTTTGCGGGGCCACCTCCCCTCCATCTCTTCCCCCTCAGTAGCATTAGGATGCAGGCTGGCTGCCTTCATGCTCCGAACCCTGTCCAAAAAGCTTGAATACCAGGGAGGGCCTTGTGGCAAAGGCATGGAGCGGTGGTGGTAGGTTTCCAAACTGGGCTCATTCGTTTCGGTGTGGCCTCCTGCTTTGCCTACTCATTGAATTTTTTAATTATTAATTTTTTTGCAATGGGGTGGCCATAAATGGGGTCAGTGAAAGGTTGGGATGTTGCATCTGAGTGGACATGGAGCTGAGTGAGGTGCAGCCAGCTTGCTTTTCATTAGGGGAAAAAGAAACCTCTGCCCTGCAGGGAAAGCTCCACCAGTGATAGCCTGTTCCTCCTTAGAAGTGCCAAACCTGTCTGGTTTCCAGGGCCCAGCTCCCAGTTTAACCAGTTTGCTGCTTCTCCTGCTCTCCCAGTTCCCATGGCAGTAGCTTCATGCTGGCCGTTTTTGGGGTACTTTCCCTAGTGGGATCATCTGCTGGGCACTTCTGCAGGGGGAGCAGGAGAGGGAAGTTCCAGTTTTAAGTTCTGAATTGGGTGATGCTTCAAAGGCTTGTCCTGTAACTGACAGCCTCTATTTTAACCTCCAAATGGTCATTTGGGCTTGTTATGAGGAGTTCCAAGCTGGTGCTCCAACACTGGCCTGTCTCTAGCTTTGGGAGGTCCACCTGTGCAGATCAGAAGTAGGTCACCCAAGGATGCTCTCGGGTTTGGGGGTCTGTCTGTGGCTGTTGTGAAGTGGGGCTGGGGCTGAAATCCTGCCAATCCTTCCCCAAAACCACCTTTGCAGCCGCCCAGCTGCCATCAGATGGCAGCAACCTGCAAGTACATCCAACCTGGACAACCTGCAGGAGAGGTCCCTGCGCTTCCTGCACCCTTGTGCCATTTCCCAGCCCCTAAAGCCTTTCCCGTCCTGCTGTGCTCCTCCTCCGGCTGCTGGAGCCTCATGCTCCATCGCACACCAGTTTCCCTGGCCTCCCCCTGCTCTGCTGCTGCTCCAATGGCTGTGTAGTCCCACCCCCCAAAAACATCCCTTTTTTTTGTGTGTGTTTGTTGTTCTGTGACATTTTCAGTGTGATGCCCAAGTGCAGGAATAGGCCACTAAAACCTCTGTGGCCCAAAAGCCCCTCCAGGTGCAATTATTTGTGCCTTGTCAGACTGTAATTACTTTAGAAAATGTTTTTAAGTGACTGACAAGGATGAAACATCATTTTGCTCAGATCTCACCCTTTTACACCTGGGTAAAGACAATACTGAAATGTAGAAAAGGAACTTGGGTACGTGCCCAGTATTTTATCTTGCACAGACACAAGGTGAAACTAATTACACAAATGTGTGTACCTCCAGGGAATCATTTTGATCTAAGCTTTGACTTTTGGCTGGACTTTGAGTGAAACTGCGGGTGACCTTCAGGGGGAAAAGGTCCGCAGTGCCCGGAGTAGCGTGTGTGTTACGGGGAGGCACTAACTAGGCTGCTTTGGTCACATCTGGCATTGATTTCTTTTTAAGGCACATTTAATAAGCATGTCTTTGAAGCCCGTTGCCTTTCATTTAATGCACAAAGACATGCAGAAATGCTCCGCTCTCCAAATTCTTTATTGATTGGATCAGTTTGCGAGGCGGGTACCTCGGGCTCCCGCGATGCCAGAGCCGTGGGGCAGCCGCCGGGAAAGTGCTGCTTTGCTTCCCTCTTCCCCCTCTCCCAGGAAAAAAAAAAGAGGAGGAATTAAGCAGTGATTTAATACTGATGGCGTTAACAAAAAACAAACATCCACGCACAAAAAAACTGGGTGGTGTCGGGTAATGTGAAGATGGCAGCGGTTCAGAACAGCGCTGAAGGGCCAGGCCCGCGCGCCTCGATTGGTGCCAGATGTCCCAGAAAATAAAGGAAAATAGAAAGGAAAAAAGCAAAAGAGCAAAGCTTGCCACATAAAATATGCTTCAATGGAAAGCCCATTGCTGAGCAAATAAGAGCAGTGACTTGTTTGAAGATGTGTGGGGGAGGATGACTTTTTTCCCTTGCTTTGCCTCCTCTTTCTCTTGTTTTTTCCCCCCTTTTCTCTGCAAAATAAGGTTGTAATTATGGAAAAGGTCAGAGCGTGTTTTCTCAAATACAAACTCAGTAAACACAGCCAGGGCTTGGGCTGGTGCAGGAAGTTATGGGGAAGAGCGGCTGTTATCGGGAGAGGGGTGGAGAAGGGGAAAGGGAAGAGAAAGTTCTTTGTAATTCATTCAGACTTGCCTTGGGTTTTGCTGGGCTTGGTTCGAGGCTGCTGGCCTGGGGAAGTGTGGCCTTGACCTGCAGCATCAAAGTTGGTGGGAGTTGGGCCATTGACTTCAATGAGCGCAGGCTCTGAAGGGCTTAAAGAAGATGTTTTTTTTCCTTGCTGAGCCATTAAAGACGCAACATGTGTCAATTCAGCTTGGAATGACTGTACAAAAATAAACCCTCACCATACCTTGACTACATGGCGGCTGGTTTCATCTCTTTTGACTGAAAAGGCAGCTTTTATCCCCCTACCAAAATAATTCTACCCTAAAAATACATAGATTTGCAGGCTGTTGTTACTGGGTAGTTTAAAAACGTGGAATAGAACAGTCACTAGAAAAGAAATCAAACAAATTCTAAACCCCTTCTGTAGCTCTTCAAGTTTTAATAGTAAAAAGGAGCTTAATTTGATCTCCTTTCCCATCCTACTAAAATAGTAATTGCAAAACCCTTTCCCTTAACAAACATCTGCCAATCCCAGTTGTCTGGAAACTACAGGGGAGGGGTTAATTTTTTTATATATATATATGTTTTATTCTTTGTAATCCATCTGATGAAGGTTTTTCCATCCCTGGCGATCAGATGGCAAAGCCCTTTTCCAAGGGAGCAGGCATGTCCGAGGAGGTGTGCGGCGGCAGACGGACAGGCTCCCTAAATGCTACCCCTCTGAATGGAAGCCCTTCATTTGTGCATATGCAATTAAGCAGCCTTAGAAGGAAGAAAGCTCCAAACGGGATAAAAGGAACCTTTAATCAAGAAGCTGAACGGTCTAATTCAGGATAATAGAGGGGTCCTTACTGTTTGACACAGGAGGGGTGGGGGTGCTTTTTTGTCTCTGGGAGCGTTGGCTTCATGATCTAACGACCCGGAGCAAAAGAGCAGGAATGTGGGACACTGCTACTTGACCTCTCCGTGTCACGTCCCGCAGGCTGGACCAGGGCTGCTCCGTGCCTCCGACTGCTAGGAAGCATCGGGAAGCAAGGACAGGAGTTTCTGTCACTTAAAATGGATCCGTGAATTAGGCACTTGGTTGTTTCGAATGTGAGGCTCCCGGGCTGTTTTCTCTCAGTAGGAGGACTGCAGAGTTTCAGCTTCTGCGTTGCAGGAAGCTGGGGATGGTTTTCTTTTAATCCATCCCTATGCCTAAAAAGCCTCTCCTTTTAATAACAGTTGCTAATTTTAATGTTGGGCTTCAGCTTTGAAACAAGAAAACACATGAAAGAAAGAAGGTGGGGAAAGAGGGGAGCCTTAAGAATGCTTTGCTTTGAAATGCTATTTATTTATGTTTCAAATAAGATATTTGACCAGAAATCATGGTGCTTTCTAATTTTCTTTACGGCTGAGGATATCCACTGCCAACACGTATAATTTACTCACTGTAGAAGAGGTTGTCACTGCTGAGGAGTGTGCTCCCTCCATCCCATCTCCATCCCTGCAGTCCTGGGGATGCTTTCATGTTGCAGGACCTGAGCAGCCCTGAGGTTTTCCTGGCCACGCTGGGTGCTGGAGGAGCATGCTAGGAGGGAGAGATTGGACAGTTGTGGTTAAAAGAACTGCCAGAGCGTCCTTTGCTTTTACCTTTTGATTTTTAACTGTGTTTTAATTCTCCTTTACCACAGATACTACTTCAAAAAAGCAAGCGACGAGTTTGACTGCGGTGCAGTGTTTGAAGAGATTTGGGAAGACGAAACCATCCTGCCCATGTACGAAGGAAGGATTCTTGGGAAAGTCGAAAGGATCGATTGATGGCATCTGCGTTTCGTAAGGAAAGTTAAGCTAGAAAAGGCTTTGGACACACAACAGTAGTGATGACAAGGAAAGGAGGAAAACAAAAACCAAACTCTGAAGGAAAGTTTTGAACCAATGAAGAAAACAAGTGAGGTCTGTGAAGACTTTGCTGAATTAGCCTTAGAGGAGAAAAAAAAAATGGCATTTATTATTCATGAGTTGGGTACTGAGATGATAAAAACCCTGAACTATTTATTAGAAACATGACCACTGTTGGCTATTGGAGATGCAGACCCTGTTTGAGAGACTTCCATACATAATATATGATTTCCTGGGGATCTGAAATCTATGGACTAAGAGAAACTGTGTATAGCTTACCTTAACAGTAATCCTTATTGATATTTATTGAACAGTCTGTTTTCCCTTAAGTCCAGTTTTTGGATATGCTGCTTTAACAATGGAGAGGAGAGGGGCTGGGAAGTGGGGTGAGGGGAGGAAGGATTATTTTATTTTTTTATCTTGTTCCCACTATCTACAATTGAGGAGTTTGGCTGTGAGCACATTCACGATTCAGTTTTGGTTGGAGGGGGAGGAGGGAAGGAGTGACGTTGTGCCCAGTATTTCTCCCGAGTGAAATAAGAAACAAGAACCATAATAAAAGGCAAAATCAAAACACTGTCCTACCACTCACCTAGAGACCGGTGCATCTTAATCTATGCTGCTCTAATTGGAAATAAAGGTCTTAAGCGTTAAGTATCTTAGATGCAACAGAAGAACAGCAACTTGTGATTCCTGTCCATGGAGGTTTTTGCTTTGCTGCTGTCAGGGGCGAGGGCACCGCGTGGTGGCCGGTGCCTCTTAGTGGAGGCAAAGGTAGGGCAGAGCCCTGAGCCTGGGAGAGCTGTAGAAGCCATCCAGTTCCCATTCCCATACTTAGCACACCAAAAGGACACGTTGCAAAAGCCAGGTTAAAAAAGACAAGTATGTATTCCACATAGCTAGCTAATTTTTTTAGCCATTCTACTTCAATGTTAGCACTACTTGTATTTCAACCACATGTATCTACGATGGGGCATGTTTTCAGGCCGGTGTGGAGCGCGTGTATCGTCGTGTGGTGGTTCGTGGTTGGGTTTTTGGTTGGTTGGGGGTATTTTTCGCCTTCCCTTCACAACCCCCACGTGAGCCCATGGGAGGTGGGGGTGAAGGCTCTCTGCATCCCTTTGGCAGAGCTCTGTGTGTGCATGTGCGTGGATGTTGGGGACAGAGCGGCCCTTTCCCGATGAAAAGACCTTGCATTTCTACAGTTGGGTTTTGTGTTGATTAAGTTAATCTGTGCATTCTGTTTGCCATTGCTACTTCGTGTATGTCTGTATATATTGTAGAAAACGTATGGTGAAAATATTAATACACTATCTCTAGTGTTTTTAAAATTGAATCAGTACAGTACCTGTGCCTGCATGGTGTTACGAGGCCATGCGTCGCCCTATATTCAGGGTTCAAGCTTTCCCTTGTTTGTTTAAGGGGTTTATGTATAAATATATTTTATGCCTTTTATTACAAATCCTGTACTCATGACTTTTGCCATGGCATTTTGTTCTACTTATACTGTAAATTATGCATTATAAAGAGTTTCATTTAAAAAAAAAAAATTACTTGGTACAATAATTATTGTAATTAAGAGATGTAGCCTTTATTAAAATTTTATATTTTTCAAATTAATATTGTCTGACTTTTCCCCCCCCCCCTTAATGCCTTAAATGGTTTTTTCTCATGTAAGGTGGTAGCTGGAAACAGCAGCTGAGCTCTACCCTGCCCTTTCCCACCTTGGCAGGGGCTATTCCCATTGGGAAGCGGTTGCAGCTCAAGTAAGGCAAGGCAAAGAGTGGGGCTGCACTTCACTGCAACGATTAAATCATTTACAGCTCCTTCAGGTAACAGCTACCAATTTAGCATAACCTTATTGCACCACCAAGCCTACCTGATGATGGAGAGAGAACAGGCTGATGGAGGAGTGAGGACTTCCTCTTGCTCTGTAAGCGGGTTCATGAAGCCAGGGTGTGATGTTCAAAGGGATGGAGTGGTCCAGGAGCATTCCTGCAGGGTCATGGCACATCAGAGGGCTTCATCATTGGGTGGTAGAGGGTGGTCAGAGCGTTATGCAGGTGGAATTGAGCTGGCACTGCTCACCTGCATCACCTGCCAGAGCAAAACACAGCTTTGTCAAGTCATAGAATCATAGAGTGGGTTGGAAGGGACATTAAAGATCATCTAGTGCCATAGGCAGGAACACGTTCCGTTGGACCAGGATGCTCCAAGCCCCATCCAACCTGGCTAACAGTTAGCCAAGTCCTGGCTAACGTGGCCGTGTTGGCCAACACGAAGTGGAGAGGGATGTGGTGGAAGGTGCTGAGCAGGACAAACACTGGGGAGCTCTCACCCCTGCACCTTCCCCCCGCTGGTATTTATGACACAAACCCTATTTTATAGCTGAATGAGCTTAATTTGTTCCTGAGGGAAGCTGCCCATTCCAGGGATGGATTTGTCTCCCAGCTGTCGCCCAGACCTTCCCTGGCTCAAGCGAATAACCCTGGGAAAGCAATTGTGGAAATGCTTTTGGTCTGTCCTGTTGGTAACCAAAGCCAGCCTCTTTTCTTCTGCTAGACCAATGGCACCAACCAGGGCTTTTTTTTTCCCCCCTCTCTTCTCTCTCCACCCTATTTTTTTTTCTCTGAGGTTTTAAATTATCTGGGTTATTTTGTGTGTATGAGAAGACTTCATTTAAAACATCAGTAAAACTTCTATCAAAGGGCTCCGTTTCACACCGAGTACACAGAGCTCGGGACTGAATCCTGCAGTTCAAGGGAGCTGCAGGCACTTTTACACATTTAAATGGATGGCGCCTTGTTTTAGAAAAGCCATCTGAAGTTCATGGGGTTCATCTTAATTGATAAGCTAGACATAACGGATGGGTGTAGGGAGACTTCAACAACAGAAGGGAAGAAAGACATAGTTTTTTTTTCCCCCTTCTCTTTTTTTAGTCTCCCATCAAAGGTTGGGAACTTAGCACTACATCGTAGTATTATTTTTCTTCTGCTATTAAAATGAATCACACTGTGCCTAATTCTTCTTGGGAAGATGAATGTGTTTGAGGCAGCTTGAAGCCATTCAGTGCCTCACAAGCCTTTGCATCTTTCTATCAATGTTCCAAAATACCTCTGTTTTTTGGATGTCTGTAGAAACAAAATATAAAATGGCTTCAAATACATGGCAGGCTGTTTAGTGGAGATGAAAGGGTATTTGAATAGTCTTTTAAAATGAATGAAAAGTGAATACTCTCTTCTGTTTCAATTATAAGTGGGACATGGAGCTCGTTAGACACCACCTTAATGTGTGACACTGAAAATGTTCACCTACCTTCAGCGCTTCAGAAACAGTTTGTTTTGCAGCTTGTCTCGGGATGAAGATGGTGATTACAGGTCTGGCTTGTCAGCTGCTAAATGGAGAGGCAGCGTGGGAAAGTTCTGCTGGAACAGCCTAAAAAGTGGAACATCCAACCCATTTTTAAATGGGACAGAAGGTGGGGAGGGAGCAAGAACCTCATTTTGACCCAAGTGTTGAGTTTTTTTAGTTTAGCTGAATTTTATTGGGTTAAATGAAAACTGTGTAAACTCATGCTGAAAAAAGTGCCCAAGAGCCCCTTGCAGCATTATGGTACTTACCAAAATGTCCCGGTTTGGGTGCTTTGAGAGGAGGGACACAAAACGTCCCAGTTTGGGTCCTTTCAGAGGAGGGACATCAATACCAAGAGCCCTGCGCTGCAGAAAGGATGGTGTGAGTAGGACCTAGTGACTCCACACACTTAAATCACACTAATACTTAACACTTAGAGCATCTATTGCCTTCAAAGCATGCTGGAAACATTCATTAAGCCCCACAACACCCGCAGAGGCAAGTAACCTGCCTGTGTTAGAACATAGCACACTGGAGAATTGGCACGGATGGGACCAGGTGAGCTTCAAAGCCTTTTGTGTGCTCTGGGAGCTGTGTCACCACCCAACACAAATACCAGCCCTGGTGTCTGCGCTGTTAAAACACATTGATGGACCTTTAACGGTCCTCCAGAGCGTTTGGGCCACTGAGCCTGGAGGGAGCAGCGGGCTGGGAATCACCTCAAGGGTTTTTGGGGGAGAAAAAAACCACTTTCCCAAGTGTTCCACAGCTGGAATTTGTTGGAGGCATGTGGTGATGAGCAATGGGCTTGCTCAGTCCCAAGTAAAGGCTTGAAGCAGTGGGGAATAGGGCTGGGGAGGGGGCAGCCAAGGGGGCAGCTCTGTCTGTGATGAGTGGGGACAAGGACCCTGGAAATGTGCCTTTTGCTTCCCTCAGCATAAAAAGAGGCTGAATTTGGATGCAAAAAGCATCCCAGCCCTTGCTCGCAGGCCTCTCTGCTCGTAGGTCACAGCAGATAAGAGTGACAGATTGTGTTCTTCTCTCTCTGCCCTCAATGTTTAGCATTGCCTGGCTCGAAGGGTGCAAAACGTCTGAGTCAGCATCCAAAAACACACATGAGGCTGCCCCCAAAATCATGAGCTTAGAATAAAATAATATTACAACCCTCTCAGGCCGTAACTTCCATCTCTGTTCAATTCCCAGAGTTCGATGTGGGAGCAGGAGGCAATGACAGTGTCAGTACTCACTGAGGGCACTGACTCACAGGCATTGGCACATCCTCACTGGAAGAGGTTTGTGCCTTGGGAAGAGGTGCCCCAGTCCCACGGCACGATGGACACACATCCCTGATACAGGTGCCTATATCCAACAGTGGTCTCAGTTGCCAAAACCAACTGAAACCTCCAAAATTCCTGGAAACAGGAAGTAGAGGGCGTTGCTGTCTGCCTCCCACAGCACTGAGGACCAGCAGTAGATAGAGGAACCAGGGAGCAATAACTTGGGGATCCTTTCTCCATAAAACCAATGCACAGACTAAGTGACCTGCCACCATCCCGCAGCATCAGAGGGGATGGGAGGCTCCTGCCCTTCACAACACACCATTTACAGCATCCCAAGGCACATCAACTCTGCCCATACCCTTCCAGCGCCCTTCTGCAAACCCAGTTCTCAGACAGTAAAACAAAGAAAGACCCCAAAACAGTGACAAAATCTCCCCTCCCTTTATAAGCAAATAGATTATAGACTATATGTTACTTCTAACGGCACCAGTATTGGGGTGGTTTGAGTTGAAGTCCCATGAAAACTCCCTCCTTTTCCCAGATGCTGGAATCAGCAGCGCTGCCGGTTCCCCTCAGCCTTTCCCAAGTCTCCCTGAGGTTTTTCTCTCCCCTTTACCTATGGATTTTATTCCCTCTAATCCCATAAATCAGCCGTGTGCTGGCTGGGCTGGAGCGTCTGCTGGTTCACGCTCTGCCCGGCTCGTATTGGCAACTTTATTCCCTTCCTCTTTCACCTTCCATTAACCTCGTGTTCCTCAAACACCTTCATCCAAGTACTCCACTCCTGTAGCAACCTCAGATTAATTAAAAAGGAAAACAAGAAAGGAACACTGGGGCTTTAAACGAGGTTCCTGTCCCATCGCTTTCAAATGCTCTCTCTTAATCACAGAGCCCAGAAAACACCCACACAGAGGAGGCTGGAGAATTATTTAAGGCAAATCATCTTCCTTCCCCTTCTGAAAAGAAGATCAGACTCGTTCTGGATGGTGAAGGCAGCTCTGGTTCAGCTCCTTCCCATTCTTCCCAGCAACATCCCTGATTCCTGCCTGCAGCCTTGCCCGGCCTCCTTGCACAGCCATGCACACACACACTCCTTCCCGCCCTTGCCTTCATTAGTGTGTTACTAATCATAATGAAGAGTCCCAGGCTGAGTTTTTCTAACATTTAAGCCATGGCATGCCATATGTTTTAGCCTCTCTTTTAAATTAAACGAGTGTTGTGATGCGTTTAATCTTCAGGGAGCGTTGAACCCACACAGTGAGAGAGGAGGCTAATTTTGGACATCAGATCTAGGCAATAGCATAATTTCAGCCAATTTTGGCTGACCTCCCTGGGCAATGCCCTTCATCTCTTTCATGAGGAGGAGCTATTTTTAGGGAAGAAAGCCCATTAAGGCTTGGCTTCCTTAATTCAGCCCTTCACTTGATGATAAGATTTGACAGGTAGATTTTTTTTTTATTATTATTATTTTTGGTTAAAAAAAAGAAAATAAAAAGAAAACAGAAAGACCCTCTGGGAATTCTGGCTTTCAACATTTGTCTTGGGCCCTGCAGGAGTCTGGAACATCTCTGAACCCTACAGTTCATCCTGCTTTGAAACAGCCGCCTCGTCATTCCTGATGCACGTCGCCAGCGCTGCCTCCTCATCTGCAGTCACAGCACTCCCGGCTCCCTGCTCCCGCTCCCACTGGCATCGCAGCTCTCCACCTTCCCTTCTTCTTGTCTTCTGCTGTGCTGGCTCAAAGTGAGCTCTTATCCCCCCCCCCAAATCCTTCAAAAGAGGACGCATGGCTGGGATGCTCCTACCTTCGTGCTTCCCTTTGCCCCTGCTTGCAGAGCAAGCATCATCCCTGTAAGGGAGCTCAGTTGACCCTTCAAGGTCTCATCCAGCCCTAAAATATGAACTGCGAAGAGCCCAGCAAAAACTCTCCACCCCTTTGAAGCATTTGCAGGTGGCTGCAGCAGCCAGGAACAAAGGGTTTGTGCCTTTTCCAAAGCTCCTGTTACCCCAAACCCTTCCATCTCTAAAAGTGTTCCAGTACAAGCACAACATCCTTTCCAGACATTTCACAGCGAGTTGCTAACCAGAAAGTCTCTCATCTACAAGTACAAACACTAAAGGATTACGCAGCAGGTGACGGGTCTTTGCCTTCAGACATCAACCAACCAACCTCCCACCAGCCCCAGCAGGACAGAGTTGAAGGGCAGGGTTTGGGGACAAGACACAGCTCCTGGGACGGATGCTGTAAATCCAGCTGATATCCAAAGATGACTTGGGAATAACAAGGGGGCAGCTGATGGAACATGTTGGTGGGGAATGGCTGGGCACGGGTTAAACCTTGCCCTGTGCTGCTGCCATGCAAACACCAGGCAAAGCACCAGAGTTTTGCATTGAGATTCAAATGCTCAGATCAAAGCAGAGCTCCAGGAAGGAAGGGCCAATTGAGGTTGGAACCAGAGAAAACTTTCTCAGCTAACTTCTGGGAAGTGAAACAACCAGGTTTCAGAAAGCTTCCATCAAAAGGGTACCTTGAAGGGAGATGAGTTTCCGCAGGAGCAGAGGAGGTGGCAGCCCTCTCCCTCTCATCCCAGCCAGGGAATTATTACTGGCCACCGGCTCACAGCACACCCCACGACAATACCTGCCCTGCTCTTTTGAACCTGTCACCAAAATGCCCTTGTTCTTCCAGCAAAGGGTGAGCTTGAGTCCTGCCAAGCACAGCCCAGTGCTGATGTCCCTGCACCACCTGGCACAGTGGCATTCCCATCCCGGCATTCCCGAAAGCCGCCGCGCTGCACCGAGCCAAACGCCCAAAGCCTTCAGAGACAAGTCGTGTCCAAATCGGGCTCCATGGCCTTTTGGGATGGCCGCTGGCCCGTAACTCAGCATTTGATGAAGTAGCCAAAAGACTATTTCCGACTTTTTCTTCCTCACTGTTTATTCCAAAGCAAACAAACAAATGAAGAGAAAAAAGGAAAAAGTCTGAGAGTTCAACTTTGCTAATTTATGACTCTCTGTCCTTTCTCCTTCGGGATTCACTGACCTTGGTTGAGCCGGGAAGAGGAGGACGAGCTCTTACCTTGCCTGTGTGACAGGTTGCCAAAGTAGGGAGAAAGTGTCTACTCACTCATTCTAGTAGCATGTAGTGCTTTTGTGTTTCAAGTCTTTGTAGCTTTGCAATGCCTTTAAAACCCCCTTGCAACTGTCCAACGTGGGGTGTTTAATTACCAGGTAAAAGAAGTTTTGTAGACTCCATTTAATTATTTGATTGCACAGTAACCGAAGAGTGTAAGAGGGCTGTAGCCAGAAGGCACTTCAAAGCGCTGCCTTGATGTTTCTTAGTGGGCATTAATGGTTTCTGAAGGCAGGAGATTGTTTAAAAAAAAACTATATTAAAACCCTCCTCATGATCCCGCCAGCAATCTCCCAAAAATGCATAAACACTGGAATCCTCTGCCAGGGAGGAAAAAAGAGTTCAAAGGGATCCGAGAGTTTTCATGTAAAGTTTAGAGTTTAAGGCGTGACTGTTGGCTACGGAGCCCCACTGTTTGAACTCTTGTTTATTAAAAACAGTTTCCCAGCATTTCACAGGGTTCAGAAAGACAACAGTAAAGTGCAGCCTCTTTCACAGCGCAGTGTTTAAAGGCTCCATTGATTTCTACCTGTATGTTTTATCTTTTCTCTCTTTTTTTTGATCAAATGCTGAAGTTTAGCACAATATCCAAGAGAAAAGCGGAGCTGGGGCTGCCGAGGAGAGAACAGCTCAGGGATAAGGGTTTGACTTTCTTTTTTAGAAGGCTTTTTAACAGTTCACTCCAGACTCCTCAGTGCCCCAGAAGGCTGGGTGACAGCAGCAGCAGCATTAGGAAATGACAACTTGGCTGGCCCCAAACTCCAACTGCCTGTTTGATATTATCACCAACCCTCCAGCCTTTATCTGAGCCCGAGCACTCAATCAACGTCCAGCCAAACAATCGGCCGCTGGGGAAAGAAAAGTCTCTTCTTTTATCATTCTCAGGGTGGGAGATAAGCTTTCAGCCTGTCCTGTCTGGGCATGCATCTTATTTT
This sequence comes from Strigops habroptila, assembly GCF_004027225.2. Taxonomy (NCBI): domain Eukaryota; kingdom Metazoa; phylum Chordata; class Aves; order Psittaciformes; family Psittacidae; genus Strigops; species Strigops habroptila. The sequence continues at coordinate 9,959,642 of NC_044290.2, forward strand.
TGATGAGCCCACCAGCACCACACCAAGAGAGGTCTCATTCTTCTCTGTGCTTACACATCTCTCTTTCCTGTGGCTTCACCCAGCCTCAGTTGTTTTAAAAGCCCTGCTTTTTAAAGTCAAGGGTTTTTAACCAAGAATGAAACAAAAGGGAACCTGCAGCACGTTGCAGCTATTGGCCAAGCCTGGGTAGGAGATGGGCTTTGAAGGAGCAGCATCTGGCCCCACTGTATGGCTCACAGTGAGGCGCAGTGATTCCTGCAGGGAGAGGAGCACAGAGACACGCAGGAGCACTGGGAAAATCCTCTGCTGTCCTGGGAAAAAAGCTCACAGCTGAGTGTTTTCGCAAGTTCTTAAGTCTAACTGGAGAGATCTGAAGATAACACAGCTCAGAGCTGCCCAAGCTTTGCCTTTAACAACAGAGGCTATCATCCATCCAGTGCAGGTCTACAAGTATTGCCAGAAGACACTATAAAAGGCACATTAGGAGCAGAATTAAAAGCAAGCATGAACCAAAACAAACAGAAACATCTGCTGAGCAGGTAGCCTGAGAATAAACTCCTTATTAAAGCTGTTCTCCAGGCTCAATCCTCAGCTCCAAGTCACCAGGGTGCTGCCAGGTGACACCAGCCGAGGTTCTGACGCAGGAGAGAAAGAGCTAATAATAGTGTCATGTCAAAGCCTGGCTTTGCCTTGTACAAACACAGCAGAGGGAAGGGAAAAGGGGATGTGGAAGGGAAAATAGGAAACAGAGGTTTGAGTCTCGGGGCTCGGTCCTGCCAGGCTGCTCTGCAAATGTGGCTGGGAGCTAATGAGAGACCACTCATAGAACGATAGAATGGTTTGGGTTGAAGGGACCCTAAAGCTCATCCAGCTCCAACCCCTGCCACGGGCAGGGACACCTTCCACTAGAGCAGGTTGCCCCAAGCCCCTGTGTCCAACCTGGCCTTGAATTGATGCTTGACCACTGATGCTAAAGAGAATGTCTCCGTGCTCAGGGGGTCGTAAGCTGGAGCAAGATGGGGTAGGATGGAGAGAGGATTTCTCTCGAGGGAATTGGGGGTGTGCAATGGAATAAAGCAGGCTAAAGTGAGATCAGACCCTAGGCATTGAAATCACACTCAGGACTTTGCACCAGAGGAGTCACATTCAAACCTGAGGACAAGAAATGCCATTCTCTCGAATGAGAAGATGCTGGCTATGAGGGACTTGTGTGTGAATATGTCTCATGTGCTTTATAGTTACGGACATAAACTCAGATTTTAAATGCAGCAGGGGAAGAAAATAAAGAAAAAACCCACAAAAACAGTCTAAAAGGAAGGAGCACCTCATTTCTGCTCTAAGCAGCTGATGGCAGAGTACTGCTCCAAAGCTTTCCCTGCCTCTCTCTGACCAGCCGCCAAACACAGTGATAGCAGAGAGCTGAGGTTATTCTCCTGCCATCCCCACTCACAGCAAAAATCTCCTCCTTCCAAACTCCAGGCACTGATGGAAAATATGAACTTAATTTTGGGTTCTGTTTTCCTTAAATCGGCGCAGTTCCAGTAAAATCAGATTAAAATACCTCCAGTTCCTGATGTTTGGGGATATTTAAAGTCAGATCAAAGCACTTCTAACCAGTCCTTTTGGTAGCACATTTGATGAGAAACACAGGTGCACTAATATATGAAGCTAGCAGCCGGGCTGATTTAAATGCTGCCTTGCAGTTCTGCCTCTGATCCCCTTAACCAACGGCTGGGGGTGGGGAGAAGGAATGGATGGATGATGGTTTAATAGAAGACTATTTTTTTTTTTTGCTGGATGCAATTTGAGCTGCTTCACTTTCTGTATGAAAACTTCAACTTGTCTTTTTTATTCCTTTATTTCTTTTCCTTCTAATAATTACAAGGACAAGGAGACTGTCAGGCAATGGAGACCCATGGAAAGGTGATGGGGAAAGTGATTTACAGGCCACAATCTTGCAAGTGCAAGATGTTGGATTATGCTTGCATGGAACCAAGCACAAGTCTCATGCATTGACCCCAACCACTGCATCACTGTGGGGTTGAATCCTGCTGTATGGGTCTGGGCAGGGAGAACTGGGATCAGGGTGGGCTCAGCCCCTCGGCTGTGCTCCCATATTGGATGGGGAATGCTCTCCAAACCCCATAGAGCTTCACATGGGAGTTTTAGAGGGATTTCCCTGGAGGCTTTTAGCCCGGAATTTTTGGTTTTGGAGAATAGAGAAGAAAACCAAACCCAACTGTACTCAGTGAATATGAATGGGGTTTAGACAATTCGCTGCAGAGTTACCCCAAACCCAAGTAGTAGTAGTGCAGGTACTGCTGGTAGTGCAGGGGGTGGGTTGCAAAGTGGAGCTGTTCCATGGACATGGATCCTTCCCTGATATTTTGGGTCAGGGATTCCGAGATGACACATTTCACCCAACAAGACTTGGTGCTCTTGAGTCTTCCTTGTCCTGCCTCCAAACAATACCTGCTCCCTTCAAAACACACCCAAAATGAAGGCAGGTTAAACTGAACCGTTTGACAGCCCCAATTAGAAGTTGTTACTGTTATAGCTGAGGGAAATCAGTGTGTTTCCTACAAAGGGTTCAGCCCTGTTTGTTGACAAACGACATGACCCCAGCAATTCATCCCCACTGGGACAGGATGGGAAGTACTATAGGATTTTCTCTGCTGGGAGCTTTCAAGTTTTATTGTGTGCAATTAAAAAGCAGATGAATAACACAGTAAAATAATAAAATGCTGCTCATAAAAGTGCCCCAGTGAAACAAAACTGTCAAAACACAAGAGGGAAAAAAAACCCCAACCAACAAAAGAGCAAACATTGCTTCCTCTGAAAAAATCATGGAAGTTTAAACAAACTCATTGTTATCAGGAGACAGCAAAGGCAGTGGTTTGGTTACAGCTTCCCCCCTGCTCATCTACAGCTCCTCAAGAAGGGGGCCAGGGCTCGCAGTGGTGCCCTGCAGAAGATGGGTCCCCATGCAGGTCCCCAGACCCATGTTGCCCCCTAGGACATCCCAACCCCGTCACAAACCCAGCCGCACTCCACTGTCCCCACCTTCACACCCAGAAGCACAGAGACACCATCCTGCCCCGCACCAAGCGCCTGCTTGGACCAATTGCTTTTGCTAGTGTACAATGACAAACAGCCCCTAAGACAGAGTTGGGAACTTTTTGCATTTTCCATGTGATTTTGCTGTAGAAGAGATAACAGGAACCTTGCTGGCACTGCACAGTCAGGGAATTGCTGCATGTGTGTAAGACAGGTTGTTCTAACCCAGCTGCTGTCAAGTTATTTACTAAAAGGCATAAAAAAAGCCAGGCTTAGACTGTCAACTCAAGTGCTGGGAAGTCAGAAAATGCCGCTGGTCCCTTCTCCAGCAGATCCTGTCCTGCAGATCTACCCATCATTCACCCAAAATCCACCCAGACATTCACATGAGCAGTTTTCACCCTGTTTAAAGCACAGCAAAACCCTAATAGTAATAAAAAAGAGCTATGTTTCTCTTGTGATAAATTACAGGGCTGAACAGAAAACAAGGCCAATAACAGGCAAGAATAAGCCTGGACGTCAAGAAGGAAATCAGATATTAAACTGAGTGGCAGCAGTTGCTTTGCAGTGCTCTCCTGGTGGCTTTGAGCATTGCTACAAGAAACCCAGGCAAACCAAGGTGCAGTCTGGACAATGTACCTGCACTTTGCAGTTCAGGCACATGATCCAGCAGTGAAGTAAAGAACAAAAGAAAGGGCAGGAGAAACCTACTTCTGCACGGCACAGGGGTCAGGAGCTGCTGCCACAGGAGACATCAAGTGATGGAAGTTGTTCCCTTTCCCTCTGTCCCTCACAAATGCTTCAGACGATACAAATGTTTCTGCAGTAAGTTGTTCTGCTCCATAATAAAGTCTGTAGAGGCCTTTCTATTATCAGAGGGGTGTCTCTGTTGCACTGACCCTCCCTGCATGTCTCAGCAGCCCCAGCGGTACATAGAGAAAGATGCTGTGGTGGGGCCAGACCTGCTCCCGAATTCAGCCCTTCCCATCTCCCTCAGAATGTTCTCATCCCATGGACCACTTACACAGCATCTCACATGGAGCAGCTGGTACCCAGATCGCACTGGGCAGCCTGTCTATGAGCTCCCTTGCTGCTGGAGAGGCAGCTCACGTTCGGCACTGCCGAGCTCCCGGCTGACCGAGCTGGGCTCTGAGATTGGTCCAAGATGACACAGGAACAGATTTGTGTTTATTTATCTCTTTAAAGCATTGAGCAATACCCCAGCATGTGCAAATCAGGACTTGTGCAAAACGCTGCCTTGTGCCAACGTTCTGGGGTGGAAACCTGGGATGCTGACATGTTTCATCCTAATTTCCTGGCCTTAGCAATGCTTTAACCCCTGCCCGAGCTGCTCAGCCCCTCACCCTGCCTTTTGCTGAGAGCCCTCTGCAGATGCTGCTGCACTAAAAGGCCCAAACTGGGACCTCATGAACAGGCTTCAGGGAGGTTTTTCTCCCTGCACAGCCCAAGAGGGACGAGGTGATGCCCATCCAGGTTACTGCTTTAGTCTAAATCCATCCTTTCACCACTCTTAAAGCAATTGCTTAAGGCAGAGCCTTCTCTGCGGTCCAGGATCTCGTCCTCGCTTTTTATGAGTTTTTTCCCTAATTATGGAATCTCTTTCAATCTAGACCTCCTTTGATCATGGCTGGCCCCAGAGAGAAGTCATCTCGTTTGGATCGACTGAGGAAAGAAAAGAGATGATAGGCAGAAGTGACCTGCCCAGGATGACTAAGAAAATATGCAGCAAAGCAAAGATCTGAACACAAGCTTTGTGCAGCCACAGCTTTAGAGAAACCTTCCTCCTTGTGATCAATCATCACATCCTTCCAGGTAAACCACATTTCAAATGGGAGCTACGGGTGAGCCATCACTTAGCACTTTCCGCGGCTATTTTGCTCATCCTGCTATAGATGGGATGAGGATGGATCATTCCTGGTGCAATCAGAGCACCCAAAGGGGATTTCTGAGCCAGGACATGTTACTGGTGCAAGAGGAAGCCACCCTAGTTCATCAGCGCAGAGGAGACCCCGCTCTGATTCAGCTGACAGATCACTTAAGGGCTTCCTATAAAACTCAGTTAGATGAGATTTCTCCAGACAAGGGCTATTTTCAGTGCCACTCGGATTATTTGCCCTCTGTTGTCTTCCATAAAGGATACTGCGAAGTTAATGATCCAGCCACGGAATTTTAAATAGCTGCTTCATGACTAACAACATGTGCTCTGGATCAGCTCGAGCCTGTATTTACATATTTCCCATGATAAGTCAACATATGGTTCTTGTTTGTAACATGGAGTTGCTCTCTTCATATTATTACCATTTTTTTTAACTTCTTTTCACAATTACAGGCGAAAAAACCCACTTTTCTTATAATTATTGCTAGAAAAAGCATTGTACAAATAAGAAGCTATTAGGGGAACTAGAAGCCTGCTAACTGCTCTATTTTGATTCCCGCTCCATCCCGAGCTGGTTTGTTATACAGGGGCTCGGGGCTGATCCATGGGCGCTGTTGGATGCAGGAGGTCAGCTCTCTCCCCATCACACCACGGGATGGGGTTTCACAACCCTTCCTGACAGCTTGGCAGTGGCACTCTTTGGGAAACTTGCACTAATGGCTTGAATTTCTTCCCTTCGGAATTTGCAGTTTTAAGGACGTAGATAATTTGTACAATTGTTGTTGTTTCTTCCCCCACCCCACTTCCCTCCCCACATCAAAGCACCGGTTAACGGCTGGATATAAACATCCCAACTGCTCTCATGGCACGGATGGAATCACAGGAATTGGCGTTCTCCAAACTCCCGGTGTCATTTTCCCTGGTGCTTTGCTCCCCCATCTCCTCTCTAAAGATTCAAGTCCTGAGACTTCACCTATTTTCTCTGGGAGATTATTCCACATGGAAATGGGCTCTAACCATGAAGAATTTTTTCCCTTCAACCCAGTCACAAAGATTATTTCCTTTATTTAATCTTATTACTCCCACTTCAACCAGGCTAAATAATTCCCATCCTCCCTGGGTATTTACACCCCTCTCATACTGGCAGACAGATACTGCATCCCTCCCTTAGTCATCATTTTGCCAAGCTAAACATATGTAACTCTTTTAATCCTTCCTCATAAATCAGTCCAGCCTTTTCATCATTTTTATTGCTCTTCTCTGAATCCCATCCAATTTGTTGACATTGTTCTGCTCTTTAGGTGCTTGGAGGATGGATATCTGACAGCCTGGCCCAGTGGAAGGTGTCCCTGCCCATGACAGGGGGTTGGAACTGGATGAGCTTTAAGGTCCCTTCAAACCGAACCAGTCTGGGATTCTATGATATTCCAGGTGGAATTTCACTGGTCACACATTACAAGGTTAATTAACACAACTTTCCTATCTGAATCCTTGCACGCAGTTCACAGATCTAAGGCTTGGATGCTGCAACCCCTACTGATAGCAAAAAGGCCCCACTGATATCACTCAGGCTCAGGAACAAATGATCCCAGGATGAAGCCCCATAAACCTCAGTTATGGTTATATGTGTGAGGAGGTTTGGTGCTCATTTCATCCCATGGAGGTCATGTGTGACAGGACCATTGGAGGCTGATCCTGCAGATGGGGTCACATTAGGGGATGGATTTTGCTCAGCAATATTCAATGCTCCAGAAAGGACAGGCAAGAATTTGCCTGGTCCCTTTGAAAAGCCATTAAACCCTACTGGGGCAGGTCTGGGCAGTACAAGTGTGGGCAAGGTTGACCCCATCCCATCCACCAGCAAGTCCTGCACATCTCACATGATGGTGCAAGTGCAAATGTACAACTACATTGAGAAATAACCAGTATTCCCATAAAAACACACCATAAATTCAATGCAACAAAGCAAAGTATGCACTGATGCTTGTGCCACATCGGGAGAGCCAAAGGGCCCGTCTTCCTAAATTAGGGAGTGACTGCAGCATTTTGGAGCCAAATATCAGGAGTAATGAACCCCGCATGGCTCCAGAGTGAAAGGGGAGATGTTGGGCTGACACGGGGGTCACCCCAGATTCACACTGATTTAAGCAGCAATTAGTAATTAGTCTGTCAAAGCACAGGTGTCCTCTGGAACGAATTACTAGTGCAGCTCTAACCCCTCTCAGGTTCGTATGGTGTTCAGTGTTATTTATGAGTTACTTGTATTCCATTAACAGTGACTCTGGGGTTTGGCATTGAGCATGGCATGTGGGGCAGGGACTTCCCTGGGGCGAGGGGAGGCAGCCCAAAAGCTTCTGCTTTCTTCCCCTTCCCTGGCCACACAGCCAGCATCCCTGCTCTCCTCTCCTGCTGCTCCCCAGCAGCGCTTCCCAGTGAGGCTGCTTGGGGATGGGTTTGTTCCCCTTCCCTATGCAGACCTTGCTGGCAGGTGCCCCCATCCCAGTCCCACACAGCCATCACCCTTGGGGCATTTCATCCCCCCAAAACTGCTCCATGGGGTAGGAAAGAGCTTGTGCAAAGGGGACAAAGCACCCTCCACCACAGCACTTCCCAGGGAGGGCTTTGCTCTCTGCTGAGTTATGAACATCCAGCACATCGGCGAATGTGGCCAATGCTGCTTTTACTGAGGGTTGGGATGTGCTGAAAGGAGGTGGTGCCTCCATGTGAAACCAGGGAATAGGGAAAAGTCACAGCCAGTGGCTCAGAGACACTGTTGTTTTAAAAGAGTCCGTGCTGTGCTTGGCACCGAACCTGCTTCACAGCCATGTGTGGGACTCAGGCAGAGGGACATCACCAGGAGCCCCATCCCACTGCTGCACCCTCAGGACATGCCACCCTGCCCAGTTTGTGGTCCCACTGCCTTTCACCCCCCAGTGAGGGTCTGCACCCAGGACCCTTCGTGCTACAAAGCCCCAAGGCTTTGTGCTGTAAAGCTAACCCGCTTCAGCACAAAGTTCATTCTCTTTGGTTCTCAATGATGCCGCCATTCATAACAAATAGTTAGTGATAATAAATACCTCAGCGAGATCAAAAGATCCTTAAACAGCCTTAATAAAGTAAGAAAAAAAAAATGAGGGAAGTGCAATTTGGTTCTGTTCTCCACCACTTTTCTTCTCTCCTCTTTGCGGAAGGCGGCGGCTACGTAACTTTTACATTTCAAAGACCCACATCCCATTGTATGTAGAGAGGCAGGCTGAGCGCTTTGTGTTGTCCTCAGTTTTGTCCAGCGGTTGTCCCACTAACCAGCCTCCTGCCAAGGGAAAGGGATTTCTCCCTTCGCCTGCTGACAGCCTTTTCCCTTTGAAAGCGAGAGTTGACTGCTTCTTAATTAGTGCTGTCATGAGCTGGTCACTGAGGGCCGGGAGTCTCGCGCAGGAGCTCAGCTATTCACTCCCGGTGTGTCCTGGGGATGCGAATCCAGCACAGCCTCAGCTGCTACTGCCGGGAGCTCCCGGGGATTCTCCTAATGGCCCGGTTTCAACCATGAAACACGGCTCAGAAGCCTTGCAAATAAACGCAGTGCACTTTAGAAAGAGCGTTGAGATTGATATGTTCTAAAAGAGAGGTTCCTTTCAGACCCCAGGTATCCCGAGGTGCTTTACAAACTAATGTTAGGGGCCTGCCGGCATGGATTTTACCATTGTGATTCTGCTTGCAAAGCCCAAATACTGCTCAACCACACACACACAAAAAGCATTAAGCTCTGAAGAATACAGATCACCTATTTGCAGAGGAACAAGTGAAGTTATTACTATCACTAGTATTTGTGTTTATTATAAAAGCACCTGAAAAATGAGTCCCTGGTCAGGTATGTGCCCACTACCCCGAGCAAATGAAGGGCCCATGACATGACAGCAATGTCACATCCAGCCCTGTGCTCCGTCACCATTCTCTTTCACCCATAGAATACAATAAAAGCAATCCCACCATAAGTGGGTGCACCTAACGCTTCATAAAATTCCTGGGTTTTTTTCCGTGAACAACATTTTACCTGGAAAGTATTAGTAGCAAATAAAGATGGAGACTTTTTGACCAGACAAGGTTGCAACCAGCATCTCTCCATCTCCCACAGTGCAGATTCCCATCTGATTGCTGGGCTTACAAACACGCATATTTTTCCTTTGTGTGTCGATTTAAATCCACACAAAATACAGGATAAATTTCCTTTGAAGAAAGTGGGAAAGCAGAATGGCAACAAGCCTAGGTAGGTATTGAGTTACTTTCTCTAATTCATATTTTCTCTAATGAGAGGCTTGCAAGAAAGATACTCCTCTGGTCGCTCTTCAAGTCAGACGGGTATAACAACAAGTAACCAGACAGGTATATGTAATCTAGAGGTGGCTTTGAACCAGCTCCCAGGATAAGAGCACTCCTGAACTTTAAAGGTATTTAGATCCAAATCTGGATCTGTGCTTTGTGGTTGACCATTTATCCCACTCCCCCACCACATTATGTGTATATATATATATATATTTCTTTTTCTCAACAATGACCCACATCAAACAGGAAATACGAACAACTTCTGTCTTCAAGGCAATTGATGGCATCTCAGTTTTCAGACTTACATTTGTGAAAAGGAGAGGACTTCCACAATGTGCCTAGCGTGTGACTTGCAGCATTTGCCTGACAATGTCACTCCATTTTGCAGATTAGCCCACTGAAAACAGTTAGAAAATAGACAAAACAGAGGAATACAGTAGGAACACGTGTAGCTTTGTGTGATTCCTGTGCCAGAGCACTTTATCCCATCCCTTTTCTTTCCTGTTAGGATCAGCATGGTAACTTCCTAGTGCTGAGACCACCTCCAATGTGAGACTGGAGACAAGACAAAGATCCTGAGCAAATACAGGATTCCCTGCCATTAGCTTGGAACCTGCCTGGGAAAATCAGAAGTTCCATGAGTTTATCAAGAGGTTTTCAGCCCAGGAGGGAGGGTTATAAAGATACAGATTTTATGCCAAAGCAGCTCCCTGAATGCAGCCCAATGACTTGCAGATCTCAGATGAGAACAAATCTTTTAATCTCTTAACAGCATTTCAAGTTTATTAGTCCCAGAGCGATGCAGGTACTTTGGGAAGGTTCTGCCTGTGCAGCTATACCTGCCTGCCCCGGCCACACCGTGGGGTTCTATTGCTTGGCTGAATACACTTGCAAATATCCCACCCTGCACATTTCTATGAATTAAAACAATTAGTTCCCATGAATCCAGCGTGGATGCAGCTTTGAAGTTTTCCCTTTGTGAGCATCGAGGGCATTAAGAGCCATTTGTTGCAGTGACTGCAGGAAAAGAGTTGGGATTCAAAAGGGTAAGGACAGCCAAGGAGACAAGGTGTCATCTGCAAACCTGATAATCAGCTTAGAATAAAGTGTCCCACAGGATTCTGTGGCATCACTTGTGATGTTCTCACAGTGGTTTGTATTACAAGAGTGGACAATGGGATCGCTACAAATCTTTTAGGTCTTTTATCTCTACAATTACATTTTCAATGGGTGTTAAAAATACAAGACTCTTCATTAATTTTCTCTCTCAATGGGAGAAGCACCCATGAAACCACCAGCTAAATGTGGGCCTTGAGCTAAATTCAGGCCTTGAGCTAAATTCAGTGGCTCTCACAACCTGGAAAGCCTCGGCTGTGCTAACAGGGAAGAAGAAATACTTGGAAGGGGAACTTTTCCTTCTTTTGAAGTCAGAATGGATTTGCAAGGGTCTTATATGATGAGGGGACAGTTTTAAGTAGAGGGGATATATGTGTATAATTTTAACCATGTAAATAGTCCTTTGCAGCCTGGGAATCTTCAGACTTTTTCAAGGCTTTAAGAAGTTGGCACTGCATACTTGTTGAAATCAGTTTAACCACTTGCCAAGAGGTTTAAAGAAAGACGACACCTATTTTGCATGAATAGTAATATTACTCTGATGAATTTAGTTATCCTAATGGAAAAGCATAAAGAATATGCTCCTGCCCATGATGGATTTTTTTTTTTTTTTTTTAAAGGCAAATAATAAGGTTCTGGAGGGTGTAACCTAAACCAGGCATTTCATAAAAGATTCATCCTTGAACAGAAATGTCATGAAAGCATGAAATGAAAACTAGACGACAATCAGAATTCCTCTTCAAGTGCTTTGTAGTAATTATTTTAAAAAGTCCTCACAAAAGCCTCTATTCAGTTGCAGAATAGCAAGTGAGGGCTCTATGGTTCAAGGCCAAATAATTTCTGCAATGGAAAAAACAGCTTCAGTTCTTCGGTTCTGATGGAAGGTATTTTAAATAGGCACGAGGCTTCAATTATTGCTTTCTTTTCCCCAGCTTCTGTGGGACATGAATTGCCCACAGATAAACCTCTCTGCTCTGCAAAGTGATGGCCAACATCATTTGCAGCTCAAGTGCTCCCGATTCCACAGTGACATCGAGTATCACAGCCTTCGGGTAAGGGTCAGGGGCTTGTGGTGCCACATAAGGGGCTCAAGACCCCTCTTTGCCAGTCACCGCCTGGTCCAGTCATGTTGGTAGATGGAACCTGCTCCTGGGTGACCTAGAGCAGATCAGGTTGTGAAGGTTGGACCCTTTTCTCTCTCCTGCCCTCTTTGTGTCCTTCTTGCACCTCAAAATCAGCTCTTTCCCCTTGCAAAAGCATGCTGAAGGGGGAGAGAGACCCATAGAGCCAGGGAAATGCTGCACTTCCAGCCCTTATCCCCCTCATTGCTGCAAGGAAGAGATCATGAAAGCAGCATCTCCCAGCTCTGGAGAGGGGCATCAGGAAAAGTCAAGCATAGATGGCTAGACACCAGCATTGTATCTAACAGTTGTGATCAGATGAGGATCTAATGACAACACTACTGATGCCATCTTTATATATCACCTTAAATTACTAACATGCTGGAAGTTCATCACCACCACTGTGGTAACAGATCTGCTCTATAGGAAGACATTTTCCTATGATCGAGTTGCACTTTCAAGTCCTTCAAGTTGTAAATATGGTCTGGAAAGTGTCAGCAACTGGAGAATCAGCCAGGATTAATCTAGTAGCAAAGAAATACTGCAGATCCATACCACCACAACACAGGTACACACTGCTTTCCTACCTCACGTCTTAGCGTTGGCCCAAGTGGAACTGGTGGGAGCACTGTGTGTATAAGAACCCTCCAGTATCCCCAAAAGCCCAACTGCCAGCTGAGCCAACCATGATTCCCCTTGGAAACAGGCCCGTTCCTGCCTGTTTGGGGTTTTTTGTAGTGATGCCCAAGCAACACAACCAGGTGAGAAGCAGCCAGCAGCCCTGAGCGCTCCCCAGCGCCTCGACATGCAGGGTCCTGCTCGGAAGGGAGCGATGGAGAAGGGCACAGCGAGCCAGGCTTGGCTGCTGCCATCTCCCACCCACCCTCCCCTCTCACCCAGGGCTGTTTCACACTGTCTCAGCTCACCACACTTTCATCTCCTTATTTTCCCTTCTTGTGTCTAGTGCAGGAAAACGCATTTCCCAAGCTGCCAAAACCCAGCCTTGCTCCAGTGCTGGATGCGACCTCTGCACTGCAGGGAGCAGACCCAAGCACAACCTTGGGCACAGCCGTGATTACCCAGCTCCTCAGCAGGGAAGAGCTGCTTGTGCATCCACAGCACAGCCAGTTCCCATCCCAGACCATGCCCTTGTCGCTGCTGAGCACCAAGATGTGCTGGCTGCCAGCAAGCGGTCGTTCCCCTGCATTTGAGGGGCCACTCAGCAGTGCAGGATCAGCCCCCACGGCAAAGAGGAGCAGGTAGAACAAGACAAAGGGCTGACATTGCTTATTGTATGTACAAATGTTGGTGGTTTTTTAATGCATGCAGCTTTACCCCAAGACTATGTTGTGCCTCCTTGCCCAGAGGAGCCAGTCGTCCCCAGCATCCCCAGTGCAGGTGACAGAACATCATTCTTTGCTCAAACAATAGTGACTTGTTCACACCTCGATACCAGGCTGGTAAAACTCGGAGTTTAAGTGTGTTTGAGTTGGGGCTTAGGTAAACAAACTCATTTCTAAGGCAATCTCACAAGCCATGTGTGCATCTACAGCCCCAGCCCAGACCTGCTCCCGCTGTCCTTCCCCCAGCACCCTTGCCCATCTCTCTCCTTGGGTCCTTCTTAAACCCAGGGCTGACCCGCATTTAGGACTGGGGTGTGTGAAGCAGAACCTATTCCCCACCAGAAGGTTGGAATTCTAAGCCAAGTGCTGTGCTGTGATTCCAAATGCTTTATTTAAAATTGTTTCAATGTGTAGCTTTTAAAAAGATTTATTTCCCCTTTTCCAAGGCTTTTCTGAGGCTTTTGGGGTTTTCCCTCCTGATTTTTAGGACTTCTCTCTTCCTTCTTTCCTGAGGAAACACTACCCCCTGAACCAGTTCTCCTGCAAACCGCCTCTGGACTTTCCTGCAGATGCGTAACCTCTCTGTGCCTCAGTTTACATAGGTGTAAGAACCCAAGGAGTATAATTTCCCTGCCTCAAAGAAGTAGGGCGAAACTTAATTAAACTAATGCCTACAAAGGGATCCCGTATCCTCAGGTGGACAATCTGTACTGAAAAAGCACTTCTAAGAGAGCGCTATAAGCACTTTGGGACAAAGATATAACAACAGGAGATCACAGGGACTTGGCTGCACTCCTCCTCCTCCAGCAACAGCACGGTCTGTGCATCTGTTTCCCTGGAGGGATCTTGTTCAGAGCCTGTGGAGGGAGAGCTCCAAAGGGAGCCTGTCCTTGCCCCTCGGGATGCTCTTTGGCTGGGGTCATGGGACCATGTGGGCAGTGCCTGTGGGCAAGGTTTGTGCTGACTTTGGTGGATCTGGAGGGCACAAACCCAGATGCTGGGTCTCCCCTTTCTCCTGAGGCCTTGGAAATGGATGAAATGCAGCTCTCCTGCGGTGTGACAGCAAGAGGAGCTTATGATCGAGGAGGAGCAAGAGTGGTGAAAGGGGCAGGGTGCTCAGCCTGGGTTTAACACAGCTCCTGTCCCGAGGCAGCAAGGGAAGCATGAGATGGTGCGAGAGTCCTGGGGAGGGACTGGGGGCTGTGCTGGGGGCTGAACCCTGCAAGGTCCAGGGGAGGAAGAGGTGACCCAACCTGCTGCTCCCAGCGGGCAGGGCCATGCATGTGGTGTGAGCATTGCCTGGGGCTCTGCTGCACCAGCACCCCAGCACCCATGGGAGACACAGCACCTCCTCCAGAGGTGTAGTCACTGGTGCCTCGATCTGCACCGAGCATCACACAGTGTACACACACCACGCTGTTGGGTTTCTACAGGTTTGCTCCTTCTCTTGCAGTGGGATTTTGGAGAAACCTGTTGTGCCTTGCTCCATGGCACAGCGACCTGTTGGGTACCACTGCCCTCCTCCTGAGGCATCAACGACTCTTCCAGGGGAAGTTAACTAGTCAAGATACACAAACACAACCCAAAAGCAAACATGAAAGCGATACATTTTCCGAGACACACCACCAGACCTGCACCTCTCTCTAAGCAAACCTGCTGCTGCCTACGTGATAAACACAAACCCTGGCTCTTTGTAAGTACAAGGAAATGCATATTTCATTACACTGACATTCCAGCCACCTACAACAAAAATAATTAATGACTGCTTAATGGCCCCAATGAGGGGTTCTTTTTGAAGCATATGAATAGATTAAACTTTATTGCCAGTGAAAAGGAGAGGCTATAGATCATTTTGAGCCAGAACAAATAGATGTTGTATTAGCCACTGTTATGCATTTATCTAAGTTAGTAATTTCTGAATGACTGAAATAACGAGTGCCTACAACTAGGAGTAAAGATAAAAACCGAAACATTGCAGAAGCAGTTACAGACTGAGCAAGATGAAGCAGGAATAGGAGCATCCCTGTGCCCAGGCACCCCTCGTGCTTTCCTCCCTCTCCAAGCCAAGCACCCACCACGACCCAGTAAGGATGTGACACAGCAAAGCCAAAAGGCGCAAGCTGTTGAAGGGGGAGCAGCAGGACCACTGCCACATCTGAGCACTCAGGAAACCACTGCCAGACAAAAAGGATTGCTTTGTAAAAAGCCTGAAGGAATTCAATTAGTTTCCTGGGTTCAGAAACCTTGTGTTTCCTATGCTGGAGCTTTACTCTGCCACAGCACCCTGTGTTAAACACTCCCCACTGTCCTTGAGCGAAACCCCTTAGTGCCACTGGCCTCCCTTGCTGGCTTTTCAGAAGCATCATAAGAGTTTTCCCACATCCTTTGGACACTGGTGTTTTCTTTCTCAGTTTCTCAGTCCACCTCATGTGATTTAAGCAAGATCTGGGCCAGCCACATGGGGAATCCCTTCATCCCCGAGCCAGTCAAGCATGCCCCTGGTGACTGGCGATCACAGGTAGTTAGAAATACCTGAGGTGCACTAGTTATTGTTACGTGCTGTGGGTTTATTGCTGAGCATTGCTGCAGTGTTTATGAAGTGGTTTGAATTCCTGTGCTAGACTGACACATCCTGAGAATTCATAAACAAACCATCTTTTCAAGTGGAATTTAAAGCTGTTTTGCAGTGTTGTGTTCTGTAACAGCCCCATCACTTCTAAGGCAGAAACGTTCAAAGTTCAAGTCCTGCAAGTTCATTTACTACTCTGTTACGACCATTAGCAGCAGTATTACTCAGCTGGAGAACAGGTCTAGATCCCATCTCACCACTGGTAGTACATCCATCCAGCCTCTTCAAACTCTGGTTTAGAACTAGGCTTAGGTTAGCTCCAAATACAAGGTGAGTCTCACTGGGAAGTTAGCTAGCAAGAAGCAAGAAGCTGTGAAGAGGCATTTAGAAAGTAAAATACAAACTTCAGACAGCCACCATGGGCACAAAAGTGACAGTTTAAACTGTCAAACATTAACATATAATACTATTTATTGCCTTCCATTGGCTCCCTTCTGCACATCACCCATCATGCTAATGGCTGTCCTGTTATTAACCATGGATTTCATGGTCATTAACTTGAGTTCAGCAAGTCACAGATGACTTGATTAGGCATGACGTTGATAATCACCATCTTAATTGCACAAGCTGTCCTCTATGCCCGCCCTGAACGCAAGCTATTTTCAAGCTGAAGCAACATTATCCTCTCTATTGGGCAGCCCAGCGTGCCATCACACAGGGTGCTTGGCCAGCTAAAGAAACTAAAGGAAATCATCCAGCATAAGAGCTTCTCCATTTCTGTGCTGATCTGAGGTACAAGCCACAGCTGATAAGGCAGAAGTGAGGCCACAAGAACCACATTGTGCTCAAGGTTTTGATAAGAAGACTAATGGAGAAAGGAGGAGAGATGGGGCTTGGTCATCAGAGTGGATAAGGCTCGCGGCCACCAAGTCCAACAGCCAACAACAGAGAACAAACCTGTCTGCTTCAAAAAATACAGAAAATAAGGTTTTTACAAGCAATCATGTAGCAGATGGTTGGGCCTTCCCTACAGAGGTAGCACAAGCAGGTTGACCAGGAGAAAACACCATATTGATATTGCTAAAGCATAAAGTGTCCTGCTGCAACTTTCCCCCTCCTTGCACCATTACAGACCCCTGAGCTGTTGTGTCCAAGATGGGCAAATCAACCCTCTTGGCCGGGTCTGATAGGAGAGAAGCAATCTTCTCTTTCAAACACAATGTGGTTTAAAACTAAAACCAAAGTGAGAGCTATGCTGGTCATGCACTAGGCTGTTAGCTTTGAAGCTGGCCTGTGCCTCAAGTGCAAAGCATCATCTCCTTGTTATCAGCATTAATGGAGCACAGCTGATCTCATTGCTCAACCTCTCAGGGTAACAGGTTCCCTCCCCCTTGCCCCATCAGCTCTTTGCATGGAAATGCAGGTCTGTAGGGCTGGTGTTTAAATAGGTGACCTGTAACAAAAGACACCCCCCAGCACTCTGCCCTGCTCTTTGTCTGCACTGGAGGTACTATGACTTGTTTCAGATATCAAGATTACAGACCCCAAAAATCCACCCACAACCTCAAAATTTAAACAAACAAATCCACTCCCAAACAAACTAGAAAACCATAGTTCTGAAAGTTCATATTGCACTGTAACCAGCTGATAGGATTTTGGTGAAACTTCAGGTTTCAAAGCACAAGAAAAAGTGGATGAGTATCCACTAAACTGGATTCCACACCAAGCTCAGCTGTATGACTGGCACGGGCAAATTCAGTTCTGCATGAACTGTGTTAAAGCACATTCACACCCTCAGGGCATGCAAATGTGAGGTTACCATGACACAAGCCCTGATATAACCCTCAGCTTTCAAACACCCCCCTCCAAAAAATCTCCCCCCAACTAAAGCGCAGCCTTCGCAGATCAACAGATCTTTCCACAGGCACAGGAAGTCTTCCTGGATACCCTACAGGACCGCAGCCTTAGATCTCCTGCTCAATCACAGATGTGTCACTTCTGCATTTTATATAGAGCCTTCCTGATAACTTTTATTGCACAGTTTAAAACCATAATATAGCATGTGATAAATAATTGTGTTAGCTCTGCATGCACGAATGGCTTTAACTTGCAGCTTATACTTAGTAATGAATGTCAGAGTATGTGTTAATAAAAAATTAAATCACCAGAGCGTGGTGTCAGGATACATACTTTGGTAACCTAATGCTGTTAAGTTTTCATGTCATGTGAACTGTAATATACAGTAGCAAGGAACAGGCTTTCCTATTCCCTTTGGATTGTACAGATGTTTTGTGCTCCCAGAGAATACTCTAAAGAGAGACATACGCTCTTAGTATGTATCTATTATAACATTATTAGCCACACTCCTAATTAATCTTTAGGAATTCCAGGCATTTTTCATTTGGTTCTTAGCAAAGGAAAGGGGGGGGAAAGGTGCCTTAACAACTATTTGCATCGTAGAGTTCATAAATGAGCCCATCACCCTATACCAACACTGCTATAATTTTATCGGAATGAAAACCATTCTCTTTGATCTCCTCCAGTTCTTAAATCCAGCAGTTGTGTATTCAAACATCAATGGAAATGTGGTTTCAAGCTTCCTCTTTCATTATCTTTCTCAAAGATAAAAAAGAGCAAAAGGAAAAAAAAAGTTCTGAGCTTTAGAGATGAGGCAATATTTTTACAGTAATTTCTTTATCTGATTTCATCCTGTTTACAGAAGCTGCTGTTTGGAAGATTTCCCCCCCCCCCCCCCCTTCTTTTTGAGATGGCTTTTCTTTAAATAAACGTATATTAAAAAATAGAACAGACAACAGAGGCAGCTTCCTGCTTGCTCTTTATTGTAAAGGAGATAAGGTTGCTAAATGCTGTGCTATCTGACTTTGGTTCAGTGCGTGACCTACATGGATCAAGATGGAGATTTAATGATTAAACTTAACTCCTTTATCTTCAGCAAAGAGGGAGGGGGGAGGAAGGAGTACCCAAACAAACTGCTTATGTTCTGGCATGATAGAATTACAGTTCAACACAATAATTAACTATCTGACACATTCCTGTGAGGCTACAGATGTCATTAATGGCTCCGAAATGCCCCCTCTCTGTTGTCATAGTCCAGAGCTCTTCTCAGCAGCCAAAACAAGCACATGCTCTAAAGAGCATCATGGTTGGCAAAACGCATTTCATCCCTTCTCAGCTGTTTCATACAGACCACAGGTGTGTTCCATGGTTCATGTGCCACTGATACACAAATCCAGGAGCAAATTCAATTAAAACAAAACAGGTCCTTAAAACAAAACAGGTCCTTAGTCTACCAAGTCCATAAAAGCATTGTAATCTTTGCCGTCCAAGGCTCTGAACTCCAAGCTCCCCACTAGCTTCTTAACAGCTCCTGAAACACATCTTGATCTCTAACATCCACATAACACACTCATTTCACTGTCATACATCCAGCGTCCCTGAACAAACTAGGAGAAGACATAACCTTCTAGAATGTTCCCAGGCTGCTCCTCCTGCACCCTATCAAGCCCATTGCAAGTAGATCCTAACAACAATCTTGAATTAATCTGCTGCAATACAAACTTCAAAAGATCTGGCACTTCAGTTTTGATGGGTTGTAAAAACTGCACATACTTATTCATGCAATCCTTGTGCAAAACAAAAACCTCAAAAAACACTGGCAATCCATCCCAAGAAACCAAGCAAGCTCCAAGCTGGGTTCACCGTAGGGCCTCCTGAGCTTTGGAAGCACACAGATCAAACTGTGGACACTTCCATTTTGCATGAAAGCCACATGACATGCAGCAGGTTTAATGAAGTTTGCTCTTAGCATTATTTCAACCCTCCAGGGCTGCTGTCACCCACGTGGATCAAAACAGCAGAATGCATTTGCATCAACTCCCACTGGAAACAAAAAGCAGCAACCATCAGCTTCTGCAACATCCAGAACAGCAACAAGCTCCCATACCATAAAGACAAGGACTACTACATCAAGAGCAGAACTCACTCTCCACCTTGGAGCACCAAAGTTCATTAAAGGAATGAATGAATTTGAGATCTTACCTTCCAAAACATCCCTGCAGAGCTGCAAGACCAGCTACCTCAGGTATCAGAGGAGTTTCCTTGCCAGGAGTCCCAAGGCAGCCCCAGCAGCACTCTCTACCCACTCAGCTGGGAGCATTTACCTTAATTAACAAACCCACATGGAGCTGAGAGCAGCATTTCTGCCCCCTCCTCCTCCCAAGGGCTTAGCAGAAAAACCTGGCTGCCCGCAGACAGAAAGGGTTGATTGGTACTAACAGGTTCATAGCAAAACTGGTTTCATCCTGCTGCTTCCTCCTGTGCTGGATGGGGTGGAAGAGCACTTGTCCACATGGCTCTTCCATTTCCTGATAAGCAACTTGGATAAAGACTGAAGTTACTTGATCACTTCCCAGAGCTCTTTTCTCCCACCTTTCATGGCCTTCCTGTGTTCCCCACCTCCTCTTGCCCACATAACACCATAACATCCCAAAACTTTGACTAAGAAATCAAGTGCCGGCTTAATCCCATAGACCAATTCTGTCTAAAAGTGCTGGAAGGAAGCAGCCTGCAAATGCAATGCTTGCCCCTCATGACGGGAGAGGAATTTCATCCTGGAATGCCATGAATACCGTCACAGCCAGAAATTGAGCTGCTTCCAGAGGATGCTCTTTAGTACAAGAGGAGATGCTGCCACAGCAGCTTTCAGGCAGCTCTGCAGTTACGTTATGTTGGCCTCTGCATCGCCTGGTATTAGATCATTGTCTTTCTTGTCAGCACTGGAAAGTTTGTAGCTTTAGATTCCTATGGACAACCATCACAGCGTGACATTTTAGTGCTAAGGAATCAATTAACAAGTGATGGGAAACCAGATTTTGGTGTAAAAAATAATAGAGAGGACAACACTCACTGATTAGCCCTATTGCTCCCACATTTTCCTAAAGAAGTGTGGAAAGAAGAGCGGATTTAGGGGGATAGCCTGGATGGAGAGATGCTGTAATGAGCTAAAGCTGTCTTGGCCTGAGGGATGGGAAGTTGAGAGGATGCCCAAGTCAAACTTCAGGGACTAGTTTTGGAGTCATATATGGAGTAGTGAACATGAACGACGCTGGTATTTGGGGACATCTGGTCTTGAAGCTGATTCAGTTTCTAAACTTTGTTGTAAAGCTTCTTAAAAACTGAACATGAGGCATTTGGCAGGGGAGAGCCAGAAGATGGTAGATTTTTCCAGCCTTGTGGAAAGAAAGTCACAAATACTTCCATGATGCCACATGGACCAGATCAGGGACATTGCATGAAGTAAAATGGAAAACAATGAAAAGGCACGTGAGTGGAGGAGGGGGTAGGTTTACTTTGCAGGGTTTGCATCAACATTGTCTTTGGCTTCGATCCAGGCAGCTCTGCACCCCTTTGAGTTGCTTAAACAAACCCGACTTTGAAAGCAAAACTCTGTCAGGACCTCTGCGTCTCCCCCAGCCTCACGGTCACACCAGGGGAATGGTAAATCACACGTGAGGTGGCTGCAAGGGCCATAGATCCGCTCTGAAGGTCTCTGCTCTTTTCACACACATGAAAAGAAATTCATAGCAGTCTTCATGTGGGTTTTAAGCTTTGTGATAAAGATTCAACACAGCCCCGTGCAATCTAATGCCAAATGTTCTGGACAGGGTTGTAATGGAGCAATAAAGCTCAGCTCCACCTTCAGTTCTTTGCTAAGTTTAAAGGAGATGGTCAGATTGGGGATTGGCTCAGCATGCTCCAGAAGGGTGTAGGGGGATCTAATACTGGATCCAGATGTACCCTGATGCTGAGCAGTTAATGGATGATCGAGGGCTTCACTTCAGATCACCAGTGACACAAGTTTTGGTGCACGGATAATAAACAGCCTGGTGCATGTTAAAGAACAGCCACAGGTTTGTTCCAGCAGAGAGTTAGGATTTGTCCATTTGATGGCAAGGTTTGCAAGTGCAGAGGAAACTTTCTGTTCTGCAGAGTTGGGAGCAAGCTTCTGGCTCAGGCTAATACCAATGTTTGGGGCCTTGTGATTATTTTATTTAGAGCTTTTTTTGCAATTAACCTCGGCCCTAAAAGTCTTTCTGTTTTGATGAGGTTATTTTCATATGGCACAAGTTGAAAGGGGGCTGAGACAGCTCCGCATATATATTATAATCGTATTTGAGCCATTTTTGTTCTTCATCTGTTTAATGTCATCTGCGCTGCCAAAGCAGCTAAACTCTTTCAGGGCGAAGCTGCGTAATGGGAACTGACTTCCCTGATTTACTGTCTCTGTATGCAGCTATGGAAGAGAGGCATTGCTGGATCAGTCTGAGCTCTTCTATCCTTATTACTCAACTACCATTACTTTTACAACTGGATGTTAACCTCATGATAACCATTAACTGTTGTCACTTGTTGCATGTATACAACAGTCTCAGCAACTAAATTGGAATTTGAATTAAAATCCAGGCTTGGATTTAGCCAGCACTTTGGAAGAACTACAAGGCCACAAGCGAGGTTTAATCTGGTAAGTAATTCGGGTGAGGAAGAGTTTGCACGGAGACAGGCCCTTCCTCACTCTTGGACTCAGGCCTTTTCCTGGGATATGGAGGCAGACACAGCTCTCATACTGCTGCTGCTGCAACCTGAAGATTTCAAGCCTGGATCCTTTTCACACATATGTGATCAAGCTGTGGATGTGGAGTCAGCTCCAGCCTCCTGGAAAAGATGTGTGGCTGGGTGTGTGGAGGGGAGTTTGCATCATGGGTTCTGCTTCTGCATTCTGCCTCCAGAAGTGCCTAGTCCCCAAAGTCCCAAGTGATGGACAACAAGAGGCTGGGGTCATGGGATGTTGGTGAATTGAGACAGATGTGTCTCTTCTTGCTGCCCTGCTTCATGAAGACACCCTGAAGCTTCCTTCATCCTGAAGCTGTTCAGAGGGGGGGGAAGCTCTGGAGTGGGACAGGGCAATGTTTAATTTTACCTCTGACCCGTGGGGAAGCTGCATTCGCCCCTACAGCACTGCATGCTCCTTTCCCATCACCTCTGCATTCCTCCTGCCTCCTTCACTGCTAAGGGAACAGTGACAATACACTGTCATGCTTCAAAACCATGTCACACAAATTCATTTCTTAGGTCCTTCTCATTTTCCTTCATGTTCCCTGAGTACACACAGACATTTAACGACCTAGAACCGTAATTGAAGCAATTACTTGAACACAGGTTCTAGCACTCTCCCAGAGAGGCTCTTTGTGCATTTGCTTAATGCTTTTAATTACAGTTGTTAATATGACAGATTGCTACGATGTTTGACAGCTTCTGTTTAGGTTGGGATGTTCTGGTACTCAGCAAATGCTCCAGAGATGCTTGGGAGCAGCAGCCTGCACAGGAAGCAGTGTTACTGAGTCAAAACCATATCCCAGGGCATTGTATCAAATTCAAGTGATTCTTTTTTTCTTCTTCTCTTTTCAATAGGGAGTTTTTCCTCCTTCACCTCCCGGTGTGAATGTGGATGTATGAGCAATGAACAGCAATGGGAAAGGAAATGCGGAGAAACCACACAACGATTTACTGGGGCTTTAGCAAAATATTATCATTCTTAATGTTTGTCGGCATGTGGCAATTTTCTTTGAACCAGGGATGGTTTAAATTCCTTCTTGCTTTGAAGACTTAATTTTCTCCCAGAAAGATTATGGAGACTGTCTTGGATAATTTTAGGACTTAGGCACACTATTTGCTGAGCTCAGGCATGTTTTTGCACCGTGCCTATTTTATTTGCCACCTGCCAGCTAGTGTCCACATTTTCCCAAAGTCTAGAGGTCATGGGCACATCCTGAGCAAGGCCTTTTGCTGTGGCCCACAACCCTGTGTTGGATGTGCATGGCCTGAGCACCCAGCACACACAGAGACACAGCTCAGCACCACTCATTAAATAACATCTCACTTGTTAAATAACATTTCCAGGCACGGTGAAAGACCCAACCTTGCACACAGTGACTTTGCAGACAGACAGACCAGACACATCCATGACAAGGTGTCTGTTTTGCTGCTGATGCAGAACCCCTCCAAGCTCAGTGAGTCAGGGTTGGTAGGCAAGCAACGTATGAACCTAAAGAAGTAGCTCAGTTATTCTGAATAGAGCAAGGCCAGGACTTTGCTCATTCTCTGATGTGGCCAATGCAGAATGGACAAGAAACATTTGGAGGTGACATGAGAAATCACCATGTCCCAGCCCTGGGGACTTACTAAGCAGAAGATGGGGATGAGGCTTGAAGAAAGCATGTCAGTGTAAAATACACAGCAGTTTGGTCAGGAGGGGAGCGCACTGAAAAGGACTAATAGATGAAACCCGGGGCAGACAAATTCAAAATTAAGCCTGCAGACACAGCAGTCATTGTCAAGTACTTCTGAATGACTGTTGTGCCCATGTTTGTGCCTGCAGACAGTAAAGTAGAAAGAGATTGTTGTCTTTACTTGCACACATTCCCTCGCCCTGAGTTAACTTCCTTGGGTAGAAAAGTGCCCAGAAATAAACTGTCATAACCACCGAGTTAAACCGCCAAAGGGGTGGTGAAGTGTCCAGCTCCAATGTCTTCAATCGAGACCAGCTTCCTTCTTTGAAGATACTCTTTTGCCAAGCACAAGTTGTACCTCAGTCAGGCCCCAGTTACTGGACTTAATACAGCTGAAATTTAATGGCCCATGAAATAAAAGTCAGCAGAAAGAAAAAAGATTATTGAATGGTTTCTTCTGGCTTCAAGTATATGAATCTGCAAAAGGTTGGCAGCTCGTACCCATCGTCATGGTGCTTTTCATGGTATCCTTTGATAACGGGATTAGGAAGTACCAATATTAGTTCAAAAAAGCTGCTGAAACGTCTCTGACATTTGGTCATTACCAGCCTTCAGTCACTATTGATCGGTGTCTGCACCGGAGCCGGTAATCCAGCACAGGGAGGGATCCACAGCAGCTGCAGACACGTTGGAGATCGATACGGAGCCTGGCCAAAGGGATGCTGCTTGGCACTATTCTCTCCAATGCTCGTGATGGGAGCCTAAAGCTTGCTGTGGGTGTTCAAATAAGCTACTCTTGGGTTTTGTTCTGTAGCAGATTACTCTGCCAAGCAGTCTGGCAGCATTCTCACTTCTCAAAACACAGGAATCACCATTTCACTTTTCCTAAAGGATTTACTATCGTCAGCGGCCTCCCTGCATGGAACAGTGTTCCTGAAGCATGAATATTTCATGGGACCGGTTTTGGGAACATTACTTATGGTTGAGTTTTCATGGCCAAGAACTAGATTTTTGTGCCTATCAGCACTTCTTTGTTAATTTAAAAATAACTTGAAAAGAAGCAGAAGCAAACCAAGGCTGCATGGGCACAACCAAGGTCTTGTGCTCTTACAAATACCATGATAAAAGTATATTGGTTCCTAAGAATACTTTGAAATATTTAAGAGAGCATCAGCAGGAAATATATACACATGTATATGTATAAAACTAGCATTTCGCAAAGTGTGTGGGAAGGAGCACATTTGGGAGTCAGCACATTTCTTACCAACTCTATTAAGTGCACCCAAGGGTGAATTCTTTATTTAGTTAGATTTTTCTTTACAACTACCCCCTATGAATTTCTGGACATGAAAAATAACAAGAAGCTTTACAAACATACAAGTCACAAACCCATCGTCGACGTGAAGAAGGTGCTGGGCCTGCCCAGCCCCTGCTCAGGTGGTTGCCCTTCCTCTGCACACGCTGGGGGAAGCTGGTCCCAAAGACCTGAGATCTCTCCTCAAAACCGTCAGACTTTCCTGGACCTGACGGCTGGGATGGTTGGAGGCTTTTCCTGCTGTTTCCATGAGCTCTCCCACCGTATCTCCTCCATGATCCACCTCCAGCAAGTGATATTTATGTCTGAATTTTCAAGTTCATATTTAATGGGAAGCAGCATCTTTGTGTGAAAATGATTCTGAAACACCTCTGAACTTGAGTGGTGCAGAAAGCTTTGACAAAATGTTTGGACTCTGTTTAGGTCCTTGGATATATCAGTCTTGCCAGAAATGTGATGACTTTGATTAGCTGTTATTTAGAGACATTTCCCAGCTCCCTCTTTGTTCCCCAAACAGAATGATTAGTAAACCAGGAATATGGAAGACTACACCAGCATCCCAAACAAGCTCTCTCCCTTGCTTCGCTCAGTCGCTCCTGTTACAATCATAGAATCATAGAATGGTTTGGGCTGGAAGGGACCTTAAGGATCATCTAGTTCCAAGCCCTTGCCATGGGTTATTCCACTTTCAGAAATCATCCAAAGGTCATTTTTTCAGGATCTCAAATCAGATCTGGCCTGAAAGCACCATCAAGGGATCAGTCACAAAACCGGGGCAGTTTGTCCTAGGGTAAGACAGTCAGATTCCAATTTTCCCTCTTTCTCATCCATGTACCATGGTGCACGGAGCTACTCCTGGTGGCCAAGGATGAGAAGTATCACGAAAAGAGCCGGTCTGGCTTCTCCTGCCTTGCCTCGGCGACAAGCCAAGATCAAGCTACTATTTTTTTCCCTCTGCCTCTTACTTCCAGGTTTTTTTGCCATCACATTAACTAGTCAATGGCCTGGCCTGATCTTGGCCAGGTTTGTCTCCCCTCCTCGCATCCTGTCTGGGATGGGCGCCCCTGCCTAGACATCATGGTCCACTGAGAGCTTGCAGAAGTGACCCTGAGATCTTCCTGACCTTTGCTGCATTTGCTCATTTCCTTCTCAGCTCCCTTTCTATTGCTTTTCAAATTAAGGTGCACAGGAAACCAGAGCAGTTTCTGATCTCTCCTCCACCTAAAAAATTAGAACATCAAAACCAGTTTTACCAGCAATAAACGAAGCTACTTTGAAAAGGGAGGCAAAGGGATCTATCTGGAGTCAGTAAGACATTGTTAGGATCTCTTTGATCGGGAGCTTTAAATGAAAATTATCAAATGGAGCTTTAAAACATACACCCTTTTGTTTGATTAGCCTGCTGCAGATAACCTTTATTAAACCTGATCTAAAATTACAGCCATGCACTGGTGGTTCTTTGATGCCTTGGCTGTTTCATTTCCTGTTTATACTATGATACACGTTGCACTAGGAGATAAAGCACTTCTGAAGGATATTAAGACATGAAAGTCCCTTGGCTATTTGCTGGCACTGTTTTGATGTTTTCTTGCTCTCTAGAAATTAGCATATCCTTTTCAAAGACAGCCTCTGATGAGAGTAATCCTTTGCCATGATGTATTTGCTAAAAGTCATAAATGATAGTATATTGTGTAAAGAAATGACACATAAAAGGGACGATGCTAGATTATTGATAATGAGGCAACTTGTGCAACTCTGCTTTTGGCTTTTATAAAACACATTTTTGACACCATAAATACATTGAGCTTCTATTAATAAGGATTTAATACTTCTGAGATTTTAGAAACTTGCTCAGAACAACTTTTCAAAAGAAGGTTTTTTGGGGGAAGTTTAATGTTTTCACTAATTTGGATAAGATAGTCTGTTAAGCACGTTTTGCTGCCTTCATCATGAGGGATGATGGAAAGGTTTTTAGCACGGCTTTGGCAGAATTAAACTGTGCTGGAATATTTATTTCCTTAATTTGTGTAGTGTCTATTGCCATAGAAACGAGAGGGCTTCATTAGAGACATTTGCAACAAAATGTTACCTTTTAGGAAAAAAACCCCAGAAGTTTGACACACATAAAAGCGAGACATAAGGATTTGATATCTGAAGGCGTAAATAAGTATTGCTCCATTGAAGCTTTGAAGTGACATTGATTTACATCACCAAAAGATCTGTCTCCTGTTGTCACTAACAAATGACCTGAGCATTTTCACAGAAGAGAAAGACATGCCTGGATGACCTAGAAAACCAGGACCAGGGTGTTGGGATGATAGTGGAACAAGGAAGAGCAAAAAGGGCTTGGAAATCTTAACCAGTCTCTTTTCAAAGGCTCTTTTTCAGGACTTTTCAAAGTGCTTCGGATGACACAGGGACTATAAAATTCCTGAAAATCATCATAATATTACTGAGTTCTGTTCGCACAAACACTCTTTCATCACTCTTACTAGCTGGCCAGTGATAGCACAAGAAGGTCTGGACTCTGACAGAGGTGATACGGGTCAGGCACAGTGGCACTTCAGGGGAGTGTGATGAAGATTCACACTTTCCTTTACATAAAGTGCTTTCTGTAGGTGGATACAGAGAGCTGAATTTTGTGTTTTTCACAGTGGGTGACCCGAGTTACACCTGAGGATCTGTGTAACACACCTGAGGATGAGGATTTTGGTACCTAAATGAGTCAACAGTATTTGCAGCCACTCTGAATACCTGAACTCACCCTTCTAAAAATCCAGTCCCTTATCTAGATGCCTTTATGTGGAGCTGAGTCCTCACCTGAGATATCCCAGGTTGATAATCCTGCCCTCAGGAACCGAAGATCTCATCTGATATCCACTGAAATCAATGGAACAATTGACTGTGGGTGGCTGCTCCAAGGAGCCCTGGAGGGAATAAAGCTCACAGCCAGCCTTACAATGGGGAGGTTCAGCTCTGCTGTCACCAGTTCCTTTCCAGTAGGCACCAGCATGGACCATTGAGAGCTGCAATCGTGCTGATCAGCACAGGGCACTACCCTTCATCTCACTAGCTTGGGGCAGGAGATGGGTTTTTATCAGTTCAGGTAGACTACAGCGGGAGATGAGAGGAAGGAAAGAAGAAACAATTGGAAAGGCAGAGACAAATTATACCTCCAGTGATGAAAGCCACCTTGACTGCAGTGAGGCTAAGACATTGCCAAGATGATTGCCAGTTAAACATGTATTAAGCAAATATCTCCCCCTTCCTTCCAGCTAGGCCTCCAGTGGAATTGCCTTCTCCTACAATTTACTGGATTGAAAGTGCATAGAGTGACAAAATTACCTTTTTTAACAGCTGAAAAAAACCCCTAAATCACAAACAGTTGACAATTCAAGAGAAAAAGACTTGTAAAAAATTGATAGTGTTTTTTCTGTATCCTTGTCAGAAAGTCTTTCAACTCCCCTTTTGGAAAGCAAAGACATGAAGAAGGTGCTGGGAAAAGGATTTCTGCATGGGCACCTGCTGTTCTTACTGCAAGCAGCGACAGCGAGCAAAGGCATTTAGGATTAGTCCCTAAGAAACAGTGATTATCAAGTCTCCTTTCTGCAGGACCTTTGCTCATTGGCCTATGTGCCACCTGGTAACAGGATTTGCATGACTCCAGCCAGATGCTTGGAGAATATGTGTCATTCTAGTGCTGTACCATATGCCATACAGCACTGAGGGCAATGAGCATGACTCACAAGATTAGCTTTATATAAGGTTGTCTGCAAATTTGGGGTGATTTAACTAAAAGGAACACACGCAAGGCTGATGCTGAGCTCATATGCTAACCAGAATAAAAAGGAGTGGAGAAAGGCGACTATGAGGAAGCATGCAATGGCCTCAAAGCCAAAGGACTCAGTCCTTGGTCTCTCTTGGAGGTCCTTGGCAGACTCCTGCCGTTGTCCTCTGGTCCATCCACAGGCCTCCATGTGTCCAAGCCAGAGGCACCAGGCGGTGCTCTGGAATCCATCCCTGCCCTGCTCAGCCGGCCCCAAAGGCAGCTGTGAGCGAGGCCGGACACTCCCTGCAATAACGGCTCCTTCCAAGAGCCTCCAGCCCCGCCAGCACACGAGAGGCAGCCAACTGCCTTCTGCTGCCAGGATGTCACAAGACTGGTGAGTCACGGGAGGATCACAAAGTGTTCTCATAATGGAGCTTAATAACAGCCAGTGTCAAGGGAAAAGCACCTGTAAATGGGATGGTGCATGGCTTTACAGCCTTGCAAGAACACTGCTGGGCAACGCCAGCTCGCAGGGCCCTGCACTGCTTCACCCCTGCTCGGTCTTGCTGCCTGCAGCGGGTTTGGGGCTGTGTCATTGCCACAAGGACAGGTTGTCTGCAGGACAGTGCTGACCAGACTCTGCTATCCAGGCAGATAACACACTTCCTGCTCTCCTTGAAGTGCAAACAGAGTGTGACAGCAAATGCTGCTGGTGAGGAAGCACAGCTTTTCTGCCCAGACCATCAGCAGAGCAATGGAGTGTCCACAGGGCCTCAGATTCATGGTCTGAACAGAGATAAGCTACATGACAGCTCTGAACGGGAGGAGACCTCAGTGCACCCTGGCATGCTGTGCTTGGTGGGGTGAGGAAGAGGATGCAGCTTGTGGCGCAGTCACTGCTGGTCCCCTCTTGGCCTGCCAGCCATTAAGCTGTGTGGTGACTCCAAAACATCACATCCCCCTTCCCTCCTCATGGGCTTTCCCAGGCCTCCAGCACTTCTCTAGTTACTCTCCCAGGCTGCTGCTTTCACTCCAGACCCCACGCGGGGTGTCCCCTGCACAGCTGCACTTCTACACAGCAGTAACTCCTCCTTCCTTCCAGCAGCACATCCCTCTGTCCTCCCATTTCAACCGCTTTACAACTTCAGGGAAATCCCCCTTCTCTTTCCCGATGCACAAGTAACTCCCCCGAGCGCTGCCGCTTTTACCTCGACCCTGTTAGCCAGGCAGGAGGGCCATAAACAGCAACAAGACCTCACCAAATAACACCATCTCTAAACCTGCCCCTTCGAGTGCCTGGGGAGGATATCTGCTCACCTGCAGATTTCCTGCCCCTTTGCTGCAGCTGAGGATGCCTTTCACTCCTCCTCAGCATCCTCGATGCTGCATCCCAAGCATCCAAACACTGCCCATGAGATTCAGTCCAAAAAGGTGACCTTTCCCTTTGGAGCTCCTCTGAGAACACATCCAACATACACCCTCTCCCTTTGCTTGTCTCCTGAGCATCGTTATGGTTTGATTATGATCTCAGAGGTGCTAAGCTGATAATCATCTACCTCAGCTACTCCACACACTTTGTCAGGCACGTTGGTAATGAAAACATAGAGTGTAAAGATATCCCTTTCCCAAGGTAATGGAAAACCTGAGCGGAGATTGACATTACAAACAGGATAGGCGGACGGAGAAGCCAAGTAGAAAGGAGTAACATCTGGTTCCGTTTTTCTTTGTGAAATTATCTCACACTGACCAAGCAGTACCTTCTCTGAAGTATATAAACGTTGAAGACACACACACATGGTTGTTATCAAATGGTATTGTGCAAAATTAAATTGGCTACTTTATGGTGAAATGGAGAAGGAAAGCAGGCATTTCAAACACATGCGTGTGTCTCAGCGAGGTCTGGAAGCGATCACGATGCAAGGATGGCTACTTTAAAATATCTACAAATAGTTAGGGCTATTCTGTGAGATGAATAAGCTGGGGCTGAATTTAATAAAGTTATCAAGGCCATAATAACACAGGGGCCAGTGCCTGAAACTAATAAGTGGTTTGGTGAGCATGAGATAGTTCATATGCGCAAAGCATTCCTCCAGCACTGCTTGCAAAGGTAAAACACCATGCCAAATTCCTCTAACCTCACCAAGATGTGCTGAACCCTTTGGCCAGGCTTACCCAGCCTGACTGCAGGGGACATGCAGCACATTTTTGTCTAAGGGGTAGTCACAAGCTTGGCATGTCCTTCACTGAACATAGCTGGTAGGTCCCCTACGGCACCACATGTGCTGTCCATGCCAGCCGGCATCATGATTGTGGTTTGAGAATCAGAAAAACCTTTACCAGAAACAATCTATTACATCAAATTCTTATCTCATGTTTCACCAGTAGCTTCAGAGCAGGTTCCTCCAGACCTTGCTGGTCCCTGGAGCTGGGCAGGACACAGGGATGCCGCGCTGGCAGCTCACCATGGGTGAGGAGGAATGTTCTCTGCATTCTCCAAATATGAAATTTTCCATTTGTGGAAACTTCCACATCTCTGATTTTATTTTTCCCAATTCAGAGGGATATTTTAGATACGAGAAATTTTCCCTGGACTGGAAATTCCCATTACTGAACATGCAAAGAGGGAAGTGTTCAGTTTTTCCAGCAGACCAGTGGCAGAGCAGGAAAAAAGGGCTTGATTTTCCTGAATTCCACCCCAGAGCTCTGTTCATGGAGCCACAGAGCCACTGCAGGCCTTTTGTTTCCCACAGAGCTGCAAACCTGGGCGAAGGGGGAAGTAACAACCCTACTTGTTTTAGCCTTTTCTTTTTAATTTGAGCTTCAGAAGCAGAGACCCAGGAGCGGTGTCGGGGCTGGCTTCAGGGAATGCAATTCCCATTCCTTTGAAAATTCTTGTTCTGCCGGTTGGGAGTTTTGTTCAGCATTTCCCTTCCCAGTTGGAGTTGTGGGGCTGAACTTTCTCAAGGTGTTGACTGTGCGGAAAGAAGAATGAAGAAGGGCAGATTTCATCTAGCTTGGATTTACCTGGGGAATGGTTGTCTTCCAGAGATCCTAATCTGAAACCGCTTCTTCCCGCTCCCCCCACTGTAGCAGTTCACAGCTCTGACATACGCAGGGATGGACTGGGAATCTGTTAGCACCAATAGGACTGGCCAAGTACTCAGGGAAGGGACAAGATTGGCATTTTGGCTCGTGATATTAAGAATTAAGTTTATTAGAGCCATGGCTGTGCCTCAGCGCCGTGCTGGGCACTGCGCTCTCCCCTGACAATCACGGCTTTTGTGTAAGACACCAGTTAGGCAGAATTTACTCATCAATCACCAGTTTTGCCGGGTAGAGGAGTCCAGCTGAGCTTCTGGACATCTGCTGGAGCTGGTTCTGGTGCACTTAACTTTAAAACTCTCTCAAACAGCTCCCTGGAAAGGTAGGAGGGGAGCTGCAGACACGTCCTTTGGAGGAAAACTGTTACTGAGTGACTTTCAAACTGCCTTGGGAAACAAAACTTTGAGCCCCAAGTTTCAATGGAAATGCAGCAAAGAAAACCTCAAAAAGCAAACTACAAGCTCCTCTCCCAGATTTCCTTTTCATTTCATGGCGCAAATTAGAGAATACAAACTTAGTGGAATTGCAAGCATCTAAGAATAGCTTTGATTTTCCTAAACATTTACAATTCTGTTTTATGTACATCGTCAGAAAAAGAGCAAGGAAATACAAAATGTAAATCTTTAAATGAACCTGAATACCAAGGAGACTTTACATATCTGCTTGTAACAAATGGGATGTTGCAGCTAAACCTCAACAAGGAGAATCAGAGAGTTTCAATAGCCGTGGATGCATGGAGTATAATCAGACACGGGATGTCTTGTGTAAGGTCCTTCCTTCCATCCCTCCCCTCCCTTGCAGGTTAAGAAAACTATTGTGGCTTGCTATAGATTTTGCTGCCTGCCATTCGGTTTGGTTTCACGGCTCCCAGAGCCAGAATCCAATCTCCATTTCAGAGAGCTAAGCTGGACGTCAAAATCCTCCCTGACAAAGGGGCTGGGGGGGGCCCCTCGCCATCCTGGGATGCACCATGGATGGTGTCCCCACTAAGCGAGTAGTGTGCCGGGT
Organism: Strigops habroptila; assembly: GCF_004027225.2. Lineage (NCBI taxonomy): Eukaryota > Metazoa > Chordata > Aves > Psittaciformes > Psittacidae > Strigops > Strigops habroptila. The sequence goes on from NC_044290.2 coordinate 9,992,565, forward strand.
CTACTGAACCCAGAAGCTGAGGATCTGAAACCACCTCCAGACATGGAAGATTTGCAGGAATTCCGGAGAGCCTGTTTGATAAAAAGTCACGTTTACTACAGGGATACTGTTCTTGGTTGTACTGCAATGCTGAGAGAAAAGTTGAATGTGGAAGAAGACATTAGCCCTTTCCTCAGCAGGACAGCCCTGATAGAGCAGAAAGCATTAAAAAAGCAATTTAAAAAACATAATGCTCAGGAAGCACCTAATTTTACTACCAGCTGGGTGTTAAGTTAATTGTGTGCAAGCTGAATGTGGCACGAGATGGAAAAGTCAGGCTTTAACGTGTGCGTGTGCTGTTTTAAGAGCAATTCTATTTCTTGGTTGAAAGCAAGGAGTGTATCTCACGGAAAGCATCAGGTGATCAGCAGAATGATACCATGATGGATTAGCCCAGCACATACTTGCCTGCTCAGAGGTCAGGAGCAGGTTGTAACTCTCTCCAACACTGAGCTATGAGCGTGTGTTACTGTTGATGTGTAAGGAGAGGTTGATGTTGGGAGTGGGAAGGATGAGCCTACAGATGGGTAGAGCAATGATTCACTTGTCTCAGCAGACTGGGGAGACATGTATGAGTGAAATCTTGGATACCGCAGAGCCTGGTTAAGTGTTACCACTCCCATTTTCTCACTAGGTAAACTGAGGTCAGAGATGCTTTTTGACTTGCCCAAGGTCATGCATGAATTAGTGGTAGAGCCAGAAACAAGACCTAAAAGACCCTGCTTCCTTTCATTGCCGCAGCGTTTTCAATTGCAGATGCAGAAACGTTGCAGGCCTGTTGTTCAAAAAGAACCCATTACCATCTGCAGGCCTTGTATCAACCTCAAGAGATCAAATAGCCCCGTGGTGAAAAGGCATCCAAGAACAGCTGCCTGCCTGCTAACTGGTTTTTAGGCTGTGATTTCTTCGGTAGCAGTGGTTCCCACTGAACACCCTTAATTTAGATTGATGGAACCACTCTGCAAAGCAAGAAACTTTCACTTACAGATATGCAACTCCTAAACTTGTCCAAAACAGCCCGAAATGTTATTTATACCAAATTTAAAGCTGACAGCTGTTAAAGCCCATCCCTGCCTGCTCCTTCCATCTCTTTTCTTTTGTTTTTTTCTGTTTCTGGTCAGGATCTTGTTTTGGAAATACCCCAAATTGTAATAGTTTCACTTGTACTGAATTACTTGGCTTTGTTCATCTACTGATGAAGTGCCAGCTCTGAAGGACTGCCAGATGCAAGTAGGCATCTTAAACACCGAAGGGAACTTTCCTGAGATTACTTTCGAGTTGAGTCACCATGTGAGTGTTCTGAACTAACAGCAGGTCTCTGTCTGAGCGAGCTTACAGTGGGAAGGTGCACAGAAGGGCTGATACATGGCACCCATCAGAACCCAGGGAGGAGGCTGCAGCCTCAGCTGAACCTGGCCAAGTGGCTGAGCAAAGGAGCAGCAGCAAAATTTTAGGGGAACCCAAGCCCTTCATAGAATCATAGAACAGTTAGGGTTGGAAAGGACCTTAAGATCATCTAGTTCATGGCTTACATTTGGGATGATTCAGGTTCTCAAGCAAGTCTGTTCACCATGTAAAGGAGCAACGCAGCCTGGGGATGGGGGAAATCCAACCACCATCTACTCAGCACTTCATCCTGCTCCAGACACTTACCTCCTGTCTGGTTTGAAGTCCAAACTAGGGTTAGTTCAATTCTCAGGCTCAGATTCACTACAAAGATCTGAGCCTTGATAAGTCTTGATGAACATTTAAACTAACTTGGCCCAAACTCCAGGTTCATAAGAGAACACAGATCCAGGCGCTTTCATGTGGTCTGAGGTTTTGTAAAGAAAGGTTCATCCGGCTCTTGAGTTGACTTTGGGTTTGGCTGTGCCTCCTGGGTCACTCCAGCCTGTGAGGGCTGATGTGGGCTGGCCCAAGCCCTGTTGTCGCTGTCACAGCTGGGGAGAGACCAGCTTTTGTCACTGCAAAGTGAAGAGAAGCAAGAAAATAGTGGCCTACTGATATGATTAACGCTTTGCATGGCAATCTGCTACAGGTTCTGCCTCAAATACAATCCTGTGATGGCCTTCTACAAACAAACCACATCTCTGCAACAACAGGATTTAAACAAGCGGATCATTTTCTTGGTTTCAAGTGGCTTTAATAGTTTAACTCACATCTCGGTAACACTATGATCTACTGAATTATTAGTTCAAAATCTAAATGCCACTGTTTTCCCTTGCACAGGTTTCAGGGTAGGTGCAGTAGCTTAGCAAAGAAGAAGGAATTCTTTTCCTGGGTAAACATGATGGACAGCAAGTAAAAGAGAACTCCTGGTGAGGGAAGTCCTTTGGGTACTGTGCATGTCACTATAGTGGCACACCAGCTGCTGACCAGTAACTAGCTTGGCCAAAGCCTGGCTCAGCAGATCAAACTACAAAGGGATGTGTTTTTGAGGGACTTCTGCCTTGCAAGAATATATAAGAAGCCTTTCTAGGAGCGATCACTTAACTCCTGTGATCTCACACAGTAGACCTATAAAGTAGATTAAGAAAAAGTAATAAGCTGAAGTTAAAAAACACAGTGCTTTGGCTCATTTATTTTATACATTAAGGGGAATGCTGACCTTCAAGATCTCTTTTTTCGCCCACTATTCATGCTGATGAATAGAATGTATTCTGAGTTTAAATGAAACAGAGTGCTTTGAAAAGACAGAAAATTAGCAACATATGGACCAAAGGACCCGAAGAGATGAGAAAACAGGAGGGGGAAGAAAAATGGCTGAAGGAAAGTTTCAGATGTCGCTGTGATCCTGCAGCAGAGTATTTTCATGTTACTGCTATCAGGGGAGGTCAGGCCCCCGTTGGACATCCCCCTTGCATCACGTGTGATGAGGCCTCTCTGTGTGCAATGCAGAGCAGAAATCACCCTTCACTGCAAATGCTCCTTGCCCAGTGAGACCAGCAGATCACAGAGGAAAAGGGCAGCAGGATCTTACAAACAGGGTTATTTTTCTCTTCCCCATCCCCTCGCTGCTGTGAGCCAGAGACGCTCTATAGCACAAGGTGCGTTCTTCTCTGCCAGACTCCCAGGCAGCCTTGGAGTGCTTTGATTTCAGCCCCTGGTCCTTACCCTCAGGTAAGTCTCACTTGGCAGGACTCAGACACAAGCAGAACATCACCAGCAACATTCACACTTGCTTTTTCCACAGCCAAACACCTCCTCATGTGCTCTACTCTGCCACCACGCACCTGCAACCTGCACCAGAGATGGGGCTTTCATTGGCCTCACCATTGCACTGACACAAACATATTCTTCTTTTTATGAAACAAAATCAATCACAACAAACCCCATTATGTTGCCATTTATATTCCTACCATAACTTCTCCTTGGTTTTTTTTTTGGGGGGGGGGAAATTTCCTTGTTTTTCTCTAAAGTGTATCTGAAATGTTCCATTTCTAAAGGAGGAGGGAGCACACTTGGTAAGGGGTGAGTGGTTAAAAACAGCTTATGCAAACACTAATTACCTGAGTCTTTTTGATGGCTGGGAATCTTCATCAAATCAGGAATTAGCTAAAGCAGGGGTCGAATATCAAACCGTTCACAGCAAACTCTGTGTAATCATTTAAGTGTCTTATTAATTGATTCAATGTTCTTAATTAAATTTTAAGACTCCCATTTTAATTAAGGTCTGCTGCAAGCCAACCAGAGCAAGGAAACTTGGAGTTAAGACTCCCAGCTTCACCCCTAACTCATACAGCGATAGGACAAGGGGTGATGGGTTCAAACTCAAACAGGGGAAGTTCAGGTTGGATATAAGGAAGAAGTTCTTTACTCTGAGGGTGGTGAGGCGCTGGCACAGGGTGCCCAAAGAAGTGGTAAATGCTCCATCCCTGGCAGTGTTCAAGGCCAGGTTGGACAGAGCCTTGGGTGACATGGTCTAGGGTGAGGTGTCCCTGCCTGTGGCAAGGGATTGGAACTAGATGATCTTAAGGTCCTTTCCAACCCTAACTATTCTATGATTCTATGATTCTACATGTGTTTAGAGAGGCCACGTGCTGATATATCTCCAGTGGAGGGGGAATTAAAGCAAAGCTGACCTGTCCGTAGCTGTCAATTCTGCAGTGACATTGGGAAGTGCCACATTTATACATTACAGAGCAGACAGCTCTGAGAGACAAAGTGATGATTTTTTCCCAAGTGAAACCAAATTTGGGTAAAATTAACATTCTATCCTGCTAGTACGTTTAGCCCAGATCCAAGTCTGCTTAGTTTTTCCATTCTGTCTCTGTCATTTTAGCTCGTTTGTCTCTCAACTGAAAAAAAGAAGGGAAGAAAAAGCACTCTGCTGTTGCACAAAAACTGTTCTGTGCTCCCCATAATACCCCAAGTCTGTGTATCCTCTGCACACCCTATATTACACATTGCCTGCCCATACTTAGCTATTTGCACAGACCTGCTACCACTTTGCTTTATTCCCCTCATATTTTGGAGCGCCTAGTTCAAAATTCCTTTGGGCTTTGCTTCTCCTCTCGGCCACTGAAAGGCTTGGATTTTGCATAGGATGCACAAATAGTTCTCAAAAAGCTTTAATACAAATGCTGCTGCTTCTTTCCAGAGCAGCGTGTGCTTAAATCAGCCAAGTGTTAACAGCAGTAAATAGGAGGCTTGTGACTGAAATACCCTATTCCCACAGCTCCTGCAGTAATAACGTAAACCCCTTTTGGCATTAGCCATGGCCCACTTTTGGGGAGAGACAGGAGAGAAATTAAGCCTCTGTGGACTCTGGCTTCTCAGCTAGGTCTGCTTGCTAAGGTGCCACTTTGTGTGAGGTTGTTGATGGCTCATGGATTATGGAAATCCTTTAGCAAATAGGCTCTCTGAGCAGCCCCACGTCTCTGGCATTATTCAAGGAGGAAGTCAAAGCCTCCGGATGGGGTTTGAAGCAATGGATGCCAGGGCCAAACACAAACTCCTCCAGACTTTGGTGGGACATGTGATGATTTGAGCATCGCTGGCTCTTACAGAACTAAAACTTGTTTCTCAGTGTTTTACCTGGTCAAAGCTACAGCCACCTCCACCTGCCTCCTGGTGCATGAGAAGAAAACCCACCTCAATTCCATATCCAAACCCTCCCAGATGTCCCTGCTTGGGATAGAAAGAGTGAAAGAAACAGTACCCAAAGATCACATTTTGCCCTCAGACCAGCATCATACAGGATGAAGGCATGGCCCTCCTGGTCCCAGCGGGTCTCAGCAGGAGGACACCCACAGCTTGACATATCAGGCCCTAAACCTGACCACAAAACAGCATCCTGAGCCCTGTGCTGTTCTTCTATCTCAGCAATGGTAACTTGCAAGCCTCTCCCAGGCTGCCATTAGAAGACTCATTTGCAGGCAGCTGGAGATGTTAATGGTCTGTCAACTCATCCCACAGTCCAGTTTAAGTAACCTCATACAGCAGAACTGCAGGTGATGGCCGTAATTTTCCTATATAGATCCTATATGTAAATATATATATTTATATATATAACCAGAGCACCGTTCTTTGCACTCTACCTGTTCCCCACCAGTTTCTCCTCCACCTGCTAGGTCTTCCCTTGTGGGCCAGCATGGCTTAGGGAGGGCAAGCACCCAAACCCAGCGGTGCCCACACCTGGCTGAGGCTCCCGTGCCATAAATACCCACTGCAAATCCTCATCTCCACACCAGGCTTTCCCAGCTTCCCCCCCAGCCTCTCTGCTCCACGCTGTGCAGCACATGGAGCATGTAGCCCTAAGAGCAAAGTCCTCAGGTAATGATTTTTAGGGTCAGATAAATTCTGCCCTTTGCTCCCCCAGCAGGCATCAAGAGGAGCCCCACTGCCGAGGGCAGGACCGATGGGCAGCGAGCACCAGCCAGCATCTGCCAGCCGTGGATTTGAAGTGACATCATGAGTTTCTGTGGGTTTTCTTCCAAATGGATCTTCCCAAATTCACTCTTGTGGTTCCTTCCACTGATTTTGCTCGAAGAGATAAGGCTGGGTTTGGCGAGCGGCCAGCTCAACTGTTGACGGAGCTGTACAGTTCAGCTCCGAGCTGCGGGACTCTTCCTCCAGAAGAAAGGGTCCTTTTCAGCTTAGAGACACAAATACATGAATAAAGGCATATTTCATGCGTGATGTCTAAGTACATCAATCAGATAACTGGAACTGGTGTGCGTGTGGAGAGATTTCTGACGTAATAGAACTTGTACAAAGAAGAAAGGCGCTTTCATTAATCCGGTGCTTGGAATGTCACTTGTGCACCAACAAGTGATTCAGTAAGAACTTGGAAAAACAAATGAAGCCATCATTTTCAAATATGCAGGAGCCTCCCAAATTACAAAAGCGAGTGAGCACACAGGATTCACAGACAGACACTCCCACATCCCACTGAGGTCTAGAGAACTAACTGGAAATGCAGAGCAGGTATGCAGGAATTATGCTGATGTGCCTGACAGAAAATCAGTTCACAGTGTAGGCTCTTTTTTGGGGGAAGGAGGAAGTCACTGCTACAAATAAGAACCTGAGGATTGGAGTTTGCAGCAATCTTCATGCAAATTGTTACAGTGTGAGTACAGAAAGGACTTGCTGACTCCTGCCAAGATTAAGAGTCTCCTCCATTCAGATCCCGTGTCCTGTTGAGATTTCCAGCTCATCTGTTATATGAAGACGGACTCTTCCTGTTCTTATAGCCTCAAGAACAAAAAATAATCAAAACTCATTGTGACAAACACAAATACTAGCGGTGGATTCACACTGCAAAATTCAGTCCTGAGTGTAGCTTTAAATGCCCCAAAGTCTGGTAAATTTGGATTTACTAAAAAGCATTAAAATGAAATGAAAGGTTTTATTTGAACCAAAGAAAGGAAATGAAATTTAGGCGGAAATTCCATCATCGAAAATTCCTGCGCCGTGTCTCAGGGTTTTGGCACCTACAGAATGGCAAATATAGTTTTGTGTTCTTTGGACATCTCCACTGCCTCTTAAGTACCTTTTGTGTAGGCACAAGGTGATGGGTTAATAATGTTATTTCTTCTTTAATTGAGAAACATTTTCTTGTCTTTGAAAATGAAAGACAGACTCTTGAGATTATTTCCATGTCCATTTTTCTTCTTTATCACAGTATTTATAAGGTGCCTTTCACATGGGCATCCACGTGCCAGGGTTTTTCTTGTGGTAAGTTCTTTCTATTTCTATTTTTAGAAAAAGGTTATTTCATACCAAGAAAAACAAAGTTTTCATTCTAAAAAGTATTAAAAGAATTGTTATAAAATAGGAGGAAACATCTTTCCAGGGATAATATGAAAACTGTATCAGCTTTACAGCTCTTATGGCCCATTCCAGCAGTCCCCTAAATGTGGTCTTGCACCATTGATGGTCCGTGGCATATTTACTGGAGCTCCACAGAGATCTTGGCTTTCTTCTTTATTTGCAGCTCCTAAACTCTATAAAGAGACAGCTTAAAACTATACATTACTCTTTCCTAATGGAGTTTTCCCACTCTGGCAGCTGCTGCCCTTGATAAAGGGAAGTCTGTTGCTGCTGGTGGGGCAGGAAGGCAGCCTGTACAGCTGCTAAAAAGCAAGGAAGGAGCAAGAAAACTTGAAATCTATATCTAAGGAGGAAACTGGGAGTAATGGAAGGTCCCCCCCAGGAAGGCTGCTGTCCACACAGATGGATGCTGTTATCTTGTTGGAGCCTGGTAGTACCATCAGCTCTTGCCAGTGACCGTGCCAGTCTTGTGAAGGGGACACAACAGGCACATCCGAGACGAGCTCGGATTGTCCCATTGAAATGTGGCATTGTCACACGAGCTGCAGAAGAAACTTTTGAGCTCCTTGCCTATTCTGCAGAGTAGAGTCAGAAAATGTGGCTTCAATGATCCAAAACATCCTGGATGCTCTTAGAGCTGGATCGCACTTGCAATGAAATATGCAGTAGTAGCAACAGATGCAAATATCAAGATGAAAGAGGGCAGTTAGTAAAGGGTTAATTTCCCAAACACCAGCATAAAAGATAATAGCTCTGTGTTAATGACAGTGCTACGATAGCAACTGATAACAGTGACACTAGCGATCAAAAAACCTGCCGGTGCTTTGGGGTGAATGAACTGATTTTAGTGATTGCATCTCACATGTTGATAACGTTTCGGAGACTTTTATGCCATTAAAAGAGGAGCTGAAGAGAGTGGAGTTTGCATCTTTATTGCAGCCTTTTCACAAGGAGGACAGGGGGTCTCAGTCTGGCCGTGGCCAGACGCAGAGCTCACTGACAGCAGCTACCGGTGCCTGTGGGCATGGGGTTGGGTGGTGATGGAGGAGCAGCTTTGGGGCCATCCAACCTCACATCTCCCTCCACCTCTAGTTTTGATCAGCTCCCCCATAAAGCGCCATGTTTCCAGCCAAGATCCTCATATATGAAGCTTTAGCTCAAACCCTGTATGGTATTTATATGGCATTTATAAACAACTTTACACAATCTTGGAAGCAGGCTCTCCACCAGCCATATAGTGACAGTCCTCCAATGGCCAGGACTCACAGCACTGCCACCAGCTGGGTCATCCCATTTAGGAGGAGGGGATGCTTTCCTGCTGCGGTGGGGGGGCTGCACAGGCTGCCAGTGTGAATGCACAGACACAAGCCAAGGACCAGCCCAGCATCCCTCACACACGTTATCCCGGTCACGCCATTTCTCCTGCTGCTGCAGAGCAGAGCAGCGTCATCAGAAAGAACTCTGCCCACTTCAAAGGGGAAGGTTAGCAATTATGCCGAGCTAATTGTATCCCGATAAGAACACCAGCTTCATTATTCCACCCCGGTTCGCATTTTCATATCCAAGTTCTGTTTATTTTAAGTAAACACCCTCAAATTAGACTTTCTTAAACATACAAGACCCTCACAATTTAATTTCCAGGGATACGTGTTCATTAGAGATAAGGTGATTTAGCAAAAAATATCATTTTATACTCCTAATTGTAAGCAGAAAACAATAAGCTCCCTATGAATAATGTACCACGCAGGCCTCTAACGCTGGAAGTTCAATAATTGCTTTTCGGATATAAAAATAACATTAAGTTGAAAACATTCTAACTCGAGATCTCAGTGTTCAGACAATGGGCTGGGAACCTGCGTTCCCTGCGTGGTTTAGACAAATAACACACTCCCGATGGAAGGCAAGGGGAGAATCGCTCCTGCCCTGTGGGTATTATATTTTTTAATCTACCACTAAGTTGGCTTTTTCTTTCATTTTTTAGTTTTACATCAAGCAATTCCAAACTGTAAGCCACGACTGACCTAACTACTTATTAAAAATGCTAATATGCTTTTGTGCTTTGATGTCTGGTGAACAATAAACGGGAGAGAGTTACTCTGGGACACTGTAATCCTTTATTTGTCACTAAGTTATGACACCCAGCAGAGCTGTGTGACAGTCCAAATCAATCATCCCCCGTGCACTGCAGGCCTTCTCTGCCTCCTGCAGAGCCTATGCAGTTTAATTAGCTTTTTTTCACACTAGCATAATGTACATCTGCAGCTTCAGCAAGAAAAAGAAATGGAGGATAGTTCACTGGGATACGGTGCCTTAAAAAAAGTTCATATAAAAAAAAAAAGTCTGAAAGAAGAAACATCACAACCCTTTGTAGTTTACTTCAGAGGAGTTTGCGGTGGAAATCTACAGGACTGGGTACTCTATATTGTTAAATGTAGATTTTTTTTTTTCTTTAACCTAATAAAGGCCTTTTCAGCTAAAATCTCAGATGGCATTTAAAGCCTTGTTCTTTTCTAATGGTCTCTATCTTTTATACCTTCTTCTCGCGGTTGATCATGCAGCAGCTCATTATCTGCTCCTCTTCCCCTCCCCACGGTGGGTTGGTACAATGGAGTCTTCAAACCCATATTTGCTGGTTAGCAATCACTGCTCCCCATTCCCACCAGCGGCAGTGCCCCAGGGGTAAAGCTGTGCTCCCCTGCTCCGAGCCCATGGCCGGAGCACGCTTCAGGTGGTGGGTCCATAGTAAATAAACGTGGTCTACAATTAGCCAAACACAAGCCCTCAGGAACATGGGTTGAGATGAGCAGAACCAACCTGGCATACCCTTGGCTGCCGTGCCAGAGAGCAGGCAAAGTCACCAGACAGGAAGCCTTTGGATAAATGGGATAGCGTCATCCCAAGAATGGGGATCCCTTAGCAGGCTAGTGGTTGGATCTGATGGTGTATCAAGCAAATAATGACTCAGGCACTGTCTCACTTCAGAAAGGCCAGTATCCCTTTCCAGCCATTCCAGCTGATGTGATAGAGCTTGCTAACTTGATGGTGCAAGCTGATGCTGTTTGGCTTTTATTTACCTTTTCTACTCTTTGTGTACCATGATGAAGTTTAAAGGCAAGCGTGATCATTCCTTACGCTATTCCTCCGAGCGTGACCACAAAGGAGTCACCTGCAGAACACAGCAGTTGCTTTATTCAAATGATAGCTCACATTACTAGAGCCTTGTCACTCTTAATAACCTCCCAACAGAGAAATGCATCTAAGGAGATGATGGGTTGGGTTCAAATGGGAGCGTTCAAGCAAGAGCAAGCACTTTCCACTCCCTGGTTTGGAGATGTGCTGTGGTGGAAGTGCCTTACAAGGGCTATGGTTGCAGATGGATGAGGTCTGGTGGGTCACAGTGGTGGAGACCATCACAAAGGCTGGAAAGCAGCCAAAGACATTTAGCAGCCCCTTGATTTTCAAGCAGAACTCCACCTTCAAATAACACAGCTCTTTGCTTAAGATCTGCCAGGACTACTTACATTTACCTTCATTGCCTTCGCTTGCAAAATACAGGCCAATACACACCAATCCTGGGCACTAATGACAGCGCAGGAGCAGAAGCCAGACCTACTGTCAAAGCCCCTTTTAGAGCTGTACCTTAAATTGTCTTTTAAACAGCACCTCTCTAATCCTTTAGTGCAAAAATAGTTTATCCTCTTGTGGGAATTATACATATTTCCCAGTTCAAAGAGGTATAAAATATAAATGTACTTCTGTCCAATTCAGCATTAAGAAGAGTAAATAGTGTACAGTGCCTTTTCATCTTGAGATTTCAAGTTGCTTAAGCATTTAGAGACTACAGTTGGCATTTCTTGCTGTGCTTCTTCTTGGTCTAATGCTATTATTGAAAATACTTTTATCCTGGGCCTTGGCTGGAGTAATTCCTTTGAAAAATCTTATTCCACACTTACGCCAGCAATTCTTCACTGTTTCCCCCTTTCAGAACAGATAATTCATTAGAAGCATAATGTGCAGTTTTAACATAGTTCCAGTCTCATGTTTAACAGAGAGTTCCAGTTTGGGGTCTGGTGGACATAAGCAGTGGATTTCTGGTTCAGAAGTAAAACATATTGAAATCACAAGAATAAGCCAGCTGAGCTTCCCTCTGGGAAGATGGAAGAGCAGCGATGCTCCATGTGAGACCCTGAGAGGGATCCCCCTTCTCACACCAGAGCCCTCTCCTGGGCATTTCAATACAAGCATCCATTTCCCTCCTAAAGTACCCCACAGGTAGGAAGACTGGATCTTCAAGGACTTGGAGAAAGACAAGCAGAGGAGGAACACATCTCTCATCAGCCATGCTCTCAGGAACACACATAGCTCTCCTAAGGAATGCAACCAGGAAGTGATGCACGAACTCCTCCTGCCCTTTATCCATACACCAAATGACTTGCATGGACATTTCATTAGCCAACACCTTTCTCCTGGCCCATGTGCCCAAACCACTGCATTCCCAGTTCCTCTTCCTGGCAGAGCCTGAGGGGTTTTCTTTTCATTTCCACCCCTTTCCTTCCTGGCCAGAGGACAACTCACACCCCAAAACAGGCTCCCAGACAGGTACTGCAGGGTGCTGAGCAGTGTCACTTGATTAGAGGAAAGGATGAAAAGCGAAATGAAGCCTCACTCCTTCCTGTTCCTTAAGCCCTGTTAGTGGAAATCTTTTTGGGATGAGATAAAATGAAAGCTTTAAAGCTCCTTTGTAAGAGGGAGAATTTAGACCAGAAAGTACTTTTTCCCTGTAATTCAGCAGGTCATACAAGTAAAAGGTGCCCAATCAAATGAAGTAATCTGTGAGGCATCTGATACCCTGCCTGGTGTGGGGAAAACATTGCTTTGGTGAAGAACAGCCTGAGGAAGAGGAGGAGAGGATGAAGTGACTGGTTCTCTTCTTGAGAAAGTCAGGGGAGAAGGTGGTCAAAAGCATTGTGCTTCCACTGGAAGATGCCACAATGGCACAGTGAAGACAAGTGTTAGCATTTACCCTTGTTTGCCACACCATTGTCTCCCTTGGGGAGATCCAAAAGGGAGATTTTTGCACATTAGGGCTCCAGCAGGTGAGACCTGCAAAAGCTTTTGGTGCTGTTACTGCCCCATTATCTCCCTCCCCTGCCCCTGCAGGAGGTTTCTGCTCCTACAGCACAGGGAATCAAAGGCTTTGCCCTGCAGAGTCTGGCACAAAAGCCTCCCTTCCTCACCCTTTTCAAAGCCACCGGGTTTCCCCTCGAGTGCTCACGGTGTTTTGCTCTGCCAGCTCCACGAGGGAGTGGTGAGCAGAGGGTAGGACAGGTAGAAGGGAAGTGGAGATGTGATAACATCTCCAACCACCCCAGCCAGATCTGCTAGAATTCACCTGCCAGACCCCTTAGTCAGGCAGAAAAAGGTCAGTCGGATTCATCTGTGGGTTGGGGGGTAGCCTCCAGCAAACCCAAGACCTGCTGTTCCAGTGAGGGTGCATCAGAGGGATCCCACCCCTCTCCTGATTTTGTAGCTTCCAGTTTGCTGACACTGGAAAGGCATCAGAGGAGATAGGAGGATACTTATGCAAAGACTTCTATCAATGGGGAGGCCCATCTTCAAAGCTTTGATTTTACCAGGTGCTGGCATCCCTTCTGAGAGCTGTTCTTGCTTGGGGGGATTCCATCTCAAAGTCTTCACATCACAGGAAGGGGAGTCCTGCTTTGAAGAGTCTCACCAGCAATGGGCCAAACCTCCCATTTGCATTTCATTTTTGGCTGCATGAAGCTTGCTCATTGGCACCAAACAAGCATTTGGCAACCCTTTTAAAGCAACAAGGCACAGTGTTTGCTGACGCAGCTCAACACCAGGACATGTACATGTGCATCCAACCGAGAAAGTCACCAGCAGTTTAGGCAGGTGTGGATGAGTGAATTAGAGTTAGAACAAAGCAGTGGTGCATTTGGAGTATGTCTATCAAGTTGCAACAAGCAAAAGTTAATGTTAAATTAAAGGATCTACTTCCAGTGTTTGCACTTGGCAGCTGGTTTGATTCCTAAAGTGAAACCATGAAGAGAATTTAAGGCTGAATTTGTTTTCAGGCTACTTGGAGTTGCTTTGCCGATGGTCCTGGCAATCTGTGTCACATTGGACTCCAGCAGGATTTCTGCCGGATCCTCAGCACCGCCAGTGGGACCTGCCTGGTCAGGGAGCAGCATCCTGCAATGTTTCAGATGTACAAAAGGCATCACCAAAGGCCACTCAATCTCGTTTATAACTTCAGCTTTGTCCAGCTCAGTTTAATTTCCTAAAGGTTCTTAGAATATAGGGCAGCGCTGACATAATCAAAGCAGCCGAGTCTCCTGGCTCAGACACTGTCTTTGACCTTTCAGTGGCTCATTTTCCCCTCTGTTACTTACTTTTCAGTGGAATTGCAGAGCTTCATCCTCTAGTGTCTGAGGAGGAGTTTTGGAAGGCATTTAAGAAATGAAGGTCATTAGACATTACCTTTCCTGTTGCAAGCCCTTGCATGATGCACAGAGGATTATTATGCCATTGCCCTTTGGTGTAAACAAACCTTAGCGATGTTCTTTGCTTGTAACCAGAATAAAGCCCTTTGCGTTGTTAAACCTCTAACATAAGAGAGACTCAAGGAAAGCCTATTTACCATGCATAACACAAGAAAGGTTCCTGAATAATCCAAGACAAAAGGCCTGTGCTGGGTAAGTACAGAGGTGGGATTGCTGGTTTCCCTTTTATGAGGATGCCCAGATTCCCCAGCTCTCCATCTGGCTGGGACAAAGAGCCTGGAGCTGCTGGTCCTCCCTGCTTGCTCTCTGTCCATAGAGGACATCAAGGAGATGCAACAAGTTCTAAGTCAGGTTCAAGTACCTTGTGCAGTGGGTGACCCCAGCGCCTGGGGACAGGTTGACAGAAAAGGGGGTTCCCAGGAGGCAAAGCTTTACACTGAACACAAAGAAACCACTTTGAACTGTGTGTGACTTGGGTTCTGCTCAACAGATTCTTCTGGTTGGGCTGAGCTTGAAGCCAGAGACTTGATTCAGCATCACTGAGGGGGCGAGAGCCAGCTCGGCTTCCCATGGAGTGCCAACAACAGGGTGGTTGTGCCAGCAGGATTTTAGGAACTTTCTAGCCCCACTGGGGAGTCCCGTGTCCATCTCACAGCCCCTTTCATGCACACAGCAGCAGAGGTTGTAAGCAGCACAGAGGTACCAAACAGCTCATTTTACCCTGCTTCCTATTTTATCATTATTCACCTTGAACCTCCAAGCACAGTTCTGCTGCAGGAGACCATCCTTGCCCCTTGTTGGCAGGTATGGGACCAGGCTCCGGTGGGATGCGGCTGGCAGGTAGTTTTCCAAGCCCGCTGCTTCCCCATCACACATGTGGCAATCAAAGCCCTGCACACAAAGGCCCAGAGCTCAGCTGAGGTTTTACCCGGCGGGTCTGAAAGGGCAGGTCTCCTGCTTCTTTGTTTAAATGCTGGCCCATTTGTTGACTTGGAGGCACCCACTCCTTAGTGGCAGCAGCAGCAGCGAAATCATATATCACTCTAATGAACGTCCCTTCAATAACCATTGCCCTGATTTTTGATACCTGGAGAGAAGATGCACCAGCGAGGGAAGGATTTATCAAAAACACGCCACTGACTAGACATCAGAGAGAACCTCAAAGGGACAGTGAACTAGAACAAAGAACAAAAACATTTACAGAAGTGCTACGCCGAAAAAAAGGGAAAGGAAAAAACTGTACTAACAACAGTAACAAGGTCAGCTATAAAACCAGAATTAAAAGGCACTGCCGGGGAAAAGACGGCGACTCAAAAAAGCAGCAAGAACTAAGAACACAGCTTGCCAATCAGATCTACACAGATTCCCCTTGATATCTTCCCACTAACAGGCTTTCCTGCAGGACAAGTGAAAAAGTTTAAGCGAGTGGCTCTGGGAAGGTGGGCTAAAAGCAGGAGAGCAGCATTCACAGCTTTTAACACAGAGCCTCAGGTCCCGCATCAATGGGATGGCTCAAAGGTGCTGGGGCTTGGTGAGCGGGGCTGTGCAGCAGCCAGGGCTGGGAGCAGCTCCAATAAGGTGCTGCAGCAAAGCCCATTTAGGCCAGTTTGTAATGTGAATAATGATTAATGAAGGCTCAATGAGCACCTGAACAGACTGGCTGGTGCCCCTGGAACGTGCTTCCTTTGCCACTTCTGTTGCTCGCAGCCAGGGGGAGGCACTGATTTAAATCAGGGCAAATAAAGGTCCAGCCCTGAGCTTCTTCACCAAAGTGGTGCTAAAATTAGCATTGGTTGAGATCTTGGCAAAAAGCTTTTCCTACCAAAATGGAAGTTTTCTATTCCACAACAAAAGGATTTACTTTTTTGTGGGAATATGGGTTTTCAGCATTCCACCGAAATACTCAAGGGCATTTCTACACAGGAAGGTCATTACATGGCAGCTCTCTGACTCCTGCATGTATGCATTCATCCCACCTTCTGGGCATCCATCCAAAGGGGGAGCATTTTCCTCCCTCCCTTGGCACCTTATGACAACATCCATACACCAGATAAGCTCTATTTCCCTGTGGTTGCCAAAACCTGGTACATCCCATATGAAAAACTAGTGGGAGAAAATAATCTTGAGATCTTAATTCTGAGTTTTCCTTTTCCCTCATTACTGCACAAGTCAAAAGTGATTCATAGCAAATACCAATACCGAATTGTGAATATTCTGGGCACAGACAACAGAGAAACCTTCAAAGTCAAGGCAGCTTCACAGCTTGGACCTGTACTTTGGGCTCCTAATTTCTGCCTATAGAAACTTCAGGAAAACTGAGTTAACTTCCCCTAGAAGCAAGAGCTTTTCTGTCTTTCAAGCCCTGATGCAACCCCATCACATCTGGGTAGAGCTGTGCTTAGACATGGGTGAGTAGATGGAGGTTTTAGGTGCCCTGGGGCACCTCCCCAACTATCAGCAGGCACACTGGCTAGAATAATACCCACCAGCCCATGCCCTGAGCAGTCCAAAGTGGCATGAGATGCCCACACTTAGGCCACTGGACTGCTCACAGAGGAGCTTGAAATACCTTCCACATCGACAGGCACTCTGCATAGGTGAGGGAGCTGGTTACCCAGCTTATCAGTGGAGATGGACAGATATATCCAGAGGATGAGAGCAGGAACCAACCTCCACTGCCCTGAGCTGCTCCCAAAGCAGCCCCCCTTCTCACTGGGAGCTCAGAACACCAATACCAAACATGAGACAGCGTGAACACCCCGTAATCATACGCCTCCCACTAATCTCTCTCTCAAATCAGGACAACTTCCATGAGCTAATATCGCAGGGCTGGGTACTAATATTTCATTTGTAAAGCAGGTCCTGCTTGCTTTCTCCCCCTGGTCCCTTCCCTGCGATGCTGTGCTTGTTAGTGAAACTGAAGAGACTTTTGATTTCTAAAGCCAATGTTAGAATGAGCATTTCCCCGTGAGAGCACCTGGTTCTCGTGTTTAATGAGTAAACACAAGGAAACAGAGGCTTGAAGAATGATTGTTCCCAACATCATTACTTCTGAACCCGACATTAAAGCGAAGGAAAAGACAACAGCACAGCAGTTCTTTGTTTTTCCACTGCTCTCCCTAAAAAATACCTTTAATGAGACGCATTTGAAGTCTAACACGGGGCCGTTCTCCTAGATTATAATTGATAAATCTTCCAAATTGGTGTGGGGAAAGGATTGTGTAATAATTACTTGTTTCTTTTGAGGAAATAAATAAAATATGAAAACTGTAATTACTAACCAGCAAAACGCAGCGAGCGGGGTTCCCGCTGCTCCGACGACCGGAGCCGGGATTTCAAGCCTCTCCGAGTGCAGCATGACACCAAATGATGTTGCTGCCGCTCGTGTTTGTTTTCCAAGTGCCAACTTTTCCAGTCGGAGTCACTGGTTCATTTGAAATCCTCACATTTACTCCTGCGCCACAATTAGTTTCTCTTAGAAAAGGAACAAATTGCTGCTCTTGGCGGGAGGGTGGTTGGGAGTTGATGCCTTCAGAGCAGCAACGGGGCTTCTCCCAGCAGCTGGGGAGGAGGATGGGGACGGCACATTGGGATTCCCTGGGCAGATGGGGGTGATGGAGACCTGCCCGCCTGGCATGGTGCGAGGTGGGATATTCACTGTGTGCTTGGTGGATGTATAGTTCTCCCTGCATCCTTGCTCCATTCCCTGTGCTCCCATAGGCGCTTATTTCCAAGTTTTCTGATAAAACCATGCTGTGGTTCTACCTAACACCATCTGCAGCCTGAGTACTTCCCTATCTCAGTCTGTGCTGTGGGTTTACTGCATTGATCCTGCCCTGGGAGAACCCCCCTTTAGGCATTTGCACCCCAAAAGCCCCAAAGAGCAGCATAACCCCATGGTTATGGGGTCCTTTATCAGGTCCTTTGTGTTTGTGCATCTCCACAATGCAGCAGAGATCCGCTGGCCTTGGAGCTGGCAGGTTTACCACCTCCTGCTCCTCTCACTGAAGCACCATTCTTGCTCTGGGTGTTTTAGAGAGGCAAAAAGTATTGCAAAGTTGCCTAAAGACACATAAACTAAGAAACTTGCAGTTTCTGACAAGAAGAGAACTTTTTCCTGCACTTTCAGCAACCGTTCCATGGAGCAACCTTGTTCTCTGGGCTGGGCTGTACCCCGTATGTACGGGGAACAAGTATCTTCTCCCCTATGTAGCATGGAAAGTTCATGCATCATTAATTGTTCAGAATTTCTCAGCCTAACCTACAGATAAAACTTGTGTTCAGCCCTAAACTAGTTCAAGCACCAGTTTCTGATCCTCAGATAAAGCTGTCAAATACATATTGGAATCTCTATATTCATACCCTCTAGATCTTTTCCTTTTCTTGCTTTTTTAACCATTGCTTTGAACAACATGCAAATTTAATGGGTTTAGCAGACTTCAAGCCAATTCTCCCCTTCCTAATTTCGTAAAATGTTATCATAAATGTTTTATGGTGTTTCTTTTAACAAAATAAATCTTTCCTTAAAGTAACAATTTGAATTTTTCATGCACAATGAAGACCTTTATCTTATTCACAGTTGTCATTTTCTGTTCAGCATCATAACACAATGCTAATAAAAAAGATGCAATTGGATTGCCTGAAGCAGTTTTGGTGATTTTAATGTGTGGTACAGCTTTGTGCGTGTTATTCCTCTCTATAGAGCATCCTCAGATCTTTGCTCTCCAAGAACATCATTTATTGGTTTTTAGAGAGGGCAGGTTACCTACAGAGCATGCCTCCCCTACAAAAAAAGGGTGACTTTGATTCAAATAGTGTGTGGTAAAACCCTAGCAAAGGCTAAGATTAGCAAATTGTAGTAGTTTTCTGGATTATAATCATTTAGTTTGGTCCTGGCCTTGTAAATTCCAGTCTGGTTAATACCCAAGAGCAACTTCCAGCAAAGGGATATAAAGTATTTCGCTATGAAACCAAAGACACATCACAGTGTGTGCCTGACGCGCTGTCAACACAGCAAACCTTTCTTGGTTGAGGTTCCTCCTCACCCGTTGCTCAAGAAGAGCGTTTGTCTGTGAATAAGGCTGAAAGGCCCTGAAAACTCTTCCTCTAAACCTAAGCTGCAGGTGAACTGAACCCGGAGTGACCTGGATACAGGGCAGGACATGCAGCCTGAGTGCAAGGTGCCTGGGAATGGTCTGTGCAACAGCAAATCCCCTGGGACAGAAGCTGTTCCCTGCAGTGCTGAGAGAAGTGCATCTGTTGGGTCCTCATTGAATAGATTTGCAGGCTCTGGCCTTAAAAGTCCCTAATTTTCAAGCTCCCAAGCAGCATATTTTCTCTCCATCTTTTGCTTTTGAGAATTCTAGGGGCATCTTCCATTAAGTACAAAGATGTTTAGCCTTTTAACCCTCTAAACGCGATACCACAGGCTCTAGTGATCTATTGTCAGTTAAATTCACCCTCTACACTCTCTGCTACAGCCTCTCTTGTATTTTCCTCCCTGCTGTGTGCACTTATCCCTGCATTGAAAACATGCTTTTAAACCAACACACACTATTGGTTAGTTTTAGGTATCAAAGACATTTTTCCCGAGATCTTTCTTCATTAATTCACTAATTCACTTTTTTTGTCTTGATCCCATTTGCCCCATGTTCTTTATTGTCTCTTAACCCTGATGCTCAAAAGGCGTCAGCGCAGATTAACAGGGAGTCTGATAGCTTCTGGAGAGCAGCATTTCATATTCTCCTGCATCCTTTTAATCAGGCCACTCTTGTGGCCTCCTGCTTACATTCAGCTTGAAAATAGCCAGCAATCCTCAAATGAAAGACCAAGTAAAACACATCAGCATCCCTTTTTTCCTATTTTGACACACATTCCAGATAAGCAGCAATGCAATAAGAGGCAGAAAAGAAACACATCATAATGGGAAAGCCTTGCCCTTGCTATTAGTTGCATAATTAATTTTGCTTGAGTTGGTTAATAAGAAGGGAGGAATCATAATGGCATTACAGAGAAAACCCTCCCATCTCTCTTCCTGCATGGCAAAGTATTGAGGGCAAGAGATACGTATTGCAGAAGATGTGCCACAGACATTGGACAGACATCTCTGGAAATCCACAGTAATAGATCCCAAGCCCCAAACTCAAATGCTTCTCCACTCACAGGTTTTCAGCGTTCAATCCCAGCAGTGCCTCTGGATTTACAGCTGGAGTCCATCTCAAATCACAGCCCAGTCCTAAATAACACGTTATAGTAAAAACTGTAACTATCCCCTATAGGCTGCCTGCCCCAGTCATAGCTTCTTATTCCCAATTGCTTTTCCCATAGCAGAACGAGCAAAGACTGAGCTAGCAGCTAAAGCAAGGGATTGAGAGCTGGGGGTCTGGGGTCTAATCCCAGCTCAGCTCCTCATATATTTTTGGGAAAACACTTTCCTTTTCTGACCTGAAAAATAAGGTGGCACTTCTTTATGCTGAGACTTCCTTCCTGAAAGCTGGCAAATGGCTTTGAAGTCCCTAACTGAAAAGTACTGTAAAAGGTCTGAGTATAATTATAAAATAGCTAATAAGCTCTTCTTATTTTCTATTGCTGAGCCGAGCTTAAGAAAAATGAATTAGACTCAAACCTCAGGCATGCCAGAAGACTCATGAAAAACCTGAGCTGGCACAAGTCCTTGCTGTATGGATGCTCTAGTGATTGATTTGGATGGGAGCAGCCCTGAAATTGGTATCTCCTTTGAGAGTTCCAGGCTGGTTTTCAAGCCAGAGAGACTCAAGAGGCTGGAAGTGACATGAAGCTGCTTTGCCTTTAGGGAAGTGGCCAGCAATGGCAGAGCTGTACAGCACTGGGAAGAGAGGACAAATTCAAAGGGTACTTCTGCCATTATTTCATGGTTTGAGCAATGCCTTGGCAGTGATGGTGATAGAACAGACCGAAACAGCTCAGCACGGAGGATTCACATAAGCCCAGGGTCCCTATCTAGCATGCTGAGCTGCCACACCAGTGCTGCAGGGAAAACGTGGCCTCAGAAAGCACCAGTAGCTTTCTCAAGAGACCAAAAGACTTCCTCCTCAAGCCTAAGAGTGAGCACTTTGTGAGGACCACACTAACATGGGGCAAGTGAAGCAAAGGATTGGTGCAGCCCTGTCATCCTCCACCAAGCTGCTGGTTTTGAGCACCCGCATTCTGTTTTCTGCTGGTATCCAAAAGAGAGAAGCAAAAGTCAGTTTATGCTAAGCAGCACATGCTTTTCACCCCACCTCTGCCAATCACCACATAAAAGGAGTCATTATTTTAAGACCCCTGCAGATGTCTGTCTGTCTTTTGTAATGAACTCATGAGCAACAGTGGCACTGTTAATTGGAGCACCCACCGAGCCGGCTTCTGAAAGGCGGTTGTTTGTGTCACACGAGTGATTCTTCTTCCAGCAGGTTTGGTTTGCAGACAGACACACACATCTGCACGTATCTGGATCCTGGTGGCTCCAGAAAGCCAGGCCAGGCTCCTCTAGGAGATTTCTTGGTGCAGTGTCCTCCAGCAGCCTGCTCTGTGTCTCCTCCCAGGGCTGAGAGGAGGCAGCTTGGGTTGACCAGGCATCCCATTAGCTTTATGGAAACCAGTGGGACTGGCCACCCAAGCACTTTAGCTTCTGACTTGCTTCCACCTGCAGCAATAAGCTCAATCAGGTAATTAATACCAGCCTTTACTACCTGCACTGCTAGAACTGCTATGGAGAAGACAGTTTTGTTATGTTTTTAAAGAGCTTTCATGTGGTTACTGGTGCTTATGAAAAAAGCCCTCACCCCCCGATAGCCGTCTGTACAACTTGCTTTGTGTTTCCCTCCTCCCCATACCCCCTTCCATGACTTCCAGGCTTTCAAGTCATGTAACATTTTGACATGGCACAGGGAGAACAGGGGAAGAACAGAATCATCACAGATATGTTTGAAAAGCCAACGCCAGGCTGCGGCAGCAGGGCTGGGTTAGTTAGCAGGTTTATTTACCAGAGAAAACTCGGCTCCAAGATGCTGCATCTGGTTTTCCAGTGAGCATGTTCCAGCAAACTTCTTTTCCAAGAAGCAAGGGAAGAAAAAAGCCCAAACCTGTGGTTCTCCAGAGGGAGCTTAATGCAACATCTGGCCCAAGTTACGTGTCTAGTCAGTGGCTGAGCCCTAAATTAGAATAGCAGCACATTTCTTCACCCCAGTCCCATCACCACTATGCCTCTTCGCTTCATCTCAATCTCTGGGTCATCCCATGCTCCACTTGAGTGCAGCAAGGCCAGAACCCAAAGATTTAAATTCTATTTAAGCCACTTCATCTAATATTTCCTACCAGTCTCCTTGAGACTCTCAGAGGCATCTAATACATGCTAGCTCAGGGGCTTGGGTGACCTTAAAAGAGCTAACCTGGACCCAAGACTGTCTGCACAGACCATGAGGTCTGGACCAGCACCCTGAAACTTTGAACTTCAGCTTAAAGCAGTTTTCCCTACAGAAATGCTTAGGCAAGTGCAGCAATTGTGGAGGTACTTCACCCCAAGTGATGCACAAATCCCATAAACTACCACAACATCAGCTCCATCTTCTAGCTTGATGGATATATCCCACTGTGGGAATGAGCAGACTTGAGTCCAACTTCGAGAAATATTCACTCATTATTTAAAGGCTTAAAGTGATAGAAAGTCTACCATAGATCTGAAAAGGATGTTGTGGTGATTAATTATGCTCAGTACAAAAGCTTCTCAACTTATTTCTGCTTTGACCTTTGGTAGCTCCACTTTACTGGATCTGGCTATTCTTTTGTCTGCAAGTTTAAAGGACCCTCCAACTAGAATTGATTACTGTGAATAAAGGCACCTTCTGCCATCTCTGCTGCTTCAAACTGAGAACAAGGTGATTTCTCAGCACTACAATCTAGGGGAACCAGATGTGACTAGTTGCCATCTTGCAAGAGGAGCACAGCTGGATTTCAACACACACCTGCTGATGTAGCACAGCTTTCACAAGCATCAGTACAGGCATGAAAACCATGAACAGAGGAAAGGGGAGCTGCATTTAGCCACTGCTTTTGGTTTTACAGCGACTGAATTTCATGCAGGTTGTTGGTGATTTATTCCACTTCCAGCTTTCAAGAAAGGAGCAGCATTTCCAAGAGCAGCCCCTCTCCAGGCCTGGGGTGAGATGGCAGGAGTTCAGGAGGAGTGAGGAAATCAGTGCTACAGCTCTGAAGTGATCAGCCAGCCACAAATTGCAGCTCAAGAAGGGATGTCTGGACCTGAGCACACAAGGGGGTTTGCTGCATTCTTGTTTTCCCTTGTTGTTGTTTTGGACTTTTTATGAACTACACAAAGTTGCCTCCTTTCCGAAATCAGGCTTAGGAGTGCAGGGACACGATGAAAGCTGGAGGTCAAGGCTGACACAGTGCCTTTTCCTGGGTTTTTAGAGACAGAAATAACTATGTAGATTCTATACAGGGAACAGGAGAGTAATTCTAGCCCTGCACATCCCAAGGTAAAACTGGATCAGACCATGCTACCTTCCCCCTTACCTTCAAGGGGAAGTACTGCAAGGCAGAACGGCGTGGTGGAGCCTTGGCGGGAAGGCAGGCACCGCTCAAAAGCAGCAGTGGGAAAGGTTTTATTTTCAACTCTTATGAATAAAGCACGTATTTTGAAATGAAACTTTGTTATTTCCTGAGGGTCGCGTTAAGATCAAATGTATTAAATATCCATCAGCCAAATCTGACCTTACTTTGAGCACACGCTCAGGCACACGTTCTTCTGAAGTGTTTAGATGAATACGTGAGACATCAGATTTCCCAAATGTCTGCCTTATCTAAACTAAATCCCGTTTATTCACTGGAACCAAAGAACCTCTCTACAAATCCTGCAAGGCGCCTTCTGATTGCTTAGGCACACAAATACCTTTAGAAATGTGTGCCTGCAGCTGGGATCCATCCTGCCACACCAAGTCAGGTGTATGGTCTTAGCCAGTCACACAGGCAGCTCTTATAACCAGTGGAGAGAGTGGACATGACCATGGGGCATCCTCTCAAACCTCCCTTGGACATCAATCTAAGGACTGCAGCACTCTCCCTTTGGGCACTGTCTCTGTCTATTCACTGCAGAGAGAAGAGATGTCTGATTTCATCTGCTTAAAAGTCAGGTTAAGTTAAATGAGGCAGATCCCACCTCCCACAACTACACTGTAGAGACAAGTCGTGCTGCAAATGTACTGCAAGCCTTTTTGTGAACTGGCAAACAGGAAAGTGTGACAGCACACAAGGTGCTTTGGGTTGGTGTGGTGCAGGAATGCTCAGAGTTTACCAGCGGGCAGGCTCTCCAGTAATGAAGCTTGAAGTTTAAACCCTTGAACATTACCCAAAAGCAAATCTCAGATCAGGTATTTCAAGTATTTTGTTAGTCAATCACTGAAGTCATTCAGGAGGAAAGAGAAACGATACCATACGACAGAGCTAATCTGCCAGTGCTGAAAGATGTTTAACTCTTTCTGATTAACCAGAGAGAAGAAATGAGGTACAGAAACATGTGCAGATGATTTGGAATAATAAGCAGAGGTGGTATTCTCTATAACTGACCATATGGAGATATGCTGCCTCTGCTGAGTCATTCTGATAAACTCTCTGCTTCAAGGAAAAAGTTCAGCTTCTTTTCCTTAGACATCAGCATTGAAAACATCAGCTGCAGCCTCAGAGCAACCGGTTTGACTGGGAAGCCAAAGCAGTGGGGAATTGTGGCTCACTGAAGCAACGGAGCAGCAGAGGATCACCTCGAGGAACATGCCAGCCAGTTAGCAACACTGGCTGCTCTAACAACACCCCATCATCCATCACACCCTCCCGAGGACAGCTTTATAGCCGTTAGGAACCAGACTGGTAATTACAGCACAGAAGTGCAGCACACAGAGTATTCCGAGAGCAAATGGCACAGGGAGGCAGCAGCCTGCAGGCAGGGATTTGCATTTCCATCTTCAGCATGAGCAGGTCCTGCCCTCGCGCTGGCCTAGCTCTAGAGTTGTTCAGTGGAAGTCAACGCAGCTACACTTGCTACGAGGGGCAAAATGCGGGCTCAGAAAGCCTGTGCACTAAACACATCAAATACACTTCCCTGCGACTTGCTGTGCCATATGGAAACAGCTTCCCAGCACCTGGATGGGAGGAAAGCACCACTCTGTGCTGGAGGCAGCGCGGTGGGAGGGAT
The DNA here is from genome assembly GCF_004027225.2 of Strigops habroptila. Lineage (NCBI taxonomy): Eukaryota > Metazoa > Chordata > Aves > Psittaciformes > Psittacidae > Strigops > Strigops habroptila. The sequence goes on from NC_044290.2 coordinate 10,017,627, forward strand.
GCAAGGACCTCTCCCTCAGCCTGCAACACTAAACATGCGCCAGGCCAGGAAAAACAAATGGAAACACTCTGCTGCTGGCTATGCTGCTGGCTGTGCTTGTTTGTACCCAATGCACTGCTTGAGCAGTGGCTTTAAATCCAGCTCCTGGACCCCGGGAGGCTCCACTGGGATCTCCCACCATGTGCAGGGACCAACAGAGTCTGGGAAAGCCAGTGCTTATGGCAGTACTTACATCTTGAATTGGAAGATCCCCATTAATTACAACTTGGTAGTGAGGTTGCCAATGGGAAAGAATTACGCAGATCCAAGAACTGTATCTTATGCCATCCCCTTTTATGCTTCAAAGATAGCTTTATACGCTACCAGCTCATTTGGCCTATCAGTTTCTGATTATTCCCAAAGCCCTTGGCTCTTTCTGCATAAAAAGCCAGGGCTAAATTCTCCCTGGAAAGGTAACAGAGCATGGATCCAGACATGAAAATAGCCAAGAACGCAGGATGTTTGCAGTCTGTGAGAAGGGCCCGAGACCCTGCATGTCAATATTTAGAAGTCTGTCCAAAATCCCAAGTTCTAAACTTAGCTCCAAACATAGCACATACAGCTCAGAATCTGTTTTGTCTCTGGCAATAGACATGTCCTGCAAATTTTAGTATTTATTCATCTCATTTGTTTTCCTTGGTCATCTTGGACACAGGACGGGAATTATTTTCAGACAAGATTCTGGGTAGCTGTAATTAGTCTTTTATCATTACAGGAAAAGCGTGTTCTGAAAACGTGAGATTTGGAAAGATGGAGCCTTCCCAAGGCTCCGCTGGCATCCAACACAGGGAGAGCCAACGCAAGCAGCAGCTCCCCAGTGCGAAGGAACGGAACTGCAGCACTGCAGAGACTCCTGCGGTGAGACCAGCTCTGCAAGAGCAGGTAAATGGTCCTGGCAAAGGACCAGCTCCGAGACCAGGTCCTTCACAGCAGTGCACAGCATGACTGCAGAGAGATGGATGCCAAGCAGTGCCCACAGGACAGAGTCTACTTCTCTAACATGTATTTCTTACAGTAACTGTCATGTTCTCATTGGTTTTCATCAGGAGTTCTAAGTGTATGTAACATTAATTGCAGCTTCAGTATTCATGACTTGCCTATTTTGGCAAGATCATGGCTTATCCCATGGGCTTAATCACTGCAAGGATCTGCCTGACATACTGATGACTTCCAGGGTGGTTGGGAAGCGCAGTATGCCTTGTCAAATACCAGCTAAGGACATCACTTCCATTCCCAGCTCTCATTTTTCCAGTACCAGAATCAAGAACACTTTGATTCCTCAGAGCAAAAGTATAACCTCAAAGGTCCACAAAGATTCCCAAAGGGATTCGGTGCTGCTCAAAATGCTTGTTGGAGACAGGGAAAGAACGAGCAGTAAATGTTGGTGGCAGCTTGCCCAGGTCCATCAGGAAGAGCCCCAGGCTGGGCAGATGCACGGCTCAGGGGTGTGCTGGAATTACAGCGGTGACTACACCAGGCAGAACAAAACCTAAAGCAGATGAGGAAAAGTAATCTGGGCTCTGGCTGGCCAAGAAAAGAAATGGAGATCCCAGGACGCAGCCTTAATGCAGACACTAAAGAAAAGCCCACACTGTCTGGGAGCCTGGCACCGCACGAAGAGGCCAAGAGCACACGCAGCATCTTCCTCTTCCCAAACCTGGCACCAGCATCCACAGGCTCAAGAGCCGGCCAAGCTCCCACCCCGCTCCCAACAGGAACATTGGCAACTTGTCTTTTCCCAGGCCTTCGGTACAAGTGGAGCAACCGCTTCATTTTATTGTTCCCATGATATCACTGGTTAATTGTAACCAGCAAAATCCTCCTCGCTGTGCCTGCGAGGGCCGGAGCTGGCCCAGGGCAGGGAGCACTCTAGTCTCTTGGCTCCACATTAGCCAACGTGCCTCTGAAACTATTGGCAGTTCCAAACTTTCGGGCAGATTGCTGTTTTTCTAGCAATGAGATCAGTTGACAGACACCCTGGTCCAAAGCAGAGAGGGGAAGGAAGTCTTGGCATGGTCACAAGCCAGAAAGCTGCCTTCAGCATGCTCAAAACCACCCAAACCCAGGCTGAGGAGGGACAGATAAAAGTATCAACATACATCTACAGCAGGCATAAGCTTGCATACAACATATAAAACTAATGAGATCTATTCAACAGTCACACATTCAACATGAGAAAAAAGTGGCCCTTTGAAGGCATGGATTACATCTCCATTACCCAGGGGATGAAACAAAGGGCATCCACGATGCCCTGTCCTGTTGGATCGCAAGGAGAGCTCACCCAACCCATGCTTTGGTTGCCTCAGCTGTGCAGGAGGGAATGGCTACAAGTGACAGGAGAAGGTTATTGTATTAATATTTATACTTCCTTTGAGAGTCTCAGATCACAAGTGCCACTAGAGGAGGGCAAAGCATTCTATCAGTAAGAGCCAGTTGTTATCCTCCTCTCTTGAGATCTCTCGCAGGTCATGTCCGAACACTGCGCTGCACATGGGCTGTTCCTGCAGCTCAGGATTTTAACATCTTTTGCATTTACCCTAAGTGAAAACTGGAAGGTGGAAATGCCAAGTGTCTGTGTTCAGAGGAACTGCTTGCTTGCTGAGCAGAGGCAGCCCAGATCGGCCCCTCTATCTCTTATCAGTGAACTGAACCTACTTTAATATAGGCACAAGAAAGGGAAGAGGCTTGAGCTGGAAAATGGGTTCAGTCCAATGCTTAGATCCTGAGAATGGAAAACTCGCAGTCCCTGAAGAGGAGAGAGGCTGGGTTGTGGTTTCTAGAGGGAGAAATTTAATACAAGCTTGTAGAGTAAATAAACTGCAGTCTCATCCCTACGTCTAGCGCGTGAGAATCCACAGTCCCGGGCAGCGAGGAACAAATCCTGTCTTTCATGGGTGCTGGGGCAAGGAGCAAAGAGAAACCAGATGCAAGGGCAGGATTAGCCCAACCAGGCTGGTGGTGGGCTCAGCACACCAGCTTCCCATGGGCTCTGCTGCTCCTTCACACGGACACGGCTTGTGCATGGTGCTAGCTGGGGCAGCCACACATTCCCAGGATGGGGATGCTGCCTCCTGCATCGTCCCCCACCAGGCAGAACTGGCCCCAGTGCTCGTAGTGAATGTGGTGAGAGCCAGCTCCGAGGGGCAGGGACAGGAAATTTCCCCAAATCCTCTTCAATCCCTGGGGACACTCACGTGTCACCGAGCGAGAACCAGCCTGTGGAGCATCATTGTTAGCTTAGAAAATACCCGCCACAAACTTCCCCCACTATAAAAAGCCTGAGCTGAAACCATCCCAGAAGACCAGTGCTCTAAGTCGGTGGCCAGCTCCGTAAACTGTTGGTCCTGGGTTTTAATTTCCTGAAGTGTCTCATTTCTCTCCCTCGCAAAAGGGAGCCAGAAAAATCCCTTTTTCTCGCTTTCTTTCTCTCCTTTCTCACAGTTCCTCTTTGAGTAAGGCCGTACCTAACAATTATTCCAGGAAACATTCTGTTGACATTACTGTTTAGAAAATAAAGAAGGGTTTTTAAAGCTAGAGAGTCACATCGTGACCATACAGCGCTAGTGAATGATTAAAAATTTAGATGACTGCCTTTGAAACAATAAAAAGCTTTCGAAGCTTCTTAATGAGCAGCTATCAGAAATAAAGCATTTAAAACTTCACAAAGTGCCTCTGTGGAAATTTCATTGTCTTTGATGCTGTAAAATAACTGCAGGGTGGATTCATTTCAAGTTCTTTTTAGCATACTGGTCGTTTAGAAATATTGGGAGATATCTTTCTTAGCAATATGTGGGGAAAACAATGTCTTGGTCGCTTTCATTTATCTGCAATTTGACAGGAGTGCAGTTTATTAACTTGAAAAGAGACAGATACATTATCTGAAACACAGAGAGTATAGTGGGTATTGCCTCCTTTTTATACCAGTGGGAGTCCATGACACTTTGAACTTGCTCACCATTAAACGCCTTCCTGAGTTGTTGAAGAGGCCTTTAAAAAGGGAGCCTGTGCATTTATGATGTAAATTCGTTATTTTGACAGTCTTTGAAATCTGTCATATTCACATCCAATTTAATGCACCGCAAAAATTCTTTTCTTTTAAAATACTTTGCTTTTAAGATTTCAAAGCCATTTTCATGTAGAAAACTATTGTTATACCTAATATATCCTGAAAGTGTTTTAGCAAAGGAACTTATATGATTCTGTTTTAAGTCATGTCAGGTTTTAAAACATGTCATTTCTTCAAATAAGCTTTGACCACGCTATCTTCTTTTTTTTTTTTTCATTAGTTAAAGTGCACTTGATTTCCATGGATACAATTAGTCAGAATATCCGCTATAGTATCATCACCGGATCAAATGAGGTTCTTTCAGGCTGTGTTCGGCAGAGCAATTGCCCACATATCTGAGATCAATCCAGAGCAGCACACAGGTAGACAGATGCAGAGAGATGAGGGCTGGTTGGGAAAGTGGAGAATTGGACGGAAGCCTTGAACAAGAACCTGGACCAGTGGGAAAATTAAACCGCTCCTTTTGAAAGGATGAGCTCTGAGTATTTACTCTGAGCGTGGAGTGGGGTGAGGAGGAGCAGGACAGGAGGGGGCCGCGCAGCATCTGATGAAATCCAAGTTCAGTTTAATTCCGGTCCAATCCAAGCCTTATATATTTCAACTCAATCTTCAATCCAAACAAACCTCCTTCGGCTCGCTAATCCTTATTACACAGTGGATTTTAGCTGTACCTGCACTTCTTTATCAGTTCGCAAGATATTTCCAGCCAGCACAGAGGTCTTCATGCAGCTCTGCTTCAAAGCAGTGTACAGAGGAGGTTCTGTACAGAGTTTCAGAGAGTGTTTACAGATGCCTTATCACTTTGGGAGAGGAGGTTGGTGGGCAGGGGGACACATTCCTCCAAAGCGGCAAAGAATCATCCTAATCTAGGGAAACGATCAAATAAGAGTTTCAAAGATCTCCTGCTACAAAGGAAGGCATTAAGCTCACTCACTGCCTGCCCAGACTCCAGGGCTGTTTTGGAAGACATGGAAATATGTCTGTTATATGAAGGAACCTTCCACTGATGGTTTAAGCACCATTTCTCATGTCCCCAGTGGATGGGTTTTAAACGCAGTGTATCAGGAGTGAGATAAACCAGGAGAATCATTACTTCAGTGGTGTTTAACCCTATAATTGGGAGGTTTTTTTCAGCACTGATTTTATAAGGTCACCCTGTTATTTCCTTTGCTGGCTGGCTTGTGATGGTGCTCTCACATGTTATTACTCTCTTCCATCACAAGGAATGATATTTCGGGACTGAAAGGACAAAAGATTTGTAAGGACTGTCCTTTTCCACACTGTGATTGTCTGAAAGCTTCAACTTGTCAAAGGCTGAGTGTAAACGTGTTTGAGATGGTGTCTCTGGGGCAGAAATCCCACCTGGTCTAGGGGTAGGAAAGAACTATAACCATCTGATCATTTTAGAGTTGGATCCCCTTGTCTCCCTGCAAAGGTAGAATATGCTGTCCGGGTAGATCTTGTATCAGATATTAAACCAATACTACACTTGATCTCAGCAAAAAGGCCATTAAATCTCAACTTGAAAAAGGCCTCGTGATCCTTGAAGCAGGGAATCCTGCAGCGCCTGCTGCCTGCTAACCCGATGGCCTGGCTGTGCTCGCTCACACAATTCATCTCTGCTATCATTTCCCCGAGTTATGGATTTCATTGGCACAAGCAAAACCTTGGGCTGCACGAGAAAAGACTTTGAAATGGTGCCTAATTGACTTGGGTCTGGTTCAGAATATAGTACGCCACATAAACCACCATAACATCAATCAGAGGGAGAAAGGATGTCCCCATGTTTGGCTTAAACTACAGGGTATTTCCTTTGCCCAAAGCATTTTAATCACACTTAAGTATAGGTTTGCTGTGGCAAAAAAGAACGACCCATTCCAGCCCTTGATTTTTCCCACAGAAGGGAAACTTCTTTAAGGCAGAAACATCCCAGGGTTCGTTGCACCAACTGCATTGACTTCATCAGCCTTATCCTCTCTCTCCTCTCTCCTGCTCTGCACTCCCACAGTAAAAGGCACATTTCTGTGGTCTTCAAGAGTATTATTTCCATCCAAGTTTGATGCTATTAAACTTAGTCTCTGGGATCTATGCTCCCCCCTCTTGGTCCTGGGTTTTATGCCCTTTTCCCCTCACCTCCCCATCTCCAATTAGTGCTAGTCCAGTTAGTGTCAGTTCTCTCCCTGGTAGAGGAGAACCAGGAGCCAGTTGTTATGAATATAAAACCTGTTATTTCAAGGTGTTATTCACTGAAGACAAACAAAACCTGTGGTACTCTTGGGCATGTCTCCCCTGCACAACAGAGCCCATCTGCACTCAAAATCCTGACATCTTCATGTCTCAACATTCAAAGTAATCATTTAATTACTATTATTGTCAAACCCAAGTGTTGGTTTTAAACATCTCAGCTTTTGGTCATGCAATTGTCAGACATTTTCAGTAAGGTTTGAGTAACCTCTGTGAAAACCAGGGCCCCAAATCTAAGCAATCAAGCCCCTCATTTGGGAATCCACGCCAATAGCTGATGTTATAAACTAACCGAGGGCCTGAGCCTGCTGTTCTATCAGCAGCTCAGTGACAGCAACACCTGGTTTGGGGCTGATTCTAGAAAAACTGAAGCTGTAGACTGTGCTATTAGTGTACATTGCCATAGCTGGAATTACTAAGAAATCAAAGTCATGCCTGGGCATGCAGAGAGCAATCATTAATAGCTGTTTCAGTCATCATCTCCATTGCACAATGCACACAAGAACCTTTCACTTCCCATGAAACAGTAGTGATTTGCTTACAAATATCAGCAAGAGAGAGGAGAAAGGGGGAAGAAGCACATGTTAAGCCACTCTAATGAATCAGACATACAGCAGGAGAAAGGATGAGAACTGTGAATGAGACTAAAAGCACTGTTCTCCAAGAAAGCCATATGAAAACCCAGTCATCTTACAATATGTTGTAGATCATTCTCACACACTTGTGTGCAGACAGCAGCATAAACACACAAATGACAATTACATCCCAGCTGACACAGCCTCAATTTCTAACTTCTTGAAATACCACTTCTGGGAATAGTCATGAAGGCAGAGTTCTACTGGAATGAGGTTTCAGTGATAATTCCAGCTGGACAAAGTTAATGAATCACACACGTACATGTCAGAAAGGATGCAAAGCCTTCCCCAGGCAGCTTTAGCCATCAAGTCCTCCTCTGCCTCACGCAAGAGGGGCTGTTAGCTCACATGTACTTGCCTGGTGGCAGCCGCCACATTATCCACAACAACAGGAACTGTTCCATATGCCCAGGTCCAAACTGGCTTGGATTGAGGTGTTAAACCCACTGCCTTTAACCTTACATGAGAACTGACTGCAAGTGCAGAACTCTCTTGAGAGTAACGCATTTTGGCAAGAAACCCCACTTAATGGGCAGGCTACTGAATCCTGCCCTCCCTGCAGTTTCTAAATGGCTTTCAGGCATAGCTAGTGTCCTGCCCTAAAGGGAAAACCAGCTGTTTCCAGGGAAGAAACACACAAGGAACAAATATTATCCTGTAGCACTGTGTCCCAGACTTGAAGCCACGTGCCCAGGACCAAAGCCCTGTGCTTCACTTGTGGGACTGGAAGAAACAACCACTCACACTCATTTAGGAAAGAACTATTCATCTTGATGCAAATATTACCCAATCATGCGAAAGGGCTCCGTGCATTAGGCACATGGATGCAATTCAGGAAAGAATCCAAACAAGGCAAGATCAAGGAATCCTGATCTGTTGTGCAATGTCAGGCGAAGAACAAATACAAAGAGTCACTCAGGAACATGATGGCATTGGGAGATAAGCCAAGACATCCTGACATAGAAGCTTAACCGTGCCTAAGGGCATCTGTGAAAGAGAGAATGTTGTGGCACAGAACAACCCCAAACACACTTCTCACAGCTTCGTGCTCCTTTGCTTGCTTATCTCCCCGCAGTGATGCTTTTGGTTCGGCCAGGCTCCCCCAGCACACAACTTTTGCTGATATTCACTTGATATCTTTGCTGTTCATCAGCTGATCTTTCTTTTTCTTCTGTCCCCCGAAGCAGGCTGCAAATGCAAATCCCACTGTTCGGATTGTTGACAACAATAAGAATTAAAACACATAAAAACCAGAAGGAAAACATGAAACTGAGACACAACAAAATATCTCCCAGACGGAAAGGGAAGAAGTAAAACTGCAACAGTGGGTTGCAAAAGCAAAATCCATTGAACTCCACAATCCTAGCAACACATCCCTTTGTTTATGAGCTATCTGAAGCAAGTTTCACCCTGCAAACTCCATGGGGATCCTTGATTTCTCTAGCCAAATTAACTAGTTTGCCTAACTCACACTAAAATCTGGTCATTTGGTCTGTCACTCAAAGTCCCTCCTCCATGTAAATAGAAACACCCCATAGTTTCAAATCCACAGAAGACTACAGGAAGAATGACAGTGTCCTAAAGCAAACAGGGCTGTGCCCGCTCCACCCGTGCACCTCTGTGCAGTGCCTTTGATCCAGGAGGAGCACCAAGAGCTCACCTTCTGCAGGAAAAGGCCTTGAAAATGACTGAGAGGAAACTATTTTTAGTCCTGGCACAGGTACAGGCCAGATTATATTCTTATACAATATAGAGCTATTGTCATATAAAGTCTCAAGCAGGCTGAGAGGGAGACAGGGTGACTTCAAGGTGCCTTCACCTTGGAAACCCCTCTGCATCCAGAAACCTGCCCCCAGGTACTGAATGACTTCAGCTACAGCTGGAAAAACAAGACACCCCCTTAATACAGGCTACAGCAGGATGGGGAGCAAAATCCAGCCATAAATATAATGGGATGACTCCAGTGGTTATGTATCTCTGAGGCAGGCTGTCTAAACTAGCCCATGCAGTCAGCACTGGTACAGGACTGCTGTGGGATGGACAATCACCATCATTTGCCCCTTTCTCTGTTTCACAGCATTTTATACCTAACTCTTAACCTTCCAAATGCTCTGCCTGAGCACCTGGCACATCTAGCTGGCCAGGGGTAAGCAAACCCAAGGGGGAAAACCTTGTGCTATTGCTGTTTCATGGGCAGAGAATAGTCCCCATCCAGCTCCCTCATGGAGAGATGTGAACCTTTTGTGAACCCCCACCACCACGAGCAGGATCCCATGAGCCCCTTCTGAATTCAGGATTTCAACATACATTTGATGCCCAGTTAATAGACTTCACCCCTTTGCTTCGTAAGCAATAAGGGGGAAAAAAGCTGGAGAAAGATGAAATGATGCTTTGAGCGACCGGATGCAGTACAATGACTTAGTGACATGAAAATTATGGTCCAATTTGTATTTTATAAGCTATAAAATCCAACAGGTTCAGAGCTGCTTTCCCATCTTCACGCGAGACTCCAACAGCTTTGAACCCACTGCTGGAGCTTCTTTCTCTAAGAAAGCTTTTGGCCACCAGGACCAGATGGAGATCTCAAACCTCATTCACAGTGAAGCTAACATGCCAGAGACAACACAAAGCAATAACCGAAATGGAAATGCTGATGCTAGCTTAGGCTTTAAATATTCACAATATCCCTGCTGTCATTTCAGCGTCAAAATGGTAAGCCCAGGTAGACAGAGATACAGTACGCAGAGCTGTAAGAGAACCTGACACTTCTTTTAATTTCCATGTTTTTATAACAGTATTTGATCTGTTTCCTCAGCTCCTAAGGTATGACTAACTACAGAAGAGGCTTGACATAAGTAGTGTATCGTACTTGAAATTCATGTCATGCAGGTAAGTGTGACTGGGCACTTCAATGCAGAGACAGGCTCCTACCGAGCGAGTGACTCAGTGCCAGGCTCTCAGTGCCTGTAGCTGGACACGATTCTCCTCCAGACCTTGTTCCAAATGCTCCATTTGCTGAGTCACTCCTGCAGATAGGGCCATGACAGCAGTATTTGCAGTAGAAAAGCAAAGGAAAGCAGAGAAGTTGGTTTAGAAATATGAGGTGTAGGCAGGGACATGTTGCATTCACCCAAGGCCGGGTTGGACACAGGGGCTTGGAGCAACCTGCTCTAGTGGAAGGTGTCCCTGCCCGTGGCAGGGGGTTGGAACTGGATGAGCTTTAAGGTCCCTTCCAACCTGAACCATCCTATGATCTCTGGGGGCTCAGCGCCCTACCATGCTCATGGAACCCCAGCAATGCACTGCATTTCTCCCCTGTCACGCATCCTTTGCTCCTCAGCCTGGGAAGCCTGTACCAGCGCAAAGCCCCCATCGCTGTCCCCAGTTTCCCCTGTGCTGCCATGCACACGCTCCTCCCTCCTATGGGAAACGACCAAGTTTTATAGCAGTAATGCAGGTAAGCAGCACAAAGGAGTTGAGCAGTTTCCCTTTGCCAGGAGCCATGGAAGGATCTGCTGATGTTGAGCCTCTTTGAGGTTTTTCTTGGGGACGGGGGGAGCGAAGCGCTTGTTTCCCAGTTCCAGATTTCCTCCTGTACTTACATGTTTGTCCATGAAAAAATAACCTCCCCTATTGTAAAACTTGTCAAATGAGACCACCCAAGCGGCTGCAGGGAGGGAATTGGGAAGGAGGAAGAAATGCCTTGAAAACCATTTTCTTTTTGATGGTTTAGAAAGGGAATTGAATGTTATTGTCTCACTGTAACTATGTTCTTTACGAGGAGGTCATGTAGCAGGCACATCATTTTCTAATTACAACCACGCAGATAACATGGAAACAAAATATATGGAGGTTTTCCAAAGCAGAGGACGCATTTTCAAGCAATACAGTGAACAGTTCATCTTCCAAGTCTCAAAGAGCTTTACTGAGAAGGAACTAGATAGAGTTGTAAGCTGTTAATCACCTCCTTTTACCCACTGTTTTATTGTCAATGGGAAACCTAAACTCAGTCACTGGATAATAACTGGAAAATGTTGCCTGGGCTTTGATGGAGTTTTCTCAGGATGTGCTGATGCTGCCCATGGAAAGAGCCTCACTAAACCCACTTACAGGAAAGGAGGAATTCAGACCCACTGCAACACCACTAAGATAGCATTTTCCCAGCAAAACTTGCTCACTGCAAATTGTGTATGAAGGGAATTGCACGATTAAATCCCATTAAATTGACAGGAAATGAGGCTTAAGGGAAAAACCAGTGTTCGTTTTTAAACATCTCAGCCAGTGCTGTGGAAAAAGGAGGGGACCTGGGGCTTTGTTTCCCACATGGAGACAGTGGGAAAGTGGTGGAGCCGCTCTGATGCTCCCACTCTCACTGCAGACACTGGGGCATGCACTGCTTCATGCCAGTATCTTCGCTGGGGCTTAGGGACCCCCCCTGGCACTAGCAAAAGCAGGCTTCTCCCTGGGATGCTGCAAGTTCTATCCCTAACTTGGGATGATGTGAAACCCAGCATCCTCCCAGCTGGCAGATGAAATGAGGCATGGATAAGGAGGGATACCTGCAGGGAAAGCTGCACTCTGAGCAGCACTCGTTGCTTTGCAGCAGGGAATGAGGTCAGATGCACTTTCAGGATGGGGGGAACAAAGCAGAATCAGTGGAACTGATTTTTCCCCACCATCTCTCTGGTGTTCCAGCTCCCAACACAGGTTTACTGGATAGGAGTGAGGTTTCCACATGCCCTGGGACACCTGCGGGGTCACATCCATAAGGCGGCTGCAGGGTTAGATGTGCTCTGGACAGGAGCTATTAGTGCATGGGCCCATCACGATGGCCAGTCTCTCCACAGAGATGAAATAACAGGGGGAAAGGGCTGGGAATGTGTCTCCAGGATACCCCTCTTGGTCTGTCCCACCTGCTGAGGTCAAAGGAGGGGATGCATTTGGGTAAAAAATGGGGTAATAAATCATCTCTGCAGTTTTATCCCTCCCCAGATTTACCTCCTCTAGAAAAAGCATCCTGTGAGCTGCAGTATTGACAATGATTTTGTGCAAAGCATCATCGCTGGCCTAAAAAGGGACAAGTCACATCAGAAGCACCAGGATGGGGCAGGAAAACTGCCAACCAGTCCAGGATTTCAACAGGAATAACCTCCACAAGAGATGGCACCATGACTGTGCGTTCACAGCTCTCCAATAGGCATTTTCCCAGCAGACAACAAGCCTTCAAGTGTCACTCTGGCTCCATCCAGCTGGATTTAACCACAATGAGTGATGAGGGTTTCCAAAGAGGGTAATTTAAATGTGTTTACACTGCCACTAACCCCCCTGCTCTGTTTGTCTAAGATGCTCAGGATAAAGGGATGTGTCTCTGGTCTCTTTGTATCTGAAGTAACACAGTAGCATGTAATTGAGTGGATCGCTTTTAGGCTAAACTGTTCTGGTTACAATCCCATATAATAATAAGTTATAGTGGAGTGAAAGGGAAGATGAGGGGCTAGATCTGGAGCTCTGAAAGCCTGATTTGGGAGAACCCAAAGATGCCTTTGGGGTTCTTTACACACAGCCCCCCCTGTAAGGAGTGAACCCATCCTTCTCCTCCACCACATCTGCTCCTGATGCTCAGGACTGCAAATCCAATACAACAGATGAAGCAGTTGGGAGCTTCTGACCATGTACAAAACAACCCTGTATGGCCCGAATGAACCCATCTACCTGGTGCAACCAATACACCTACTCCTCTTGCTGGTTCCAGTTACAACCTTGAGTAAAGCACAAAGCAACCTGTTTCCTTACGGCCTTTTCTTTCGAAATTTAGGCCAGGAACACAATTTCCTAGGTTTGCTCCAGGATGACAAAAAGGAAGAAAAAGCATTGAATTAAGCAAAAGGAACCCACATTAAGGAAATAAAAAGAGCAGCAAAGGAGGGAAAGGGAAGGCGGGAGCACACACAGGCAGAGGAAACTGCTCTTTTGTTTAACTGTTTTCTGTCCAAGCCTGCCCAGCATGAAAAGCCCCCTTTGAAAAGGGGACAGAGCTGGAATTCACACCTGTAAGCTGGACCTGCTGCTCCTGGCATCGGGATGGCCACAAAGACCCGAGTCAGCTTGGATCAGTGTCAGTGCAGCGGGTGCATAAAGGGAGCTGAGCCCTTCCCTTTACACTGGATTACTCCAGAAGAAAGCTGCATTTGTTCGAGGTGAGCTGAATAGGCTTTGGGATTTGGGGAGGAGTGGGGGGTTTTTTGTTTGGGGGTTTGGGGTGATTTTTTTTGCAGCTTGGTTTTGTTTGGGGTATTTTGGAGGGTTTTGTTGGCGTTTTAAGCATTCACTTTGTATCTGTTTCTATCCCCAAACAGAAGAGGGGTTCTGCACATCCACACTAAAGCTTCCCTGCGCAGCAGTGAGGATGCTGTGCTGTCAATGGGCTCATTCTCCTTGTGCAGGAGCACAACCTGCCTCGATGCTCCAGCAAACCACCATCCCCCAAGGACCAGCTTTAACAGATCACAGGGGATCAACTTCATCCCAAACTCCATTCACTGATCCTGCCAAATCTCTTCACTACAAACAATTTCTATCATTTCCAGAAACACTGCTGCTTTTCCAACATTCCACTGACTCTTTTGGGCTTGATTCCTATCTCAACTTGACAGTGCAAGCTCAGACCCTGGCACACAGCAAGAATACATGCATTGAATTCCACATGCTAACGACAGGAGGAAGGCAGTAATGCTGCAGCGCTTGCACTGATCTCCTGCAACACCCCTGTCGAGAGCAGGGGTCCACAACAGGGACTTATCACCCCATGTGTCATCCTGGCTCTGGGGAACAGGGTTTGAGCAGCTGGTGGGATTATAAAGTCTGCATTTAGGAGCTGATCCTGACTGTTCCCATAGCCAGGAACCAGAGACCAGCGCTCCTCATACAACCACCGATGCTCTCACTGGGTAGAGGCTTTTCTCACGCTGGCACTCACCCACTGTGGGAAGGTGGATGCTCCTAACACAGCTCTGTGGAAACACTCAGGAGAAGCCATGTCAAAGCATTCACTGTCTTCACTGCACATCTCTGTGGATTTTCACTGTCACAGGATTGCCATGTACCCTCAAGGCCAGGCTGGACACAGGGGCTTGGAGCAACCTGCTCTAGTGGAAGGTGTCCCTGCCCGTGGCAGGGGGTTGGAGCTGGATGAGCTTTAAGGTCCCTTCCAAGCAAAACCATTCTATGAGTCTATGAAGCCTGGAACCCCTCAAGGCCAATTCATCCAGTGTACCCACACATGCACCCCCTCCCTCTGCAAGCAGGAGGGCTGGGCTCACCCTCTGCTACCTCAGCCTCTCACCTAAAGCCATGGCACATCTTGCACGCATTGCTTCCTTTGGCTGCTTCCCAGAAAACAGCTAGACTCCCCTAGTCACACTCAAAGGCACCGTGAGCAGCATCACTTCTCCCAGTCCCCATGAACTGCACCAGGAATTAACCACCAATGACATAATTTCTGTCCTAAGCTTGGGACAATTTGAAGCCCAGCATCTCCCTCATTCTGCACACTTCTTTCGCCAGGCAATTCTAATGAGGTCAACATTATTTTCCTTCTTTTGCTCTAATCTCCTCAAAGAACACAAAGAAGCATGAAAAGAAAACACAATATTTATTGTAAATCAGTGACTTCTGCATTAAAATGATCAAAGTGTGTTTGCTGCACACTTGAAGTTCAGATGCAAAGGGATTTCCAACTTAAATAAATGATTGTTTTTCTCTAATGCAAATTGAGGAGGAGAAATCCACACAAAGTAGTCAGACGTGCTCTGCAGAAGGACTGTCCCACTCCCATACCCCACATTCGTTGCATGGTTGATGCCCTTAATCTGTTCTAAAGCAGCACCGCTCCACCAGGGCATGCGGATGCGTGCCAAGGGGAGGAAGTGGGCTCCATTCGATGTATTTACAATATGCAGCTTAATCATATAATTTCTCAGTTCCGATATTGATCCTTGGGAGGGAAGCAGTGTTGGGAATAGAGCGAAGCAGGGGGTGGAGAAATATCTGCCGCCTGTTTTCTCGTCTAACAACTCCCCAGAGAGACAGAGCTTTACCCATCCCACCTAGGCGGGCGTGACAGGAGATCAGAACTCGCTGGGGACATGCGATTCTGCCTTTCAGGTAACTTATACTATTATTAATGATCATAAAAGAAGCTATCAAGGTATTTTACATTTCTTTCATCTGGCAAGCCTGCGAGTACGTGTATTAATTGGGGAAGCCTCACTTCACTGCAAGGTGGATGTAGTGTTTCCTTTCTACAACCAGGAGGCCAAAGCACAGGGAACACACTGCAACAAAGCACAGCCTGGCCCCGAGCCCAGCACCACTGTGCAGTGTCAGCATCATGAAATGGGGAACAGGGTGACTGCCCAAATTGAGGGCAATACCCTGCAGTCTGCACCCAAAGCTCAGGCATAAGAGCAGACTTAAAGCCAACCCGCTCAGACATCAGGCTGGGCTGGTACAAGCTGAACAGCACTGCTCTGATTTGGGCAATACTCCATATTCCTGACAAAACAGGCCTCATGTCATGCAGCATTGCCTTCCTTCAGCCACTGCCCTCTTTGCTGTACAACATGAGCAGCCAATATATTGAATTTCAGCACACCAGCATCATTTGTTTTCCAAGGAAACTTCTCCCTCATGGCAGTGGCACTTCAATAAATGGGATGTTTTCTCCCTTCATGTGTTTTGGAAGTTGTTCTGGTTAACCCCACGACCACCACAGCTACTACCCTCTTGTGTGTCTCATTCATCTCAAGGAGACATATGGAACCTGGAATCACCGGAAAAAATCCCCACTGTAGGTTAGGGACATGCTCCTGTCGATACATCCGAAGGGCAGGAAGGGGATTAGTGCATCAAAGTGCCTCATTAGGGTAGCGGGTTGTTGCTGAAACAAGACCAGCTCCAGTGTGAAGTGGAAGTTGAACCTGAAATATTTGTGGCAGGCTCTTGGATCTGTGAAAACCAGTACATATGTTTGACTGCATATAAGTGAGTAGTGCCATTAAGCATGTGAAGCAAAACATGTGCTTAAGTGTTTGCAGAGTTCAGGACTAAATCTAAAGCTGATGGGTAATAGGGGATCAAAAATTGAGGAGAGTAAGTTCACTTCCCCTCAACAGCTTCAAGCAAACCATTTCCCAAGATTTGCTAAGAAAGGGCGAAGTTTAACCACAACACAGCCCAAGCTACCTGTACAAGCCCCAGCTCTGTCAAAAGCACACTAAGTTCTTACAGATTTCCACAAAACCAGGACGAGCCCAGTGCAGCTCCAGGCCCTGGCCAAGGATCATGCTGCAGAGCTTGGATCCAGACCAAAACCTCTCCAAAGCTCAGGACTCTTCTATCCTCCATGTGCACACATCCTTGTACAGACCTTGCTCAACCCAAGGACAGTCTCCAACAGCCTCTTGGACATGCTCACCCTGTAGGTGACCACCACCACCACGAGCTGAGCATGGGCACTGCAATGAAGTCAGCTACAGCATCATCTGCTGTATTCCAGCGGGCAGGAGCAGTGATGGACACAGCTCAGCAGGATGCTGTTTGTTTAGCTGGAAGTCTGGAAGATGTCTTTGACTTATGTATCTGAGTGAATTCAAATAGAATGAAAACAGGCACTCACAGATGTGACATTGCTCTATGCTTAATTACAGGCTAATCCTATTTCCTCAGAACATGTGATATTTTCTTATCTCCCAAAATGGAAAAGGCACACTGGAATGGGAAGTACTTTTGTGTGTTATCCTATGACATATTCATGGGGGGATCTCTATTTTCTATAGAGCTGGAATATAGCAAGGCAAGCTCTAAAGCATTACAGCCTGGGGGGCAAAGGAGGCATCTTGGTTCGGTCAGCCCTTGCTAGAGCCTCATGGCTCTGCCTTACATCCCCTTCAAAGCCTCCTACATGACACCAACCATCAGCAAGCCCAGGGATGATGGCTCCTAACTTAGATGCTTTGTCTGTTATCTGAACAGTTGATGCATGGGCCCTCATGCTGCAAAACCTCAGGCCCTACCACCAAGGGGACAAAAGACGTCAGGAATGAAAACATGCTGACACCATGCACTGCTGCAGCAGTGGAGACCAGGAGAGCATCCCTCATCCCGGGGCTCACCGCAGCCTCGCAGCAGGCACTCAGGGTTGGTGCCATGTCCAGCCATGGATGGGGAGGTGAGGCAGCCTAGTAGGGACTTCATAGACATCGTGACACCTTACATCTTGCAAGACATCCTCTGTAACGTCCCAAGGAATTGAAAATTATAACTAAACCTGACAAAGTCTTTTGGCTGTAAGAGTTATCCTGCCAAGTCACAGAGAAGAGACCCCAAAGTCCAGAGAAGCAGGGCAGCAAACCTCGTGTTGGATCCTGAAAACACCACCCAGGCGCCTGCCTCTAACCACCGGCCTCAGTGGCTTTTGTGTTTCTCCTTTCCATTATGCATACCCTTCCTTTTCCCCTTAATGATTTAGTGATGTTTGTTCCCTCACACTGCACGCAGACCTCGCAGATCAAAATAGCCAGTCATCTAAAAAAAATCCCTCCTCCTTGTTCTTCAAAGAAACCAAATCATCTCAATCCTTTGAGAAAACTCAAAGGGTGAAGGCAAAGCATCAGGACTGATGAGAACAATAGCGGTGTATCCCCCCATGAACGAGCATCTCAGTGCTGTGTGGTTATTAAAAATACTCCTTGTAGTGAAAATTCGTGGGTCAATTACTTGTTGCCACAGGGAGATTTCCGAGGAGTTTGATTGTTATTGTCACTATTCAATGATTATGTGTCGCAACACAAAGGTGAATTTTTATGTGAAGAGATGCAATGTTTGGTAAATCTCAAACAACAAAGTAGGAGGAGGTGGAGTGATATGGGATCAGAGTCCTTGTGAATCCTGATTTTGGAGCCAATGCGAACGATTTACTGCTGCTTTTAGGGGTCTGAAGGATCTTTCCCCACTTTGGAAGGTTAAATAGTGTGACAATAACAAGCCATATAACCACAACATCACTGCAGCAAGCGCTTCTTGAGATGGTGAAGGAAAACTCTTCAGCTCCCAGGGGACAAAAAACCTAAGCCAGAGCTTTCCAAAGCACACACCATATCGTCATTCCGAGGAGACAAACCTCTCCGGACTGAGGATGCAGTTTCTAACCATCACTTGCCTCTGACTTGGTTTTTGCCCATCACACTTTGGAGCGCTTCACACTCTAGTAAGAGCAGTGATGGAGAGGCTGTGTCCATGCCTTGGGACATAGAGCCAGCTCCAAGCTGCACCAGCTACACTCCATGGACAGGAACAAATGCAAAGGGAAGCTGGATGATGGCTCCTACAGACCAATCCCCTCTCAACAGAAAGCACCTCTTGAATCCAAACACAAGTCGTCTATAAACCTCTTTTTAATACGGGTTTGCACACATGAAGCACTTCATGTGCAACAACATCCTCCAGGATGTGACAGGGCAAACACTTGTTTGCCTTTTCTTTCTGGCTAAAGACAAAAGGAAGCATTCAAGCGGAAAGAGGCTGAAGCATTTCCCCACGCACTGTGGACTGGTGTCTTCCTTGGACAAAGTAAGGAGAACATTGAGTCTAAATGTCTTTTTAAATATGAAAAACAGAGTTTTATCACCTCTGATGTGAATTTCTGTGCATTTTCCAACCAGGTACAACAGAAATGCTCCGATCCACACCTGGAACTCGCATGGAGAGCAAAGCTTTGGTCCAAAGCGCTCCCTCACACTCCCCCCACAGCCCCACCAAAGGATTCCCAGGTTCCAACCCCTCTGGCATAGGGACAGCCAAGCACCAACTCGAACATGCAGCCTCTGCCTGCACAAGCCCTTTGCCAGGGCAGGGGGCTGCTCCCCAGCCCCACACCATCACACAGGGATGGGATGGGATAGATGTTTACCCCATCCTATTTTCCGCATGGCAGGAGCTCTGGATTTTGCTCTGTTCTCATACCACAGCGCAGGACTAACGCTTTTCCCAATAACTTGATCCTAATCCACCCCCCATTCCTGCTTGGAACAAGATTTGCACATCTGAATCGCATCCCAGGGGACCTGGGGGTGCCTACAGTTACTCGCAGGAGCAAAGGTACTCGCCATCACAAGGCTGGCAGCTGCAGGGCCAGGGGAAGGAATGGCTCCCATTTAACATGTTGCCTGAAGAGAATTCATAGAGTAAACGGGCGCTCTGAAAGAGGCACGTTTGGATGTGAGGGCTGATATGAAACACCGTCTGGGTATCAAATAGGAAGCTGAAATGTGTCTATCAAGGCAGTACCCTTTGATCATCAGAAGTCACTCATCATTTACACATCACAGGAGGATGCTCAACTCCAGAAGGCACACAGTCAGCCAAAAAGGAAGAAGGATCAGCTGAGTATTTGTGTCGTAAAGATGTGCAGCCATTAAATAAATACCAGCAAACCCTCTACTCAGCCTCCCAAGGGCAGTGGTATCTTACACTCAACTTACACACGTTTTACACAGCTATTAACTGCACTGCTCACCTAGGAGTTAAGAGGTGTTCTCATTCCCAACGCCACACAGTAATCGCACTTCCGACTCCTCTTACAAAATCATCCCGAAGGATCTCTCTGCATTAGTTAGAGCCTCTCCAGAGCTGCACTGTAGCTGAACGGCAGGACAATGCTTCAGAAAGCACACTTTGTGTCTAGGGGCCTTATTCTCACCATTCAGACCATGCTTCAGAAGCACAACTGCCTGTAGCTCATGGGCCAGCGGGACACTGGTGCCAGGGCTGGCACCACCACACACAAACCAAGCTGAAGGCTCCAGACAAAAGCTGCTTTGCACCTTCTCAGCACCAGGAAAGCCAGGAAGGGTGCAGAAATACAGACTTGTTTTGCTTACACTATCAAAAGTGAGTGTGCAAGGGATTTCTAGGCAACATCACCCTCAAATCAATATCTTCTAAGGTTAAATAAAGTAGCAAATAGAGGAGCAAAGAATCGTCAGCCTGCTTTCAGGTACCAGGACACAAAACACACTCTGCACATGGCAGGGACCAGGCTCTTCCTCTGCTCCCAGGGCTGTGAGCAGACACCAGACCAGGCACAAACCCCCTCACCCTCATCCACAAGCCTTTGCAGTGAGCCCTTGCACCCCTCCGCACGCGCAGCTCACCTGCACGGCCATAAGGTTGCTTTTAGCCTCACATCAGACATCCACCGGTCCCATCATCCTTTGGCTTCATAGAGGATGCTCATCGGAGCAGCGCCAGCACAGAGCTTCTACCACCACCATCACAGCTAACTAGGAAGCCATGATATGGGGTTCTCAGCCCCCCATATCCCAAGGAAGGAGCAGGGCTGTGCTGCAGCCACTCTTAAAGCAGGGTCAGTGGGAAAGGCTGAGCAGATGCTCACACTCATCACGGCAGAACAAGAGGCACCTGCGTTGCCCTCCCCTCCTCTCATCACTTAACGTGCCCACCTGAGCTCCATTGCCCTCACAGAGGGGAATGCCCTAGGGGAAGGGCATCCCTGCCCACACCAGCCCCCTCACCCTCCATTGGGCATAAACCAGCTCCAAGTGCCTCTTTTTTAGCAGCACACCTCTGGGAAACATTGAGTCCAAACCTCCACACTCACTTGGCTTAAAAGTCCAGCATTTGGATGAGCTTTACCCAAAGCTTTTTGCTCCAGTTTGCAAACCCCTTCAGCAAACCTGGTCCCAATTTCAAGCTGGTTTGAACTCCATTTGAGCTGATTTGTAGTTTGGCATTAAAAACCAACAATGACAACAACGACTGTTCTTTAAAATGGCAAGTTTGACCATAATTTATGTGAGGCCAGATGGAACTTGGTGCTTCCAATTAAATTTCAGCTGGATTTTGTAATTTTAGGGGGTTTCTTCAGAGAGTTAGAGCAAAACAGGGAAGAAGGAATGGAAAGCAGCAATTAATTCACATAAAACTCAACGGGAGGGTAGGTATATAAATGTCTTGCAACAGAGTGGTGTCCTTCCATGTACATCCAGCTGCAAGGGAAAGACAACAGTGGAAGTGTTGCTTTGAGCTTGTCCCTGTACTGCTTGGCCAGGATTCCTTTCCATACACCAGACCTGACTCCGTAGCCCCCTCGGATCAAGTGTTCCACACACAACTCTGGCCCGAGCCATTCTGACACTGTCTTACAGCTACTTTCCTTGAGATCCCAGTGTTTTAACAGCTAGGATCAGATCACAGTAAAAGCTGCACCTTTCACATTTCTTCCTAGCAAGTAACTCACAAATTGATGCTAATATTTGCCTGTGCTCAGTGGAGACCGGATCAATACTTACAGAATTCCCTCCTCCCCGAGGTACCTAGGATGGGTATTTTGTTGGGGGGGTTATTTTTTACAGGGGAATATCTGGAACCTTTTAATGGATTAAAACTAAGTTGCAGCTGATCATTTGTTTGCGAGGCAGAAAAGGCTTCAAAGATACACAAGCGGATTAAGCAGGAGCGTTCAGATGATTCACAAGCTGATACAGGCCACCAGGCAGGAAGCGTCTCAAATGACTTGCTCTTTTGTGCCCGCATCAAAGCACCACGAGTGAGTGGCAGCATCCCCTCTGGCCGGGTGCCGGGGGGGACCCGGGTGGCAGCAGTGTCACTGCACACAGCAAAGTGTGCAGGGCTGGGGAGAAAGAAGAGAATCTGCCTCCTCACTCACCCGGTATCTGCAGTTTATAGGAGAAGCTTAATGTAAAGTGTGTTTTATAGCCATAACCTCCTCCTCATGTTGTTTTTCTGCCTTCTTGCTTGTTCTTTGTCTTCGCATCCCTGCTTTATCCTTTTCTTTTTGGCTGAGCAAGAGGAAGCTGTGTAAATGTAAGTCTGCAGCTTGATGTATGGTCCTCTCTTTGTCCTTGCCTTATAGCCAGGGCTCCCATGCCAAGAAATGCCATCCCAGTGGGCACGGCGGGGTGCCTGGCACCGAGGTAGGGAACAGCGGAGGGTCACCTTCAGGGAGTTGGATTTATGACCCACTGAAGACAATGGGAAGAACACCACTGACAGAACTGGGCTGTGGATGAAGCCTTGGGCTGACCAATTCAGGAAAATAGAAGCAAAGGGTTGGAGGAGACAATAACGTTAGTTGTAAAAGTGCCACTGACAGTCCTGGACCCACAATTGCTCTCTTTTTCCTTCTTTCTGCCCTTATTCTGAGGCTTCTGGAGGAGACAAGGGACCTTTCTGCAACCTCAGTCCTCCAAACCTGGGCATGGATGAGCAATGGCAAAGGTGTGGGGTGATTGCAGCTACTCGGGAGCAACGCCAGCCTTGGTGACCCAAGGCTATGGCTCATGGAGAGGGTCCTAAGCTGGCCAAGGGACACCTCCTGGCTCATTCACCTGAGTTTTTAGGTGTTGGCATTTCCCAAACTGAAGGAGGTCAAACTTCTACTCCAAGGCTGCCAAGAGAAAGTTGGACCCCAGGGTAAGAGGCAGAGACCAGCTCACTAGAGGGGATTTGGGTGGCTCTGGGGCCTGATTCTGGAGGCCAAGGATTAAGCCCATTGATCTGTGCAGGAAGGCTGCAGGAGATGAGGGCTGCCCGCATTAATTCAAGGCAGATACACAAGCAGCAGCCACATGTTCCATGTGGCAGCAAGAACCTCCAAAGTTCACGGCAAAGGATGGGGATTTAATGGAGTATACTGTGAAATTAGCTAGGAAAACTCTACATAAAGGGAGGAGAGATATTGCATATACAGTGTGTGAGATCATTATATTACAGAGACTTTCAACGCCATCTCATAAGGAGGCACTGAAAAAGACCTTACAAGAGACTAAAAAAATCCTGCACCTCTTAACATCCTGCACTTTTAACTAAAGGCTTAACTTGCACAGAGAGCAATGCTTTTCATATTTAAATCCCATCAGCACGATAGCAGGCCAGGAAGAAATATCTCCAGGCTTTGGAGCCCAGCTAGGAAGGGGGAACATATAAAAATGGGGTCAGCTGGGAAAAGAAGCTGACAGCAACCCCAGTGCAGGCACCAGTTCACTTTCTGGTTTTGAAAGGCTGTTAAGTTACCCTGGTTTATCAAGTGTCCTTCATCCTAACGTGGATCTGGAGCTCCAGCTGCTCTGCAAGAGAGCAGGAGCTGCTTCTCCTTAGCAGGGGAGACTTATGTCCATAACACCTGTGCTTCATGATGGTTTGTAGCAGAACCGAGTGTAATAGTGATGGAGGTTGTAGGCCCATGACTGTTCTCATGTCACCCAGAGTGAGTTCTGCACCAGGCAGAGCAGACGAGGGTGGCTACGGCCCCCTTTGCTGCTTCTGGCTCTCGGTGCCTCTCCCTCCTGCAGCCTGCGCCCTGGTGGTGGGGATGACGATGGTGCCCATTGAAGCACACACATGGGCCAGCAGGTTCCTCTCTCAGCAATGCCTTTGCCAAGCACTCCAGCCCTTCTCCTTTTGGATTCATGCTCACAATGCTCCCTCCTGTATTTTGGCACTCCAGCACACAGGCAGCTTCCAGCTACTGTAGCTGATACTACTTTCATTTGCTGCCAGAGAAAACTCTGAGCCCGCAGCTCTGACCAACCATCGGGCTTGCAGCTTCCCAGCTCTCAGAGGCCTTTCAAAGTAGCTCTTTCTTTTGAATTTGGTGAAACCACTAGCTCTGCTGAGATCTGCTGCTTCCCTTTGGATCCAGGGTAGCTCTTCGAATAAGCATCACTCCCTCTGCTTGTGCAGATGGTGCTCACAAACCATCAGCATGCAGGCAGTTGAGAGGATGCTGTCCTGCCTCCTAGTCCTGTGTTTGTGCACCTTTATCCTGTGAATCATAGTAAGATAATGCCCAGAATGAAGATGAACACATATTTGTTCATCTTTGGAGTCAAAGGTAGGAACTAGGTCTAGAACTCCACCTCTCTGAAGCTCTGCAAGTCTCAGTCCTGGCAGGTTTGGTTTGGATCTGAGTCCATGTGTGCAGTGACCAGGTCCCAAAGTGCATCGGCAGCAAGGGAGGCAGAAAAGGGCTCGCAAAGGGAAGTCCAGTTTATGAAATTATTCCATTTTCTTGTTTCTAAACTAGTGTTTAATTGAGCATTGTGAACAGACCCATCAGCGAAATGTCTCGGTTAGGCACTATCACCTGTAAACACTCTTGCAGGACAGGATATACAAGCAGAAAACATCAGTGGTAGGTATGGGAGTGTGTGACACAACCCCCTCTAGCTTCAGGAACTGGGGAGCTCTGGAGAGAAACCAGCTTGCATATATTCAGTACTATTCCCAGAGACAGCTTTGTGTCCCAATACTGGGCTTTAGGAAAGCCAGCTCTGTCACTGAGCACCACAGCCATGAGTCCTGAGGAAGACTGATGAACAAGCCCTAAAGAGAGGTGTCCTGGTGACCACGCAAACCCTCAAATACAAGGAATTGGGGGCAGAGGGTTTGTTCAGGTGACCAACACTTTCAAGCATGGGAAGAAGAACTGACTCATTGCACAGAAATGAATTGCACAGACTTTTTCTTGCCTGTTCTTCACGTTTAGTCTCCAGTTTCCCTGTGCATGGTGAGTAACTGCACATCTTGCTTTGGCTCATAGAGTCTTAGAGATGTCTTACTTACCCACCCATGGCCATCCAGGAGGTGCTGTCACTGGGTGCACAGTCAGGGGTCATGCAGGGAACCATATCTCCAAAGTTCACCTTTCTTGACAAGGCCAAACCGATCTTCTCATCTGAATGAGACGGGAAAAATACATCAAGCTCATTACCTAATCACAAGGGAAAGTCCCTGCAGCAGATGCCTGGATTGCCTAAAGTGCTGCTTACTCTTAACTGCTAACTTTGCAATGGGATTCTGCTCTTAAAGCATTATTTGGTTCCAAAAGCACAACGAAGTCATTTAGTTTTTATCACGCTGTCATGGTTTAACCCCAGCTGGCAACTAAAGTACCACACAGCGGCTTGCTCATCCCCCCTTCCTGTGGTGGGATGGTGAGGAGAAGCAGGAAAAGGTAAAACTGGCAGGGCATAAACTAACCCCTTCCAGCTTTTATAAAGCATGTGTGTGACAGGCAAGGGGCTGGGAGCATGGGAAGATGTCCATAGAGCTTGCTGGGACCGGTCACAAATGGCACCAGTTTCCTTTGAATAGACCATCCAGTACTTGACACCCGTGGTCTGGGCTTCAGCTGGTGCCTCTAAGCTCTGTCAGGAGCAAAATATTGAATGACCTGAGGGATGAGGGCTGATAACAAAGTTATCAAGCAGCCAAGAATAAACTCAGTCAATAAACTCCCTATGATCAGCAGGAGACCTTCCCCCTTTCCTTTCCAGTGTTTAACTGTGATGGATCCCTCATGGACCGGATCCAGATTTAAATCCCATCCTGTGTTGCCCATCGATGTGCAAGAGAAATAACCTTTGCTTTGGGGCACTTACAGACTGATTTCTTTCTCCCAGTGCGAGGGAACAACTGTGAGGGCTGCAGGGGGGACAAAGAGCAGCAGCGCCAGCAATGAACAACACAGGAGAGGAAGAGAAGTCATGGAAAACAGAGGTTTGAGGCAGGGATCAGCTCTTTGCTGTGGGATTCCCAGGCACTGCAGTCACCCCAATAACTCCTAACAAGAACTGGAGAGGTTTCAGAGAACTGCAAAAAATGACCCAAATTTTGCCACAGTTTGTCCCAACCCAAACTTCCCAAAGCCTCAGGGACATTGAATTCTCTGACAGAAGCAGCAGCTCGAGCTCACTGCTGCGTCCCAGCTTCATCCCTTGGGAAAGAGGCAACGCCTTCCCTGGTCACCCCTGCGTAGGAGAGCTCTTCAGATGTTTGTGCCCTGAACTACAGACAGCAAACCCGAAATATTTTCCCTCCTCCCCTCTTGGGGCTGAAGGAATGCCTGAAAACATTTCTAATCGTGTCATCTCAGCTGTCAGATGATCTCAGCGAGAGAAAACGGCCAAATTCAGAGGACACCGTTTGCTTAAACCTATCATTAGCTCTTCTCTCCCCCCCCCCATTTTAAACAAACAAACAAACAGATGAAAACCCCCACAGCCCGTATGGGTGGTGGTGTTGTTTTCCTTTCCCTAGAAAGCTAAAGGAATTGCACGGCCAGGGAACTGCAGCTATTCAGAGGTGCCATGAAACCCACACCGCCGGCTGACAATCCATCCCTCTGCGTACGGGAGCATTATCAATAAGGAAAGTCATAAATCGCCCGCTGAACAGGAACTCAAAGACCAAAGTCATGTAACTCAAACAGGCTCAAAGCAAAAGAGTGCCTTTAGTGTGAGGGTGGTCTGTGTAAAGTTAGGAGACACCTGCTAGCAAGTCCTGAGACACTAGCATCTGTGTAAACTTGCCCCCTCCCTGCGCCCGCAGCCCTTATAAGGTGTTGAATGAAGGAGTTTCATGAAAAAGGCTCTGTTTGGGGCAGTTCTAAGGCTTCCATATACCTAAGTAAAACAGAGCCGGTGCTGTGCAGCGCTGGGATGGATTACCAGGGACCACAGGGAGGCCTATTAATTATTGTGACAAGCTGATCTGCTCGCTGGCTGGTGGCTTGAGTTGCACGCGGAGGGGCGGGTGCCCAGGCGATAACAGCCCTCTCTGTGCGAGGGGTTTGGGACAGCACAATGAAGCCAAGAGGATCTGAGGAAACCAGAGCATGAGGAGGGAACCCAAAGCTGAATGAGTGCATCCACCTGGGGCTGAGAGCTGGTGGGGTCAGCCCCAGCTTCCCCTGTATCCCTGGACCAGGAGTGGTACCCAGCATCTCCTGGCTGCAGCATCACAGGCAGCGCAGCACCGTGGCAAGGAAGTGGGTTGGCAGAGCAGATCTTGGCCATCCAAGCTGTGGTCCTTCACTCTCTCAGATCAGCAGCAAGCAGGGTTTGAACACTGGTTTATATTTAATTGGACAGCAAAAGCTAAACAGTGAAACCTCTCCACACGAGGCCACCACACTTCCTTATGAATTAAACAGTGGAAATACTTTAGCGCCGGCAAAGCAGGAATGTGGAAATACCAATATTTCACCAAAGCGGGTTTTTAATATGCTGAAGTGTCGTACATATTACTCTGAAGTTTCTAGCTGTAGGTGAAATCTTCTCATCATCAGCTCTCAATATAACGTGTGCTTATCTTAAAGGACATTTACTTTCCTGTGCTTACCGGCTGTATTTGAATTGTCAAATGACACTTTGCTGAAATTATTAAAACCTAGAGGTCACAGAGAACCCAACTTGAAAGCAGGAACACACGTTCTTTCGTCTGAGCAAAAGTGCATATTTGGAATTTTAAATGCTAATTCTTTTCTGGGGGAGGAAGAATCGCTTTTCTGGCAGTCAAGTGCAGAACATGGAGCGTTTGAAAGAAGCTTCTGCTTTAATTTTTGACGAGTGCTGTGAATAGAATCATAGAATCGTAGAATCAACTCCACAGATACTCTGCTGTGCTGTTGGAGGGAAGGGATGGAGCAGAGCTTGGCTGTAGTGCAACGGGGAGCTGGGGAAGGGGAGTGGGGAGGGGTGCTGTCACCCACCAGCCCTGTGACCCCAGGCTCTTGTCCCAGCAGCGAGCAGGCTCCAGCTCTGTGATACCCACACAACTCCAGCTGGGGAAACGCCGGCAGTATCTGGCTTATGTACCCTGACTGCAGGAATGTTTTCTTTCTGAGGGATAAGGCTTATCTATTTCCCTTGTTCATACTTCCTTTTAGGGTGTCCGGCGAACAGATAGGAAGGGGAAAGTGAAGATTTTTGGCAACTCTCCCCAAAAAATCCTCGAGCAAAACCACCTCGCTCAACATTTGCAGCTCAGCCGTGACCTTCCTGTCCCGCGGTGGCTCTCAGAGGGACGTGCCACGGAGCATTCCAGGACGTGCCCAGCTGCGAGGCCAGACCATGCCAGAAATGCTCAGGCAAGGAGCAGTGAGGCAGCAGGCTTGAAAGAGGATGAGAAAGAGCCTTGCCTGGGTGCAGAGCCAGGTCGGTGCCTCTGATTGCGTGTTAGATTGCAGCGCACCGAGCTGAAAACAAGAGCCCCAGGGCTTTTGAGGGCAGAGTTTTCCCGACACCTCTCAGTTACCCCTGGACTGGTTTTTGGTCTGTACCGTATTGCACCAAAGCTTCACAAGCTGCTTCTATTCTGATAAAGCTCCACTCGTTTGAGAGCTGCAGTGAAGAACAGGAGTAGCAACACAGGGATATGTTTGGAACTGCCTCTTCACAAGCCTCATCGCAGCTCGACGAGCTCCTGTTTCACTGATGGGGACACAGAGGGGTGGAGAAGAGGTTTCACAGGGGACTCCAGACAGGGTTTGGAGCATCTGCCCTCTCGCTGCAGCCAAGTCGATAGCCACCAAGAGCCATTATCCCTTTTGAGCCTCCAGGCTGTGACCTCCCTTCCCTGACCTCTCCCATGTTATACCGCTCAGATGAGGGAGCAGAGAGATGCCAGAGTTCAGGTGTTCAGTACTTTAGCTGTGCGTAGCTAAACAGGAGACACCTGGGGCAAAGGATGAAGATTCAGCTTCCTACGGCCTTGAGATGAGTGTCTGGTGGCTTCTGCTACCTCACCTACACGCTCCATGAGGGGGTAAAGAAGTACTGCAGCCCCAAGCCCAACACTTGAAGGTGAGCACCAACGTCACAGAGGTTGCTCTGAAGAAGAGGGATGGAGGAAACCTGCACATGACCACAGAGCAGAGCTGGGGAATGGCCCTTCCCTTCCCTCCCCTTCCTGTACTACCGATAAAGAGTGGTTTGAGGTATGCAGACCCCAGCTGGTAACAGAAGGCAGTGACATTATCATCACTATGCTTAGCAGCGCATCTGCAAATATGCTCTGAAATCCAGGTTGTTCACCTCCTCCTGGGAATTTCACCTACACAACCTGAATTATTTGGCTTGGATGTGCTCACAATCCCCCTTTCATTTTGCTGTAAATCCAGACCCTTCTTCACCAACATAATGCAACCTGATTTAGCTATGACATGCTTCATCCAGTGAGGAGGAAGGCAGCGCTGGTGCCTGGCAGCTTCACACCCTCCTCGCTCTCAGCAAAGCCCGCTCCTCAGCAGCGTTTCCGTGCCTCCTGGAGAGCTCCTCGGTGCTGATCTGAAGTTTGGATGCGGTGTTGTTTTTATATATAAATGACATTATGACAAATGATGAAGGATTAAATTACACTTCAATCAAATCAAGCCAAACCAGTAGGGATCGAGGTCCCAGTGGAAAGTATACATGGAGTTCCTCAGCTTCCTGATTTGAATGACTTTGTTCTTCTTCCAGAGAAAGGGGGGGGGGGGGAAAGAAGGAGAAGAGAGGGGAAAGGGAGAGGAGGGGGGGATTTGGCCTAAAATGAAACATTTTCCTTTTAAGATGAACATTTGAAAATGGCTGGGAGGAAAGAACTGAAACCCTGTAATGGCTGATACTGAAGAACAGCCTGGGACTTTTGCTTTTCGAGAACAGAAGCCAGGGAGAGAGCTGTGGTGTGAAAAAGGCAATGCTGTGTGCCTTGAAGGGGAAGGTGTTTGCAGCAGCCCATCTCCTGCAGACACTGAAAACCCCCTGCAAGGCACTAACCCAATTAGCTTTGCGAAGAGCTGTGCTGTGAAAAGGCAAAGGCACTGACAGTGGTTTTGGTAAAGGCTAAAGACAGCTTCACTCTGCCTTGCACTCCCATCAGAGTCACTTTATTATCTTTGTATTACCATGTCTCGCAAAGGTTGGCTCAAGAGCCTCTAGCTCTGCATCTCTGGCCAGCTAGAAAGCCTCCCTTAGCATCGTGCTGCTCCCAGCACTGTTGTGAACAACAGAACGCTTCTAAATTCTGCAGAAACAGTCATTCCATGAATGAGTCTGTCTGTAGAGAGACACACAGACCCATGGGCAGGCAGATACTGTGCTCCAGAATATGCATTAGGCACTTTGCTCCAGAGCTCGGGTTAAATACTACTCACTGCGTTGATTTCTGGGCGCAAATCTTGGGTATTGTGTCCAATAGATCCCATCAGTGAAGGTCCAAGCAAGTCAAGCAGAATACACCAGGGTCCAAGGAGACTTGATGGTTGCTCTATGAGACAACCATCAGGTTGACTTAACTGTGAGAGACTTTCCCCTCCTGCCTGCACGTGGTTATCTGCAGGTCATCCGTTAATCTGATGGAGTGATGGACAAGTTCCTCTCTATTTATAGGGCACTTTACATTATTCTGATCATAAAATGCATTGTCAGCCATGTGTGTACCTGCTAGAAGACCCTTTTCCAGTTCAGAAGTGATAACTTTAATCCTAACTGAAATTAAAGGCCAAAAGAACCCTTCGCCAGGGCTAGAATACTTCAATGCCACTTAAACTGGGCAAAGAATGAAGCCCACAGAAGCACACACATGCACACATGTCCACACATGTGCTCAGGCACACGCTCCGGCCTGCAGGATAAAAAGCAGGAGGTCATCCATCTCTTCCCAAAAGCCTTTTTGCTATGAATTCTCTCCCTGTAGTAATGGGCTTTGCAAAGTATTTTAAAGAATAACTTCAGCAGTAATTCCCAGGAAACCATTTGTTACCTATGGTTCACGTCCAATGTGTTCACATTACATCTCAACTTTCTGACACAGAAATCAAGGAGAACACTTGCAGAAATCAAGATCCAAATTGGTTCAGCCTCTGAGGATAATAAAGACTTAGAAATATGTATAAATTTAAGTGGTTTTGAATAAGGACAGCATTTCAAAAAGCAGCCGAATTGTTACTTTGAAATAAGCCATTATTTTCTGCTTTTTTAAATTCCAGTCTTTAATAGGGGATGAAATCCAGACTGCCAAGAACCGAGGAGAGTTTTTGATGCAAATGAAAAGCAGCATTTAAGAAGTGCAAGTATCCCATAATAGAGCCCACACCGAATCGCCAGCTCCCAGACCTGCCTGGAACATCCAAGGGTCCATCCAGCCCAGGAGCTCGGAGCAGGAGGGTTTAGAGGACGTGTCCTCTCAAGTGCTGACCTCAGGATTCACCTTCTTTCCCCTGGTGGGACCTCAGGGCTCACACCACAGCCCCGTCTTCAAACATCTCCAGTCAAAGAGCATCTAACCTGGGGTCAGACCCAGACACACAACATGGGCAGATGTTGCCATGGCAGGGAAGGGGTGGAAGGAGAGCTCCTGAAGTCTGCTTGGACTGGTTTGGTGATCCTACCCCTGCCCAGTGTCCCAGGGAAAGCTCTATGTTTCAGTGGGATTTATGGAAGAAAGCCTTTCTTTCCCCCGGTGCCACACTCAGAGAAAAACCTCTCCAAGGAAGCATCACTGGCATGAACGTGAGTAACTCACACAAGTTTAGGATCTTCATGCTCTAGACCATGCATGGACACCCACTCCTGGCAGTGGGCAGATCTCTGCAAAGCTTTGGTTGGTGGGTAAGAAGGGAAAGAAACAATATTTGGCTACGGTGCAGCTGAGAAGGCAGCAGCAGGACAGCAGGTCCTCTCTGTCCTCCCCATGCAGACAGAAGTGGAGCAGCACGATGCCTTCTTCACTCCCAGCCATGCCAAAGGGTCTCCTTTGGTTGCAGAGACACCCCTTCCTTGAGCTGGGAATGCAGAGCTTGCTCTGCTGAGGTACAGAGGAACTGGAGCGGTGGGGATGGGATGGCAGGCAGGGGATGAAGGCACATCCAGCCGAGGATGAGGCTGTCCCACATGCTTGGAGGCTGCCCCATGGTGCACATGCAGGAGGAAGATGGGGAACAGGGAGGAGACTGCTGCAGCAGAGCAGAGCACAATGGAAGAGCATCAGCAGAGTGAAAACCTGGACAAAAGGCCCAATTACCTGTCCTGCCACAAACAAACAGCCCCTCGTCTGGCTCTGCCAGAGAAAGAAAAGGGCCACAGGATTGGAGGGCTCAACCTAAGCCATGTACATCTATTTAACAAGAAAACTCATTGATAAGCAAACCACCTGATGCTTGCACAGCAGCAAAGAAAACACCTGGTTCTGCCTGTGGGTTGATAAGCCAATATCTTTAATCTTTCCTTTTTTTTCCCTCTTGATGACTGAAGTACACACTCTGTGCGGCCCTATGCTCCAGCCACATTGGTAATAGTAACAAAGCTTTGATGTCCCCCTCATTCAACAGAATGTTGTTTAGTTCAAAGCGAAGAACAGAGGCAATTCTTTGCTTTTAAATTATTAGCTCCCTAAGTCTTCTGTAATGATATAGTTTGACTGAAGTGTGCAGTTTATTAACTACATAAAGACGATATTATTAGAGCGGAGAAAGGCAGCCGAAAGTTTTGCCTTTCAGCTCAGCAGCAGGGGTTTTTGATACTTTGATCTCAATCAATGCTAAATGTCTTTGTGAGATAGAGGGAGCAGCAGAAATTACCTTTGGCACCATGACTACATCAATTATTTAGTTCTTTTTCTTAAAAATTAAAGTGTTCTTCAACTTTTACCCCAATTTTTTTCCTCTTTTTTTTTTATTCCCTTCCCTTCAGTTGATGGGGGGAAAATGGGAAAAAAAAGCTGCCTGGATGAAGCCTGGCTGTGAACATTAATAACAATCCCACCGGCCTGTCCCAGCCCTGGTCTGGAAGGGTCTGCTCCAGGCGAGGAGATGGATTCATGTGAACAACAGCAGCAAAAGGGTAGCTTGGGGTAATGTGCTGTTTAACCAAATGACTGCACAGGTTGTGCTTGCAAATCTGTATCCAGCCTAATTCCTTTTAATTTGGTCTTTTCCAATACTGCTGGCACGAATTCAGCTGGAAAAATGGGACACCTGATTGAAACCAAAGGGTTGCTCTAAGCAGGATTTAAAGTGTTGGTGTTTATTAAAGTTTAGGAGCAAGAATGAGGCAGCTCTACCTTCGATGACAACGAGAATGAACTGAGATGTCCTAAGGGTTAAAGCAAAGAGCACTGTACCTGGAGCTGCAGCTACACACTACACACTGGGTGCACTAACTCCCGTTAAAGCCACTGGTGCCAGGTAATCCCACCCATGTATAAGCTGTCATATACAGAAGTCGTGTCCACTCTTGAGTTAGTCCCCTAGAGCCAGCGGAGGGAATAAACCACTTCCAGAGGTGATTCATCCCAAGTGGGGGGACTGATTCCTCCCCTGGGAACAAAGGGAATCCATCATGATGGGACTAGAGGTGAGCCAGGATAATGCAGCTCAGTGCTTCTGACGGATGGCAGAAATGGGTAGATACGCTGGGGGAATATGTGTTCTTTCACTACTCAGGGCAGAGCCGAGGCTGCTGGCCAGGGAGCAGAGCCAAGGGAGGAGGTATTCCTGCAATTCTGGGGACAGAAGCTGGTGGCTGGGCTTCAGTGCTGTGGTGAACCAGAGTGTGTTAGAAACCACTGGGACCAGAACCCTGGGGGGGAACGGCAGCAGCAGGACCATGGCAGTGCTGAGGAACCAGCCTGAGCACGCTGCAGCTCGAGGATTTAAAACAGTGTCCTTTGGCCAGAGACATTTGTTTTGTGAGTGAGAAATAAGAGAGGTCTTTGCAGCGACGTTGAAGCGTGAACTGTGGTAACTTCGATACATTTATATGTAGAACGTGCTGGAGAACAACATAATTCTGTTTTCATGGTGATCAAAGTTTTGCAAGAGGGAGGACTCGAGACAGTGTGCTAAGCTGCTATGGCAACACGAATTTTAAGAAGTAAACTGACTTGCAAGAGCTTATCTCTTCCTCTTTAGTGCAGTGCAGAACACACCAGGGAACCTCTGCCCTCAAAGGGATCCTGTGAGGTGCTCACCTCTGGGCCAGGCGCAGTGCGGAATGCATAAAACATAGCCCCTGTGGCAAGGGGAAAATCATCCTGGTGACTGGGTTCCTCCTGCATCCCCGAGGCTGCCGCACCCCAAAAAGCCAAGTCACGATGACTCTTTCGTCATGTATTTATCATAACTCAGGTCTTCAGATGCTGGGGTGAATGTACCATGAACCACTTCAGTTCGACTGACATCTTACTGTGGACCCGAGAAGGATGTAATGTGATGCAGCCCCTGCACAGGGGTGAATTCCTCCCCCAGAGCACCGTTTCCAAGAGCATCATGACGTGGGCTCAGTTTACATCTCGGCTTTCAAGCCACCCTCTCCAAATGTGAAGGCAGCGGTGTCAGGAACGCTTCTGACAGCTCCTTTCACATGGGGATGCTGTGGAGAGCTGTCATGCTCTGAGTCAGCTGTTCTGCCATGGCTGGCATTTGAGGCAGGAAGAGCCTGCTCGCGGAGCTATCCCAACCACGCCGCCTGCCAAAACCACACTGGGAATCTCATGGGAACGAGCCCTCTCCTGAGCCAGCTGGTACTTCCTGCTCCTGAGGCCTGATCCTGCTGGATGCTGAGCATTCTTTGTTCCATTTTTAAATTAATGAGACTTGAGCAATGCGCGGGCCAAGACTTCAGAGGAGAAACGGGCCCTCGGTGCTTTTGGCACTCGGGCTGCATGTCCCAGCTGGAGAGGGGAGGAGAGAGTGAAATGTCAGACTTGAAGGGAGATTTGAGGGATGCCGATCGCCTGGAAAACACATCTCTAATCGGGATGCTTTAACGGGGCTGGCCATGCCCCTGCACCCTCCTCTCCACCCTGCAGACCAGGAGCAGCGTGGTGTGTACCGCACGGCAGGACCACAGCTCAGCAGTGCAGCCGGAGCAGGGTCACCCCAACGCTGCCACAACCCATGCAGGGATCCACCTCCTGCCCCTCGCTCCAGCAAGAGGCTCAGTGAGGTTCACTGCACGGGACTCGCTCCCATCCTATCCCAACAGTGTCCCCTTGAGGTTGATGGCTGAGGCAGCCTGGGAAGAGCCCTCAGAGAGGTTTGAGGAACCTCAGAAGCTGGTCTTGCGTTTCAGGCTGGTTCAGCGCTGCAGGGCGAGCACTGACATGAATCCCATGGATCAGCCTGAGCCTGAGGAAAGGACACTGGAGGAGCCCATCCCAGTGTGGGGTGTGGGACCTCCCCGGGTGGGATTGGAGCTCCTTGTCGAACCACACGGCTAATGCAGCATCTTCCTTCCAAGTTCATTCAAACAATATCCGAAGTTCAACCGTTGCAGCCCCTCCTGCTGCACATCAGCTCAGAGCTGGAGCACGGGAAGCTCTTCCAGCGCGGGTGAGCTGGAGCAGGACCACGGCTGCTCTGCGGGTCTGTGCCAGCCACAAGGAGCAGTGGGATGCAGGATAGAAGAGCGCTGTGGCGAGGGCACGGGGCTTCCTGCTGCTGCTGGAGTCTCCTTTCTTCTGTCAGGCGAGCAGCAGGGAGTTTGCTGAGAAACTGCCCCCGGGGAGCGAGCACTTTTTCCAGTCATTAACCTTACACATCCCTCGCATTATCGGAATACCTCGGATGTCGAAGTTGCTGCAGTGAGCTAATTCCTCCAGGTGACTGCAGGCAGCGTTCAATGGGCTCCTGCACAGCGAGGGGATTTGAGCTGAAAGCCCTCCCGACTCCACATGCCAGGCCCGCAGCGGGGGTGACATCCTCAGATGTCACCGTGTGCGCACAGCGCAGTGGCACAGGCACCCGGGGCCTCCGGAGCAGCGGGTTTCCTGCAGGGATCTGGGATGAAGGGAAATGGAAGGGAATCGAGGCACGGGATGGAGATGGATGACACAGAGGAAAAAGCTATAGGAGTCCTCAAGGTGAAAGATATCGGGGAAAAAAAGCAGTGCCCTGAAGGGACAGATGTTGGGAACCGCCAGTGCTGGCCTCTGGGATGTGTATGTACCTGTCTGGATGTGATTGCATCAGGGTTTCCAGGCTCTGGATCTGGGATCCTGAAGTGCTTCCTCTGGTTTAGAAGACGAGCATGAGGCCAAGGCATTATTTGATTCCTTGGCAAGGATGGGGAGACCTTCACAGTCCATTCCCCAAGGAGCAGAACATGCCACCAGAGAGCACGAGCTTTCCATCCCAGAGGTGTTTCTACAACCCCTCCATGCCGCTCTGCAGTGAAGGAAGTGCCACCGCTCAGTGGGGCTCCTGTGTCCATGGAACACGACCCACATCCCATCCCCAGACACACGCTGCTGATGCACAGCCACTGTTGGCTTCTGGAGTGGAGGGGAAGGAGGTGCACAAGGGGAACCCCAAACCAACAAGAGCAACATTAATAGTAGGATAGCTCTTATAATATGTACATAATATTAAATATAATATTATTAACTCTTACACATCACAAAGTTTTCCTGTCATGTTTCCTGGATTATACATCACCAGTATCCTGTCAGGAGCAGCTGAGTAACAATATTAACAGAAACAATCACAGAAGACACCACATATGTCTCTCCTCAGCAATAGGTGGCCACCACTAGTGACTGCCAGAGCAGAACCAGATCCTTCCAACCAAGCAAAGCCAGTAAAAGCAAACACACATTCGGACAAGAGAAGCATCATGGGCAGTTGTCATCCTTTGCTTTGGGGTGCTGTATCCTTCTGCTCCCCTGGGAAAGAGTCTTTGGAAACAGAAACTGCCCTGTGATTAGAAATGTCATCCCAAACCTGGGGGAAATAGGGACCACTCACCATGTGTGAGGAGAGTCTTTAAATGCCGCAGCCGAAGTCAGCGTGATGAACCACATCAGCCACACAGGCAAAGCTCCACTTACAATTAGAAAGTACAAAACAGCAACACCAGAAGACACATAAATCCACAGGCCACGTGAATCTACAGAATAACGACCCATATCACACACAGGAAACCCCTCCACGCTTGAACAAAACCCCATCTTCAAACACTGACACGACATAAGGAAAGCACCAGTCTAACACTCCTGATAACAACACAGGTAAAGACTGGCAATGCATCAGCCTGCATTGGAGAGACCCAAAACACCAACATGGATTTGGTCTGGATCTTCCCAGGTGTTCAAGTCATGGTTCCAAACCCATCCTGGCACTGAGAGGCCACAGAAGGGCTGGAGCTAATGCAGAAGCGCTCTGGAGCCTTTGCCCTCCTCCTGCACTGCTTGCTCTTTGGGATCATTTTTGGTTTGGATTAAGGAATGCCATTCAGTACGCAGCTGCTTTTACTGCATTTTCTCCAGCAATCAGCTGCCTCTGAATGAACTTGCTTTGACATTAAAAAAGCATTATTAATAATAAGAGGTGGACCCAAGCTGGGCACACAAACATGCCCCAATCTTGGCACTGAAGTCTAAGTCCTCCTCTGAAGAATGCCTGCGAGCTCTGCTCCAGCTGTGCTGTGTACAGTGTGCTGACACCTCATGGCCAAGCAAGTAATTCAGATAAGACACCATTTCTCAGGATATATATATACACATACATTCTCCATCTGCTATAAGGCAAGAAATGAGGTTCATTTATCAAGAGGTTTGTAATGAATAGATCTGAATATAGCAAAGATAGGAAAGAAAACCAGTCCAGAAATGCTTCACATTCTTGAGTTACAAACAGATGAGTGCACTAGGGTCCATTATTCATAGCTGTGGTAGTCTGAGCTTCCTTGATGCTGAAGGATGGCTCTAACGCACTTCTTCATCGGCATGGCCCATATACTGAGCCATAGGTGGCAAACCTTGTGGTGTCTGGGCTGTGTGTTACCCGGCTCTCCCCTCTTCCATGGGGCTCTCCCAAGGGCAGATCACCTCCTTCACAGAGCCCTTCCGAGCCCGGGGGTGGTTGTTCTCTCCCTCCTCGGAGTCTATGGGGTGGATTTGGCTCTCTAAAGGAGCATCCGTTTTAATCTGGAAGAAGCTGTGTTGTGAAGTAAAGACTCATCACGCGCAGGGCACTGTTGGATGTGCAGAGACAGCGAACATGCAGCACGGAGCCCAGCTTTGAGTTTTACACTGCCCAAACCCCAAATCTCGAAGCCAAACTCCTGGACACGTGCTGCTGGTGCTTCCACGGAGGTGGAAAATGAAGGAAATGGGCAGTCCCACCCCTTTGAAGGTAAAGTGCGGGGTGATACAGCTCCAGCACAGCCGGAGCACAGAGCCGGGTGGAGAAGGAGCCTTCAGATTTGTGCTTTGGAATTTATGATGTGGACTCATGCACTTATAATGTGGCCGGCAGCAGAGATGGGTTAAAAGGGGGTGAGGACACGTTGCTCTTAGTGAGGGACATGGCCAGCGTTTGCTTGACTAACGTGAGGCAGGAGCAGAGCAGGAGCCTGCGCCTGGCAGCCGCCATCACACACAGCCCCAGAGCAGGCAGACATGGGGAGGCAGTGACAGCTGACTGGAATATAGAGCATGGAATGGTTTGGGTTGGAAAAGATGCTTAAGATCACCCAGTTCCAACCCCTGTCACGGGCAGGGACACCTTCCACTATAGCAGGTTGCTCCAAGCCCCTGTGTCCAACCTGGCCTTGAACACTGCCAGGGATGGGGCAGCCACAGCTTCTCTGGGCACCCTGTGCCAGCGCCTCAGCACCCTCACAGGGAAGAGCTTCTGCCTAAGATCCCATCTCAATCCAGTTAAGCACAATTCCCACTTTCCCAGGCTCAGCACATCCCATTTTATCCCGGCTAACACCAAACCAAAATGGCGCCGGCGACAAGCCCCTCATGAGGCGTCCATGTGCCCGCGCGGCACTTACCTGCTCACAGCCCTGGTGTCCGCCCGCAGCCGCCGCTCCCGCCCGCCCAGCGGCTGCACCTTCCCGTGGGACACGACCGAGCACTTGGGTGACATTGTGGTGAAGACGGGCGAGCTCCAGCAGCCGCGCCTCAGGAACCGGCCCAAGGACATGGCTGCCGTGCGGGGCCTCCCAGCGCCGGAGGGGAAGGGGCCGGGGCTGGGGCCGGCCCCCTCAGTGCTGCCCAAGGCCACAGTGATGGGCGAGGGGCAGGCGGTGCCATGGGGCTGGCTGGCTGGGGATGGTGGGGCGCTGGTGCCGGTGTAGACAGGCTGGTGAGGGGCTGGGGAGGCACGGTGCCATGGCTGCGGGGAGGAAGAGGAGAGAGGCTCGGTCAGGCTCAAGGTGGTACATTAATGGCTGGTGTCCCCATATGGCTCCCTCAGGAGAAGCCCGCTCCTCCTTTGGAGAAGGGCTGGGTGCTGCTGGTGCTGCCCGGGCTCAGCTGGGAGGCAAAGCAAGCCAAACCTGGGCTGATATCCCCCTCTCCTGCAGCTCCATCTCACATCCCATTCCCTGCTCTCCCACAGCCAGAGGTGTCACAATTTGCCCATGGAAAGCAACAGGGTCATTGCTACCAGCCTCAACCTCCAACTCCAACAGGGCAGTTGATGGTCTTTAAGGTCCCTTCCAACCCAAACCAGTCTATGGTTCTATGACAGATCCATCCCCATTCCTGGGATGCAGCGGGAGACACCAGCTTGTCTCATCCCTCACAACTATTAGCCCCAGGCATGGAGAAGTCTGTTATCCCAAGAATGTGAGCTTGGCTGTGAACAGCATAACCCTGTCACACTCCAGCACCAATGTGCTGGCTGCTGTGATGGCCAAGAAATAGGGCACTGGGCTGCAAACCCTGGTGACTGGTAGGACAAGAAGCCCCAATGTCCCTGGCTGGTGCTGTGAAGGCTCCAGCTCAGCTAGTTCAGCCCTCAACACAAGCCCAGCACAGGTTTATCAGCAGAGGACATGCTGCATGATGGGGTTCCCCACGTATTTCCCAAGGACTCACTCCCAGCAGAAGTTAAATACAGCTCAAGTGTCCAAAGAGAAGAGCTGAGAGCAGAGGCACATACAGAAAACAGATACACACATGAGACAGATGACACCGTGAAGGATGAACACACCGAGACCAGACAGAGAAGGATGACAACTTGGTTCCTTTTCTCATTTTCTACATTTATTTTTATTAGACAGATGAATGCATGGAAGCAATGGCCAAGAAACAACACAACATATTGCTCTGATTTCCAGTGGAAACAAACAACTTCTTGGCTGGCACAAAATGAAGTTCAGTTTGTACCGTGGTCACACTTTGTACCAGGCGACCTTCCTCTTCAGGGACCAAGCAGTGAGGACGAGGAGCACACTGGGTCGTGCCAGCTTACTCACTGTGTAAGCAGAACAGGGCCAGCTTCTGCCTGCCAGTGTGGGGCTGGTGTTCCACAAGCACAGTGACCCCAGAACGTGCTGCATTAACCCGTGCCAGGGGCACAGCAATGCGAAGCTGAGACGATGAAAAACCAGAGAAAGGAATGGATAGAGAGAACATAAAAAGCGAAGCTGCAGACAAAAATAGGAGTAGAATCAGAGGGACTGACTGGAACACACGGATTTGTTATTTATTATTTATACCTTGACTTGATCTTCCACATGTTCCTACACACTGGCAATCCCAACATGCTCAGTGCTCCACGTTATACAAACTGTATAGCTCATCACATGCAAGTAGCTTTGGACCAAGCTCTTGAGTGTCTTTCAGTGCTCTTATGTCAAGGTAGGTTGATGGTGCTCAGTGCCTGATGTAAAAAAGCCTTGTGGTTTTAAGCAGAATTTAACATGAATTCCAGCCTGAGCTGCTCACCCTCACAGCATTGCACAATTTGCCCCTGCTTCCAGCAGGAATAAGAGCAGACTTAGCAAGCAGACTTTGACATCAGGGCAAAGAGACTCACACGACTTGGTTTCAATTCCTCTAAGAAGGTTTATCACGGTGGGGCTAAGGGAGGTCACGAGAATCTCCCCAGCTCAGCTGCAAAGAGCCCAGTGCTGCAGTGACACCAGATCAGAGCATGGAACCCTGATTCTGCCTCTGATAACACACAGGGGAGGGGAAGAATCTGTCCAAAGCTGAGCTATCACCTCCCTACAGCCCTGTTCACAAAGGGCTGGGCTGCACCACCCTGGTGCCTGAGGGCTCCCACTCACATCCAGCTTTCTCCATCTCCCATTTCCTACAAAATCATGCCAGTAGTAAAACCAGATGAATAATATGAACTAAAGAAGCTTCTCAGGCCTCAGGGCTTCCCACCCAGTCCCGCTGCTTCCCCTAAATTCCAACAAACAAGGAAGCTTTTATACTGCCCCCAATTCCCTTTAGTGGGCTTTGCAGGAAGCTTCCCCACTTCTGGTAATTCAGGCCTGGTCCAGACATGCCGGGATTTCCCAGTAGAGCCTGGAATCTCCCTGAGCTCTTTAGCACTAAGGTAGCATTTTAGGTTGCCTCATTCTAAAGAGCAAAAGAGACAGAGCGAAAAAACTCCCTACTTAAAGTCGAAATCAGCTTTTAACACCTCTACCCTGGTTGAACTGGAACTACCTCCTGTTAACAGTGGAAAACAGAAGAGCAGGAAAAAGACAAGACAAGATGTAGGAAGGATTTGATAACAGAAACACAAAGCCAGTGCTGTATCTCTCAAGCCCTCCTGTGGAGGTGTGCAGAGCCCTCTTGCCAGAGATGGGCTCTCCATACCTGCACACTGAGCTCATCGTATGGGGAGTCACAGGGAGAGCTGAGCTTTCTGCTCATCACCTCCAACATGCTGGGGGGGACCTGGGAGTGCCACTGAAATTCAACTAAACCCTCAGAAATGCTCATCCTACCTTCTCACATGGAGTTTACCCCACTCCTCTGCCTGTGGCTCCACTGCACTGGCTGGGAGGTGTGGGATACTGGAAGCAAGGGATGCACTCCTCTCAGAGGGAGCCAGGATGCACCCCTTGGGAAGGTGCACATCCCCCTGGGAGGATGGATGCCAGCCCAGACAAGCTCTGACACGGGCCACCTCGCCCTGCTCCCTGCAGCATCATCCACCTCTGCTCCCAGGAAGGCTGCTTTGAACCCAAAGGATTGGGATGACAGAGCTTTACTCTGCCTTGTGCCATCCCACCTCCTGGAGCAGCAGGAAGCAGGGAGAGGCAGCCGGGCTGCCCAACCCGGGGGGGTCTCAGGGCAGCCAGGAGGCATCTCCCCCCCGAGGTGTGCGGGGATGTGCCTGCATCCCGAGTCTGGCACAGCCATCGGCCTGGCTCTGCCATGCCTGGGAAGTGACATCTGCTGCTCCAGAAGCCATGGCAACGTGCAGGAAGCAGGCTGCTGGCAGAGCCGGCCTGGGAAAGCTAAAGCAGCACTGACACCTTCAGGAGGGGGAGACGAAGCTCAACGCCAGCCTCGGCTTGTCTTTTCCCTGCGCTGTGCCCTGCTCAGAGCCTACTTGGGAGGTTCCGCCTTGAGCTGGCTCCTGCGATCCAGCTTGCTCATGACCTGCGTGATGTCCACGGTCGTGGCGGCTTCTCTGGCTTTGGCCTCTTCCTCCTGCTGCCTCAGGATGATGGGGCTGGGGCTGGAGCGGAGCGTGCGGCGGCCGAACAGGAAAGGGGAGCTGGGCAGAGAGAGAAAGCAGCAGGATGTTACTGGAAAGAAGGGCATCAAAACCTCACCCCTGGTAAACTAACCTACCAGGAGGGCCAGCTCAGAGCCAGAGATGTGCCACTGTCACCCACACAACCACAAAGAGGTGCAAATGTGGATGAGGTGGTTTAAAGGACTCAGTGCCACACATCAGCCACAGAAGTGCCTAAAGCACAAAGGCAGCCCTGGGCCTGATCCTCCCGAGTGACCCCAGGGCCAGGAGGTGGCTGGAACATTACTCACTTCTGTTGTAAGTGTTTGCACACAACACTCAGTGTGAAGCCAAACAACTGCCATCAGTGGCATTTATCTAGTGCCCTCAGTAAGATCAAGACAGGGACCAGTCTGGGTGTTTCTGGTGTCTGTGATACCCCCAAAACCCACCTGCTACTGCTTCAGCAAAGCCATTACCAGCAGCAGTGGAAACAAGTGTGAAGCCACCTCTGGACGAGGCATCAGCTCTTTAGTTGAACCAGGATGCTGAGCATTGAGCGTCCAGAGCAAGCACTGACCAACACAAAGGTAGTCACCAGGATCAACCAGCAACCGTGTGACGTGTGGCTCAGGGAAAAGCTAACCAAACCCAGGCAAGTCAGCAGGGAGGGTTTTTCTACTGCCTTGAAAATGGGCTTTAGATGAAACAATAGTGTGAAAGTCCATGATTCCTGTTTCTCACTTGCTGGGCTGACGAGTGGA
Source organism: Strigops habroptila (assembly GCF_004027225.2). Classification (NCBI taxonomy): domain Eukaryota; kingdom Metazoa; phylum Chordata; class Aves; order Psittaciformes; family Psittacidae; genus Strigops; species Strigops habroptila. The sequence goes on from NC_044290.2 coordinate 10,060,683, forward strand.
AGAGGAACAGAGAAAGCAGCACACTGCCCAGTCTGCCTCTGACATCGCACGCTCAGCTGAAAGAAGCAACTGCAGCTCAAATAGGCTAAATTTGCTGCACAGCCTTCATTTTAATTGGGGAAAAAGCCATTTCAAGCCTCTTCTATTGCCACCTACCTCGTGCCAATAGTCACAAGTAAGATGCTGTCTGTCCCTATGTGGCTGCCTGTCACTTTTGCTTCACAAGGGATAAGAGGCTTTGTCCAGGCAGAGCTGAGCAGAACCCATGGAGGATCCTGCACTGGATGTGTGTCTCCTGTGAATGCCTCATGGGTGGGAGCTTTCCTATGCCCAGCACCCAGTGCTCTCTCCTTCCACCCAGGAAAAGACCCATGATCCATTCAACCATCACAGCCTTTCCAAACAGACCCAACAGAGAAGGCAGCCAAGCGATCACCAAGTCAGTGCTGACTGCACACAAGGCACTTCCAAAGGGCTCACAAACAAACAGCATCATCACTTTCAAAGCAAGGCACCTTAGTGAAAAATCTTATTTAATTAAGCAAACATCTAAATCACAGTAATTTTGCTGCTACTCAGGCTTTTCCTACCCTTGCTACAAGAAGAAAATCAAACCCCACAATTACATCCAATTTCACTTGCCTTTTTTTGACAGTCTGTTGTGGCACAACAGCCTTGGCCAGCATTTCCTTGTATACTGGAGACTTTAAATAGCGGCCATAGGAGTCCTACTGGGAGAAAAAGAGACAAACTGGTAGTTATGGGCTGCAAACACCCTTATTAAAATCACCACCAAATACAGCTGCTCAGGAGCCAGGGAGGCTGGGAACTGGATCATCCCCCCCAGCAGCCCAAGGGACTTTGCATCTTTCAGGCCAATGTAGCTGTTTCAACCAATACCCTTTCATCTCGGTGTAAAATTCCCAGGATTTTCCATCTCACAGTAAAGCTTCTCAGGTAAGAGCCAGACCAAAAGGTCTGAACTGAGCTTAGCCCAGGCCAGCAGTGTCTGATTATGCTCTTGGTACAAAACTCATGCAGTTCTATCAATCACAATTGCTACTACCTTTCCCATCCACTGTTGAAATCCAGTTGGATGCAAGCATTGGAATACCTGCTGTGTACAGAGATACACAAAGTGGCACTAAGTGAAGTTAAAAGATTTGTTCAGGCTTTGAATGAGCTGGTACCAAGCTGGTGTTAGAAAGCTGGGTTCCAGCAGACCCCTGATGTCCACCACCCTGGGGACACGCTGCCTTAGAGGGAAGCAGCAGCTAAACACAAAGACCTGAACCAGTGCTGCTTAAGTCAGCAAATTTGGGGGATTTTCAAACAAAGGCCACTTGAAAGTGACAGTTTATAGCACACAAAGGCATGGAAAGGCCCCGAGGACTGGAATCCCCCTAAGGCTTTGGAAACAAGCAACAAACCTTTTTCATCAGCATGTAAATGTGGGTCTGAGCAGCATCTAAAACATAACGATGAGGGTGCTTGAGGCCTTTGACCGTGATGCCCATTGTTGTGCCGTCAATGTTAATCCAGCGCCTTGCTCCTGGAGCCAGGAAGAGCCTGCGAGGAGCAGAATCAGCAGTGCCATTAACAACGGGAGAATGCCTGGAGATTCCTCTGTCTATGCCCAAAGGAAAAGCCCCTTCAGCTGCCCACTGCAATTTGCTGTCTGGACATGCAGCCACTTCCTCTTGCACTATTAACACACAATATAAACCAACTTCTAGTCCACTAGAAGCAAAAAGGGCCTGGAAGCCACGAGATCTTTACTGTTCCACACCTCTGTTCAAATTACACGCTAAGACCTAAATGTAATAGTGGAGAACAGAGAAGAAAAGTAACTATAAAACAAAACAATCGTTATGCTTTCGTCTTCGAAAGCTCCTTTCCTTCATGGGGACACAGGACAGCCACATCTGATGACAGCTTACAAAGACAAGTCTCAGGGATAAGCCATTTGGAGGATGACAGGGTGTGGAAGAAGGTGATGGGACTCAGGTACGAAGAGTTTAAGAATGCAAAATTATCACACTCACTTGTAAATCTCTTCTGCTTTCTCTTTGACCTTGGCTTGGTCTCCGTACTTGAGATCCTCGCAGGCTTCCCAGAAACTCAGATTCTCTCCTGCATAACAAGGACACATTCAGCAGAGAGCGAGACTGAGGAAAACACAATCCATCCCATTTATCAACTCCTAAACTGACTTCGTTTGGCTCAGTGTGTGTTGGTCCCAATTCAGCCTCTCCAATTCTAACAGCCACCTTGAAAATCCCCTTGGGACTGAAGGAGGAAAACCTCTTTCCCCTGCTCCAGTGCTTGTGAATCCAGCCAGTTCCAGCCTGGGAGCAGCCCCTTGCGACAGGGAGAGCCCTGGGCTGTATTTTGTGTCCTGTGCCACTAGATGGTATTGCACGCACTGCCTGCACAGTGCCGCCAAAGCCACTTCTGCCTTTACTTAGTGACTTTGTGGTTGTCTCCATTCACACCACCCACTGCAGTGCTCTCTCTCAGCTGTGTGGGGACAGGGCACAGGCACAGCAGACCCACCGCTGAATTCCTTCTTCAGGAAGAGCTGGAAGTTCTGCCGACCTTTGGGGTCTTGTATCAGCTCACTGAAGTTGAAGGCCCATCGCTCCACACGCATCCTGGTGGGGATTTCCACTCTGCAAGGGGTTGAAAACAAACAGCTCTGCCAGTTGCATGCAGCACATCTAATTGCAAGATTAATTAAAACCAAAATGCCCTTTGCTGGAATGCCAAGGGAATGCTCAGCACTCTCTCTTTTCCAGCATGCTGTAATGAGCTCCCAAAGTCAGCCCACTAAGCTCTAATTAAACAACTTGGTACACAGTGGGATGAGGATTTGACTTGGGCTTTTGCTACTCTCCCAGTGACAACCCAGCTTTGCCCGAGGTCTGACTCAGCCCCATTCTGGAGGAGGCACTGGTTAATGCCCAAAGCTTTGCTTCTCACAAAGGCATTCTGTGAAGATATCCTTTGGGGCTGTCTAATGGGATATTATCATTCTAACGGGATTGCTGGGCTCAAATGAGAACCATAATATGTTGTATGCTTCCAGCCCAGAGATGCCAATCTCTAAATAGCAAATATTATCTGAAGGGAAAACCACGGGAGACCTCAGAGAGGGGATGGACTGCCAGGATGTGCCTCCAGCTCTCTCCTAAGCAGCAGCCTGAGGTGTGTGCAAAGACCAAGGCTCAGGAGTTGAACCCTGAATTGCTGCACCAGTGGCAGCACCTCATTTAGCACCTAATGCTAAACTAAGTGCTATACCTGAGTGTAACTTATTCCATTCCTGTGCTGGTAAAAGTGGACTTTGCTCACCCAAAAGGAGGATTTAGACCCTCAGCAGGGGGTGAGGGCTCCCATCATCAGTTTAGGAATTTCTGTAATGTTAAAGAAGACTTCACTTGAAGAAGATGATGCTCAAAGTTCAGCACGGAGCATTCCCAAGGGATGGCTTCTTTAGAATGACCAAACTAGGTCAGAAAGGGAATGCTTTCCTGCTCATGGTCAGAGACCAGGTATCATAATGAAATCAGTGGTTCCATTTTCTGATTTCTATCAGCATAAAGGTCCATGTAAACCACAAGCTGGCAAAAGAACACCAATACATACAGCTTTGCATTGAGATCCCAGAACTCGGGGTCGTCTGTTAGCCAGGGGTTGCTGGGGAGACATCCGGACAGGATGGGATCATTGGAGAGGAACTGCTCCGAGTACTTCACAAGCCTGCAAGTAAACCCAACAAAATCAAGTATTCATTTGCAGGCAGAAGTGCAGCCAGCCCCACTGCAACCAAATGAACAGACACCTTCAGAGGTGCAGCCCTGCCAGCACGGGCATCTGCAGTGTGGCCCCTGCCTCGCTAGAGAAAGTGATTCATTAGCTCAGTTAATCTTTTCCACTTCCCAAAGGTGGGAATCTCCTGCTTGTCTTTCCAAGCAGTGATTTTGCCAGTTCAAGCGCAGGGAGATACAGGACTCTCTTCCATCACCTCCTTTTGCCCCCACATGACTTCTGTCCCCTTCTCCAGCCAACTGGCAAAGCCTGGATGCTGTGCCACACATCACAGAGAGGAAAGTGCCAGAGAAGAGGAGAGCAAGCATTGGATTTGCTCAGGTGGGTTCTCTGCAGCCTTCCCATGGGAGCTCCAGGATTAGTGAAGGAATGCTGAGGGCAAATCCCAGCTTCTCTTTCCTCTGCTCACCTACAGCACAGCTCATTCCTCTGCAAATCACTCTGAGGGCTTGGCACAAAGCAGAAATGTCTCTGTCCTAGCAGGATCCAGACAAACACTTCTCCCACCTTCGAAGTTGGCCAGACTTGTAATTACAGCCCATTTCACTGACGTGCTGGGATTTCAGCTTTCTCCTTTCTTCAGTCTTGAAAAACTCATCTGGTTTCTGCATTTAAAATTCCTTCCAGGCCAAACTGCTTTCATGTGCTCAGAGCTGGAGTGCACTGTCCAAGGGCCTGTTGCTAACAAGCACCTTGGCATCCATCCTGCATTGTATGGTGCTGCTGCACAATGCATACCACAGGTTTGGCTCAGACCTGCTCGATCCTATCTTCTCACTGGAAATGCCAAGACATCCAGCACCTGCATAATTCCCTCCAATCCATATATGCGAATCAGCCTACAAATCTAAACTTGTCAACACAGGTCTCATTGCCCTGTCCTTTCAATGATTAGTGCTTTGCAGCCCCTCCTCAATCAATGCAGTGCCCTGACGTGTGCACACTGATGCTCGCAGCCTCATCAATCACAATTTGATTTGGACCCAATCCTGCAGCTGAGCTGGAGATCCAGATTTCCTGGGGATTTGTTGATCTAGGTGATAGGCGTTATCCCATCAGAGGACTAGAACGAATGAGTGAAAAGCTCCATTGCCAAACAGTCAAGCACCATAAACGTCCTGGAAGGCAGCCAGGCATTCCCAGCTCCAGCTCACAGCTTGGAAAATTGAGGCAGGAGAGTTTGAAGTGAGCTGGGAGTCAGTGGCAGATGAGATGCTGGTGCCTTTGAGTCATGGTTCTCTTCCTCCCATTCCACTCATCCATGACTATCGTCTCCCAGGGAACAGGCCTGAGCTCCTTGTGTATCTCAGGTTCTATATGAACCTCTGGGTGGCAATGGCAGTGTAGAACAGGCTGGTGTATGGGCTCTGGGCAAGCACATGATTGCAGGTAAGAAAAGCCTGCGGCAAACACCCTGTGTGCCAGGGCTGGGTCCTTGCACTTCATTGGCTTCATCAAGAACCTGAGCAGGAAACACACTGAGAAGAGGGATTGCCAATTCACTGCTTGGATGCTCATGCAGAAGTGTGTGTTCCTTCACAATACAGGATAACCAGAGACTTCCCCAGCTCTGCTGCCTTCTGGTGAGCATCACCATTGAGCAAGAACACTCCCTGGGGCTGAATCCAGCCCAGCAGGCTGGGCACCAGGGACGTGAGGGTCAGTGTGACCCCGCTGGTTACTCATCCTGCATCCTCACAAGGCAGCCTCCACACAGCTGCCTTTCCACACTGCAGAGGTCCCAGGCATCGTGACCCAGTCCCAACCAGTGTGAACATCTCTTGGTTCAGAGGGAATCTCACCTGAGAGGCTGGCACTGCTCCGCAGACACTCCTAGCAAAGCTCTCCTCAGCTCCAAGGGAGCCTCTTCATCCTGACTGGGGCTGATCCCTCCTCTCCTTGTGCCTCCTGGCACAGGCAACACAGCCCAGACAGCACAAACAACACTGTGTGAGGCCACCACATGGATTCCCCTGCCTGAATCACCAGGCAGCTTCATCATCTCATTAGGAGATAAGTGCTGAAGACTAATTAATGTGTGGACAGAAGGAAATCAGGACTTACCCTCCAAGAGAGACGGAAGATTTCACTCTGGTCTTCATAATGGACTGCTGATAGTACATGATCTGAGAGAGATCAGGCACATCCATGGTTAGGAGCACGGAGATGTGAAGACAAGGCTGTCTCTATATGAACCTCAAACATGCCCTCTCCCAGGTAGTGAGGCTAACTACAACAGGAACTGCTTCTTCCCTATTTACTGCATGACCAAGGAATCAGGGAATCCCTAAACTATCTTAGCACAACGGCTGTTTTCACTGAGCTTATTGCAAATGTCAGAGAAGCATTTTGCAATGTGCAACTAATTAAAAAGCACTCCCCATGCTATATGAAAATTGGATAATAGCTACTATTCCAGGCACCTACAATAGCTCTGGATGATTTAGCATGTAATTACCATTGATCCATGGCTGTCTCTACGCTGGCGCCACTGGATGCATCTCCTAAGTCTTCCCCACCACTAATTGTGATCGATTGGGTTTGAGCCCTGGTGTCTGCCCTTGTTTGAGCCTTCCTATCACTGCCTGCAGTGGGAGGTGCAGAGGCAGGAAACAGCCTGAAAGGGACCCTCTTGCGCCACTGGTGTGAGATGAGCACCTACAAGTGAAGGAAGGAAAACTCACCTCTCTCCTATAGACATCCAGAGTTTTTTTCTGCAAAGGAAACAAAACCCGTTCAGTCGGGATGGGTGCCTCCAACTGCCTGTTTTGAGGCACGAAGCCACTGTTGCAGCGCTGCCATTGTGCAGTGCTCTCCAATTAATCCTCATTACAATTAAAATCAAAGGCAGCAGCTCAGCTAATCAGGGTCTCATCAAAGCTAAGAGCATCTGCACACCGTAAATCGTTCCATCAGCTGTATTTACTGCTCAGCATTGCTGCTTCCATCGCTGCCTGCATGCCTTCAATTAAGGGGTTATTCTAATGGAGCTAAAAGAGATGCATTTATGAGACGCAGATTAGATCATTCAATATTAGCTAAAGGAGACAGGAACCAACACATTGCAAAATATAAACACCACAATTAAAAGCCTCAGAAGCACTATCTGCTGTGCAGAGGCTGTTTACGTTGTGATGTGAATAACTCAGCCCATGTTACATGTCATCCACAAATGAGCAAGCAATTGAAGGCAAGAAATTAACTGCAGGGTGTTTATTCATGCAGCTTCCTTTGAAGCACTGTTACTTTGTGTGAGGCAGAAGGAAAGACAGGCTACATCAGGGATGCTCCCAGCAAGCCTTTAAAGGCTTACAGTGTTCCAGCTCTTCATCTCCTGTTTTAGCCAGCAAGATCTGCATCCCAGTGTTATTCTATCAAACTAATGCTGTGGCAGACATGGGTCTGCAGAGAGCCCTGGTGAGGGGCACTTTGTGAGCGATGAGGGATGAAGCATCTGCTATTGAATGCCACAGGCTGCCTGCTTCTCCCATTTCCTCACCAGAGGACCCGCATCCCGAGCTGCCCCTTATGGGAAAGGCAAGACACCCTCCCAGGGCTGCTTGGAGGGGACCATCACGGCTACACTGCTCCTATATATAAACCATTGCCACTAGTTCTACTCAGGAGGGAGAAACTCTTCTATGGAAGAAAACCTGCACGTTTTGCTCAAACTCGGTTGATTTGAGAGGACACACTCACCATTGCAGCAGCAGGAGCCAGATATGCAGCAGATCAAATCTGTACAGGCTACCATGAAGCCAGCGCATCCAACCCCAACACAAACCTAGCCTGGCCAGTGCAGGACTAACAGAAACCCTCTCTGTGGCACTGCAAGGAGAGGAAGCTGCTTCTGCTGGGGAACAGCATGAGCAGCTCTGAATGACTGCAGTGCACGCAGCCCCAGCAGGGACAAACAGGAAAGCAAACAGTGGCTGCACCAGCAGTGATGCTCTGCTGGCCATGCACAAGGAACTGCGTGTGAGAGGGCAAGAGCTGACACACCAAGGGGGAGAAAAAGCTCTTGGACCACAGGATCTCTGGTCCCAAGGCTGAACAGCCTCCCTTGCTGGTTCAGAGGGGCCTGGGAGAACACATGGACTAAGCAACAGCTTTTCACCGTTCTCTGCTCTCAGCTGTACCCCTGCTAAGGCCAGCTTACACATAGACAATATTTCTTCCCCCCATTTCTAAAGCATCATCATTGTTTCAGATGGATGTAGAAATGGAAGGAAAAAACCCAAAAACACCTGCTTGTGCAGAGAAATTCACTGCATTTACTGCCCTACAAGCGTCCTCTTTAGAGAGCTTAGTTTCTGTTTCAGGCCAGCTATTTCCTGCACAATAGGAGTTCACTCTCTGCTTGGGGGACATGAGACACGAACCAGGCCCCATCAGATTTCCAGCTGAACTGTTGCATTTGATGGAACTTCAGTGTCAGTAGGGCATTTACTTTAGGAAAATCAACACATTAACATCATCAGATGGTTTGAAAAGGCCCCTCATTTCTTCCTCTGTTTTGTCAAGGGGTGCCTCAGAGAGGCCTGGTGCAGAGGGGTGAGGAAAGGTGGCTGCTGAAACAGTGGCTTGAAGGCAGCTCTCATGGTAGTGAAGTTGTGTTATCTTCTACAGGGGCCTTAGAGGCAGGCAGCACACCACACACACACGAGACAAACAGCTGGTGGGAAAGAGAAAGAGAACACAGGAAGTTAAATGTTACATAGAGCAAGAAAGGCACGAATTAAAATGCCATCACAACAGGAAAATTATATGTGGGTAAGTTAAAATCAAAGCTAATGCCATGTCTGCAAACAAGGAGAGATTACTTATTTTAAGTGCCTCCTACAGCAAGGATCCCCTCCTGCCGCAGCCTCAGCGTGCGGGGCAGCCCTCCGGAGAGCTGGTCCTGGGAAACCAGGGCCTTTGGGCTCCGGGGTGGGAGGGGATCTGTCAAGGCTGCAGGTACCGGCTGTGCTCAGCCCTTTCCAGCTCCCACATCCACAGTAACTGGGAAGGATCTCAGCCGTTTCACCCCAGAGCTGCACACAGTTCACTTCCCTTTCTCCCACAGCATTCCCATGACCAGTTTCCAGCTTTATTACTGGTACAAGGGTCCCTGAACCCTCCCTGTGTCCTGCTGAGCGTTGCCAGTTGTCCCCAGCATCCTGCCCATCCTCACCCGCTGCCTCTGACAGCAGCAATGCCCAAGTGCCCTGTGCCACCCTCCTTCGTTTGGACAGAAACCACATTTGGAACAAAGGAGTAATTCCTTATAATGAGATGAATTTTGCAATGCCCTGAACAAGTGACTTGTTGCAATCACCACAGACGAGCTCCCAGCCCTGCAGGCTGCAAATCAAACAGCAAACAGTGAAAGGCTCGGTCTGTGCGGGGCGAGTGCTGGGTGCTGTTAAACATCCTCCTCCTGAACACACAGCAGCACTGGGGCACCCTGCACAGCCCCATCACACCCCTACACCATCAGCTGGGTGCTCCCCACACACACAGGGCTGCAGGGCTCAGCTGGGAGCCAACCAGGACCTGGTCAAGAGCTCCATGTCTGGAGCTGATCCACATGGATGAAGCTGTGAGCTCCTACAAGAGCTGGGACGTGCTGGTTTCCAGCCAACCATTCACATGGGCCTCCTCTGCTCTCAGCATGGGCCTTCCTGACCACATTGTGGACATAATGGTCATTCTGGTTTGGCATTGTCTGGCCACCATTCAGAGCTTACAGAGGCCATAAGCAGCTGGACAACAGCTTTTGTGTGTGTGCCCAGATGCAGTGAAGAACAAGCACAGGTCGATGTTATCCAGAGCTTGTTTTGGGCCAGGGCACTGCAAATCACGCACACAGCTCTATTCCTGCACACACAAACACACATGGACCTTTCCCTCCGTGCAGCCAGCTGAGAGCCCTGAGGCCAGAGGCAGATTCCAAGCCTAGCATAAGATCATCTCAATGTATATCTCCACTGTGCTGGTGCTTCCAGCCCAACAGCTGGAAATACATCTGTAACAGTCCATATACCCAGTTTCATTCAAGCTGCTGCTTTTCCCCTGTCCTGTTTGTCTGCTCTGACCCTGCCATCTCAAACGATGTGCTGCCTGCAGCAGAAGTGATGCATTTATCAGGCACCCAAACGGACAGAGACTAATGAAATGAAAGGCCAGCAATGACTAGGATGCTCTGAGCCTCATTTACTGCATGACAGTAATCCAGGGCATTTCATTCAGCCACCCCTGAACCCAGCACCGTGATTTTTGGCCAAGCCAAAGCACCTTTCACACAGCCTCTCTGCTTACAGAAGGCAGCACAAGCTGAGTGTGTACCTGCAGGCGAGGCAGTGGGCTCTGGCAGTTGCCTGGTAACTCTCCAAGCAATGAGGCTCGATCATGAGCCTGAGACCTGGGTAAGGAAAGGCTAAAGCATCCCTTAATTAGCTGTTCCATGGATGGCTACTCCTGCCTCACTCCTCCTGCCCAACTACAGCTCCTAACTCATTATAACCGCGAGGGATGCCCATGGGTCAGTGAAAAAAGCCCCTTCAAAGGAGCGTGAGCGCCTGTTTATCCCCAGAGGACTCCATCAATTAGGGAGGGAGCAGCCCACCAAAGGCTCCGAGGCAAGTGAAGGAGGTGCTCGTGCCAATATCAGCTTCACAGAAGTCATTCTGCTGTCAGGAATTCATTATCGCCAGGAATTCTTTCCTTCTCAGCTGCCAAGATAGAACACAACTAACTGGCCAACAAAATGAAGCTGGATTGAGCAGGAACAGAGACACAAATCAAGTGGATTCACGCACTTTCTGCTCTCATCTTTTCACTTATGTCAAAGGCAGCAACAGGGCCCACAGAAAACATCAGTAAACTGTGCACTGCCTTCAGCAGGGGTAAGATATGGCCAACGCAGCACAGGCCAGCTCAGCACCTACCAGCAGAGCTTGGGCTGTCCCTCCTGCTCCCCAAAGGCTGTTGAGCCGCAGGGGTTTGTGAGAGCAGCCTGCAGAAATAAAAGGAAGAAAGCTGCCAGGGCAAAGGTGGGCTCTGCCTGCCTGGTGTGTGTCAGCTGCTCTTTCAAAAGCAGAAAGAGGAGCAAGAAGAAACTTCCTCCTTCTGCTCAGCCTCCAGAGAGGAGACACAGCTCAGAGACCCGCTTACAGGCAGCGAAGTCTCCCCAGGCCTGTCCCCTTTGAATCATAGACTCAACCAGGTTGGAACAGACCTTTAAGATCATCAAGTCCAACCATTCCCAGCATTGCCAAGGCCACCACTAACCCATGGCACTGAGGGCTCGGCTACACGGGGTGTGAACACTTGCAGGGACGGTGACTCCAGCACTGCCCTGGGCAGCCTATTCCAACGCCTGAGCACCCTTTGGGGAAAGAATTGTTCCTCAGCTCCACCTAAACCTCCCCTGGCGCAGCTTGAGGCCGTTTCCTCTTGTCCCATCCCTTGTTGCTTGGCTCATGCACCCCCAGAGGCTCCACTGCCAGAGGGAACTGACTCACGTGCAGGGTGGGAACTAACAGACACCCCTCAGCTCACTTCCCCTGTGCCACCCAGCAGCTGGTTTTGGGCTCCGAGGCTGTTTGCAAACCTAAACCCTCCTTCCATGTCAGCTGTGGAACTGTGGGCGAGACGCTGGCTGCTCCTCTTGCCATCCCTCTCCCTTCCCACCACTCCTTTCCTCTTAGAAATAAAGGGCTTTCAGCAGCTGCTACTTAGAGCGAGGAAAAACAAAATCCACTCCAAGCCTCCACTTTGCTCATTTCCAGTCTCTATAGCAACAGGACACAGTTGGCCAAAGCAATTACCCTGCCTCTGGCCGCCGAGGTGTTGTTTAAAGGCTGTTAGGAAAATGAGTTGTGGGAATCCAGTGAGTGTGATCACAGCCACATTTGCATTTCATTGCTGAGAGAGGCTTTGACTGCGCTGCCAAATGAACACCATTAAGTGCACAAATACGGGATCACTTACAAGGACTGATGGAGAAAGAGAAGAGCAGCTCCAGCTCCTCATCCACCGCCTGCATTTGTCTCGTTGGGGACTCTGAACCACTCACAGCCTCGGTTCATCAACTCTGTTTAAGGTCTCACTTTACAACACGCATTTTTAGGCAGTGTTCTGTGTCTCCCATCCACCACCCCAACTTCTCCATCTTCCTGCCACACATCACCCTTTTTGGAGGTATTCTGCCCCTTGATTTTAAACCTGATCTTCCCACTGATCCTTTACAACCCACGCAGCTCATCCAGCGCTAATGAAAAGGCAGCAACAAGCATCTGGAGACAGAGGATTCCTGAATTCAGTTGCAGCAGCACAGCAAACATGTCCTGTAGCTCAGCACTCGCACCAAGCGGTGTGGCAAGAGAGCTGACAAAGTAGTTTCAAGCCCAAAGAAGCTGCCAAAGCCTATTTTGAGGGCCCCACGCCCTGGACAATGAGACGGCTCCAACCTCTGGCCTATTGGGCTGTCACAGCAGAGCTGACTCACCCAGCCCGTGGGGCCCAAAAATGACAATCCCAGGGATGTTGTCTGGGTCCTCCCAAGTCCATAGGTGTGAAAACCAAAATCCTGCCTCACCTGGTTTACCTTGTTTTCGTTGGGATCTGTCACACGGTCTAATCCGTACTCCAGGACGTCCAGCGTGCCGGGCTGTTGTGGACAAGAACACCAGGTGCTCTGTAAGTCATTTGTGCTGAGGGCTGGGGTTCACACTAATGCATGAGGAGACCCTCGAGCCCCAAAGGGCTCTGCTGCCAGCAGCTCCTGGCCACCAGCAGTGCCCGGGGGGGGCTCTGCCCCCTGAATCTCCCCTCCAAGCAGTGGAGCTGCAGCCAGACCTGCCTCCCTTGCACCTTAGAGAGCAAGCAAGGAGGAAGCTGGTGTGGAATGAGGGCAGGCCCGGGCTGACCCCGTCCCACAGCCATGCCCTTAGTGTGCAGGGGTTGGTCCTAGGTGGCTGCAGAAGGGAACCACTGAGGCACTAAAGCCACACACCATCATCTCTACTTACAGGAGTTCGGTTCACAAGCCAGTAGGCTCTCTCCTGGCAGTCCAGGGCGTATCTGTCTGCCTTCTTCCGCTCCTTCCCTGCCCTGCAAAGTCAAGAACAGGATTTGACTCTATAGGAACTCATTGATTTTGCTCTCCTAAAACCAGTGAGAAGAGAAAGGGGGCAAACCTCCAGCCTGCCCTGCCCCATGGCTCCCAGCCTGACCGCGGGATGCTGCCATGCAGCCTCCTGACCACCTCTTACCCCAGCTCATTCTGGACTGCGGATCATGCTGCTCACGTGGCCATACACGACCATAGCTTTTGAGAAACCATCATCTTGCTGAGCTCAGCTGGGAGCCCTCACATCCTCTTTTGATGAGACAGACCAGCCCTTGGGCAGGCTTATGCTACCAACCCGCTGCTTGCAGTCAGCCTTGCTGCCTCAGCTTTACCCATGCCCCATGTCCCTGGGCAGTGTCTGATGGCTGCCACGCAGGGATGCATCCCAGACATGTCTCATCCCTCTAAAGGGGGGCACTTCTCACAGAAGTTATGTGGAAATGGTACCAAGCAGTGTTCCCAGGCACTAAAACCCAAATCAGCTCTTCTATTAAACACAAAAAGCACTAAACCTGGTTTTGGGCTTGCACCAACTAATTCTTTCCCAGAAAAGTCCTGGGCACAATTTGGGATTTCGCATGGGTAAGGGAGGATTCCCAACAGGCTGTTTGCATGTGGCCAGCCCGCTGTGGTTAGCAGGGTGGATGCGGGCTGCTCTGCACCAGTCTGCCCCAGCATCCCCATCAAACGGCCCCGGCCGTGTTTCATCTGCCCGTTCAGGCACAGCCTCGCTATCTAACTTTCAAAGTGCATTTGCCATCTCTTAGCCTGAGTCTGACCTCAATTTACAAGAACAACAGCTCGGTGTCTAATGAGACAGTTATCTGATGAGCTGTATTTGGAGGACTTGGCTCCCATCCCAGTGAAGGCAGAAACGCTGCTGAGCAGCAGAGGCAGTGCTGCCGCGTGGGGAGGTAAAACAAGGTAACAGGAGCCTATAGAAGCAGGAAAGATGCTATCTCCAAAGCAGTAATCCCCATCTCACGTTCACTGACTTTGCTGGGAATATGAAGGATTCAGCTCCTAAAATCAAGTAATTTTGGCTAGTGCCCAAGTCTGCACTTCAGAGTCTCCTCCAGCAATCCCTGCTGGGAACATTCACTGCTCCTTGGTTCATTCCATTCACTTCAGCTGTGAGACATGTGCAAGCAATGACTGACCAGTAACAGCTCCTGAGCCCAGCGGCCTGATCCACACATGCTCAGGGACAGCCCCAAGCTGAAAGAAGCTGTCTCTAGCGAGGGCTCCCACGCTGCAGCATCAGACCCTGGCTTCTTCAGGGAGGCACATCGGGTGCAAAGTCTAAGCCTCCTTTTGCACACTCACACATGTGCAAAAGCCATTTGCAAACAGGCACGAGTATGTGTCACAGGAAAGGACCTACCTCTGCCCGTGCTCTCAGAAACCACATTGACTCCATGGCTTTGGTGGGCAAATGCCAGGCAGGGAGAGGAACAGGGGTGCAGAGGGTGAAGCTTTAGAGTGGGCACCCAATCCTTCACTCACACAGCGTGAGGTGAATTGTTTCCTTGTTACACAAAGGAACCCCATGCTCACATAAAAGCAGTTTTGTTTGTTTCACAACCCTGAGGGGCACTTGCAAGTGATTTTAAAGCTGCAGTTTATGTTTCCAAACTGCAGTTTAAGTGTGTACCAAGACACTGAAGCTCTGCTGCCTCACACCCTCCTCAGCGACGCAAACAAGGGAACGTGAATCAACTCACTTATACTGCTCTTTGGCCTGCATGATGACAAAATCCCACTTGTAGTTTATTTTCTGATTGAGCATGTTGTAATGTTCCTGGAATAAAAACAAAGCAGCAGTTAGTGTGGTAACTGTGCACCAGGAGCTCCCATGGAAGGGTTTTCTTGACTCTCCATCGCTCGGCTAGGCCAAGGGATCTGGATTGTTCTGCATGGAATTACATGAATTGCAACAGTTCAGAAAGACCACTGCAAAGAGCAGGTACCCTGATGAAATCATTATCGATTCAGAGTGTTTTCCTGGGCTGGTGGCTTTTTCGCTTCCAAGATTTTGGCTTTTGGCACTGCTGGAGACACACCTTGTGCGATTGAGGTGATTTTTTGCCATCTCTGTTCATTACAACAGAGGGGCTTGTAGTGGGACAAGTGCAACACGGCCTTACCTTTTCATATTCTTCCAAAACGCCTTTCCTCTTGATGTTCTTCTTTGCTAGGTAAATTGCTGTGGAGGGAGAAGCAATAAGCATCAGTTAGAGCAACAAATCCAAGAATAAGGAATTTACCCCCATGACAAACACAGGGATCTTTGTCTGTTACAGTCTTCCCAGGCAGGAGCTCCAAGCTCACAAAAGCTCACTGAAGGAAAATGAACCTGGTGCTTTCATAGAATCATATCATAGAATCCTAGGTTTGGGTGGGAAGGGACCTTAAAGCTCCTCCGGTTCCAACCCCCTGCCATGGACAGGGACACCTTCCACTAGAGCAGGTTGCTCCAAGCCCCTGTGTCCAGCCTGGCCTTGAACACTGCCAGGGATGGGGCATCACTTTGTCACTGCTGCTTCAGGAGCCAGTGACACAGGATGGGCTGTGTGTGCCCCCTCCTTTGGGAGCTCAGAGAGGTTTCACAGCTCAAAGGATACTGGACCAAATCTTTCAGATGCTGAGGTTCTGCACAGTTTGACCGCCACGTTCTCCAAACACCAGACAACGTTTTGCTCCAACTTCTATTAAAAACACCCCAATCTGAAATGGGCTTTTTTATTACCCCAGATCTACAGCATCATGTAGATAAAAGCCACAGAGGACAACCTTGGTACAAACAAATCACTCTGAGCTGCCCAGCCTGCAGGAGCAAACCAAGTTCCATGGCCAGACCTATAATAAAAAGCATTATAAAGGCACCAAAAGATGGAAAGAGCCATCAGGAGATATTGGAAGCCACTGTGCATTATATAAGGAAAGAGCCATCTCTGAATGCAGGACTTGATCCAAATCGACAGGATGACAGCCTTGGGCTCAGATCCAGGAATACACTTAACCACTCAGGGAAATCTAACCTTGTGTTTAAAGCCTTCTCTGCCCAGCAGAGTATTTCAGATGTGTTCCAGTCTGACGGAGCCCAGTGGCACGTAAGAGAAGCTTACGCACTTTCTCTCATCAAGGCCACCACAAGGTGGTCACATCCAGAGTGTTCCCTCAATTCAGAGCACTGGGAATTACTCATGAAAGAAAATGCAAGGGATGGCCACAGCAGTCGGACACACAACACAAAGAGGTGAACAGCAAAGCCGGTGCAGGGCTGTGCGCACAGTGCTCACTCACCATAGTCTGTGTCATCAGCAGGCCACTTCTGCGCGGGCCAGAAATAGGGGGTCTGCACAAAAACAAGCCTTTTGTTAGCAGCTTGGAGCCCACACCACAGCGAGGAGAGGGAAGCTCTCCTCTGCTACCCTCAGAGCCTCAGCTCCATCACTGCGTGTCAGCTCACACAGTGGTACCAGCTACAGCAGCAGAACTGAGCCCGGCAGCCTGCCAGCGTCAATCCACTCCTGCTCTGCAACAGCTTCACGTGGGCAACCTGCCTTCTGCCTGAGCACGGAGGTGCTGGAGCCTGGTGTGGCACCATGTGGGAACCAGACTCCTCATTTGAAGTACCAATGGTACCCTAATTTCCCACTGGAGTGGAAACAATCCAACCATGAACCTGGATAACATCCCATTATCACTGTGCTTTTTGTATATTCATCATTCAGCTTCCCCACATCATCCCGTTTTCAACCAGCAAATCCATTTGCTACTTTAAGACCTGGAAGGGAACAGATATTTGGAAGAAGGCACAGCTATTTTGAAGTAGAACAAGCACACTGATTTAGTTGAAGGAACTATCACAGTTTCACTGTAAACCATAATCTCACACATGGAACTGGCCTGAGGCTTCTCTGTGGATCCCTTCCTCCTGCACACTGAATGAGCACAGCTACACAGCACGGCCTCAGGACTAAGACTTTACAGAAGATGCCATCACCTGAAACCTGTAGAGGCTGCCATCTGTCTTAAGGGTGAGGTTCTTTGGCTCCTGAAGAGGGTAGATGTATCCGTATTTGACAAACAGGTCCCCGAGGTGCAGCGCCTCTGCAAATGGAGAAGGCAGACGTTTGGCTTGCACAGGAGCACTGCACTGGAAGCTACAAGTGAGCTGCTGCTTGGGAGTGAGGAGTTCATCTGAGAGGTTTTGTCTATGGACACCTTCAAGTTTTAGAATTTAAAGCCTCAATTTTTACGTTTCTACCCACCTTCCTGCGGGATCTGCAAGCGCTGGAGAATCCACTGCAATATGTCATTACCTGCAAAGCAAAGAACATGGCAGCTGCTTGAAATCTATGGGGGAAACGAGACCTCTCCAGTCCTCACCCCTCGCTGTGCTCTGGATCCCACCGACCCCTTCTTGTCAACATGCTTTAAAACCCACCATGCAAGAGAAGTGATAAATACAGAGATAAAGAGATGAAATGCACTGCTCCCGCTGTCATTCAGGCTTTCTCCTGGCCAAGCAGGCATCAGTCCCTGGGGGAAGGAGCCTGAGGCAGGCAGTGAGCTGAGGATGAGTGTGCAGAAGCACACGTGGCCTGAGCAACAACACCTAAACCTTCATCGCTGGCTTAGAAAGGACTTGAGCAACGCAACAGCTTCCACATCCAGGGAAGGTGAAGTGCCCCTTGTTTGCACCATCTTGTCTTCGAAAGATTCACTGCAAAGTGTCTCCAGGCTCATCGAGCATGGTCCTGCCTCAGTTTGAGTATAAGAACAGTGACAGGTCCTCTCGAATCCTTCAAGGAACACGGCTTTCAGTGCAGAAGGGATGTCTGAGCCTCAGATCCAAGTTGTAGTGGTAAGGGGAGATATCAGTGGGAAACAAGGTTTCTCCATTCACACTTTCTCTCTCCCAGTTCTTTTGCTGGAGTGAGACCACAGTCAGCACAAACCTCCAGCACCCTCCTTCCCTTTAAACAGTGCAGAAGTGCCCTATTCCCTGATCAGTTATTGGGCTTCTCCTCCAAACATCCCCTAGGATTGCAGACAGAGGTGTTGACCTTTCTCGACATTGCAGCGATGACTTAACTTTCTAATAGGGCTCAGGGCTCTTATCCTACCGCCCGCTTCCTGAAATAGATGAAATTAAAGGATTATCTCACCCCTCATTTCTAGGCAGCTCTCTCCGCAAGCACTTTCCCCCAAAGGTGCACCTTTAACTTGGTCTTTTCTGTTGTGAGCCACTTTCCTGCACTGAATTTAACCACTTGGCTTCCTGCACATGAAGAGCCAAGCTCTCTTCAATGGGCCTGTGTCCACTGCTCTGACGTTTTCACCATCCCCTCGCTAAACATGAGTCACTGTTTTGCAACACCCAGAAGCCTATATATATATATATACACACACACAGCTTGCACAGCACTAAGAATATCATCATTTAGATAGTGACGGCCACCATGCCAAGAGACTGGAACTCACCTGCCTATGAGAAGTTGACTAGAATTTAGGAGTTATGCAAGAGGGAACTTGCAGCAATTCTGGTTGAGGAACCAGGCTGAAGCAGACCGCACGCAAAGAGGATGAGCATCAAGGGACACCTTCCCTCCACATCATCTAGCCAGGGGCTTTTAGGAAGTGGTGTTTTACATTGGTCAGACATCAAGAGAAGTACTTGTTCCCCTGCTCTTACCGGAGGTGGCACATTCTCTTCAGTACAGGGGAAGCTTTTCTGCAGGGCTTCCTTAACTCACTGACAGCCAGGGAAAATAACAGTGGGGAAAACACAATCTATTCGGCCAAGTTGTATCTGGAGTTGCCTGGATCAGAATCACTGGTTTCAGGGAGAGATTTTGTCCTTTGAGTTCTAAAGTGCTGCAGCAAAACTAAAGTAGAAGGAGGAAATTTTGGTACGGCATCTCTGAATATCTATAGCAAAGGATCCCTCACAAAGGCTGGAGAACAGGGAAGCAGAGGTCATGATAATGCCCTGTGAAAGGAGCTGGCAGGCACAGAAGAGGCTGTGCTAAGAGCTGCTCTAATGCCATACGTGACACAGCACAGCTCGCTGGCTGCTGCTGCTTCAGCCTGCCTGAAGGAGGAAAAGCTGCCATTGACAGGCAGAGAAGTGGGCTGATGAGTATTTTGCTCTTTTCCTGTGTATGAATGAGAATTATTATTAGCAGAAAACTCGAAAGGGGAAACTAATTGTTTATTGCTCATTTCTGAAGCACTAGCTTTCAGTCTGACTCCAGGCTGCCTGTTTCAGTTGGATCTTAATATTTATCTTGATTTGTGATTCAGCCTCACTGGGGATATGACAGGTCTGGAGGCTGAAGCACCTACTCACCTCTATGCTAAAACAAAGCAAGGTCACTTGAGTTAAACTCACAGGAGACAGCTAAAAGGGCACGATTATTAATCTCTGTGTCTCTGATTCAAAGAGCTAGGAGTGAAATGAGACAGGAATGAGAATGAGATAACGGGAGCAGGCACGGCTCAAAGGATGTACAGCAGATATTTATTGGGATATATCCAGCATGCAGCCAGGCAGTGGTAACCCTGGAGTCCTCACGCAGCCGTTCCCTGACGGACCTTGCCCTGGTGCAGCTCTTACCTGCCACAGCATGTGGGATGTTGGTGATCATCACTCTCTGTGTCTGTGTCTTGATGCCCGTGTCTGGATTCTGCATCTCCATCATAAGCGCTTCGATCTGCAAAGCACGAAGCAGATGGGATGTATCACAGGAGCCCCAGGACCACTGAAGCTGTGGGCAGCATCCCAGAGGGATGTGCAGTGCCGTGGCACAGGAACGGATGCAATGGCCACAGACCTCCCGAAACCTCCCCATGCCATGAGAGGTGCCACCTCCAAACCATGCCAGCTTGCACACAGACTCACAGTGCCACTTCCCCCTCCTACAGAAGGCACAAGCACAGGGTTAGCAGATGAGGGACAGGATGTAACCACCCCATGAAAGCTGAGCTAACAAGAAAGATCTCTGAATCTCTGCTAGCTATAGATGTTCTTCTCTGGTGCAGAGGGCTGTTTGCCGGGGCACTAAGGAAGAAGAAATAAACCTGTGCTTCTATTGCACTTGTAGATACTGCCCCATGCCCCAGGAACATCAGCAATATTCCTCAGCCCCGTCTGTGGGCAGCAAAGCTCAGTCCCTCTGGGGCAGGGCAGAGACACACCATCCAGAGCAACTCCTCCTGTCTGACAGCATCCTCCATCCCATCAGGAAGCCCTGAGGGATGCTGATGACTTGTTCTTAACAGATCACGTTATGGAGGATGAGCCTCACCCTCAGGGCGAGAATTCTTCTATTTCTGGTTCCAAATTACCTTTTGTTTTTAAATACGAAGATTTTCAAAGGTATTTTCCTCCTCTTACAGTGGACTTCTTACCGGCAGCATCCCAAAGGCACGGCAGCCTCCTGGTTGCACTTGGGATGCTCCACTCGGATGGCTGGAGTTGGGGTATGCTCCTCATCTCCTCATTTTAGAGGACCTGGCTTTGTAGATGATGCTCTTTTGTCTTCTGCTTCCAGAGGCACTAAATCAAAGCTGGTCCAACAGGATGAATTCGGTCTCTCTGCACATTCATTCTGGGGCAAGGCTGAAGCTTTTTAATGAGGATTAGAGGATTTAACGAGTGTGACTTGATGACACTCACACATAATGGAGGGTATTGTCTTCACAGGCACCACAGTGACTTCAGGCCTAAGTCTTGCCAAGCTCAGGGAGGATTTAAGCCTGTAGTGACAGGATGCACCCTGGGCTTGACAGGAAAAATTGATTTTCAACTGGTTTTAAAGCCAGCGTCAAATGAATACTGAACCAGAGCAGCCTGGCGAGATTTCACACCAATATCTGGATAAATACTTCTATAAAACGATTTAAAATAGCAAAACCAGACCCAAAGCAATGGAATATGAAGACTTTTATAGACGTTTGAAGTGAAGCCCCAGTTTCAGCCTCAGCAGGTTCAAGGCTGGGTATGGAGTGATGGCTGTGCAGGGATGAGCTGAGGCGGGATGCTCCAGCAGGCAGGGCACTGATGCAGGACTTGTTCCCTGCAAGCAGTACAGCACACCCTGCCCGTTCCCTTCCCGGTGGGCTCGACAGATGGGTCCTTACCAGTGGAGAGCAAGGAATTGTCTTGGAAACCCATAGCAGGATGTTTGCTTGCTTTGCTAAGGGCTCCAGCATGTTTTGTCAGCAGGAAAGTGATGTTTGGTTTATGTTCTGCAGAGCCAGAAGACACTTCCTGAAGGGTGATGGGTGGAAAAGCACAGAGGTAATAGCAGCAGGAGGACAGGCTCTGGGGTGAGCTCACCTCCAGCAAAGAGCTACCACGATGCAGGAGCCCCACTGAGGTCTCCATTCAGAACAACTGGAATCCCAGCACAAAAGATTGGTCCAGTCCCGCCTGGCCAAGCACACAGCCCCTCCCCAGGGCTGCCTCCATGTGTGGGACAGGGACAGGGAGGATGGGATGAGGCTGAGCTTGGCTTAAGGCTCAGCTTGAGCCGTGTCCAAGGCCCCACTTAAACAGAGCAGGAGCCTGACGGGCAGCTCCTTCCAGCAAAAACACAACTCGGATGCTCACGCACCTGAAAGCACCCAGGCAGGTGAGGGCAGCAGCTTGCTAAGCCCAGAGATGGAAGCCAGGCTGGAGAAGCCCCAAACCACGCTGCAGACCCCACGCTGGTCCCTCCCCAGCTGCGGTGCTGCCTCGGGAGGAGCCATCAGGGACCAGCGCAAGGAGGAGGCAGAGGAACAAGGCGAGCGGCACCCGTCAGCCCTACCCACGAGCTGTGAGCCACGTGCAGCCATGGAGCACAGCGAGGAGAAGCGCACGGCTTGGACTGAAATAGCACCACTGGGGAGCACAGCCCTGCCCGGGGCTGTGCTGAGCTCCTGCTCCACCAGCTGATGCCCAACAGGCCACATCCTGCCTGCTGGGGCCCACACCAAGAGCTTGGGCTGATTCGAGCTCTGCCTGCATCTGGCTATGTGCATAGAACCAAAATGCATTTCAGAGGCTTCCTCCCTGTCCCAACAGACTTCTGTGCCAATGTTCTTCTTACCAAGACAGTTAGGAGAGGAGAAGAATAGAATAAACCACCCTAAGTGTTAGTCATGAGTATTTCATGGATTGGAAGGCATTGCAGGGCCTTGGAGGGGGCTCTCTGATCCCATCATGGGTCAGACACGAAGCTCTGCATCCAGCCTGAGTCATGCACGTACCCAGCACTGCCCATCATTCATCCCTAAAGCAACCACCTTTCCTGTCCCCACATCCGATGGCTGCTGGAGAGACAGCACAGCGGGAACCCCTCCATGTGCTGGAGCCAACCCATGGCTACGGTGACGTGCCAGCTGCTGGCAAAGCACAGGCTTAAGCAGTTAAAGCTTCTCTCTAGGATTTTAGCTCCTCGTGGATCTAAGGTGCTCGCCGGATGCATGCTGAGCATCCCCAGCTCCCACCAGAGGCCACCTGTAAAGCTGCTCTGTGTTTTAGGATGTGGATGTCCAAACCACGCTGCCACGGAACAGCCCAGGGTCCATACACGGCTTCCCTAAGGTCTGGAAAAACCAGAGGAGGAATAAAAGCAGAGATGAGAGCTACAGCCTTTCTGTGACCAGCCCAGAGCTCCCCTTCCCAGTGCTAACAACAGGTCTGAGACTTGCAGAGCACCAGAACTACTCAAACCTCTCGCTGCTCGCACTGTGAGTGGTGCATGGTCCCTAACAGCAATTCCCTGTGTTGTATCAGCTCTTCCCACCCGAGGAACTTGGAGCACATCGCACAGACTGCAACAACTGCTGCTGGGGTTGTTTCCCAAAGCACACGGCTTCTCCTCTGCACCTTGAACACACAGCACCAAAGAAAACACCTTCTTTACTTCCTCTAGCATAAAAGTACAGGGCTTGTATTGCCAAGATCATGCTTTAGCACTGAATAGCCCCAACTTTCCCCCATGGAATCCTCCCTGGATCATGGGCGCTGCAGGAGAACCAGCTACAACCCCAACAGCAACCAACTGGACTTGTCACTGGAAATTCAGTTAATTCCACTCAAAAGGATAAGCCACGGGCAGGAGGGTGGGTGGAAGGGAAGCTCAATGCTGCTGATACCGGTTGTACTAAAACTGGCTTCACTCTTGAATGAACGCTATGGAAAAACACCAACTGCTTTACAAATCACACATCACACCCCAGCGCGGAGGCAAACATCTTCCCACTCCTTCAAGGGTTTTCTGGGCACAAATACACTCGCTGCTGAAAAAGTGGGAAATGATTTGGCCATGCTACATCCCAAAAAGCGGACGCACGTCAGCCCCGGGAATGCTGGACCAACCTGAGTGGCCCAGTGCTGCAGATGATGGGGTTTTCCCCTGGGAAACAGCACCGTTTTGAGGGTGTTTGGGGGGAAAAGGATGGGAGAAGGAGGAAATGTGTCAGGAGAATAATCCAGCCAAGGCTAAGCCACAAAACCAAGCACAATGACAGCTTTATTTCCTCCGGGAGTTAACACGTTGTCCCCCAGCCCGAACCCCGGAGCTCTGCAACAGGTCGTGTCCGCAGACCCGTGGGGCTGCCCCCCTCGCACACCCAGCGGGGCCGCGGGGAGCGCTGTGAACACCGGTCCCCCGCTCCCGGAACACCGGGCACCGCATGGCGCCGCCCGGATGCAGCCCCACCGTGCCCGGAGGCGCTGCCCCAGCCCTCACCTTTTTGAGGAAGGCCATCCGCGGCCGGTGGCGCTGCCCCTGGTCCAGCCGGGGGACGGTCATGGTGCCGGAGCGGGTCCGGGCAGCGGCGGCCCCGGCCGGGTTCACCTGCCTGCGGGCACCCGCCACCCGCCACCGCCGGCTCGCCCGGCCGGGGGCGGCGCCAACGCTGCGCGCCGCAGCC
This sequence comes from Strigops habroptila, assembly GCF_004027225.2. NCBI lineage: Eukaryota > Metazoa > Chordata > Aves > Psittaciformes > Psittacidae > Strigops > Strigops habroptila. The sequence goes on from NC_044290.2 coordinate 10,084,570, forward strand.
AATCAGCACCCGCCGCTACACGCTCATTTGCATGAAGGCGGAGGGCGGCGCCAATGCCGCCATCGGGCGCTAGGGGGAGCCCGCTCGGCGGGGCGGGGCCAGGGCAGGCGGGGCCTGGGATTGGAATTGGGAATTGGAATCAGGATGAGAAGATGGGGCTGATGGAGGTGTAAAGTCGCTGTGGAAGGTGCTGGCTGCCTGCAGCTCCCCGGGTGCACCCACCTTAGTAGTCACACTGGCAATGGTCCTTACAAAAGGTGGTGTGGGGCAGGAGGTGGTTCCCCTGGAGAGGGAACAATCCACCCCAAAGCGCTCCTGGGTGCGGATCTGGGGCTCCTAAGGCCCAGGGTGCCCAACAATGGGTGCCCAAGACACAGTGGTTGGGCTGGAGCAAGCGGTGCTGCAGCATCTGCTCCGTGCACGCCGCTCGGTGCAGCTGTGGGTGCAGAAGCCGGATGGGTGGATCTGGGGTGTTGGTGTCACGGCAAAGCCACGTGGGAAGTTGTGACTTCCCACAGTGGAAGTTGTGACTAACAGCGACCAGAGGAAGACCACGGGACTAGAGCACTTCTCCACAACGGGGCTGTCTCGTCTTGATGGCAGCACTGGGAACCAACAGCTCCGTTTTCCTGGTTTCTTTGGAAAATTCCCGGGAATTCCTGCCAGCCATGTGGGCACGCTGCCTTGTGCACATCACACACCTACCCAGTGTGTCTATACCTCCCTGCCCAGGGAACGCACAGTGTGTGCTCCCATCGGGGTACCCGGAGTGCCACGTGTGCAGGTACGGAGCAGACACTGGCACCATGCTCCCCGTGAGCAGATCACCCCACACCATCACACACAGCCGTGTTTCCAGGTCACCCACACTTCCCAAACCCGTGTATAGCTGTCTCTCGGGGCAGTGCCCTCCCCACCACATTCTTTGTGACTGCTCTGACGTTACACGTGGTTTACACACTTGAGCAAAGCACGCTGGCTGCGGGCATGGAGCAGAGCGCTCTTCCCATTCACAGTAACACCCTGAAGGCAGGGGCTGCTTTCCCACGTGGAAGTGTTTTATCTTTATCTCTGCTCTTTCATCCCTCTGTGTGAGCCAGTGCTCTGCAAGGCCTTTCTCCTGTGTGTGCTCAGTCATTCCCACGTGAGATCCCCCCATGAGTCACAGCAGCTGCTGCCTCAAACACTCCTTTATGTCCGCAGTTTTTCCACCCTTCTCCGCTCCATGAGTGAACTATCACACGTAACCTCTGTCATGCCACATGTTAGTGCCAAAGCTATCATCTCACGCTTCAAGGCATCAGCTGACAGGCAAAAGGAGCAGAATTGTCTCCTAATTCAAGTGTTGAGGTGCTGTTTGGGTCTTTGAAACCAAGCTCGGATCCCGGTGTCTCCCTGAAACGGCAAAGGTGACAACGCCAGTGGCACGGACAGTGCTGGAGGCAAAGAGCAGGAGAGAGGGAATTCAGAGTGGAGCCAGAGGAGGGAAGGGAAAGGACAGTGAAGGCACACAGGCATTTTAGCAATGGTAGCTAAGACAAGTGCTTCCACGTCTGAGAGGCAGACACTGGCAGGAGAATGGGATCGCTACATGTAATTCTTTGGACACACCAGGGTAAACAGCACACAGAAAGATGTAGCTCAATTCCTTGGCTCGGGAGGGAAACTGGGAAATCTTATTATAAACTACAGCTGGTTCCTCTGAGCAGCTCTTTTCCTTCACTGTCCTCGGTGGAAGGACTCAGAAGTCCTCCAGGCGAGGTGCTGGCCTAAGGAAAGGGTCAATCACCAACAACTGCCTGTGCCCCATGTACTTAAAGGAATAAAAATGGTCATTCATCCCAAAATACTGACTTTAAAAGTTCTACTGAGGAATAGAGGCATCTTATTCATGAGAAACATTTGAAAACCTTCAGAAAGAACAATTATTTCCTTGCAGGACACCCAGGAGAAGTAGCTGTGCAGAGCTCAAGCTGAGGTGTGAGCTCTTCAACCTTGCTGAGCTCCAAAGCTTCTGGTGATTTCAAATCCTGCTGATCCCCACAGACACCCCCTGGAGCTCAGGTGAGGGGTTTTGCTTCCATTTCTAGTCTTCTTTGACAAGCTAAAATAAAGCAAATGGTAATTCTCTCTCCATTGCAAAGCTGCTCCCTCTCTTTGCTACAGATCTCCAATTCAGCTTTAACATCTGGAAATGACCCAAAGCACCGAACACAAGCTCAGAGATGAGCCACATTTCACCTGCTGCCCAGGGGAACCAGCTCAGCAGTTAATGCTCTACAACAGACCTGCCATGTGAAGCACGAGGTGTTTAAATCAGATTAGAGAGGCTTGTAAAGGGCAGACGCTTCTGGGGTCTAATCACAAACCCACACGTGTGGAAAGGAAATGATTCTCCAGTCCCTGCCAGAGTCTGGCTGATCGATGTGTGAGTTTGGCCATCAAGAAAGCAAGAGACTAACAGCAGAGAGAATGGAGAGAGCACCAGCAGAGCCGAGCAGAGTCACTGCTGACTTCTGGCTCCCCAAGTTAGTCCTGGCCTTCCTGCACCCCAGATAACCATAGAATCCCAGACTGGTTTGTGCTGGAAGGGACCTCAAAGCTCATCCAGTTCCAACCCCTGCCATGGGCAGGGACACCTTCCACTAGAGCAGGTTGCTCCAAGCCCCTGTGTCCAACCTGGCCTTGAACACTGCCAGGGATGGGGCAGCCACAGCTTCTCTGGGCACCCTGTGCCAGCGCCTCAGCACCCTCACAGGAAGAACTTCTGCCTCAGAGCTCATCTCAATGTCCCCTCTGGCAGGTTAAAGCCATTCCCCTTGTCCTGTCCCTACGGGCCCTTGCCCAAAGCCCCTCTCTGGGTTTCTTGTAGCCCCTTTAGGCACTGGAGCTGCTCTAAGGTCTCCCCTTAAGGAGCCTTCTCTTCTCCAGCTGAAGAGGAGAAGCTCTCTCTTTCAGTGCAGAAAGGTTTCCCGGGGAGCCCATTTCACCTCCCAGTGCCTGCTTTCCACGCTAAATGCAGCGCTATTTACAGAACCAGAAGCTTACAGGGACAGTCACACCCCGTGCAGGAGGTACGTGTAAATCCACCCGTGGTCAGTGCGTCATTAAGGCAACAGTGCAGAGCCCACAGGTCTCTTCAGCCCACGGAGAGTGTCCCAGCTGGGGCAAGGTCTGTTAGGGCTGAATTTTGTCCCTCTGTTCTCCTTGTGAAGCCCCCGTGAGCTGTGTTCACTGCGAATTCTCGCCAGTTTCTCTTGCGGGAAGCACTGCAAGAGGGAATCCCCTCCTGTTTGTAAAGATCACATTTCCTACGTGGTCGCCCCTTCTTCACACATCAGAAGTTGAATCATGCAACACAAAAGGCGTGCGGTGAGTAAACTACCTTTCTATCTGAGGAAACGGGGGACAGCCCTGAGGGGAAGGAAGGAGTAACATAAATGAAGCAACAAGAATGGTAATGCAAGCGTGGTGAGCAGAGGCTCAATTTCAGTATGCAGTTCCTTCCAGGAAGATTTCAAAGCAGTTTACTTATACATATATATAGGTAAACTACTATATATATATGAACTATAATAAACTATATATATAGTGCAAACTGTGGCATAGAGACAGACATGACTGAATCTCAGGTCTCTCAGCAAGGCAATGATAGTTAAAGCAATATCTCCAGAGCCCGTTGTCATGACTGGTAGGGCAGGAGAACTCAAAACGAGAAGCTTCCTTACTAGCCACATGGGAAGAGCTGCGAGCAGGAATGGGCAGCATTTGCTTCCCGTCACTCCTGGACTTTCCAGGGACAGGAAAGCCAAGGAAAGAAGTGGCAAAGAGGAAGGAAAAAAGCAGAACAGAGACCTTATGCACCCTGCTTAGAGATGAAGCCTGGCTGCTGGGGCAGAGGATGCAGCTGGGTTAACACCTGAGCCAGGACTGAGCAATTCGGCTTCCCCTGCGGAGCTGGATGACGCTGAGCCCACGGCAGCGTCCTCTCCAGGGAACACCATCATCCTCAGTGCAGGAACAACCCTTAAACAAGGGAAGTTTAGGTTAGACATAAGGAAGAAGTTCTTTACTGTGAGGGTGGTAAGGCGCTGGAATGGGTTGCCCAAGGAAGCTGTGAATGCTCCATCCCTGGCAGTGTTCAAGGCCAGGTTGGATGGAGTCTTGGGTGACATGGTTTAGTGCGAGGTGTCCCTGCCCTGGCAGGGTGTTGGAACTGGATGATCTTAAGGTCCTTTTCAAGCCAAACCATTCTATGATTCCCGCTCTGCAGCGCACAGGGGAGAGGAGCCAGGGGCTACCCAACCCTTGGGTGTTGTGGGCAGCTGGGTACGTGACATGGCTATCGTGTGCTGAGAGGGGCAGCAGGAAGCAGACTGGAGCATGGTGGTTGCACAGGACAGCTGGAGGAAGAAACCAGAGAGAAGGGAGGCATTAGCAAAGACACCAGGTAACCGAGTCCATGAGGAAAGCAAAGTGAAAGGTGGAAAAAGAGAAAGGGGAAAACTACCAGGAGAACAAGGAGCGAAGGAAGACACCTTGGAAGGAAGCAGAGGTAGCCCTAGAAAACACATATTTATTAAGCACTTGAAAATACTCTCTCTGTTTAACTTAGTAATGGATAAAAAGCTCCACTCTGTCCCTCACCCTGCACACAGCCCCCATGCAACTCCCATGCCCGCTGTTTGTCCAGCCTCAGAGCAGCAAAGAGGAAGCCCACGCCGAACCGTTCAACGCATTTTTAACCAAACTGCTTTCATTTCGCCCCGAGAACACAAAACCGCTTAGCTGGCAAGCTCCATCCTGCCCTCCATGACCAGGGGCTAACCTTCCCCGCAGCCTCCCGCCTGCCAGCAGCCCTACAGAGCACAGGACCCCCCATAACAGGGTCGGATTTCCCTCAGTGAACACACAATAAACACTGATTATGGACGTTAAAGCGCCTCCGACACCGATCGCGACCAGAGCGCAGCCACAACCTCCCCCCCCAGCTCCCGCCATTTCCTCTGAGGGGCCGCTCAGCGGGGCGGGGCTGGCGCAAGGGCGGGAACACCGCCCTGACCACGTGACCCGGGGCGTGTCGAGGCGGGCCGGGAGCGCGCCTGCGCCGGGCGGCGGAGCGGGCGCTGCCCTCGCTGGCAGTGCTCGCTAAGATGGCGGACTTCCTGCCGTCGCGCTCCGTGCTGTCGGGCTGCTTCCCCGGCTGCCTGCTCACCAGCGGCGAGGCCGAGCAGCAGCGCAAGTCCAAAGAGATCGATAAGTGCCTCAACCGAGAGAAAACCTACGTGAAACGCCTCGTCAAGATCCTCCTGTTGGGAGCCGGGGAGAGCGGCAAGTCTACTTTCCTCAAGCAGATGAGGATCATCCATGGGCAGGACTGGGACCGGGCGGCGCGGGAGGAGTTCCGAGCCACCATCTACAGCAACGTGATTAAAGGTAGGGGAGAGGCGAAGGGGTCGCCCCGGGGAGCTCCAAGGCCCGGCCGGGGTTGGGAGGAGGAGGAGGAGGAGCGGGGGGGGGGGGGCTCGGCTCCCTCAGCCCCGCGGGTCGCTGCCTCCCCCCGCTCGGTCGCTGGTTTCGTTCCGGCCTTTCCCTCATGGAGGCACCGTTCGGGGGGCAGCCGTCCTCTGCGAGGTGTCCCCCGGCCATGGCGCGGGGGGGGGAGGCGGCGTCCCGGGCGCGGCCCCCGGGCGGGAGCAGCGGTTTGAGCCCGGGAGGTCCCGAGCGGTGCCATTTCCTGGTGGTGCGATGGATGGAGGGAGGGAGGGATGGATGGGGGCGAGATGCACCTGAGAGTGCGGGAGGAGGAGACGTGTCCTGCGCCCCGGGAGGAAGCGTTTCGCTGCGCTGGGGGAAAGCTGCCGTCGTGTTGGGTTAAACCCGCACCGGGGGTCATGGATGCGTCGCCGAAACCTCCGCGCATGGTTGAGGAGCGGGCTCGTTTCACTGCTGTCATCCTCACTGAATCGGCTGCCCTTCCTTGTTTTCTTTATCTCGTCTAGATCAGTCATCACGTTATCAGTTTGGACTGTGTAATGGTTGGGCAAAGTCTTAACGAAGTTTCTTAAAACAGTAAAGCGATGTCAGGCGTCAGCCCTGCTTGTGAAGGAGGCTGAGATCCAGTGGTTCTTAAAGACAATTGATTTACAAAGCTGTTTACAAATTAAGCCCGGGAAAGCTATAAATAGCAAGGTAGTAGGAATCACGAGCATCTAAGTTGACCAGGTTATAGCTTGTTAGTAAAATAAGGTACTTCCTACTTGGTGGAAGTATACACATAGGAACTGCAGCTGCCTTCTGGAGGCTGCTTTCCTGCAGTCACTGCGTTTGACAGATGGAAAAGTCATGGGAAGGGAATGAAGCTTGAAAAAACACTTCAGCACGGAACAAGTGCGTTGTTATACAGTCATGTTGTTATACAGTTCTACATACTACACCTTAATTTCCTTACACTCTCCCCATGCCTCTACAGTTGCTTATTCTTTCTGGTATTTTCTTTTTTAACATCCTTTGTAAGAGAAGCTTAAAATGCTGTGTTTCTCATAGGGAATATTTACCAAAACAGCAACAAAACAAGTGCAGGGAAGCCTTTCAGTGATACATCTCTTTCTGCACTTAAGCAGGAAAAACAGCTTTTAGAAAGTGCAATGATTTTGCTAAATATTGTCTTCATATCTCTGCAAATGTTAAAGGCAGCGTTAACTGTCTACAGTGTGAGATAATTAGATACCAAGCTCGTAAGAATATAGAGATTAGGGAACCTTGAAATACGCTGTCAGATTGTTTGACATATTCTGAAATAAGCTTTTAAATATACTTCATTTAAGCTGTGTTTGTGCCAGGCAAAAGAGTTGGTTTGGGAGCACAGATTGGGGGTTTAGTAATTAAAACCAGCATTTTATCAAAGTTAAACTGGTGCTATGGGTATTATACTGTTGACCATGGCCATGTTTTTCAGACAGTAAGTATCTGAGGTTTGATATTACCTGAAAACATAGTGCTTAGAGTCAGTTGTTCAGAAACATTGTGATTTCCTGGGGGGTGGAGAGTCCCGCTGAGCTTTGCCTGTGCAGAGTAAGTGCATTGTCCGAATCTCCGCAGGTTTGTAGGCTACTGAAACAGTAGATGCTGAGAAACTAATTGCAGGACTCTTTCCTCTTGTTAAAGGTGTGAGAGTCCTCGTGGATGCCAGAGAGAAACTTCATATCCCCTGGGGAGATCCTGCGAACCAGAGTAACGGGGATACGATGATGGCGTTTGACACCCGCTCGGTCGCGGTGGTGCAGGGTATGGTGGAGACGGCGGTGTTCCTGCAGTACCTGCCGGCCATCCGGGCCCTGTGGGCTGACAGTGGCATCCAGCACGCGTACGACCGGCGCAGGGAGTTCCAGCTGGTGAGTTCTGTGTTTGTGTTTGTAATTGAGTGCGTATGATTCTTGTGTGAGCGTGTAAAGCGCAGCTCGAGCGGCCTCCTCGTGGTTCTTAAGCGTTTTGGAATGGTCTGCTGTTACACTGCGGTATTGCAAACAGATGCATTTAGCTGCTTCCCTCCCCTTTTTGTACAATACAAGAAGAATAAAGAGCTTCTGACATAATCGTCCTCATTTCATATGTGAGAAAGCAGAGGTCTAGAGGGCTTTTATGTCTTGTAACAAAGCTGGTACCTCCGTAGTGGTTTTACCATACGATTGTTTCCTTTGTTAACTAGTGCATCGACTTAACACATGGTTTGCAGTAAAGGAAGACCCAACAGTAATGTGATTTTTAAGAAAAGATATGCATGGGTTAATGAGAAGAATTTAAAAACCACTCCCTTCTCTATTCCAGTTTGAGCAATCTAGCAAACATTCCCTCTGTATACTTCCTGTTTAATTTTGAATGTCTATGTTCATGCTCATGTAATGAGATTTTTGTTACATTCGAGTTCTCAGCTGTAAGATGGGGTGTACGGTTTAATAGTGGGGTTGAGGTGGAGTGCACAGCTCTATAGTGGTGGTGGAAAGGAAGAAGAAACATGTCTCAGTCTTGAGCTGGAGCTTTAACTCCCTGCGGCAGCTGAAGTCCCTTTGCTCCATTTCCATGCAAATACTGCAAAAGGAAAGGAAGAATTTAAGTTAAATTTGCTGTGCGTTGGTTCATAGACTTGTGCAGTAAACGCCAGTGGCACAGGGGTTTGGAGGGATGGAGGTTGAGAACCTTAAAATAGATCAAATCTGTTCTTGTAGGTCTCTCAAATCTCAGTGGCTTTGTGTTTTTTATGTCTTAAAAATAACCTTTGTGTTAGTGTGAATCTGAACAATAGCTGATGATGTCTCCTGTTGAGCTATTATGAATGGTTGTGTAATTGTGCTCTGGCTAAAATAGGTTGTGTAAATACTCTATAAATATGTATTGCTCTGGTCATGGAACATCTTGTAGACATTGCAGGATGGGCAGGTGCCTGTCACCTGCCCCGTAAGCTCTGAGCTATGTAATGTGTTTCTATGCAGACCTGTTGCCCCTTACATTTTACCTTCAAGGTGATCATAAAAGGGTGATTGCTCTGCTCCTGGTGCAAATGTGACTTACAGTGACACAGTTGCTGTGCTGGAGTGATCTGCTTTAAAAGCTGTTAAATAGACTTGTCTCTGCTGAAGCGTGGCTGGTGGCTGCAGGGGAAGCAGCAAAGGAAAAGGGACCTATTGTCATACCATCTTCTCCAGCCTCTGAGAAGAAGGTTCTTTCCATAACTGAAGCTTGTGCAGAGTTTCACTTTGAGTAGGATTTGAAGAATGTGTTTTTCTGCTTCAGGCAGAAAAAACCCTATTGCTTTCTTTTGGAAATCCCTAAATCTGCATAATGTCCTGGATCGCGTATGGATCCTGTTATGTTTTAGGCAGGGCTCCAGAGTATTTTTTAAGTGCTCTTAATAATTGACCACTATCCTAATACTGATTTTGAAAGTAAGGTAACTGCTTTATTTATACTTAAATTGCTTTATTCCCTAAATCCTTTCAAAATCTCAGCCTGAGATATTTATGCCAGGTTACAAACATGAAGGAAAGGAAGCAGCTGAATGATGTCATTGCATTGAGTGCAGCAGCGTGAGCAGTGCTGGCCAAGCATGAAGTCGGGGGTTTTACCCCAGCTTAAGCTATGGCAGAGCTCCATGTGGGCAGCAGAGTGCTGGAAGCCTCCTGGAAGCAGCATGGATCTTTGCCATACCTGCTGCCAGGCTTTGGAAAAGAGCATTCGGAGAGTTTAGGTACGTGATGGACTATGGAAGGGAGACACAAAGGGTTAAGGAGGGAGTGACGGGCGTACCCGCATCAGGAGGTAGAGCAGGAGGAAGTTGGAAGAGACACAGACAGTGCACTTGGGTCGAGGGCTGACTCTTGAAGGAAGGATTCGGGACTGAACATTGTTAGCGTTGCAGATGGGGAATAAACAGTGTTCTACTTCCAGTTCAGCTGCTTGGGACAGCAAACGTGATGAAAAGAGAGATACTGGCAAGATCTGTGCACATTTGTGAGAGGTCATTGAGCTGTTCACGCTGTTTTCCTTCTTCTCCACCATCTTTCATTTACAATGCCAGAGATGATGCTAGGACCCTGAAGAAACAATGTGGTCTTTTTATAGCAGCATGAGAGGGGAAAAAGCAGAACTTGGTTATATTTTAATGGAATTAGAACTCAGCATTTCCATGCCTCGTTTGCTGGAGTGTCCTTCCTCATTTTGTTAATGTAAGTGGTCATGAGGATAGTCAATATGATTTATTTTCCTTGGTATAAAAATAGGGGCCTTCTGGCCACTAACAACAGTGTTTATGAAAATTCATGAGGTCACTTATGTAGTGCTTTGAAACTAATTACAGCTTAGTACATGTGTGCCACTTCAGTGCTTCTCAGGTGGTTAATATTATAATCCCTCAAATTCTATTACAAACTAAAGTCATTCAGGTGATAGTTCCGCTAACACAGTTAACTAGAGACTGTTTTGGCTCTGTAGCTTAGTCAGTTCCTGTAACTTTATATTCTGGTCGACTCCAAGCTTTCTGTCCTTCATGTACTGAGCTTATTTCTCCCACAGCCTCTGGTCGATGTCTGATGTGGATTAGTTACAGAGTTAGCCTGAATCGGCCTGAAGCTCTCTGACATCTAATGGACGTTACAGATTTCTCATTGCCGGTTGAATTCCAGTTAAAATCTCCTGAAATGACTTGGCTAAAACACACTCACCTTAATTCTACAACATGCAAAGCGATTTAACAAGACATTTCCTCGCCTTCGTATTTATGCTCGTGAGCTGCTCTGTTCTGTGGTTGTAAAGGGTTGCTGTTCTCACTGCGACTTGCTCTGGGACACTGGCAGCTGAGGAGTGGCTGGTGCTGCCTATCTGGTAATGAGGAAAGCACTTCTGAGTAGGGTATGGTTGTACACTGCTGCACTGCCTCTCACTTCAGCACATCCACTGTGAACTCGTGTTTGCTGTGAGAGCTGTGCCCAGAGAAGCGTCCTGAAGCAGTCTCCAGGAGCCTTCTCATTCTCTGACAATGGAAAAGTGGGATGAGAGCCGAGTAGCTCAGATGCACGATAAGCTTTGAATGTGTTAAAAGGTTTGTTCTTGTTAAAGATAACTTTTGGGTGGGTTTGGATGCTTGCTACCAGATCTGCAGATAGTTATGTTTTGCCCTACTTGCAAATTACACTGAGGGGTGGTGTGGTGTGTTGTTTTTAATGCCAGGAACCTGCAGTGCTCAGAGGCAGCGATGGCACTTTGTTCTGTCCATATCTGCACAGAACTGCAGACGTGGATGGTACAGCAAGGATGGCAGGATGTGCATTTACCTCTGGATCGTGTTTACTTCTGTGACATGTCTGCAAGTGCTAGATCAGATTATAGAAGACAGGAAAAGGCGTGTTCAGCTCAAAGTTATGCTGCTAGTTTTGCTGCAGCTTCCCTGCAGCATTTTCCTGTTGCAGAGTAGTATTTAAGAAGAGCGTTGTTCAGTTTAACTGACTTTTATCTTGTCCTGGTGGGGTTTTTCTGGGTTTTGTCTCTGAATATCAGTGGTACTGTTGTACACACGAGAACATTACACTAGCTCTACTGGAAATAATGAGTCCTCAAATGGCCACTGCAAAGTATTAGCAAAACTTACCATTCTTTTAGGTGTGTAGGCAACACATCCTTGAAATTTGCTTGATTATAGCGATCCTGATGAGGTCAGTTTTGTTTGAGGTCAGTTGTGTTTGAAGCCAGACCAAGGTGCCAGATATGAGCTCTTTCTCAAGTGTGGATGCCCATCTCATGGTCAGTACTTCAGCATCTCTGAAGTCACAAATGTAGAACATGGAGAAACAGCATCTGTCGTTCATTAAAAGCATCTACAGTGTATTTGTGACACTGCATTTCAGAAGCTTTTCGATAGCTTGTGCCCTCTGTAATGTGCTGGTAATTCCTCCCAGTAATCATGTCTGCAACCTCCCCACACCCCAGAGTTGGGGGGTGGCGATGTCTTTCCCCCTCCCCTTCCCCAGATCCCCTCTTGGTTCTGGGGTTGGGTGTTTGGTTGCCCAGCTCTGTTTCTGGGTGAGGTGTGGAGGGGGTGCTTCTGTTAGGACATGCTTGAGTGCATGAACTGTTGAGAGAAAGCTGCTCAGTCTGATAGAAGAATCTTCTTCATTGCAGACACGAGATCCAATCCCCCAGCGCCTCTGCAAACATGTGCATTGGCTATTTGGGCACTTAATCATTTAATTCAGAGTTAATTTAAGTATAATGGTGTAATTACACTGAATATTGTTCAAAATGCTGTGGGGAAAACAAAAAGCTGCTGCTTTGTGTTGAAATATGAACTATTTCCCCTTCTTTCCCCAGTCAATAGGTCTGCCAAGCATCACATCACAGAATGGTGTGTGCACAGTAAGCATGACTCCTTAAACCCTTGGAAAGGTTAGAGCCACTTGCCATCTTCTGGTCTTTATCTGAAAAGGATTGATCAAAGATTCTATGGAAAGAAATGTGCTTTACAATTTTATACTTAAAAATGAGTCACTTAAATCCTTAGAAGAGACTCTGAGTTCTTGAGGATTTGCTGGTTTTCCTGCCCCAGTGACAAGATAATGCTGGCTTTGAGTTTGTATTAATAAGGCTCTGTATGGGCTTAACACTAGAGGCAAACAATGAGGAGGTTGGAGTTTCCTTACTCTGGATGTGTGTCCTGATTATGGGAATTGACTGTCAGACTGAGCTGAACAGGTGAATTTTTACACTTGATTTAGCACAAAGGGCCATTTCTTTCATCATTTTCCAAATTGGGATTAGGATTTCTGTTTTAGCCTATGTTGCTTTTAAAATGCAGGTTCACAATACAGCGTGGGAGCAGAGCGATGCTCTTATACATACTCTGTCTTGACAAGCTCTGTCATGTTGATAGTCATGTGCCTTAGTTTCCTAAACATTTGGTTGCAGAAGACTAAAAAGGTGACCTACTTCTTGCAAAAATTTGCATTCCTGAGCCTTGATTAAATAAAGGTAGAATATACTGTGCCCTTCTGGATATGCTGTGCATGCCAGCAACCTGAAGGCTTCAAAGGAAGAGACTTTCACGTGTCTTGAATGTGTGAACCTCTTCTCAGTACATTCTTTTAAATGTGTTAGATGAGCTTCTGCTGCTTACAGAGTAACATGAGAGCTTGGTACAAACACTCATTCAGAGCCCATTTCCTTGCTGGCTGCTAACCTGCAAGGTCCTACATGTTAGTACCTGTAGAGCTGTCTCATTACATTGCTTCACAGGGTTTAAACATAGCAACGGCCGTGCCATTCTCTGTCCATTTAGAAATGACTTATTAATGTAAGCCCAATCTCCACTACAAAGTGGCAGTATTCATAGCTGTCAGCAACCCTCCGTGCTGGCAAAACATGTGGTATGAATGCAGCCCTGATCTTCCATCTATATATTGTGCACCCGAGGCAAAGAATATGGAGCCATCTTTTCCATATGTAAATATGGGATCCTTTAGGATTAAGGTGTGATGCCAGGGGCAGTGTTGTGCTGCTGCTCCCTAATTTGAGCTTACTCTAACAAGACTTCAGCCTTAGAGGCCAGTTAAGTCTGCTCTCACTGAGCACGTATTACACTCAGCTTGTATTTCGATGACTGTTTTGGCTGTCTTTATTGACTTAAACTTGAGTTAATGCTAAATGCTATTTATATGTTCTGAGTTCACGCTGTACCTCTTATGCAGAACTAGCAAAGTGGAAGGAAACTTCAGCTTGTGGTAGCTGGGGAAGTTGCTTAAGAAAATGTGAGAAAACGTAAGTGCAGCTGACCTTACTACGTAAGAACAGCAGTAAAGTGGTAGTGTTTCACACAGGAGGCAAGATAATCTCCATGACAGCATTTTGGCTACTGGCACTGAGATTTTTTTTGGAAGTATCCAAATTTACCACAAATCAGTTGAGAAGCTCAGAAGGTGCAGAACCTGTCCCGTGCAGAACAGTGAGCTGGATCATGGATGGAGTCTAGCTCAGACCAAGTGGTGTCTTGTTCTGGGATATGAAGCCTTTCTTTCTATCTTAAAGGTGAATAAATGGCTCATAGAACACACTAGTAGTTAAATTGTCAGCCTTAAGAAATACATTTCTTTAACCCAAATAAAAATGTCTGAATAATCCTGGAGACTCACCCTGACACTCTACAGCCAAAGTAGTTTGATGGGTCACATTTGAATGGTGAGTACAGAAAACGTTTAAGACTACACCAGCAGCTAAGGAAGGTCCTAAATTGTTTTCAGTGTCTTCTCCACTTGCATGTCTGCATCAACAAGAAACAGCAGGTGCTACAGCTGGGAATGTTGAGGAATTTTGGTTATAGAAAACACCCTGAATTCTTCATCATCACAAAACCTGACAACTTCAACTGTTTCAGGGGAGAAAAGTTTTGGACTATTCTAAGCAGTGAGCTGCCTTTTACAGCATTTAATTCACTGCACCTCACTGCACACTTCCCTGTCATGGTCATTCACACCTTACATGTTTTCCCAGTACTCCACAGTCTCCTCAGTTAAAATAAGTGGAATATCACACTTTTCAGTGTCTTAACCAAGGAACTGAAAAGACCCCAAATCTTTTTTTAGGGATGACAAGTACAGACGTGTCATCACGCATGAGTTTCTGTAGCTTTTTCCTGTGTTAAATGATGCCGGAGAAGCACTTCTCTCTGGGCACATGATGGTGTTTGGTCACCCACTGGTGACCAAGTAAAGAGGATGCAGAATTTCCAGGAGAGGAAACACAGTGCACAGAATTACCTTCTGTAATTCAAATATCTACACAAAATAGTGTTTAAAAACCCCTCAGTGCAGGGTGATCTACTGGAATCTTACATGTGAATGGTATTGGGCCCTTTAACTGCCTTCACTTTTCGTTTGAGTGCTTTAGACACAGCTTTTATTGATCTTTAAATACACTTAACATTCATTTAAGGATACCTGTAGATCTTTCACAAGACCTAGTAGATGACCACTGAATCTTGTCAGGTAGCTGGTAACAAGAGCTCATGTGTTTGTATATCACCATTTGCAAACAGAAATAGCAGAATGTAATGGAAATAGATTCTGTAATTGAGGCAGAGGAAGGAACTAAAAAGCATTTGGTCATCTGGATTTCTCATGAGGCTGAAATAGGAACCGAATGTACTTTAAAACTGAGTCCGAGGGATACTTCAGTGCATGCACTGGTGTCTAGTTCAGGGTTCTGCTTTTGAAACGTTGTGATTTAGTTTACAGTGTATGTAATGGGCTATTCAAGCACCTTAAAGTTCAACGTGACCACTTTTAGTGTTAATATCTTTCCACATGCCAAATATCTGTCATGTTTTGGGGAGCTTTTGCTGGTCTTGTACGACTTGGAAGCAAGCGAAGCTCTAAATGATGGATGGCAGATTTGCAGACTCACTACTGCTTCAGTGTGAGGTTAAATGCAGTTTGGGTTGCAAAGACATGAAGTCATGGAGCCAGTGGGTCAGTGCACTGAAAGAAGAGCAAATGTTTACAGTCTGGTTCCAGTCTGTTTTGTGTGTAAAACATTTGAAGTTTAGATAGATGCTTCCCAGAGTGTAAATAGTAATTGGGAGGTGGCTGTTTCGTCTGGGTCAGTGGGTGTTTTCGTAGAGCTTCCAGGTTTGTCTGTGTGCTGTGACTTGGGAGGTTTGGTTCATCAATGAAGTCTGACAATCCTCTGCTAAGTATCCGTGTCTTTCCTAAAGTCACCTTTCTGGAAGAGGAGTTTGGATTGTAAATACTTCCTGAAGGAAAAAGTAAAAAGAATTTTGAAGGAAGAAAGTGCACCTGATGCTGTGGAAAGCATGTCCTAATTTGCTTTCATGGATTAATTTCTGTCCAGATTCTGCCAACAGAAACATCTTCATTAGACACTCCGCTTCTGCATGGGTTGTGTCCCACTTACTACATTTGTTAACCTGGCTCTGCTCTCTAGAAGGGGCTGCAGTAGGTTTGAGTTTGCTTCCTATTTGGAAGCATTGGTGATCCTGAGGAAAATGACACTCCGGGGAAATTGCTGTGAACTCCTCAGGCTTTCAGTGCTTGGAAAGAGTCTCTTTGGGTTTTGCTCTTGAGTTGTACGAATGGAATATTGCTTCATACAACTCAGAGCTGTGCAGTGTCTTAAAATTCTCAGCTGTTTATAGAATATGGCACAACCTGGGTTCCAAGTAGTCTTTCAGAATGAGAGAGATGATGATAGTGTCTTGCATGGAAGAAATGGTAGTTTTGCAGTCTTCAACGTTATGCTGGTTCATGCCTTAAAGCTGTGGTGTATGTTTGTATCTTTAAGCAGGTTTTGTTAAGGATCTGGCAGTTGCATCCCTTCAGGAGAGAGGAGGGTTACCCAGCTGAGAAAAGTGAAATGGGATTTCTTCCCTCTTCGGGAAGTAATTCAAAACTGGAGCAGTTTGCTCTGTGGCACACCAGGTTAAGTTCTTAGTGCCTGATCCTGTCCCCATTTGGTTAATGGGGATAGCACGTTACATCTGAAACCATGGAAATGTTCCACTGATGAGAGAAAATTGGGTCTGAGCTGTGAGTGAGGCCCTTTGAAGGGTAATGCACACCTGAAATCAGTGCAGGAGGGAAAAACAGGGAATGTTGGAGCTGGATTTGGAGTACTGAGATCTAAACTGGCTTGAGCCGTGTGGCTTTCCCCCTCATTCACTGGCAGGAGCAGCGGGTGCTGCCGGGCAGTTGTGGTGCAGGAGCTCAGGTTGGTGTGCTCCAGCTGCCTGTTATCCACCTTTGGAGAATTGTGGATTAATTGGATTACACGGTAAATAGGGGATAATAGATTAAAGGGATATTATTGGGTTAAACCCCTTCTTAAACCCCTTCACCTTCCTTTGTTAATGCCATTATGCAAGATAAAAATGTCAGTCATGAAATAAACTCAGTGTGACTCCTCCATTTCATGGTGCTTTTGTAGCTTCATGCTGTTGAGCACCTTCCACCCAGTGTGATCCAGCTGTTCCCAGGGCAAATTCTGCTCTGCTACCAAGAGGCTTTACAAAAGATGGCTTCTGTGAGTCAGGACTTGAAGCTTTCCTGGGTTTAGGACAGATGCTCAGTGTGTGTGACAGAACACAAGACAGGTTTCACTTCTACACCGCGTGATGCGGTTCTCATTGCTGTGAAAACAGCCAAATACAAGTGGAGCTGCACACAGGAAGTGCTGAAAAGAGGAAATGAGTTGGTGCTCTCAGAGGTGGGATGAGATGCGACGCACTTGTGATGCGTGTTGGTGGAGAACAGGGTTATTTTGTCCTCCTGTAGAAGCAGATGTAACCTGTGTCTGAAACTGTCCAGTCTTACAAAGAAGCAGCAATGAACCCCAGTGTATCACAGAATCACAGCGTGGTTTGGGTTGGAAGGGACCTTAAAGCTCACCCAGTTCCAACCCCCTGCCACGCGCAGGGACGCCTTCCACTAGAGCAGGTTGCTCCAAGCCCCTGTGTCCAACCTGGCCTTGAACACTGCCAGGGATGGGGCAGCCACAGCTTCTCTGGGCACCCTGTGCCAGCGCCTCAGCACCCTCACAGGGAAGAGTTTCTGCCTCAGAGCTCATCTCAATCTCCCCTCTGGCAGGTTAAAGCCATTCCCCTTGTCCTGTCCCTACAGGTCCTTGTCCAAATCCCCTCTCCAGGTTTCCTGTCGCCCCTTTAGGCACTAGCGCTGCTCCAAGGTCTCCCCTTAAGGAGCCTTCTCTTCTCCAGGCTGAACAACCTTTGAAAACGGGCAGGTCAAATCTAAAATGATGTTTGAGATGGCTGAGCTGGAGAGAAGGAGGCTCAGAGATCCTGAAATGATCTGGACGTACAGTACCTGTGCTTAAGCCCTTTCAAGGCTGGTCTATTAATGTTTCCACTGGCAGCAGTGCTGTTTTAAAGCAGTTTGTGCCTTTGGATTAAGCTTCTAACAGGCAAAAAAACCCTATACGTAATAAAATGCATGCCACAAGGATTATTAGGGTGCTGTGAGATCCAGAAGTTTAAGGCTTTGGTTATTCCTCCCTCATCTTTCTTCCTTTAAGCGGCTTTTCCCGTGTTACGGACGGTTTGGTTTGTGTGTCAATTTAGGCATGTACATGCCAGCCTAAGAACATTGTAGTTACCTCCTCTTCTAAAGTAGGCTTTTAAAAAAGCTTTTTTTGTAGTTGTTTTTGTGTATTTGTGGGGTTTTTTTAATTAGATAAAATAGAAAATCTAAGTTTTACCAGAAATTGAAGTAAGGTCAGGAAGAGAAGAGGTTTGGTGGTTCCTGTAATTCTAATCTAGAGTTACTCAGTTGTATCTCCTATTTTCTTTAAGTATCTGATTTATTCTCTCAGATATTTAAGTCCAGTCTATTCAGTGTGTTCTGCTGAACTCGCAGCCAGACGTGGATGGTTTGATAAATTGTTCCTGTCTTTTTTCAAACCTTGTGAGACTGGATCTCTATTTGATGCTTTTTCTCTCTCTTTTATTTTTCAAAGTGATTGCTATTGGAAAGAATGTGCTGTCTGTGTTGCCCTGGAACAGCTAAAAAAGCCATTTGGCGATGCTGAGGTTTCAACAAATCATATTTAGATTGCTGACATTGTTTTCATGGAAACCAAATAAATTGGTGCCACTTCCTGGGTTTAAAAGATGTGTTCATCTGTTGTGTATTCCATGTAGTCGTCTCTTTTCCTCCTTTTCCTCCCCCAAATATTTTAGTGGTTGCTTTGCTTTAGGCACCAACTAGCAACGTTTCAGACAGTAATCTTTCTCTTTGCCAAGTGGTGTTTATAAAAGATAACTGATCTGGGTTACTTCAGAACACCAGCTACAACACACTCTTGTCTTGCAGGTAGATGGCCAACATGTGCTGTAATCCCATCTTTGTAGGAGTCTGTTACACAGAGCTCAAGATACTTCATTGTACAGGCATGAGCAAGACTAGTTGAGGTAGATGCAGTGTTGTAAGGGAAGCTCTTGGTGTAATATTGAGTACCTTGATAAGAATATGGTTGTGATTTACAAGAAAACACAACTTGTATGCTCGGGATGAAATGAGTTGGCTTTCCTCAGGAAGGATCACAAGACTGCAGCAGGCACACAGGCTGTTCTGAATCAAACCTGGCTCAAAATGGAACATTGACAGTTATGAATAAGGTTATTTAACAGTCAGCTTCCTGTGGTTTACATGCGTTTCTGAATACTCCATCTGAACAAACAAGGGCATCTTCTACAGGCAAAGTGATGGCTTAAAATCTGATGTTCTGATAGGATTTATAGTAATACTGTATGAAAAGAGCAAAAGCGCAGTGACCCAACACTGGAAGAGCTTTGAAGCTGATGTATAGGCCATTCATTCTGTTGTACTGGGGGGTGTTCAAGAAGTTTGCTCTATTGCAGTGTATCAACACATACGAGAGATGTGTTCAAGCTGGTGTTTGTCACTTCTGTTCACATCTTTGGGCCTGTGCTCTAAGCTGAGCAGAAGGAAGCGGGCAGTGGACAAGGAAGGGTTGATGGTATGGTTCCTGTGGTGTAACAGGTCATTGGTAACCTGCAACCACGCTTCAGGAGCTGGCAGCTCACAACTGCTCAACTGTAAAAATGACTTTAAAGGGTTCACCTGCATTTGAAAAACCAAAGGTTCGCTTGTGACTAATTTAAGACCTTCACATCACTACGTTTCTTTAACTAGATCTTTCCATTTCCATCGTATGTACTCACAGAACATGGGCGTGAAGTCAATGGGAATGAATGGAAAACTATAAAGCTTTTTGATGGTGGCAGATCCTGCAGTTTCTCAGTCTCCCATTGATTTTGTCCTTGCTGTGGCTCCTTTGTGGCATGACAGCAGCAGCTAGACTGTGAGAGCAGCCACATGGACGTGGTGAGCCGCACTGGAGTGAGTGGGGTAGAGTGGGGAAACCCAAGTTTCTATTTTCTAGTCACATTGGGTAAACCAGAGGGTTTACAGTTTGTGTAAAGGGAAATTTCAGAAGGCAACAACTGTCTGTTGAATACAGCATTTAAATATAGCCAGTCATTGATTTACAGAGTGAGATCTAGTATCAAGCACAAGTAGCCTAACATAGAAGCTGCCTTTGGAGCTGGTGTTGTGAATAGGTCACTCTCATACTCAGTTTTAACAGTTGCTGGCATTAAAGCTTTCCATGGTTGTTGTGTGCTGGGTTTTTCAGTGGGTTTCTCTTCATTGCATACAACACACAGAGTCACCCCTGGGGAAGAGGATGGGAAGTCTTGCTTGGCTGCTTTGTCATGCTGCCTTTTTGAAGCTAGTTTAAAATGGGTCAGAACTCTTCAGTTCTGCAGTAGTGCACTCTGATAACCATCTGCTGGCTGTGGTGGTTGGCTGCTCAAGAGTAGCTGTAGTTATCAGGGCTGAGCCTGCTAATCTGGAGATGTCCAGGCCAGATAGAAAATAACCAGAGTCAAGACACTGGCTTGTAGCTGTATGATAGGGGAGTGCTGTCTGGAATGTGATGGAAGAACTGCTGACGAACTTCAAGCTGTTTTCAGTTCTTGGTACCATGCAAATTGCTAAAAGCCAATGACTGAGTAACTTTTATCCTTAAATACCAACTTGAGTCATGGTGACAGCACTTTCTTGGTGTGGCATATTAGTCGTCTGGATAGATTTTCATAAGGGAAGAACTGAGTGACTGAGCTGAAGATGTGGAGGAGGGAAGCTGGTATGTCACTGCTTTATTAACTGTATCCTGCTCGTAACTGACTGCATTGATAGCTTAACCTCTGGAGTTTCAGAATGGCCACCTGGATACTTGTCTGCCCTTGACTTCGATACGTGACAGCCTGGAGGCTAAGCAATCCCCTTGGTGTGCTTCACTTTCCTGCTGCTGTGAGAGCATTTCTAGAGCATTGCCGTTGCTGCAGGGCCGTGTATTTTGCATTCATGTTTTCAGGAAATCCCCTCTTTTTGGAAGCTGCTTCTGGGGGTGTTTTGTGACCTTCACAGGCTGTGGTTTACTGCTCCGACTGCTCAATCCATTGCAGTAGCAGTAAGCCCCAGGACTTAAAGGAGGTGTAGTAACTCCTGCATTCCAGTAGTGTGGAGTTAATGCTTCTTTAGGGAGTAGGCATTGCTGTAGGCAGTATAAAAAAGAGTTGTCTAAGATTAAAATATATGTCTGCATGTACCCACACACATCCATACTTACAGCCTCTGCGGCCCAGGTATTGTAGAATCAATACCTCCACTAAATGAGTCTGAAATCTGTCTGATTTTACAGAGTCCTGGGTGGAGGGAGGGTTGCCAGCTCCTACTAAGGACCTAAAAAAGAAATTAACTTTACTTTGTCTCAATGTTCAGCTACAGACAGTGGTCTTAGTACTTGGAAGGCCTCAATTCTGATCCTGCTACTCCTGCTTGGGAAGCTTTGATGGATTTGTGCATCAAGGTTGTGTATTTTTATGTTCCATGGAATAGGAACGCTGCTCCTCATACACTTTGAGGCTAGAATGGATTTCTGAGTGCTGGCAAAGATGTCGGTGTGAAATACTGCTGTCACTGCACGAGTTGCTCTTCTGTACCACCGGGTTTTGAAATGGTTGGTTAGTGTTAGCGCTGCAGCTTGTCAGCTCAGAGAGAATCAGTGATGGTGAGCTAAACAGAAGGTAAAATAAGGTAGTAGAAGTGTGCTGGACTCTTTCCCTGCAGGCGTGTCAAGGACAAGGCATGTTTCAACCAGAGTCCCGGTCTTGCCTAATGAAAAGCTGATGTTCAAATTGCACACTGGAAGGTGCGGTGTCTGCTGCTCTTAGGTAACTTTTTTTAGGACCTGGAATACCTGCAAAGGTACCTGCCTTGTGTTGTGTCTGCCAGAACCCTTTTTGGACTGTTATTTACCTTACCCTACTTCACTGCTGCTTAGGTGACACAGTTTAATGTTGAGGTTTGATATTCTTCCTAGATAAGTTCTATTTCGAGTGAAGGGAAGTGATTATCAGGGTGTAACTCCTGCCCTGATTCACTCGTCTGGCTTAGATGTAGTCACCCTGGCCCTGGGTGCTGCTTGAATTGCTCATCAAGAAAATTCTGTCAGGATTCTTGCTCCTCTATCCCCAGAGTGAAAACACAGATGGTTTCTTTTCTGTATTTACTATAAAGTAAATAAGTTACAGCTTGGTAATCAAGAGCTTTCAAAAGGAAGCATGGTTCTGCTGCTGTGATGATGCTGAGAATCCTATAAAGGTGCTACCTTCTTTTGCACTAAATTCAATCAGTATATTACCTGTTGGAAGTGAACTCAGGTTCAGCAGCATCCTTGTAAGAGTTCTTCCTTCATCCCAGCAACCCTGATGGGATTCTGGAGAGCTGACTGTACTTCAGACTTACAGTAGAGAATCTTTAGTTCCACATTACTGGAGGGATTAAACACTTCAGTTACTATTTGCATGGACAGCGATGGCTTGAATCCAGAACATAACCTGTATAGTAGATGTGATATCATGCAGTACTGCAGTGTGGAGCTCTGTTCATTACTCCCAGAGTAAGGAGTTCTTGTCCAGCTTGGTCTTCATCAGTTGTGGCTTCTCATCCTCTATTCTGCTAGTCATTGGCAGTGCTCAGGGGAAGGACCTGCGTGAATGGGATCATATGGCAATGCAGTTAGAAATGAGTCTATCTGCAGTGATTGATCCTGCACTGAATGCCTGTATGTGCAGACTCCTCAAAGGGTTGGAAGAATTGAATGCATCTTTTCATGATGAAGGTGTGGTTGCTTCATTGATGCTCCCTGTGGGTAACACTGTAGGATTTACTTGGCAATTCTAAACTGGGAAAGCACTTAACTATAATAAATGTGCCTATCTGTGCTTTTAAGGTTAAATATTAACTGATCTAGAAATGAAACATTAGTTATGTTCTTAGGAGAGCTGCTTGAGAGATGGTAGTGATTGAAGCTTACAGCACTGATGTCTGCATGTTGGTAAATGAACTGGACTTCACAATGTAAACTCTTGGGATCAAGTGTGCCACTTAGTTGACTAACTGTTTGCTTTGTTTTCAGGGGGAATCCGTAAAGTATTTCTTGGACAACTTGGATAAACTTGGAGAACAAGTAAGTCTTTTGGGTTTCGTTCAGTCTTGAGTTTTAAGCAGTCTTTGTGATCTCTGGGGTTTAAACGCGTGAAATGTTATTAGCGTCAACTCAAATAACTTTAACTTTGACTCTTCCATTATCTCAGCAGTTCATCACCAACATGTCAAAAGCACAGGGCAGTGCAAGGCCCAAGAGACTTTCTGGTAATAAAACTTCTGTAGAAATGGAACAAAACCCGAGTTACAAATGCGTGTCCGGTCAGAAGGCTGTTAAAGTAACACTTCAACACTAAATGATACCCAGAAACGAGTGCTTTTGTTTGTACATACCCAGTTAGGAACACCCAGTTAAATGGGTGCACGGGTCAGTGGTACCTTCCTGTAGCATCTGCTTCAAAATAAACACACTTGGTACGGAATAAAATCTCTTTTCTCTGGGGGGAAAAGCTGAAACTTTTGGGTAGAACTGCTGGTTACTGCTTGAATAATGAAGTTGTCTGATGCTCATTAGTTGTGGATTGCAGAAGTGGCATGTGGAAAAACTGCCTGTAAAATGGGATGCCAGCTTGAACTCCACGGGGAGGCAGTTTCTCCGTGGTCCTTTCCAGCTGATGGCTAACAAATGCTGAAGGAATCCAAACCACTTCAATCGAATCCTGTTACATCAGGCTTAATTCTGTTTTTCTTTTTCTCTTTAACAGAGAAAAAATTAATTTTAAGCTTTGAACTGTCATTTTTTCTAGCAGAGCACTGGTGATCACCTTGCAGCATGCACACACTTCCCAGATACCTCGCTTGAGAGCTCCAGCTCTTACTCCTTCACTTTTGCTTTGGTCTTGAGTTACACAGCACTAGGAGAGCTACACTCACTTTAATGAACTGCTCAGCTTTCTGCTCAGGGTGATTTCTCATGGGTTTTGAACCCAACGCCACTTGAGTTTTGGTTTTGGTTTGGGTTTTTTTCCCCCTGCACATTTGGGTAAAGATTTTTGCATCTTCTTTTCAGAGTTCTTTACTTAGAAACCTTGGTCACTCTTTGATTCAAGCCTGAAACTTGAAGTCACTGTGTGGTTTTCTATTTTTATATGGACACACACTGTAGGTTTATATGTAGGTTTGATCTTGCTGTGGGAATGCCAGGCTCTGAATTGCAGCGTTTCCAGTTTAAAGTTGGCCCAAATGATGCTGAGATACAGAGGGACCCTTCAAGATCTGCTGTCATAGATGATGTTGGGCCTATGTGGAACAGTTTTGTTACTGAGTGAAAGATTTGATAGGTTCTTCTGGTTTAATGTTACCTATATGCAGATTTGTCTAATGATTATTCCCCCAAACTATATATTAACATAAGTATTTTGCTGTTTTTATCTGTTCTCTGACACAACTGGCTGGCCTGCAGCTGAATTGCTTATAAACAGATAGACCTGCAATTCATGTGCCTCTTGCCCAAAGGGAGCAGATGATAACAGTGAGTAGGGAAAAGAACTTAAATGTTCAGATTTAATCAGATCAGCAAAATACGAGTAGCTGGCTGGGATCAGCTGGATTCCTGCATGTTTGTTGTTGTTTCAACTGCCAGTGCAGACTAATGTATCCAAAATACAGAGACACATCGTTTTCCATGTTGTGACTGGATCTTATTCATGCTTTCAATTCTAATTTTAACTATGGAAACAGTGATATGATAGCTAAGAGAACTACCTGATAACCGAAAGAAAGTCCTTTAGAGGAAAGAAGAGTAGTGAGTTTGAGGGAGGAGGTAATTCAGGAAGAAAGCACATGTTCTGAGTCAGTATCAGTGTGGATCCTTGGGAAGAGCTGCACAGAAAATACAACTAAAAACCCAACAACCCTCCCAAAAAATCCCAACCAACCAAAGCAAAAAAGGGAGAAGGTGAAGAAGACAACAGTCAACATGAAAGATAGGGCAAAGTGTAGAAAAGGAATGTGCCCTTTGGGATGCTTGCAGGACTTACAAAGATAATACTCAGTTCTATCCAAGGAAAATATTCCCCCTAATGCTGCAGTCTTCCAGTATGGAGAATGGGATCCACAATGAGAAAGGGGCTCATTGAGAATTGCTCCAGTAGCAAGCTGCTTGTATCCCAAGGATCTGGGCATGAGGAAGAAAATGGAATCATCCTCCAAAAGACAACTAAAACACTGGAGCTTTCTTTGGAGGTGTTGTGCTTGGTCTCCTATAGCCAGATGATGGCTGTACACTGAGCACTCGGCTTCAGTGCGCTCACTCGCAGGCTGGGGCATCACAGCAGCCATCATCTGCTATAAAACATGGTAGGTCTTCTGTGCGTGTGGAGCTTGAAAGCACTTGAAAGGATTTTACTTGTGGTTGCAAGTGTGGAAGGAATTTTAAACGAGTAATAATACTCGAGAGGGAATTTGTCAGGAATTTTAGGGATAAGCTCCTTGTCCTTGAGGGCTTTACTGAATAAACATTAAGGCCAACGCCCAGAAGAGTTCTCTTTGTGCTCTTGTTTCAATATTGGAGGTATAGATGACTTTGCCTTTTATATTAGTTGATTTTATTTACTTACTTTAATAATCTCAATCACTCCTGAGCTTTCCTGAGACTTTCTGGTTTTGTTCTGAGAACTTGAGACTAACTTCCTGAATAACAAAAGATGCTGCGTTGCTGTCTGCAAGGTGGAACCTGTGACATCCTCTTCCCTACATGTCAACAGTCAGCTTAAAATCCCTTCACATGTGCCCAGTGACATCTGATACAGTCATTGCTCTGTTCATCTGATTGTTCTCTAACAATTCTGGGTAGGAAAGACCAAAGATATATTTAACAAAGAGAAAAATCTCATTACCCTTCAAAGCTGCTGCTTTTAATCAGTGAAGGGGGTGGCAGCAGGTGCCCGTTGCTTGGTTTGGAGGGAATATGGCATTGCTTTTGCAGTTCAACTCCTGCAGATTGAGGTGGTTCTGGCCGTGCATGTGTAATAGCACAGCAGCAGAACGTGCAGGGTGGGAGCCTGTGCCTCAGAGCTGCTCTGTAATTCCTGCCCAGACAAAAATCAGTGCCTTAGTCATGGGCAGCTTGAGTAAAGAAACCCGGGAGTTCAAACAACAGACTCTGTAGCTGGTTTCACTTTTGAGCTTTCATAGTAAAGCAAAGTGATCCCTGAGTTTTTGGAACATTACACTCCATCAGTTCTAACATTACTTTCTTAAAGGCAGTGGATCAAACTTGCCCAGATGCCTTATGCTTGGAATACCACTATTTAAGTAGCTGTGTAGTTGTGTGTTTGTTCCCCCGCCCCAGTCACTAGTTGAATCAGACTTTTTGGACCCAGGTCTTACACATCCTTGTGAAAGCTCCAAGTCTGGTCACTGGCACTGTCAGAGGAAGATTGTAGATCATTCACTAAGAGGAGACTAAAATTCTTAAACCCAGGTCACACTCTCTGAAGTTGTGAGGAATGCTGGAACGGGGTGAGGAAGAGTTTCCATAACAAGTGAACAACAAAGCTTTAAACTTCAGCATCAGCCAGCTGCCTGTTAGAGATGCACTTTTAAACAGCAGAAAGACTGGGACCATATGCCAAAGCATAACTCTAAGAGTGAAGAAATCCCCATATGAGGCTTGAATTTCAGGCTGTCGAAAGCTGACTAATAAGAACTCCTCTTCCTGTTAACATCTGCATCTGTTGATGATGATCAGTCATGTAACACTTAAGTAGTAAAAAACCTCCTTATCCTGCCTGTTTCATTCTGGGGGAAAAGGTGAGCTCCGAGGCTGTCCTCCTGGGAAGAGGCTGCTGTCCTCAGCTGCCGTTTACTTCCACCAGTTGCACAAGCTGTTTTGGACTATGTTTTGAGCTCGCAGATGTGGCATGTAGCTGATAGAAGTGACTTTTGGGACCGATAAGATGTGAAAAATCCATGGCAAGAGCAGAGGAAGTTGCTTAGGTTGTGCTTTTCTGGCACGATTGCTTTAAAAATGACTTAGTGGAGTAGTTCTTTTTCCTGGAAGCAGTCGTGAGTATGCCCGAGAACGTGGGAGGAACGGAGCACCCACGGTTAGAACGGGATATTCCCTGTGGTTACTGATTGGAGAAACCTGCTTTAGACCCCCTTTGCTGCATTGCAGTGTTGGCAGCCAGTGTGTTTCCCAGCTTTGTGGGAAGAGGATGACTGAAGCAGAAAGTAATCCAGAATGAGGGAAGCTGGCATGAGGAGCTGATGGTGCGGGTTGTTTATGGATCCTTGTCATGTGGCAAATGGAAAGCTTCAGTGCTCTGGGGTACATGTTTGATTTATTATGGGCTGTGTTTCCTGCTTTGGACTCTTCCAAAATGCTTCGGTGTCAGCATATAAATATGCATCCATGTGTGTGCTTAGTCGAAACCTTGTGCTGTTCCTCTGCAAGCTTCTCTCTCAATGGCCACTCAGTTGTGATCACCACGCCTGTGCTTTGTCTCCTAATCAGCAAACTCTGTGTCTCTTCCAGGATTACCTTCCCTCACAGCAAGACATCCTGCTGGCCCGGAAACCTACCAAAGGGATTCACGAGTACGACTTTGAAATCAAAAACGTCCCTTTCAAAATGGTCGATGTAGGTGGCCAAAGGTCCGAACGGAAGCGGTGGTTCGAGTGCTTCGACAGCGTCACGTCCATACTCTTCCTTGTCTCCTCGAGTGAGTTTGACCAAGTGCTGATGGAGGATCGGCAAACGAATCGCCTGACGGAGTCCCTGAACATTTTTGAGACAATAGTCAATAACCGGGTGTTCAGCAACGTCTCCATCATCCTCTTCTTAAACAAGACGGACTTGCTTGAGGAAAAAGTAAAAAAAGTGAGCATCAAAGACTATTTCCCCGAGTTTGAAGGGGATCCCCACTGCTTAACAGATGTCCAGAAATTCCTGGTGGATTGTTTTCGTACGAAACGCCGGGACCAGCAGCAGAAGCCCCTCTACCACCACTTCACCACTGCTATTAACACAGAAAACATCCGGCTAGTTTTCCGTGACGTTAAGGATACCATCCTTCACGACAACCTCAAGCAGCTTATGTTACAGTGATGTGCAAAAAGACGTTTTTATTTGAGTAACTTTTGTGTGTTGTTTTTGGTTTTGTTTTGTTTTTTAACTAGAAGTTTACAGCAGGAGTAGAGAAATCCAGATCCTGTCAGACTTCTTGATCCGTGGCTAAAAGCTGCTGCTCAACGCATTATTGCCAATTTCTGCAGAAATTCAGGCTTAATCTCTTCCAGTGTAGCTTCAAGTTGACTCCAGTTGTAATGTTATAGCATGTATGTAAAGTGATAAATCTGACCTTTTATGAACATGTCTATTATTATCCTAGGGGGAAAAAAAAATCATTCCACCTTCAGAATTCCAAGTCCAAACTTCAGCGAAATTGTTGCAATTGTTAGACTGTGGCAGTAACTTAAGGGGGAGAGAAACTCTTCACATCTAACTCTGTTATGAAGACTGTGATACCATAGCTGACTTATGATTTCTCAGGTCTATTGTTGGTTAGAAATCCCATAAATCCCTTGCTGGAATCATCTCTTTGAAGCTGGGATTCCCGGCTGTGACGTACTTCCTGTTGAAGTACCGGTCTTTGCGTGGCGTTTGACTAGGAGATGGTTTAAATGTACTTAGGTTGGGAGCTTTGGCCAGTCCTGGCAGGAAGTACAACCGCAGGCAGAAGTCCAGGAATGAGGAATTAGTGAATGGCACAGTACACGGTTTCACTCTACTGCATTGTACGGACGTCTTGGAGCCATGGCAAAGCACAGAGCACTATGATACGGTCCTCTTGAGAGTCTGATGTGGGAAGGGGGGAGCAAACTAGTACTTCTCTTCACTAACCAGATACTACGTGTAGGTACCTTACCCTGTTCTTGAAGCGCTTTAATATAGCACTGGTTTATCTTTACTTTCTTCATGACTTACAGCGTGCCTCATCTTAAGCAGTAAGCATGTGGTGATGGATAGAAGGACTTGCAAACCTAAGTGCCTCCTTGTGTTCTGTCCTACGGTATTTCCAGTGGCCTTATGTGAGCATCCGTGTTCCCAGCAGAGGCCTTGTGTAGCTGACACCATGAAGATGAATGTTTCCTGGTGCAGAAAGAACATGTCACAGCAGAACGTGCTTCAGCTGATGAGGTTCTTTCTGACACTTCCCGATTGGGTCTAAGCAATCCTAAGTGTACTTGAGCCAAATACGTTGCACAGCGTACTCCAGAGTGCTGCTTGTGACTAAGAGTATCTTACCAAAAGTTCCAATGCAGGGTTGGGTTTTGTTGTGTTTTGTGGGTTTTTTAAGGGGAGGGGACGTTACCATTGCCATGTGATTTAAAAGAATAAGACCAAGTACTTCTTTTGCCCAGATAATCCTCATACATCACCCAGCACACATACTGCAAAAGGAGAGTAAGCTTCTGTCACCTTCAAGTGTTTAAAGAGCAGCACCCTACCAGGTTTCCCCCTGGCTGTAGTGTCACGTAGGCAGTTCAGCTGGCCACTTTCCCCATGGAACAGGCTAATTCCTGTGGATCACGATGCTGGCCAATACTTTAAATGAGTTTTTATTCCCATATCCCACACGTGGCAAGTGGTGCGACGTCACGTTCTCTCTGCTTGGAGCAGTGGCCCTGCTAGGACATAGGAAAGCCGCCTGTCTTCTGAACTTAGCCTTTTACTTACTGTGATTGTAAGTTGTATTAACATCTCTGTACCTCGTTCTCCTGTCAGTAGAAGGAGAATAGTGTATTTTTATTTAGTTAGGTGCTTTGAAAGACCTCTATTTTTTTATATCATCCAATGAGTAGTCATAGCTTAGTCTGCGATTCCTGCTGTGAGGCACTCTTTTGGGAGGAAGGAAAAGAGCCTGGGAGAAGTCACAGTGCATTGTCTGAACCTAAGTGTAAAGTCTGGGTGCAACACCGATGTCAGAAGGATTAAGAGCATCTTTAGATGGGAATATTTAAGGTTTTGCCTCCTTCCTGGACATGGATACTTCTGGTTTGATGTGTTCAGGTCATATGTGAGCAATTCAAGAGGATGAACTAGAGATATCAGAAAAGGCTCGTGAGGCTATTTAAAGGATTAGACAAGAAGCCTGGAATGGGAGTCCAGAAGTTCTCCATTTCCCTCTTTGGAGAAGGATGATCTGTTGAGCTATAAACATTACATGAGCAGACAAACCTCTGCATAGCCTCATAGGGCAGCGTTGGAAAGCAGAAGTTGATCAAGTCCATGCCCTTGTTAGTCAACAAGAGGAGTCGGTTTGGTTTTTCCCTTTGCTGACAGTTGTCTGAACAAATGTCTTTATGAGAAGAGACTTCTCTCTGCTCTAATTACAGTAATTAACTTGGAGAGGTCTCTAGGATGTGTTTTGCAGGATGTCACAGCAGATGTTGCCAAAATGACTAAAGACTGGATAGCAGATGATAGGAAAACAAGCAGGAATTTGTCTAAACAAAATTGTTTCTGTAAAACATCGATGAATTTGGTGTCAAGGGACCTGCTAATTTACTAAAGATCCTCAAAACTGATGTCAGTCGAAGGGTATATCAGTATCACCAAGGCACTGGGTACTCAGCTAAAGAGGGGAAAACACTCAGCAGGCTTCTCCCCTGACCCAACACCAGATAAAATGGTTTTAATCCTTTTAGATCCCTTTCCCTGTGAACACCAGGGCTGGTAACATAGCGAGGTGGCCCCTGCAATGTTGGCTCACTTCTGGCAAAGCAGGCCCTGGTAGATAAGCACTATATGAATCTCAGGCACAAACGAGTTATTTTAATGAAATTGAGTCAAATCACTCACGTTTCCCACTGCCACTTGTGTGGAGGGATGAGGGAACGGACCTTGCTGTGACTGTTTACATGGTTCCTCTGTTCACAAGCTAAACTGCACCAACGTTGGCTTTTCCATCTTCAGCCTTACTCTTCATTAGCTAACTGAGAAGCACAGCCTGTACTGTTTGTCTCCTTAAAATGGTTTCTAAAGATTATGTCTTTATAGCAGGACATCGTTTTGGTACAAGAGCTGAAGGATTGGTGTTTGGGACAGACCCATTTTTATCCTGAAGCAAGCAAATGGATCACAGTTGGCTAGTAAAGAGTGGAGCTTGTTCATGTAAACCAGTCTGTGATACAAGGTCAGAACATACTTCTAGTGAAGGGGGGAAAGCAAGTGGAAAATCAGGTTTCCCCAAACTTCCTTAGTTCTCTTTGGTGGAGTGATCACTGACCATATGGATTTATACCACTGTCTTGTACAGCCTTCCTGTACTTGAAGGTGAAATTGGTGTTTTAGCGACTGTTCCCTGCTGCAGCGTGTTTCGACTGAGTTGATTCGATACCTGAAAACTGTGGCTGTTCATCAGGGCTTTAAAAGTTGTACTTTTTTTTTTTTTTTTAATATATTTTATGTGGGAGCTTAAGCCATCAGGTTGTGTAAAACTAAAGCTTTCTTCTAGAATATCTGCTCTTAACCAAGTCAGGCGGGTTCATCGATCTCAAAGGCTGTATATGGGACTCATTTGTCTAGTAAGTAGCTTCACATCCCGCCCAGCAGAGCGCCTGGAGCAGCCTGCTCAGGTCGGGCGGGTGTTCCGAGCTTCATGACACTTGGCTCATCATCCTATTCATGATCAGTCCCAGATAGGTTGGTCCTACCACATTTGGGAGCACCTCCCTGCTGAAAGCCTCGGAGCCGAGCACGTTCAGCGTGTCCCTTGGCCATCGGAGCACTCCTCTGGGTATTCCTCTTTCAGGACGGTTACAGAAGGTTCCTTTCCAACAGTCCCTGCGTCAGCCGGATCACACGTTTCATGCCATACCCAGTGGTTCCCCAGTTCACTGTTTGATGGTACCAGTAACATAGTTTGGTTTTGAATTACACAGCATTGCAATCCAGTGCCATTTTGCAATTTCTTTGCCTTGTACTTGAACAGAAGTTGAATTGCAGACTATTTAAACGCGCTTTCCTGCGCTTCCAGTAGCAGTGAGAGCTTACCTGACGTGAAGCCTTTCTGTAAAAACACCTTTTGTAACAACCTCATAGATCTTTAACAAACCCAAGATTTGTATTAGCTTTGTATAAATGTTTGTGGCTTACAATTTTATATGTTTTAACTTTTTATAAACTTTCCAGGGACTACTTTGTATTGTAAATTGGGTTTCGTCGTTGTTGGTTTTCTCCTTGCTTTAGGTTCAGATTGGCAATAAGTTATTTCTAAGGGAGGTCTTAGAAGAGAAAAGCATCACTTCCTTTTTATAAGACGGTTAAATCGACGAGTTTCACACCTCTTACACTCGCTTGTACATTGCTCTGTACATACTCTCCAAGTGTTGCCTTTCAGCTATTAATATTTGCCTTGTGTACAAAAATTACTGACGATGAATAAACATATACAGCCTCGCTTGGTATTGAGACGTTGTTTTCAACAGAGGCAGCCAAGTGACTCTTCTTTTCACTGGCTGGCAAAGAGCAGGGATTGCTCCTGGCCCAGCTTGGGTTTCACATAAATTATGTACTAAATCCGGACTCTTTAGCTCTGTGCTAAAGGGCTCCTCCTGATTCTCTTTCACCCCATTTGCTTTCTGCAGTAGAGAGGCCAAAGGAAATCGCTGACTTGCATCTGACAACCACTTTGGTGCTCAGTGTCTAAAATATTGATGCCCCTCATGTGTAAGTGGCCAGAATGGTGTAAATGATGCATTGCAGTTAGGTTTTAGTATATTTTTAAGCTGTTTTCTCATAAGGCAGCCTCTGCCTCCTGTAGACACGGATCCAGGCTGTTCTGCAACCAGCTGCAACATGAAGCGATGGTTTGCAGCAAAACATTGATGTCTCCTTGTCAGTTTGTACAGGAAAATGCTTCATTTTCCACATTTTCCAATTCAATTTCCACAATTCCACAATCCAGCCCTTGGATTTGGCTGGCATGTGGTAGACACAGCAGCTCTGAAAGTGCTCAGACCAAGTCAGGCTAAACCTCATCCGACCACTGGCTTTAACCTGCGAGAGAGGAGACTGAGATGAGCTCTGAGGCAGAAGCTCTTCCCTGTGAGGGTGCTGAGGCGCTGGCACAGGGTGCCCAGAGAAGCTGTGGCTGCCCCATCCCTGGCAGTGTTCAAGGCCAGGTTGGACACAGGGGCTTGGAGCAACCTGCTCTAGTGGAAGGTGTCCCTGCGCGTGGCAGGGGGTTGGAACTGGGTGAGCTTTAAGGTCCCTTCCAACCCAAACCATCTGTGCTCTTTGCAGGTCATGTTTGTTTGGGGTTTTTAAGCCCAGTGTTACAAGTGTAATTGCATCAGGGTTCAGCCAGGTTTCTAGTTAAGCTCTTCTTGGCTAAAGCTTTCATTAGGAATGGGTGAGTGGTGGTTGGTCCTTCAGCAGCAGCTCCACAGACACAGTGGTGGGGAGACCTGAAGGATGGGCAGGGAAGGAGCCTGTTCCGGGATTCCTTTGAGCAAGTGGAAGTTTCTTCACGTTGACAAAGCTCTTGATTAACAGAACACCTCCTTGCATGTACTACTGAATGCAAGTTGGGTTTTGGAGCCTCTTCCTTCCTGTTAAAGTAAGTGGGTGATGACACAATAACTGGTATAAGGGAAGGAAAAGGGAGTGGAGCTGTGCCGAGGTCCCTTCCACCCCAAACCACTCTGTGATTCCATGATCCTGTGAAAGGAGATGTGCACTGAGGCGGGAGCACGCTCCCTGCCTGTGCATCCAGCCGAGCTGCTGCCTCTGCCCGGCTCTGCGGAGGAAGCCAAGGGTTTGATGAATTGTTGAGCACTGGATGTGACAAACCCGGGGCTGGAGCAGGCTGTCGGGAGCCGCTTCAGTGCCTGCGGCTTCATGCGGAGGTTAATGTTTAAAGCCCGCGTCCTCCCAGGCACCAGCTGTAGCAGCAGGTTTGTGTCTGCTGTTCCTCAGGCAGGGAGGGCTCCGAGGCGCTGGGGGATGAGGCAGGAACGTGTTTGTCAGCGGGTGCAGTAAGTGAATAAATCCCATTACTCTGCCTGGATGGGTTGAAACATGGTGACCCGGTGAGATGATGCTGATCCGTGCAGAGTGGTGGTTATTGATTTAGGGCTTACAGAGCAGGAGGAAGCACAAGATCCTGTGCATCCAGTGGTGTCCTATTCCCCACTCCCTCTTCCAATCTTCAATATAGTGGGTTACGGATCTTGCCTGTATAGAGGATGCTGATTTCCTTCCCCATTGGCTTTCTCCCATTGACAGGCAGTGATGCTTTGAGCCTGAATCCCTGCCTGGTTTCCAATTCTCCCTCCTATCCAGCACCAGGCCAAGCCTTGGATGGCTTTTACCCACATTGCAGGCTCTGTGCTCTGCTCTGTTCACTCTCCTATTGCCTGCAGCATGGAAGAAGCCAACTTCTCTTACGTAGAAGCAAGCCACCCACCCCTTATCAGATTCAAAGGGGAAGCCGTAGTGGAAAGGGCATGTTTTTAACATTAACCCTCCTCCAGCCAGCCCTCTGAATGATGAGAATGAATGACTGTTTCCATGCTGACCATTTACCATGCAAATGATGGTTGTGGGATCAGACCAAGCGTGAACAATTCATCTCCAGCAGCTCACCATGCGTTACAGCAGCACTTCCACATTGAGTAGGGTGATCACCAGCCCTGACGTGAGGTTCAACTCTGTGCACCCTCAGTCTTTACATGGGAGTTGTTCTTTGTTTCCAGCTTTTATGGCAAGAAAAGATGATATCTATAAGTGATACAGATCTTTCTGTGCTTGATATTTTGCATTTTCTCTGTATGAGCTGGATTCTCTTATGTTAATCTAAAGTAATGGTGGGAGCAGCTGTGAACTGATGACTCTCTCCTGCTGTCACCTCCATTCTCCCTGAAGAAAAAGGAATCAAATGGAAAAACTTGCAGTGAAAGCAGCATTTTCAAAGAGTTATTAACATCAGGATTTGCAAGGCAGCAAGTTGAGCAAGTCTGCAGCAGCAGCAGCAGTGTTCTTACATCATGCCTGTCGCTTGCTAAAAATTGTCTAGAATTCAGGGAAAACTTCCTCTTTTATTCATGCAGATAACCCACAGACTTCCCATCCTCACTTGCAGAACTGTAGGAGAAGAGGAGATGTGATGCAGCTTGTGCCCAGCAAAGTGAAAGGTGGCAGATCACAGAATCCCAGCCTGGTTTGGGTTGAAGGGACCTTAAAGCTCCTCCAGCTCCAACCCCTGCCACGGGCAGGGACACCTTCCACTAGAGCAGGTTGCTCCAAGCCCCTGTGTCCAACCTGGCCTTGAACACTGCCAGGGATGGGGCAGCCACAGCTTCTCTGGGCACCCTGTGCCAGCGCCTCAGCACCCTCACAGGGAAGAGCTTCTGCCTCAGAGCTCATCTCAATCTCCCCTCTGGCAGGTTAAAGCCATTGCCCTTGGCCTGTCCCTACAGGCCCTTGTCCAAAGCCCCTCTCCGGGTTTCTTGTAGCCCCTTCGGGCACTGGAAGGTATTACAGGTATGATTAGGAGGATCTGGCATGGGGCAGCAGGAGCGTGCAGGGCGATGGTACCCACTGCTCAGGGAATTCCTGCTTGATGTAAACCTGTGATGCCCTTGATAAAACCACAACCAACCCGACCTCGGTGTTCTCATTTCCTGCTGTGCTCCACAAGCCTGGCTGCTGCTTGGGAAGGGGGCACCAGCCTGACAGGGCTCCTCCAGCTCTGCAGTCGCACCAGCAATCCTTCCTTTTGCTCCCAACATCTCTCCCTGCTGATGGCATTACATCTCTGCTCACAGCTGGAAACCTTTCCGCTGTTCCTGCAATACTCAGGGCGAAATCATGGAATCATTAGACCGAGAAGGCACAGCCTCTCTCTTCCCACTGTGAGCTTGTCTCCCGTGTCCAGTCTTAGCCATAAGATGCATAAAATGAAGTACTACTATATAATTTCTCCCAGCATATAGTAAATCCTAAATTCTCCTCTGGTTTCTAGTGAAACGTTGCCTCTCATTGCACGGGTAATAAAGCAGGGCACAGTTACCTCTGCTATCTTGTATCTGGGGATGCTGCTGGGGTAAAGGAACATCTTCACATGTACCAACATCAGCAGCAAGTTCCGTTGTTGTGCCAAAGCACCGATAGGCACCATTGCAAGATTCCTTCCTTTCGAAAGCCAATTGCCTGAACAGGTAGATTAGATAATGGAGAGGTTTTAGTTATTTAGCATTCAAGTTAATTGCCAAAGTAGCTCCTCTCGAAAGGCGAGCAAGGTGAAGTGCTTTGTTTTCCCCTTTGCAGCAGCCAGGATCGAATGTGAAAGCATCTGGAGGACAGCCAGTTCCCCTGGAGCCAGGCTCCCACCCCTGTCTCCATTCCCCGTGTCTCCATACCCCGTCTGGTTTGCTTGCAGCAAGACTGACGTCTCTGATGGTGCCAAAGTAAGGGCAGCAGAGGAGGAGAATGTGGTCTGGCACCTCCACTTACTGCTGCGGCTCCTGTGGAGGTGCAGGTCAGTGATTCCATGGGCAGGGGTGAGAGTTAGGGAAGTTTCTTGGAGCTGGCACCTTTAAGGGCCATTTATAATCAGTAGGGAGGGAAAAACCACTTCCAGAGAGTAACTCTTGGCCCAAAACAGTGTCCCAGGTATGTCGGAGTGACCAGCCCAGACTTGGTCACGGCACTTTCAGATACCTCGAGTGACATGAATCCACCTCCACCCCAGCGCCTTGGGCTGTGATTCCCTGATAAAGAGATGGTGTGAGCATGTTAGTGCAGAGCTCTCTTGAGGTCCTTGGAGGAAAGGTCTACCTTATCTGCTTGCTGAGGGTTGTTTCCAGTGCAGGGTCCTCCAGTTCCACTTCATGGCTGGATTTCACCCATCCCATCTCCACACTCGCTTTTGTAACAGTCACAAGCCATTGCAAATAAATAGCTTCAGATCTTAGCAATGGTGTAGGAAATAACCCCACATATTTTACAGTTCCTTACTAAATCCTCATGGAAATTCCCATCTCCATAGCTGGAGCTCTTTGGATCACACCTTTCTTTAGCATAGGCTGATTTTTTCCCTCCATCTTCTGGCCAGTTAGGATTTCTGTTTGTGCAGACATGAATGTCACCCCATCTTTCTGTCTCCCCCACTGTGGGTAAGCACACACTCTTGGGAAGAGCTCCTGATGCAGTGCTTATGGAAAATACTTTGGAGTTGAACCTCTTAGTAAGAGAAACAGATCTGCAACACACAGATAGTTTGGTTGGCTGAAATAGCAGGATTAATCACTGCGCACCACTCTGTTTGAGCCTCAAACCGTTTTGATGCCAGCGTTAACACCACGATGTGCCCCGGAAAAGCATCGGAAACATCAGAGCTGTCTCTGCTTGCTTGAGATCAAATCACTGCGGAGGGAGCAGCGCCGTGATGTGAGCACAGGACCGGATTCCAGGAACATCTGAGCACTAAATATAGCAGCCGTGCTGGCTCAGCGGCGTCGGGTCCAGCAGATAACACCCTGCGTCAGGACAAGGCGACGGGGCAGATCATACCAAGAGGTGTGAAATGCAATCTCTGCCACCGCATCGGCAATGCTTCCCAGGAATCCCTGGATCCTGCCTTTGCACTGGTGTACGTCTCCTTGAAATGCTTAAGAGAATAATGCTAGAATCAGGGGGAAACCCAGAACATGGATGTACCTATGTTGGGAAGATGGGCTACGCTCCTCTGTCTGAGCATGGTCTCTTCCAGCAAGCCTTATGGTGTTTGTAAAAGCTTCTGAGCACAAAAAGCATCACATGAGTGTAAAATATCAGAGCTTTGGTTTGTTTTATAAACCCACCAAAGACGTATCGGGTGTGTTGGGGAAATGCTGCTTCTGGCAGGGGAATAGAGAGGACACACCTTGCTTGGATGTGATGGCAATAAGCAATAAGCAAAGCCCTTATTCCGTGGAGACAGGAGATCCCCAGCATTACAGGAATTACTTCAAACACCTGTGTCACTACAAGTTAGTTTGGGCCGCTGCTGCCTAGTTTTGTTTTATTTCTTGGTTAAGATGGCAAATATCAAAGTAACAAATTAGTGGAATTCTAAGGAATTGCAAAAGGTTACATGTGTAGTGGGGGCATGTTGTAAGTGCCGTTTAGCAGCAAGTACACGTGGTTTTCTCCTGAGAAATGGATAGAAATCTGAAATCCATTAAAAAACTGAAATAAATGGGAATATTACAGCTCCAAGGAAGGGCTTCCGTGGCTCTCGTAGCCTGTGCGGATGCTCATTACCCGGTGGCCCCTGTCCCCAGTGGTGCCTGTCCCAAGTAGTCCCTGTTCCCACTGGTTCCTATCTCCAGTATTCCCTATCTCCAGTATTCCCTGTCTCCAGTATTCCCTGTCCCCAGTGGCCCCTGTCCCCAGTGGTCCCTGTCCCAAGTGGTCCCTGTTCCCACTGGTTCCTATCTCCAGTATTCTCTATCTCCAGTATTCCCTGCCTCCAGTATTCCCTGTCCCCAGTGGTCCCTGTCCCCAGTGGCCGGGCGCGGCCGGCAGGGGGCGTGCGAGGGCCGCGCAGCCGGGGGATGCTGCGGGGGGGACCGGGAGGATGCTCTGTCCATCGGGAAGTGCTTTGGGAGCACATCCCGTAAAGAGGATCGCGGGGGGGACCCATGCGTGCGATGGGGGGGGAGCAGCGGCACCTTCCCCCCCAGCTGCTCCGGTTCTGTGGCTGTTTCTCAGGTCGCGGCGGGTGAGAGCCCGGCCCACCCTGGGGTGCTCAGGGTAAAGTGGAGGGGGATGAGGACACGTAGGAAGGGACACTTGGCTTTACACCGGCTGTTTATCAGTCCCTGATGTGTGAAATTGGGTGTATTTCTGGTCTCTGTCAGTGCCTGTGATTGCGGGACATGATGTGGGGCTCCAGTCATGTATCTATCCCAAAGGCATGTCAGGACAGGACAAGGGGAATGGCTTTAAACTGATAGTGGGGAGATTGAGATGGGATCTCAAGGTAGAATTTCTTCCCTATGAGGGTGCTGAGGCGCTGGCACAGGGTCCCCAGAGAAGCTGTGGCTGCCCCATCCCTGGCAGTGTTCAAGGCCAGGTTGGACACAGGGGCTTGGAGCAACCTGCTCTAGTGGAAGGTGTCCCTGCCCGTGGCAGGGGTTGGAGCTGGATGAGCTTTAAGGTCCCTTCAACCCAAACCATTCTATGAGTCTGCGAGTCACCTGGAAGAACCCCACAGACATCCCCTGGATCTCTGCCCCATTTATTTGATTACAGAAAACTATAGAATCAGAGGCTGGGCAGTCACATGAGCCAGCACAGAACTTTCTCTTTCCACCCCTTCTCCAGCCTTGTTATGGAGAGCTGGAAGAGCCTGGACTTGTGGCACATGTGCCAGCACCACTGGCCGGTTGCTTCCCACCGCCCTGCAGAACGCAGTGCTCAGGAATGCGGGAAGCCCATCTCCAATCCTGCAGCATCCCCCATTCCCAAAGCCTCCTGGGGGCACGGATCAAGTGTTATCACCCAAATGCTCGGGGCAGCTTTTTGGCCACCCTTGTCCCTGAGCAGCGCATTCCTGGCTGGGTGCGTGCCCGTCCCACACTGGGGCACCCCTCTGCCTATGAGCCATCACCCCATGTCAGAGCCCGGATTACCCCACCAGCACCCTGCAGCCTCCCTTCAACTTCCTCTCAGGCTGCATTTCACAACCCCCATTAGTTTGTGTTTCAGCCGTTGCTGTTGATACTGCAGCTCCTGTCTGTTCTCTTGTTTTTCTCATCTTCCTACGGCCTCACAGACGTAAAACCCGAAGAGACGCACAAGTTCAGGGGTTCCAAAGGAAACTGTGGTCTGGGACATGCAAAGAAATGTCAGCGGTACAGAGTTACACTTGTGGTTAGCAACTGTTTATTTGTTTTGCTAAGTAGAAGCAGGTGCTACCAGAGAGCCCGGGTATCTGGGGCAAGCAGAAGGGTTGCGTTGCTCACACGGGTTGAGGTTGAAACCCTTCAAGCCAGGATTAACCATATTGGTTTAAATAGGAGGAGCAGAATGGAATGGGGAGAGAGACAATGATTTTGCTTAAGTCTTTCCATGTTAAGATTAAAGTCTTTCCACTTTATTACTTCATTTTCATTTGATGTGTCATGTCTCACTATCAAGGCATGCATGAAGATGATAGTGAAATAGTGGCAGGAACCCAAATGTGTTCACCAAAACCCCTATGAGCATTCGAGGGGAGCCACAAGTGGTTATTGAAGTGCCTTGATGTGCTGCAGGACTAAAGCATGCAAGCAGAACATATAATACATGCAGAAAAGCTCATTATTTAAAGAGTTACTTGCTGTTATTTCCTATGGGCTATTTTAAAACATACTGTCTGACAAGAAACTACCAAGTGCACTAAAAATTCTTCACTGAAAAGCTCATGTTTGTATCATCTCTTGGCTGACACCGGTTGCTAATGTGATGCTACAGTATTTGGTCTCTTCTGATGCCACGTGTAGCCAGGAATGTTTGTCTTCATCCCTCTTGAATGCTTCTTTCCTAAATAGGGCCCGGGGCGTGCTGTGTCGCATGACTTGTGCCATTGAATTCTTGGTATTTTATAAGATTAATAATAAGCTTAATAATTCCTGCAGGAATAAACATCCTTATGTAGGACTAAAAGGGTGTTTGCAGATGAAAAGGGGTAACTGCAAATGAGCAGTTGGGTTTTGGGGTGTTGGGATGACGTGGGGAGAGGCAGTCCCTGAGCACACAATGCGATGTGATGCGATGTGTGCTGTCCTTAACCAGAGTCCCAGGTACCAGGGTCTGCCCGTAGCATGAGTTGCATCTAAGAGTTTCCATGAAGATCAAGCAGAGATGCCTTGAACCTTAATCCAGGTCATTTACACGTTTCTCTCTTTAAACCAGGTTCACAGATTTAATTGGTGCTTTGTGTGGGAGCTTTAATTTCCTGTGTCAGGATGTCACTTTTAATCACTATGGCCAGGATTTGGTTGGGCTTCCGTTACTCTTCACACCACCCGGGTAAGATGCTTCCTCCTCTGGGCTGGTAAATGGGTTTCCTTGTGCCAGAGCCTCAAATCCGGCTGGTGGGAGAAAGTTCCCACTGGGCACAATTTTCGGGATTAATTGTTGCTTCATGGATCTACTTTTGTGCTCCTTCCCCACACACTGTGAGCAATTACATTCTCTGCAGCGGGTAAACTACCTGCTGTTAAAAGCACCCACCAGAGTGCACCTCTATGGAGATATGTAAAAACTTCCTCTTTTGAAATAGATTCACACATTTTGATATTGCTGTTGTTTCCTTCAGTATTAATATTGAATTTGCCATAAATACACAGTTTATGTGCAGTTTCCACTTTACACACTGTAAGTTGACCAGTTCAGCCCCTTCTGCTGCACTGAAGGTGCTTAGAACTGAGGAGAACTCAAAACACATCGGTCTGGGTGCGAGATCAGACTCGGGTCCTTGAGGACAAACACTGAGGTTGAAATTCTTGTCTCATTCAAAGATGTGCAAAAGAGAGTGAATAAAACAAAGAGATTGCAGAAGAGATTGAACAGGCTGCTCCATCCCTGGCAGTGTCCAAGGCCAGGTTGGACACAGGGGCTTGGAGCAACCTGCTCTAGTGGAAGGTGTCCCTGCCCGTGGCAGGGGGTTGGAGCTGGATGAGCTTTAAGGTCCCTTCAGCCCGAACCAGGCTGGGATTCTATGGAAATCTTTGGGATGTGAAGATGCAGGTGTAGATCTGGGAAGGATCGGGGTGGTCTCAATGAAAACATTTACAAACTAAACCTTGAGTGCGGTTTTGGATTTAAATATTTGGGTGATGTGTTTGCATCAGGACTTGCTCTCCCTGCTGCTGAGGGAGCAGGTTTCCATCTCCTCTGAGTGCTTTCAATTGCGATATTGGAAGAAGCTGTGAAGGGCTCTGACCCCTTGCTAGTGGAGGCAGGAAGAGAACAAGCAGCAGAAAAATCACTTATGTGCCTGCAGGCTGCTTTCCAGGTACCGTTTAGTTCATGTATTATCCTTCTGGCATTGCATGGGGAGTTACACAGGTTACCCAAGGAAGCCTGTGAGGGTTCTGTGTGGATGAGGATGGACACCAGCGCTGCTGAAGGTCCAGTTTGGGAGTTTCTAGAGACAAAACCCTTCTGTGGGTTCTGTGCAGCCGATGCTTGAGCAGGACACGGCCGTGCTTTGCGAGTAGCAAGGGAATGACTGCGGGTCTGTCGTGCGAGGGTCTGTTGATCCCTCTGGTGTCACCGAGACATGCGGATGGGATGAGGCCCCTTTGTGCCCCATGGGGTGCCTCGGGGTGCTCTGCGGGTGGCACAGCCGCTCGCATGGGCTCCGCAGCCCGCGCTCCTCCCTCTGGATGGATGGACACGGGATGGGGAGGAGCAGGACTCCGGCGTGACGCCCGAGCCATGGCAGCAGCTCTGCCCCGTGAGTGCACAGGCTTTGCTTCAGCCTCTTCCTGCTGTGTCCGGGGGGGTCCCGTATGGCGCTGGCCTCCCCCCTGCGGTGCCTCATGGCCCCGCTGCCCGGAGCCGGTCACGGGAGGCTTGCAGCCCGCGATAGCCCCGCGGTGGCTGCACATGGCAGGCGCTGATAAGCCGCTGTTGCTGCAGCCCCGAGTGGGTGAGGGAGGGAGATTGGGGCACCCCGGGGCTCGGTGGTGGTTGTTGGGTGCAGGGAGGGTGAACCGGAGGTGCTGGGCTCCAGCGGGAGGAGGGGAGGGAGTGATTTCACAGCGGGCAGGGGAAGGAGCTTGCTTTTGGGGGGGTTCAGCTCCAAGCAGGGCACAGGCTGCTGCTCAGAGTGTGTTTTGTGATGTCAAGCTTCCTGGTGTGCATGTTGCAATAGTTTTCGAAGGCTGGTTTGTCCCCGGTGCTGCTTTTGGAGGAGCAGCAGAGGTGCATCCTGTCCTGCATCCACAGGGATGCATCCAGTCCTGCGGCGAGGCTGGCTTCTGGTGCTGGGATGTGGAGGGCACCTTGCTCTGCCCTTCCCTCCTATGTGCAAACCAGAACCTCGTTTCACACCCTGAATGAGTTCTCCAGGAGAAGGCAATGTGGGAATGTCAAGGTGCAGAAATTGCTGTGCCAGGTCCTGTCTGTGGATGCTGCATCTTGAGTAGAAGCGGTCACGCGTGTTGAGGTGTCCCCATGTCACTGCTGTGCTCTGGCTATCCGGGACACACGCTTTGTGGTCACCACCGACAGAGAGAAGCAGGGATGCAAACCTGTGAGGAGAAGGATTTGGGTAACTTTGGTCAAGTTTGGTGCCTGGGAGGGGATAAAAGGCTCAGCAGCAGGTTTGTCCAAGATGTGGTGTCAGA
The DNA here is from genome assembly GCF_004027225.2 of Strigops habroptila. Lineage (NCBI taxonomy): Eukaryota > Metazoa > Chordata > Aves > Psittaciformes > Psittacidae > Strigops > Strigops habroptila. The sequence goes on from NC_044290.2 coordinate 10,127,517, forward strand.
ATCGGAGATTGAGATGAGCTCTTAGGCAGAAGTTGTTTCCTGTGAGGGTGCTGAGGCGCTGGCCCAGGGTGCCCAGAGAAGCTGTGGCTGCCCCATCCCTGGCAGTGTTCAAGGCCAGGTTGGACACAGGGGCTTGGAGCAACCTGCTCTAGTGGAAGGTGTCCCTGCCCGTGGCAGGGGTTGGAACTGAAGGAGCTTTAAGGTCCCTTCAACCCAAACCACTCTGGGATTCTGTGATCTTCCTGCCCTTCAGGCGATCTGTGCATCCATCACTGCATTATTTACTCATTAATCTACAATCGGTTTAGACCCACTGTAGGACACCTTCCCTACCATCACACATGGCACGGAGGTGGAGCGGGGGCCATGGAACAGGCTGCCAAGCTGGGGGTTAGGGTCCATGAGGGGCGCTGGCCCTATCTGGTCAGTTCTCAGGACACTCAAGCAGGGGTTAGGAGGATGCTCAGCTTGGGCGGGAGCATCACCCTGTTACTGTGGCAGCAGTGGGAATGGACCCCCCCTGCCCCCCAGCAATGCTGGTGCTGTGCCCCCCGTGCCTGTCTTGTCCTCGAACCCCAGATATATCTTCACAAACAGCCTTTGCTTTTCACTGGTGATGAGCTGCTCTCACTGACGATTTTGGGTCTTTGTCTCATTTCATAACATCTAAAAAAAAACCCCAGCCAACAGCAATACAATCAACAGCAAAACACAAGAGCCTTGTTGTGTTTGAAGTGCTTAAAAGGCCTAATGTTGATAACTTCCCATAGCACAGGCACAAGCTGATGGAGATGAAAGTGAATTAGCAGAGCGGGGAGGCAGGACGGAGGGTACCAGCATCACTGGGGAGCTCAGGTCGCTGAAGCAGGAGCACAGAGTGATGCTCAGCACCCCAGTTTGCCACCACTCAGCTCTGTTTTGCTGTTCTTTGGGCTGTTCCTCTGCCACAGGCTGGCTGTGGCAAGCAGCCGGCAGCGGGTAAAGTAGAAAAAGACATTCACAACATTAATGAAAGCTTTGACAGAAAGGAAGCGAAGGGAACTATTGTCTCCCCGGCCTTATTCTCATAATGTCTGTGTGTAATAAGTCTTTTGGTTATGCTTGTGGCTTCTGTGACAAAGCAGTGATTTAAGGGGCTGTCTTTACAGAGGCAGAGCTGCTCACACTGGCCAAAGTGCTGGTGAGTAATATTTTACCACAAATTGTTGTAACTGGAGCTTGACAACTGCAGTAGGAAGGAGGGTGGGGGATTGCATTTGATTTATTACATGGCTTGCTGCAATTTGCTTTATGCTGGTGCAGCCGCAGATGTGCAAATCCTGCGAGTAAAAGTCCATGTGAGTGAAAACAGGGAGGGGAAAACACTGTGATTTGCTGCCAGGATTCCCAGAGGTCTCCTGGATCAGCGGGAAGCACACATGCATCGTGCCTGCAGGCTGGCTTCTCGGACTGATGGCATCTTGGGATGCCTGGGAGGCTTTCCCTTGTGCTGCTGGTGCCGTATCCCATTGGGAACCAGCGGTCCTGTCTCTTAGTGCTGACATTAAGTATAACATAGTTCCTCTGGGCAGCAGTGCTTTCTCTCTCAGCCTTCAAACCAAGCCAGGAGTTAAAGGGATCTTTAACCCAACCTCTGAAGCATCTTTAAGTTGAGCTCCAAAGAGAGAGGAAGGAAGGAAGGCTGCAGCTTGGGCTTGCATCACTGAGAATCCAGGTCATGTTTACTACGGGCAGCTGGAACATGATGATCTCAGATGCTAACAAGTAACATCTGAAGGGAAGCATTAAAACATCAGAGCTGTTTTGTAAGCACCTACTTCACTTTCATTCTGAAGCCAGTTTAGCTATTTTTAAAGGTTCATTTGTCCCTTTAAGTACCTAGTGTCGGCTTATCTGAAGCAAGTGAAGAAGAACAAGAGGTTGCCCTTCCTTTGAATTTCAACTGGAAAAATGGCTTTGTCGCTTTTAAAGACCCCAAAGCAACAAACAACCCCCCTGGACAGCTTCCTTTCTGCTCCACATACCTACAGTTGGAGGCTTTTTGTCCTCCTGCAAGCTGACCTTGTGTAATTTCCTTTATTTACATTTGGCCAGCACTGGCCTCATTGACTACAAGGGTTTGTACAACCCCTTTTATCCTGACGCTTGCAGAAGCAAGTTCTGCTCGTGCTGTCCTCTTATTTGCTGCTGCAAAGTACATATGCAATGCTGCTGACTAAAAATGAGTCTTGTCCTATGTTATTCTGCCCTTAATGCCTTTGTACCAGGATAAGAGGAGAACATGGGCAATAAACTTAAACCAGGTGGGCAAAATGACTCCAATCTGCGCAAGGAGACATCCGATAGTGCTAGGGTTTGATGTGCTTTTATTTAAGTGAATTGTGTGCAGCCTTTGTAATGCCTCTCTTTTGAGGGGGTTGTTTTTGAGGAAGCTGTTGCAAACAGTGTTTGTTCACTGCTGTAATCGAGCCAGAGTAAAACACGGAGACAGATTAGCTTCCCAGGACTTTGGTATTTGCGTTAGGTGTGCTCTGCTCACGTGTGCGATCACCTCTGCTCTAGGACTTTTGCAACCAGAATGAAAACAAATTGCACTTAATGTCTATCAATCAGTGGCATGATGAGTTCTTCAGCAAGTAGTTCATTTGCAAAGGGATGTATTGATAGCTGGAATTAAGTGTGGCAGCATTACGCCTGGTAGGGTTTGGTGATGGTAGGAGTTAGGGGCTAAGTGGGGAAGGGTGTATTTCAGCTGGCTTAAAAAGAAATAAGGCTTGAGGGAGAGAAAATTGCCTTTTAGTGCAACTATCCTGGTATTTAGTGGCTTGATTTGTGCTACATGAGCCGCCCAGCCTGGCATGGAGAAAGGATGCTGCAACTGAGAGATGATAAAATAATAACATGATTGCGTGCTTCATGCACGAGGGTAACACTCCCCAGTGCCACCGATCCAGGAGGAGAAAAGGCTCCTTCTAATCAGGCCTCCTCGGGTAAGGGCCTTACAAGAGCCTCGAGGTCAGCACTGATCTTCTTTAGAAGAACATAGGATTGCCCAATTCGCAGGGCAAACACACTGCTGCCGGCTGGGGAAGTGGCATGTGATGGCCACGCTGCCAAGCCTCGTGCTAGGGATGGAGAGGAGGAAAGCAGGAAAGTTTCTTCATTTTCTTTATTAAAAAAAAAAAGAAAAAAAAAAGAAGAAAAGAAAAGTTTATTGCAAAACTCAGTGTTTTAGAATAGTTCCAGAGTCCACTAGGTTACAAACACATCAGTAAGTCCTGCTTTGAACGCATTAAAGCCTGCTTCTGGGTCTTCTGTGCCCGCACACACACATACTCACACGCTCCCCTGCTCGTGCCGCTACACAGACAGGAACAGAAACGTACTGTGAGGTCAGTGACAGACATATTATTTGATCTGTATTGGAAACTGTTGTAGAAAACAAAGAGAACATTACAGTAGAACCTCGCAAATCTGCCGAACAGGGAGCGTCCACACACACACAAAACCTGGAGGCCTTGTTCCACTTCCAAGCAGAGTTGTAATAGCAAAGTGCTGTAGTGAGGTCTCGTATCACAAAGACTTCCATAATCTCACAATTAAGAGTCTACAGAACATTTACCAAGATGCTTGAAGTTATCATAAATTAACAATAAATAAAAAGTACATCTTAATGCGACGATTGTGACTTGTTCATTTACTCACTGATTCACAAAACTCTCAGTTCTCTGTAAGGGGTCTTCCAGTCCTGGGTGCATCGCAGCGAGGTTCTGCTGGCCGTGATAAAGTGCTGAGGCAGAGGAAGGACGCGAGACCGCGGGTCTCAGGCAGTGAGGATGGATTGCTCTAGCCACTTGGTTGCAAGAGTGCCTGTTTCTTGGGTTTTGGGACATCTAAGACAGAAAAAACACATCAAGCACCTTCCCAAAAAGAGGGGGTGAGTTTCCTTTTTTTTTTTTTTATCCTTTTTTTCTCTTTTTTTTTTTTAACAGATTGTCCCCCATTTCTATGGCTGGTAAAACACAGACAGGTCAGCATAGCAGTTAATGCATGATGCCACTTCCACTGAAATACACAGAGATGGTGGTTTGGTTTTCACTCCAAACCAAACCAGACTTGTTTTATTTGTCCCCCTGAGTTGCTTAAGAGGCGTTAAGATGCATATAGGTGGGGTAAGCAAGCTTGTGTCACCATGAGTAGGAATCTCTCCCATTAAGACTAAATGAACAGCTAATGTGTTGTCTTTTACTATTCCCCTCATGCCTTCAGTGTGCACAGACCCTGGTTCATTTATCCGGAGCAAAAAAAAGGGCTCCTGCTGACTTTGGGGAGCAGAGAGAGCCAGGGAAGGGGGTACCCCCATGGCTGGCAGATGTGGGGAGCAGACTGCAAGGGGCTGGGTATCAAGGGGATGTTCCACATTCATTTGTGATGTGGCAGAGATTTCCTTGTGCACGTGTAAGCGAAGGTTTTGGGTACATTAAGACATACTGAGCCCAACCCTCCCTGCAGGGTGGGCTGGTGACAGCAGCAGAGCTAGGTCCAGTGACACCAGCCGAGGCCTGATGGAAAGAGGTGCTGGATCTGTGGTTTGTATTGGGCATTTTCCTTTTTAAATAACAACTGGGTTACCTAAGACCTACCTATTAAAAACAGCTACACTCTATGCTGTAAGGTTCCCAACAATTTCACAAGCTAGCAATACAAGATAGGTGTTGAAGAGGGTGATGTAAAGACAGCTTTCCGTTATGCAGAAGATGATTTTTCCTCTCCAGTTATTTAAGCTAACCTCCTTTAACAATCTTAGAATAAATTAATAAATACTAATTAAATTAGAAACAGTACATCAGAGCTGACTATCAACAGAAAAAAACAGTTCTAAGGATACCAATCAGGAGAAGAAAAATTATCTTGCGATTAAGATGTGCAGTAATAACTGGCCATAAAGACATATGGAGCCTCTGATTTCCCAGCATTTGTGTCATTCAAGTTAAGAACATTAACAATGGTTTCTATTAAGTCAGCTATCTAGCCTAGCCTCCTCCAACCTAAAACACGAGTCCTTATTCTTCTAGGAGAAGATTCACTTGGCTACTGGTGGTCTACAAAATGCTCGTCTCCAGTTCATGTTATCGATGTCTTATTTGCTTGGAATTCGTGGTAGGGGATGGTTGAGGACAGTCAGAGGCTGAGCTGCTTCTGCTGTTGCTGTTCTCAGTTTCTCTGGGGTCAGTTGAACCTTTACTTATGCTTGTTATCAGGAAAGCAGGAGTGTGCATCACATCTTCATGCTAGACACAAGTTATTCTTATGTGGCTATCCGTATTTTCTATGGAGCTTTCCATTGTTGGTTAAAAAAGTTCTTCCTAATAATTAAAAAAAAAAAAAAAAAGGAGTTGTTGGTAGCAACTGTTCACATTTAAAATTTCACATTCCCTTTAGAATGGAGTTTTAAAACGTGGAGCAGAGCTGACATCTTCCCCAGTCTCGCGCCGAGTAGATTTAGATGGAGAAGGAATGGGGGGGGGTTTATGCCACGCTGTCAGAGCCTTTTCCTGAATTTTCACCTTTTCCCGGATTTTTGCCTTTTCCTGAATTTTCACCTTTTCCCGAATTTTCCCCTCTTCCGATATCCATTTCTATAAAGTCCTCAGGTAAGTCTGGAGCAGCCCGCGCCGCGCTCTCCTCCGCGCCCCGCTGCGGGCGGTGGCACAGCCCAACCTTGCATGGTCTCACCAGGGACAGGAACACGGCGCCCAGGACCATGCCAGCAGCACAGGAGTAAAAGGCTGAGCTGTAGTTGTGTGTCGTATCCACTAAGACACCTACAGAGGCACATTGACAGCAGTTAGCCACAAGTGACACCCCTCTCCCCTGCCCATCCATCCCTCCTGTAGGGCTTTTAATGCGGGTACCACTTTAATCTGGGTACCACTGCATCATTTTATCTGCAATCAAAAGCTACTCTATGACAAACAGATGCTACCTTAAAAAAAGTAAAACGTGTTTAGGGGTGCATATTGTCATCTTCAGGCGATTAAGAAGCCTCTGGGCATGAGATGCATCTATTTATTATGCCAGAGACTTCACCTTTCTGCAGTCTATGGCAGAAACACATGCACAGTGGAAGCGATTCATTTCTGCTGCTTGCTAGAGCCTGAAGTGATGCCAGTTTTAGGTTTCTAGCAGGATCAGGGGAGCACTGCAGTATTTTCCTTCACTCCGAGGTTCCTCAGCGGAGACCGCCTCATCTGTGGGACTCTGCAGAGCTGCATTGCAGTAGTCTTCTGGCTCTGAGTCTCCTAATACTAGTTGCAGGGCTTTTAGGCTAGTACTATGATTAGCGCTGCCAGAACACTTTCTAGACAGATCAGCACCAACAACATGCCAAAAAACCAACCCCAAACCCAAAATTAAAATGAGTTTTAGAGTTACCTGCAAGGGGTGGTCCAGCCAACCCAGCTATGCTTTGAATGAAGACATAGACACCAGCCGCAGAAGACATCTTCTTGATGCCAACCACGTCGTCTTCTGCCAGGAGGGGAATATGCGTGCCCGCTACCGTTCCGAGCATGAACCCGAAGAATATGCTACATGTCATCAAGCCCCAGAACTCGGAGGCAAAAGGGAAGGCAAACAACGCTACAGACAGCAGGACAACGCAGATGAGTTCAATGTAGATCTTGCGGATGGGCTTCTTGTTGAGGACCCAGCCAGCTGAGATTCTTCCAAAGACCTCTGCGATTGCCATGGCTGACAGTATGTACGCAGAGTGGTCTTTGCCGATGCCAAGGCTGAGACTCAAGGGAATGATGTAGAGGGAAGGAGCGAAGAAGCCCAGGGTAGCAAACAGGCCAAAGAATGCATAACAGATAAAGCTATAGTCTCTCATCACAGAAAAGTCCAGTAGTTTGGTTTTTGGTTCTGGAGGGGTGCTGTTATTTTCAGCAAGTATCTGTATGTGTTCCTTTGGTTCTTCACTTTTCGGCTCTGCTTTGGTTTTTCCAGGCACATTGCTGGGTGAGGTAGTTATTTCTACTCCTGAGTCTATGGACTCTATTGAGGTGCGTGTTTGCTCGTTTTCAAGCATGTACTTGGTCTCTGTGGGCTCTTCTGGAGGCTGCGCTTTCACTTCTTCTTGCTCTTTGATGATGATGGGTCGCAGCAGCGATCCGCAGACGACGATGTTCAGCTGCAGCACCCCAACAGAGAGGAGGCTGTATCTCCAGCCTATCTGCTCCTTCAGAGCAGTAATTGCTGAGGGAAGAGGGCAGAAGAAGAAGAAAGTGTGAGTAGAAGAGCCTGGAGTTACACCAAGGAGTTATTTGAACTGGAGCTTCACCACCAGAGAGTCCCCAGCACCTCAGCTCTGAGGCTGAGCAGGGTCCCTCCTGGTCCATCCTGCCCAGGGCCACCCAGGGGCCTGGCACCCATGTTCTAGCTCTTTCTACTGCAGCTGATGGGAGGAAGCCACCTTTAACATCTGGCTAGCAGAAGCCATCCTCTAGGTAACCCCTTGTGAGGTCCCACTGAGTTCGGGATGCGCGAGGATGAAGGCGGCGTTATTTTTAGTGAATGAGAGCAAACTCAGCATTCAAGTTTCCTCTCAGCTGACCCCACCCTGAAACCAGCTACTAGAGGAAGTCTCTTCGCTCTACTCAAAGGTGCATGTTACTACTTAATTACAAGCCTTCATCATCTGCAATCAGAGCAGCTCTGCAATGGGTATTAGCCGAACGGAAGCGTGCGCAGCGGAAGACTACCTGAGCTGCAGAGACAGGGACATGCTGCCTGGGAACAGGTCCCCAAAAGGCTGGAGCAGCTCATGCTAAGCACAAGCTCACTAACCTTTAGGAACAGTTATGTGTACTGTGTATGTTTTAAATAGCTGAAGTTTCTCGGTCTTATTTTTAGCCTGCTAGATCTATATAGGGAACCGGGCAGGCTGTGTATCAGCAAGGCACGTCCTGCTCTGGCACACGTCATGCTGGAGGGGCTTGGGCATGGTGAGACCAGCCTCTAGGATTACTTGTAACCTCGTTTGCAGAGCACGAGCCCCCCGAGCATGTGAGCAACTACCTGTGGGCTTTAGCAGCTCATGAGCACCAAGTTGGTATCGACTGGCTTCTATTTGCTTGGGAAAAGGACTGGAGCAGCATCAGGCTTTAGGCATGCGCGTATGGACACACAGCATTTGGGCTCTGTACCTGGTGCGAAGGAGAAGACAGCGAAACATTCCCCTGTAGATGCCAGCGCTGTGACCAGCGAACGCCTTTTGTCAAAATACTGTGATAAAATGGTGACAGTCGGGAGGAAAGAGAGGCAGTATCCGAGGCCTGTGAATAAATGCCAAAAATTGCCATAACAACAAGTAAGGGAGGGGGGAAACACCGATGCGAGAACACGTTAAGTCAGCTTTCCCAGTGGCGAGATTACAGTATCATTTCGGCCAACTCAGCAAGTCACCCTGGAAGAAAATCATTGGGGAAACCACAATGTTATTTTCTTTTAAACTGGATAGGGGGAAAAGAAAAAATAAGAAGAAAGAAAAACCAAAACAAGAGACCCAACCTCCCAGCTCATGCCTTCTGTTCCCAAACAGCCAGCGGGGTCCATTTGGAGGACCTCATCTGCCTAAAGAGTTTGAGCCTGTAGCAATTGATCCCCTAAGCGAGGCAAGCAGAAGCAATCAGTACAGCTGCAGGACCAAGTCCCAGGGTGGTCCACAGGGTGAGACAAGGCACAAGACCAAACCTTGAGCCCAGGTCATCACCTTGGCTGGGAGGGTAAGACCAGCTCAGAAGGGTCAGCAGCGTTCCTTAAGCACTCCTCATGTTGTAGGGAGTAAAACCCCTCCATGGCCAGAGCCACGCTTGTGGGAAGATGCAGGAGAGCAAAGGGTTTAGAGGTACAGGAATAGGACAACTCACCAGAGATGATGCCGATGGTGATGTACATGTCCACAACAGAGCGGGCGAAGGAGGCGATGACCATGCCAGTGCTGATCAGCACCCCCCCGGCCATCACCACCAAGCGGTGACCGAAGCGATTGCTGAGGACTGTTGACAGAGGAGCTGGATGGACAGGAGAGGAAGAGAGATGTGGTCAACATCCATCAGCAATCTCAGCTACCATCTGCTCCGGAGGCTCTTCCCATACCCCTGCCCACATGCCCCAAACATGCCACCTCCCCTGCCAGAGCAGAGCATCACCCCAGAGCCATCCCTGGAACACAGCACTTCGGATGTGCTGATAAATGATCAGAAAAGACTAGGATGGGTGCAGGGGACAAACCTGCAGCAACATCCACAGACACCAGTGGATTTCAGCGAGGCTCAAGTTATTTCTAGCCCTTTTCACTATAGAATTGGGTCTCAGAACTCTTGTTTTCACCCCTTGCTGAATGGCCACGCCAGGCTCAGCAACATGGACCATGTCCCTGTACCACGCACAAGGACATGAGTTGGGGCTCAAAGGTATGGCTGGGCTGAGATAGACGTTTCTTGTTATTCCAGGAGCACAAAGCTCTGCACTTTATGGCTGTTATTTATAACAGAGCCATTAGAGACACCAATGTCACCGGTACCAGGTCCTTGTCTGATGAGTCAGCACTACAGCTGCCCCTTGCACCCACGCTGGACGCCTACCATTCTTACCTGTGAAGGCCTGCACAAACACACATATGGATATTATCCAGGATATCCTGCTGTTAGTTTCGTCAAAGCTTTCCATCAGGTCATTAAAGAAGACACCGAATGATTTTATAATGCCGTAGGTGAGAGCTTCCACAAAGAAGAAAGCAAAAGCAACTGTCCAACCCCATCCTCCGTCAGGCACTTTAGAATAGACATTTGGGGCCGTGCACCCCATTTTTACAGCTTTGACAGTCATTTTTGATCTGGAAAAGAGGGGAGAAAGAGCCAGGCATCAGTTTTGAGATGGATTTTGCTGGAAGAGGCATGGCCTAGCAGCTGTGACATCCCTAAGGCTGGTCCCTGTGCTGCCGAGGGATTAAATCCAGGAGTTGGGGTGAAGTTTCAGCCTTTGTCACCCCATAGGGCTCATTTTTGCCAGTGCCTTTCGAGCCCAGGACCAGAAACTCTCTGCTCAGCGCCCTGGTGAGCTGTTCCCATCAGCAAATCCCAGCGCCCGGGAGCTGTCGTCTGTATTTCAGTGCATGGGGGTGGATGGATGCAGTTCATGAAAGATCCACCACGGGACCCAGCGTGGGCTGCTGGAGCTGCAGGAGCTCCCCAGGAGCATCCGTCCTCCCCACTGCACCCTGTGCCTGACCCAGGGTGGACGGTGACACCCTGATACCACCCGTTTGCAGTGGGGTTGGTCAGTGACACAACCCACCATCACACCCTGCAGTGTCCTGCACCCACCGAGCCGCCACTGGCACTCATGGTACTGGGGTACCCTCAGGAGCTCTGCTGAGCACCCGCTCCCCACAGCACTGTAACCTCACAACGGGGGGTGTGGACACCTCCGCGGCCACCAGCTCCCTGTGCTGTCCCCTTGGGGACACCGGACCCCCAAGAGCAGGAGGACACCCTAAGGGCTGGAGGGGCTCACCCAGTAGGACACGGGGGTCTCTGCAGCACTGCTCCGCATCACTTGTAGCCATGGATGAGAGCATCCCATGCCCTCATCCCATTCTATGCTGCACCCCCGCACCTGCGGGTGGGACACGGGGACAGACGCGGGGTCAAGCCGCGGCGCTGGCTCCCGGGAGGGGACCGTGGTGTGCTCCATCCCCGGCCACGCGTGGACCTGCGGCTCCTGCGTCCCCCCCCGCCCCAGCAGCCACCAGGCATTTCCCTCCTCCATTTTATACTCCGGATCACCGGCACTTTGTGGCCGTGCGGCTCCGGCAGCGCTGCTGCATCCCACGGGGCAACTTCTCACGGCGGAACAGGCGAGTGCGAGCGCGTCCCCATCGGCACCCACCCGAGAGCGGCCCCACGGGAGCGCAGGGACCCACCCGAGGGATCCCCCAAGTGGAGCTTGGGGGTGCTCAGCACCCAGCGGGTTCAGGTTGGTGCACGGCGCCGGTAGCGGGGTTCCGGTGCGGGATGGAGCGAGGCATAAGCTCCAGCATCCCGCCGGTGCCCCGGCTCTGGTGCTGGGGGCGGGGGGGGCGCACCGAGAGGACCACCGGTGTGTGCCCGAAGTTTGTGGGAAGTGCCTGGGTGCCCCCCAGGAGAGGCAGCGGGGCTGCAGCGAATTCCTGTGTCACTGCACGGGGAACGGGGGGAGGTTCGGGTAGGAGGAAGCACGGTATTTAAAGCAGAAAAGAAGAAAAAAAAAACTCATCACAAACCTTACACAAATCTTGTACATTGAGAGATTAAAAGAAAATATGATGGGGAGAAAAAATTAGAAATGGAAAATCCAGCGCCGAGGGGCCCGGCGTGCCCCCCCCTCCCCGTTCCCTGCATCACTTTCCGAACATTTCAGACCTGATTTCTGCATCGCCACCGCCGCACCGGCTGCTCGGGGCCGCCGGCTAAAAATAAAGGGATGCGGGAAACGGGAGGTGGGGAGAAAGGAGGAAAAGCAAAAAGGGAGGAAAAAAAAAGGTAATAAAAAGCCTATTTGCTAAAGCAGGCAGACAAAGCACCCCCCCCTTCCCCTCCCCGGAGGCCCCCGGTGGGAGCCCACTCACCGGCGGCGCTGGGTGCTGCGGCGGGGTTAGGGGCTGCCCATGGCCCGGGCGGGCGGGCGGCGAGAGGAGGCGGCCCCGCTGCCCGCCGGCCTGCGGCCGCTGCTGCTCCCGCTGCCCGCGGCGGCGGCTGCTCTGCGCTCGCTCCCAGCCCTTATATACCGGCTGGAGCCGGTCTCCGCCGGCGGCTCCGCAGCGCCATGTGCGCGCCGGGGCCGGATCGCCCCAGCGGCGGCGCCGGCACCGCGTGTGCGGCGGAGGGGCGGTGCTGGCGGCGGGGAACGGACCGGCCCCCCCCACCCCGCCCCGCCCGGACACGGACACCCGGCACCTGCCCGAGCGGCCCCGGCTCCCCCCGACCCGGGCGCTGCGGGTTCGGGGCGGGCGCCGCTCCCCGGGGTCGCGGGGCGCAGCGGGAGCGGCACAAGCGGGGCCGGGGGAGCGCGGTCCCCGTGTGCGGGTTTGGGTTCCCCCCCCATGTCGTTTTCCGACACCCCCCCCCCGTCGTTTCCCGACCCCCCCTCCCGGGTTGGGGCTCTCGGAGCCGCTCCGGTTTGGTGCCGAAGTTTTGAGGCTTTTGTCTGCGGGAGCATGAAATTCCAGGTGGGAAAGAAGGGACCTTAGGGGTCAGCTGGTCCAGGCTTTCTAGGCAAAGCATGACCTACGCTGGACCCAGCATCCTGGCCAGACCAATCTTATCTGCCACTTCCCTGAGGGGATTATTCCAATGGCAGAAATGGCCTCGATCTCCCAATGGAAAAGGGATAAGGGATGAGATTGTGCAATCTGGAGTGCGAGGAATATCTCTGCACTCTTTAGCCCCTTTGGGCAGCGTGGCCGTGATCCCACCAGGGATGCAGTGCCAGGAGCATCCTAGGCTCGCGGCGGAGCAGGCAGATGCCATCCCGTTTGCAGTGCGAGGTGATGGGATGGGAAGGGAGCCACTGGGATAGGGCTGAGCACACGGTGAAGCCCTGAGTGCTGGTTCTGAGCTCATCCCCTCCGTGCTGTGGCGTCACGGGCAGCACATGATGAGTTTTTAGGGAAAAACAGGTCCCTTACATAGGGAGCTTAAAAAGCAGCGATTTATGATTCAAACTGGAAGCGGGCAACTCACCACCTATATGGATGGGGAGGAAGGGAGTGTTGGGGCAGACATCTGGCACGGAGAGCACTGGGCAGGGATCCAGTGCCTGGTGCAGGGGTTGGGACTAAAGCAATGAGCGCTTTAGGGTTTCCCCTAAATTTCCCTGAAATCAGTAAATAAGAGGAAAAAATGAACAGTGCTGTTTCCCAGCTCACTGCTATGGCTGCATCCCAGCGCTGGCCTCAATGTGCTGGACATGGGTGGATGATGCCAGCGAGGTTTGGGAGCCCACAGGTCATATCACAGGGCTCCCAGAACATGCCTGCTCTTTGCTGGGTTAAAGCATGGGGGTTCTGGTTTGTATCCCTGGATAAACTACCCAGGTTAAATTGTTCTTCGATGCCTCACTCATCAGCAAAGGCTGCTGCATTTGATTTGGCACGAGTCCCTTCTCTTGGCTTCCTTTTGTTTGTCACAGCGCGAGTTGCTGGTGGGGCAGCGCAGGTGAGGGCAGCGGGCACAGAACTGCAAACTGCTGACAAGTCAGTGGTGGCTTTTGCTCCATAACTTGGAGCTTTCTCATGGCAAAGCTGGTCCAGCGGCCGCTGCCTTCCTCATCTTCACAAGCAGGTTTCAGCAGCTTCACCCCTTGCAGTCCCATCCTAAACAAGCTCCATGGGGAGCGATGGACACTGTGTCTTTGGGGAGCCTCATATCGCCCTGTCCTGCAAGAAAACCCTGTCCTCCCATGGGTTATGCCTTTCAGGGGTGCAGATGAAGGGCAACTACCTCGTCTGCCCTCCGGGAGCTGATATCCCGTTATACAAGGGAATGGGTCGCCGTCCCCAAGCTGTAATTCTTACTGGCAGGGACAGTGCAAGTGGTTATGGGACAACAAAAGAGGTTTGTGCCTCTAGGGGAGAAATAAGAATGCAAATATCTTTGGCACGAAAAAACCAGAAGTGATTTAGTCCTTGGTATTTCTTGTCAGGACTTTGCATCTGTCTCTGCTTCACCTTCTCATTCCTTCCCTTTGGGCTTTCCAAGTGCAATAAGGTTTTGGGAAGCGACAGGGGCCCCATGGGAGGGACAGGGCTGGAAGCTGCACCCTCTCCAACCCAGAGCTTCCCAGCTTTGCTCTAAAATCCCCTTTTCCCATCTTGTTTGCCCACTCTGGGAGGATTTCCCCTGCTGCAGCTTGGTTTTGGAGAGGGTTTGGCCGTGTCTCAGCCAATACACCCATTGCGGGTCCATTGTGTACAGTGGGTTGTACCAGGACGTGCTTCTCCATCCCAGGGCTGCTGCTCCCAGTGCATGAGGGCTCTGTAAACCAGAGTGAAGCAGAGCGAACGTCTTGTTAGTGGGCATAAATCAGCCCGGAGCTGGAAAACAGGGCGGTTGTGAGCAGCAAAGGGAGCGCGGGCCCCTGCGTGCTGCTGCCGGATGGCTCAGGGACTTCCAGTTCATTTATCCTGCGGGGTTCGCCCAGCCCTGCTCGGCATGTGTAATGTTTTCTCTGTAAGAGCGAGCAGTGAGATGGGTGAAAAACATTCTCCTGTCTCAGGAGCTGGCAGGAGTCCTGGTCAATCTGCAGAAGTATGTTTTTGTCGGTGCTGCTTTACCCTGTGAGGGGAACTCATATAAACTATTCCAGTAGAAAAACCTTTTCCTGGAATAAAGTCTTGACTTTGTTCAGAGCATTGTCAGGACGGTTGTACCGGGAACAGAGCTTTGCTGGTAAACATGAGGGGGGCCTAATGGGGCAGAAACAGAGCTCGTGGCTCCTCTGCCCCATAAACAAACCCCTCACAAGGCACCTGCTGCCCTTTGCTGTGCTGCAATCAGAAACAGAATGTGTATGTGGTTAATTTGAACACAAAACATGGGTTATATTTTTATACCCTCCAAAAGCCTGGCTGGCCCTGCCGGGATGTGCTACCATCCATCCCCTCCAGGCTGGGCATCCCATGGTGGGGTCAGCACCATCCGCCACACCATGGGGGCACATCCCCATCCTGTATCACTCGGCAGCCATGGGATCAGCACACAGCTTGAGCCATCGCGTCTTTTCCTGCCTCAGTTTCCCTGATCTGGGCTGGCACAAGGGGCAACACTGGGAGCCCCCGAAGTGATGCTGGGATAACAGCGGGTGTCTGCTCCAGTTTGAATTCCTCATCCCCTGCTGTGTCCTTATCTCGCAGCCAGGATGAGGGATGCCTGCTGGGCTTCTGGCAGGAGAACAGGGCTGCTGGAGCGGCTTTGGGCTGGAGATCAGAGCTGGGACACCCCGGGTGCTGGTGGGGGACCCGGTGTGCTTCAAAGGCTGGCAGGTTATTCTGTGCTCTGCTGCTGCTTTGCTCTCCAGGCAGGCGTGAAAATGTGAAAGAATGTGAAAAATGTGAAAATGATCAAGCAGGCCCCAAGATTTGTAAACTTCTGGTTAATGTGTAATAAATACATGACAGATACTCCCAGGGCAGGGCGGGCGAGCGCGGCTGCTCCATGGTGGTACAGCCGGTGGCATCCCCGAGCGAGGAGGCATCTCCCATCCTCAGCCCTGGGGCCAGCCTGAGCAGGCTTTGGGGCTTGTCTAAACTGGTTTATCTGGTTCTGACTTATCCTTGTCCTTCTGTGAAGCACCTTGTTTGCCTCGCAAAAATGCACTTTGTGTTATTTGTTTAGGTTTTGTTTCATTCCTCCCCGGCGCAAGGTGCGTGCTGGGAAGCCCGAGTTCACAGCGCCCAATCTGAGCGATGCCGGTGCTCGCAGCCCAGCGCCGCTTATCCAAGGCCTCTGCCTTGGTTCCTGGCTGTGATTCTGCCCAGGGAGCATCACCACCGGTGCAGTGATTCCTGCTTGGCGCCAAGTGAGGTGCTGCAACACCCATGTTCCATCCACAGTCAGCCTGGGGGAAGCTCTTCTGAGTCACTTGTTCTCTTTGCAAAGGGATGGTTTGCATTTAGCAAAGCTATAGGGGAGCGGAGATGCTGATGTGGTGGTGAGGGGCAGTGGGGCTCATCCCATGGAGGTTTCCCACAACCAGGCTGGCACAGCCTGGAAATTCAAGATGGAAAGGGTCAGAGCGGTGGCTCTGCCCAGGAGCTTGGAAGAAAGCACACTGGAGTTGATGCCAAGGGCTGGCCTCGTGCTCTGCTGGGTTTGGGCACGCTGTGCATGAGGAGGCTTCTGCAGGAGCACATCAAGAGCTGTGCCAGCATGTCCAGCTTTCCAGGGCCATGTTCCACCTCTCCTTCAAATGGACTCTGAGCATCAGAGATCAAGAAGTTTCGTCTCGTGCTAATGCATAAATTTCAGCCCTGGATGATTTCCCCCTGTAATTTAGAGAGAAGAGAGTGTCCTTTGCAAACGGTTTTGATTGTTTTTGTTAGCAGGTCATTCCCTTCCCAAAGTAAAGGGAAATGACAGAGGTTTGTGGGTGAACGTGGGTTCAGCTCCCTTGGGTTTTGCTTGTTTTCTCTGGGTGGCTGCAGGTGCCGATGGGGGGGCCCTGGTGCATGTTGTGTGATGCAGGGCCACCCCCCAGGGATGGGATGAGGTCCAGCATGGACCACCACATCCCACCCCTGTTAATCAACATACCCAGAGCTTGAAGGCCCTCAGATGGAAGTTTATAACCTGATGCTCTGGGATATGAATTGCGAGTGGAGCCACATCCCTGATCGCTGCAGTGTTACACTGACAGTCCTAAAGCTCCTGATCTGAGCGAGAGCCCAAAGCTTTTAGAGATGCGAGCAGAGAATCCTGGGAATAATTTGCTTTGCCAGCCTTAAGAAACGAGCTTCAGAAACTTGTCAGTTGTTACAGATGAAGGCAAGATCCTGCACAGTGCCTGTGTGGTGCTGTGCAGCTTCAAAGGCAAAGTCCCAGTATATGGGTACTGCATTCTGCCCTGGGCTGGGTTCAGGAGCACCAGCAGGTCCTGATGGGGTCTTGTTTGTGTTGCACAGAGGATGCTGCAGCCGTGCAAGGTGAAGGATGCACCGACAGTCGCCAGCAGAGCCGCAGCAGTTATTTATCCACCTAAAGCAAGAGAGAACAGTGCTTCCATGAGCTGAGGAGCACAGCCTGCAGGGAAAGAGCCGTGTGTTGGACACAAACACCCCCCCGGCTGCGGTGAGGGGAGAGGAGCCGCTGCCGCAGATCGAGCGCGCTTCTGGAGGGGAAAACACCGCTTGGGTTTGGTGTCTAATTAGATATTTACCAGGAAGGAAGGGGAGTTAAAAATAGGGTGACAGTGACTTCAAAGGGTGTTTTTGACTTCTAAGAATAACACCTTTGCTAGCGCCGATTGCAGGAATATCAGCTGGTGTGAAAGACAGAGGAGATGCTGCAGCTCGGTCTGTAGCCAAGGGAGCAAACCCAGACCTCTGGACCCCGGCCTGGCCTCATAGAAGCATCCAAGGAGGAGACGTTTGCATCGCCGCGAGGGCCCGTGGGGCAACTGCATCCACAGGGACACAGCGGAGGGACTTTGGGGAAGACAAAGCCATCGGTGCCCCAGCCTGGGTGGGAAGGGATGTGTGGCACCATGGGGACACCATGGGCAGTGCTGGTGCTGGCCATGGCGCTGGCTGGACTCTGGGCTCCCTGTGCTGCGTACAAGCAGCCCAACTTCATCGTCATCCTGGCGGATGATGTGGGCTGGGGGGATCTGGGAGCCAACTGGGCAGAGACGAAGGAGACCCCGCATTTGGATGAATTGGCTGCCGAAGGGACAAGGTAACATCTGTCCCCCCTCCCTGGTTCTCTCCCAAGCATCCCTGGTTACTCTGTCCTGCAGCAAAGGGGAATTCGCTCCCATGGGGCTGGCAGGCAAAGGGATTTCATTGATGTGGTTTTGGGTGCATGGGGAGGGCAGCCAGAGAGTGGTGCCCATGGTACCTTGTGGTATCTTGGAGAGCATGGGTCCATGCATCCCCACTGGGACCTGCGAGCATCATCCCCTGCTCCAGACCTTCATCCCTGGGGAAGCCTGCAGGGGAGCAGGGAGGGACAGGGCAGGACTGGACCACGCAGGGGGTTGCAACTGAAGAGTCCTTTCATTTTCCAGGTTCGTGGATTTCCACTCGGCTGCATCCACGTGCTCCCCATCCCGCGCCTCGCTGCTCACGGGGCGCCTTGGAGCACGCAATGGGGTGACCCACAACTTCGCTGTCACGTCAGTCGGCGGCCTCCCGCTGAACGAGACCACCCTGGCCGAGGTGCTGCGGGGAGCCGGGTACAGCACAGGGGCTATAGGTAACACCTGCTGTGCCAAGGGGCATCTGGGGTGGGAGATGGCGGGGGGATGAAGATGCTCGTGTCCATCCCTTGGGAGGAGGGACTGCAGGTAGCTAGGTGGAATGCTGGCCATTGAAGGGAAGTCTAAAGGATCACATGGCAGACATTTTGCACATCCCCCTTGGATTTCGCAATCCCAAGCTTAAAATCTTCATTTTCAAACATATATTACCTGAAATTCCCATCCTCCCCAGTTCTCCATTTAAGCTCTAAGTGCTTCATGTCACAAGGAACTAGCCAGGTTTTCCTTGGCAAACACAACCATGCACAACAGTGCTTCCATCCTGCATCCCACGTGGTGCCACTGGCACCATGGCTTTGGTGACCTTCCCATCACCGTGGGTCCCCCCAGTCCATACAAGCCCTTCGTATCTGGCAGAAAAGCCCTTGGATTCTCCTTTCCCTCCTAGTTTTTGCAGTTTTCCCTCTTGGATCTGTGCATTTGGTGGGAGTAAACGTGTGCTGGAGGTCAGAGGATGAAGCCGGTTGTTTGTGAGGAGTTAGAAAGTCATCTCCTCTGAACACAAACACATGAAAGTGTCTTTTAAGGCTGGAAACAGTCAATTTGCACAGGCACGAGATACCTTATGCATTTCTTCTGGGTTTCTGCAAAAAAAAGAAGGCATTCTGGAAACGCAGCCAGCACAAACAAGGAGCCTTTCTTCTTGCTAGATTAAAGCCCCCCGGGCTGTGGGCACCTCATGGGTGATGGCTGGTGGTGGCTGTAGCTCTGTTAACCCCTGAAATGATGTTCTGTGGCTTCCTGCAGGCAAATGGCACCTGGGACACCACGGCCGCCATCACCCCAGCTTCCGTGGTAAGGACTGTGCCAGCGGGATGAGCTGAGCGCCCCGTGGTCGCATTGTCCCTGCTGACACCCTCACTTGCTCCTCAGGCTTCGACTACTACTTTGGGATCCCCTATAGCCATGACATGGGCTGCACGGACACCCCTGGCTACAACCTGCCGCCCTGCCCGCCCTGCCCGCAGCACGGCCCCATTGCCAGGTATGGGGACATGGAGGGGGTTGAGTGCTGGCACTGGGATGTGGGTATTTGCACCCACTGTGGTCACCTCCCCTTATGCTCCATGCACCCAGTTTCCCCCTGTGCACCCCGCAGCAGGGTGCAGGTTGGGAAGGTGGGTCAGTCCCAGAGCACCCTGTGCCATGGGGACACACGGGGGCATCATCCCCTTTCTTCTCCCTCCTCGGCTCTCTGTAAAGCCAGGAGAACATCCAGCAGTGTGCCTGCTCCCACACTGCTCCCTGCTCCGGTGATGAGTGTGAGGTGGCTTCTTCCCAGCAGGGAGGCGAGGAAGGACTGTTACACGGAGGTCGCCCTTCCTCTCTTTGAGAACACCACCGTCACCCAGCAGCCCGTCAACCTCAGCAGCCTGGCAGCGCGCTATGCGGAGGAGGCCACCGGGTTCATCCGTAGGGCGAGGTGAGATGCCACCAGCCATCCCCTTCACCGGGGAATGGGTGATGCTCCATGGTCCTTTGGGAGCAGATCTGGGTTTTCCATGGCTCAGCTTCCCAGCCTGCTGCAGGAGGGAGAAGTCATTGAGGCTGATAGTGGTGTGCTGCAGGGCTCACCGTGGAAGCCTTTTGGTGCGTCTCCTCTAAAGGGATGGTGTGTTTTTAAAGCCACCATCTACAAGGAATATCAAAGCCTTTGAGCTGGGCTGTGCCTCATTCCTGGAGTAATGTGCAATGAGATTTGAGTGAGGAGGGATGGGAGGGAAGATCGATCCTCCATCTATCCATCCATCCTCCATCCATCCATCCATCCATCCATCCATCCATGCATCCATCCATCCATCCATTCTCCATCCCTCCATCATTCAGTGGCACGGAGCAAGGTGGCAGCAGGGCAGCTCTGCTGGGTGGTGGAGGTGCCTCTGGATGGGGGATGCTGGCAGGGGAGCAGGCACTGAATGTGTGCCCATGTCAGCAGGACCAGAACAGCGCCAGAGGTGTTTAAACCTGCCCCATATGTGGGGTTTAATCCATTTTGAGTGTAAAGTGCTCCTGGATCTCTGTGCTTCAGGGTCTGCCTTTCCCAGGGACACGATGAGCCCGGACAAGCTCATCCCTAAGGAGCAAAGTGTCTCTTCTCCGAGACAACGACCCGAAGCCCTGCTGACGGGTTGTGTAATTTTAATCCCTATTATCAGGGATTATGAGCTGTGACTTTGCAGAACATCTCCCTGCAGCACCGGGAGGGGCAGCCCTGTCCGAGCCCATCCCGCGCCTGCATCTCGGGATAACACAGACCCAGGGAGCAACCAGGGCTGGGGTCCTGCAGGTGTGCTTGGGGAAAAGCTTGTGTAAATGGGGCAGGGCAGGGAAATGGCTCCTTATAGGCCTTGGTCCTGTTTTGCACACACAATACCTGTGATTTATCCCCTTTAGGTATCAAGAATTAGCCATGTGGTCAGGATTTGTGCCTATAACAGGGACGGAGGGTACCCAAGCAGCAGTGGTCCCTCCTTTCATGCAAACCCCCATCCCTCTGGGCTGGGAGGATGCTCTCAGGCTTGTGAAACGAAACGCATGAGCTCCGGGTTAATAGGAACAACCTTTAAACTCCCAGCAGTATTTGGGGGTTATCTGCGTTCATGGAGAACAGGATTAAGCAGGTGCCTGCCTTTTCTCTCCATCTCTTTGATGGCTTATTCCAGTTTCCCTCTGCCTGACTCATTCATTATAGGGCAACAAAAGACACCGGATTTGTCATCTCGGTGTTTTTTTAACCAGTCGTGTCAAGGTTGAGCAATTCATGGCAGTGAGATTTGGATCCTCTCGGGACACTTGGAGCACAATGGATGTGGGAACAAAAGTCAGGGATGTTTGTCTGAAGTTATCAATTAAATGTTTGCTGAAATTTAGGGAGAATTCTGAAATGTCCATGCGGAAAGCAAACGGGATGTTCAGCTGAATGAGCGGTCATGAGTCCCTCTGGATGCTGGAGTGGTGCTCCCGGTGGGAATGAGAGCCCGGGGAAGCAGCTTTCCTTGCTGCAGGGTCTCTGGCATCCCATGGCAAATGGGCATGCCACATCCCATGGGAAACGGGAAGGACACGTAGCCTTTTGCAGCAGTGATTTGCAAGGAGAGGGCATCAGCATCCCCTGAACCCCAGCATTCTGTATAGCACTGGGGGGACGCAGCCCTTCGCAGGGCTCCAGGACCAGTGGGGAAGGATGTGGCAGCTCCAGCAGGATGGGATTTACTTTTTCCACCCCAGGTGGGTGACGGGTAAAGGAAGGAAATGCCAAAACATACGTTGGAGGGGCCCCGAAAGCTTTCTGGAGGCAGCGATGGGGCGGCCGGAGCCAGGATCCGGCCCCTCCTGCCGCGCGTCATCCCACCCTTCCCCTCGGAGGTCCCTGAGGAAGAGCGGGCCTCGTTGCAGGAGATAAATATAGCTGTAAACAAGAAAACAGGACATGTCCTGTGATGATTTAAACGCAAACAGGCAGCAGGGCAGAACGTGCTGCGCTCCCTGTCCCGGGCTGCGCTCCCTGTCCCGGGCTGCGCTCCCTGTCCCGGGCTGCGCTCCCTGCCCCGGGCTGTGCTCAGGGTCGGTGTGAGCATCCTTCTGCTGCTCATCCTCTGCTGAAACCACTGGCAGGGGCCAAATGCTTGTTGGGGAGGGGAAGGAAGGGCCAGAATGGGCCCCATGAGAGAGGGAAGGGGGGTTTGTGGGTGTCAGGGGTGCACTGACGTGGGGCGTTTGGCTGGTGGTTGACACAGAGATGGAGGAAGGGGTGAGCCTGTTCCATATGGGAGGGCACTTGGCAACAGGGAGACAATGGAGAGATTAAAGAGGTTTATGCTCACACTGGGCCAAGCATCCCCACTGCAAGGGGAGCGGGTACCCCAGGGTTTGCTTTTTCCCCCTGGGAGCTGCAGCAGAGGCAGGGCTGGCTGCAGGGCTCCCAGGAGGAAGAGCCACCTCTCTGTGTCCCCAAGCTTGGCATTGCCACCACCCTGGTGACCCCCTGCCACCCCAACCCAGCTGAACATGCTCCCCTTCTCCCCCATGCAGTGGCAGCGGACGCCCCTTCTTCCTCTACCTGGCGCTGGCCCATATGCACGTCCCTTTGGGGGTCCCCCCTTCGCCCCCCGCCTCGGGCATCTACGGAGCCTCCCTGAGTGAGATGGATGCTCTGGTGGGACAGATAAAGCGGGTCGCTGACAGCCATGGGAAGGGCAACACGCTCCTGTGGTTCACAGGTACAGCAGGAAACCCGGCTGCGGTGGTGGGGGGCAATGCTGGGGTGTGTGTGCATGGGTGGCAGGGGCAGGATGTGTTTGTCCCCTGCCCGGGGCCATCACATCGCAGGGCGATGCTGTAGTCACTCAGCCGGGTCCCCACCCCACCACCCGCTTGGGCTGCAGGGCTGGGCCTAATTAAACCACAAATCCTCATTCATTAAGAAGCCCAAATCCGCTCTGGCTGAGCAGCTCCTAATGAGGATGTCTCGCTCCTGACGACAGGAACTGCTCTGCTGCTCATTAACACCCAGAGCTGGTGGCAGCCCTGTTCCCTCCCTGCACCCCAGCTCCGCTCCAGCCCCTCACCCAGGGCTCGGGCAGCCCTGGCCCTTGAGAATGAACTGCTGGATAGAAAAGTACATGGACCCACGGCTCTTGCTCGTGTGGGAAAGCATCACAGGGATGGGAGGAAGGGATGGAGAATCACTTGTCCTTGTCCACTTCCATTGCGGAGCTGTTCCCGCCCATGGTCCCGGTGTTGCTCATAGGGATGTTTCTTTCTCTTGCAGGTGACAATGGCCCTTGGGCACAGAAGTGTGAGCTGGCCGGACGCGTGGGGCCATTCATAGGGGCCTGGCAGCAGCAGAGAGGTAACCTGGCAGCATGGCTGGGGCTCCCTGTCCGCAGGGATGCTGCTCCACAAAGCCCCTCACTGCCCAACACAGGGGAGCAGTTCACCCCCAGACCTTCTTCTTGTTGCTGCCCCAGGCTGTGTTGCCTTGAAGACACCCCAGATTGTCTTCAAGGCATATATATATATATTCTTTTTGTTCAAACAGTCAAGTTTTCCCCTAAAACCACTGTTGGGGGAGGCTCATCCCCCTCAGTCGCTGTTAACCCAGAGCTTGAGGTGAGTGGTTGCTGGGTTTGGATCTGGGATGCTCTTGCTGCCCAAGCACCAGGGTCTCGCAGCCGCCATCCTCATCCCACCCCGGCTGCCCTCCAGCACCGCAGGCCTTTGCTTTCCTTTCTCTTCACCATTTTATTACTTTATATATATATGTGTATATATATATTATTTTCCCCTTGCCTTTCCTTCTCTTCCGGCCAAGCCATCTGCTCGGCGGGTTCGTCTCAGCCAGAAGCACGCATGAGTCAGGCGTTTCCCACTTCTGCTTGTGTTACGCAGTGTAAACGCGCGCCCGGCTCCGTTCCCCTCGGCTTGGGGTCAGCAGGGAGGGAGCCTCCTTCCTCCTCCGCTTCCTGACACCCAGGCGATGCAGCCGTGGCCACTTCCCTGGGCAGGCGCAGCCGCCGGGCTGGATCGCTTTCCCGTTCCCAGAACCTTTTCCTTCAGCTGTTCCCGGGATGAAATCCTGACCTTAGGGGTTTTTTTTTCCTTAGTAAACAAACCCCGCTGATGACCCGGGTTGCTCTTGAGCAACCAACAGTCACAAGCTGGAGCAGATGGTACAAGCAGTCCAGCGTTCGGGAACAAAGCTGGGAAAACATGGCCCTTTTCCAGCGTCTCGCTGCCCTGCGAGAGCCCCTTGGCTGTGGCTGGCAGGGTGCTGGAGCTGGCTGTAAATACCACCAGTGCTTCTGAAGTCCCTGGGCTGGCTGTTGTATGGGTGTTTTGAAAGCCAGCCCCATGTCACTGCTGCTGCTGGCGGCTCTGACACTGCAACACCACGTTGGATGCTGGGGGATGCTCCGTCACTGCATCCCAAGGGGAAAAGCCCCTTGAGGAGCAGGCGAGGATGGGCTGCTCCAGGCTCTATATGTTCCACATAGCTTATACTTATCTCATAGCTTGGCGTTTCCTTTTAGGGTCCAACCCAAATTCCAGGGATGTTTTGCATTGATTTCGAGTGGTCACTGGAGCTGGGAGAGAGCAGCATGTCCGTGTGTGCTGCCCCCTTCTCTGGTTGGGGAGGTTCCCATAGCCCCCAACCCACCCCAAAAACCCATCTCCAACCCTGGGGACAACATCCCAGCAAAGGGGGCACCAGGATGGAGGTGTTTTGGGGATGTGATGCTGGGTGTGTTTTGAGGCAGGTTTGGGAGGGTCCAGACCTGGTGTCCCTGCACTGAGGACTTGTGGGAGAGGGAGCAGGAGCAGGGCTTTCATCCCAGCATGGGAATGCTCAGTTCAGCTTTCCATGCAGCTGCCTTTCAATGAGTTATTTAATATACGTGCAGAGATGGGGACTGATGTTAACTGCTGTAATTGCTGTAACTTCCTGTGGTGTCTGAAGGCAGGGGAGGCACCTCACTCGCTTAAGCTGCATGTGGTGCACGTTAGAAGCACTATTACATTTCCAATAGCCACAAGAGATCCCGGTGCTGGCCGTGTCCCACTGCTCCAGGCCCCAGAGAGGCGTTCATCAGGGGAAAAACACCAGAAATTTGGGTGAGGAATGGGAAAGATTTGGGATGTGCAGCAGGATGGGCAGCGGGGTCAGAAAGCTTTTCCCTGGACTATTCCCAGCGCCGCTGGCACCGCAGCATCGATGGGTGCAGCAGCATCACTTGGGAGCACAGGATCAGGCCAGGTGCCCGCAGCACCAGGCAGTGATTCCCAGGGAGGCCCGGCCAGGCTGGGAATGGGCACAGGGACACAGAGGAGCAAAGGGACGTCGTCACCTCTCTCTTGGCTCTGCGCGGAGGAAATGGCTTTGGGCGCGCGCCGTTGCCATGTGCACGCTGAAAGGCGGGAGGACAAAGGCTCTGCCTGGGAAGTTTGCTCCGTGAATCGGGTTGGGATATTCTGTTTGCCCCATTCCCAGCCCCTTCCCCCCCCAGCTGCCTGGGGCCCTTTGGGCTACAGCCAAAGCAGAGGCTCTCTGGCACCCTTACACCCGTTTGGGTGGTCAGTACTCCTATTTGAGTGCTCAGCACCCTTGTTTTCTTGCTCAGTATCCCCATTTCATTGCTCAGCATTTCAGTGGAGGAAAGGACCGGGCAGCTTCCCCATGCCATGCATCTCAAACCCAAAGGCGGAGCAGTTTTGGGTGGCGTCAGGGCAACAACAACAGAGTAATTATCCATCAGGAGGGTTATCAACAGGATGGTGTTTATAATGAAGCAGGTTTCCAGCAGGTTGGGGGGGTTGTTGATTCTCTACCACACAGAGGGCACCTACAAGGGCTATTGAATCCCCTGGCATAAGTTCCTACATTTCCCACTTGCTCCACATTCTCACCTGACAGCAGAAGTGGATGGAAATGTGGCTGCTTTGGCAGTTGGCTGCATTTCTCATCACTCACTGGAGCAGAGGACAAACACAAAGCAGAGGACAAACACAAAGCAGAGGACAAGCACAAAGCAGTGCCAAAGCGGGCCCCCTTTCCTTTCCCTTTCCCTATTTCTTTTTCCCTGCAACTCCTCTCCCTCCCCTGACCCTCTGCAGCAAAATCATCCTCCTTTGGGGTCATTTACTCCATCTCGGCCTCTAAGTAGCTCCTTTCACCAGGGAAGCTCTGGGGTTTTCCCATCGCCTCCTGGGCAGCAGGATGCTCCTGGGCAGCAGGATGCTGAGCATTACCCTTTTCTCTTGCAGGTGGGAGCTCAGCAAAGCAAACAACCTGGGAGGGAGGGCACCGGGTCCCAGCACTGGTGTATTGGCCTGGCCACATCCCTGCCAAGCGGACAAGCCGTGCCCTGCTCAGGTAAGAGCCCCATTGGGAAGGATCCCCCATCCCCACACCGGGACCTAGGTGATGACCTGGATTTTGGCTGCATCAGCTGCTTGTGCTGGTTATTGCCAGCCTTATGCCAGGCTCTGTACTTTTGTCCTCTCCCAAGCCTGTAAGACTTTAATGCTTCAGCAAAGAGGAGTTGAAAGGGCTTTTTGTGCGGCGGTGGATTGGCGTTGGGCTCCCCGTGCCTCCCGGCCGCGGCGGCCGAGTGCCTCCCGTTAATTAAAAGATGACGATGTTCCCTCTCCCCACCAAGAAGCAGGCTCAGGCTTTGTGGTTTGTGAATGACTTTATGTGGAGGAGGGTGCGGTTGTGGGAAAGGCTGGATGGAGAGATGGAGCTTGCAATCAGCGCAGGATGCGGCCGGGATGGGAGCGGTGGGGAATGGATGCAGCCTCCTGCTGCTGGCCTCACTGGAATGGGTGGCATGGAAGGGGCATTAGTGCAGCAGTGTTGCACCTCTTCATGCAGCAGTTTGCACCTCTTCATGCAGGAATTGCACTTCATGCACCAGTTGCATCATTCCCTTGCAGCACTTGCACCCCTCTTTACAGCCCTCCCTTGCAGCAAATGCAGTGGGGATCAGGGGGGCACAGCTAGAGGCAGTGTGGGGTGATGCTCTGTCCCCTTTTATCCCTTAGAGCAGGCAATGGTGGAGGTCAGGGTGGTGGGGCCATGGGTTGATGGGTGTTGGGAAAGAGTGTTCCAGCTGCTGGGAGCTGGTTCTGACTGGTGGCCCCTGGAGGCGTTGGGTGTTTCTAAGGTCCATGAGATAAGCTGGAGCCGTTTACTCCTTAACATGGCCTGAGGGCAGCTCTGGGAGATGGGATTTTGCAAGTGGGGGAAGGTTGGATCATAAGCTGAGGTGTGGTGGAGGGGATGGGGAGCTCACAGCACCCATTGGGTTTCACCTCCAAATCCTTCCATGGTGGTGGTGGATCGACCTCTGGGACACGGGGCAGAGCTGCCAACCTGTGCCCGCTTGGACAGTGCAGAACCGGTGCCTGTCCCCATCCGCTGTCCCACCAGCCTGCTGCAGCCCTGCCACCAAGCCCAGCCGTTCCCTTTATCTCCTCGCCCTTATCTCCTACATTTCCCAGCTCCAGCCCAGCAGGTTGGACAGCTGGAAATCCATAAAGCTGCGGCAGCACGGGCTGTGCTGCACGTTGGGTGCTTGGAAAGTGGCTCTGTAGCTCCCCAGGAGACACAGTGCACCCAATGTCCTCCATGGCCCAGCACTGCCATGGGGCCATGCCCGAGTGGTGCAGGATGATGCCAGCTCCTGTTTGGGAGCCACCCTGCTCCCAGTGATGGTTTGTGCTCAGTTGGCTCTAAGGTGTCACCATTGTGGTCCCGGCCATGGCTTGAGTTTTGGACAGGGGATGCAGAGGGATGCGGAGGGATCATAGAATCCCAGAGTGGTTTAGGTTGAAGGGACCTTAAAGCTCAGCCAGTTCCAACCCCCTGCCCCGGGCAGGGACACCTTCCACTAGAGCAGGTTGCTCCAAGCCCCTGTGTCCAACCTGGCCTTGAACACTGCCAGGGATGGGGCAGCCACAGCTTCTCTGGGCACCCTGTGCCAGCGCCTCAGCACCCTCACAGGGAAGAGCTTCTGCCTCAGAGCTCATCTCAATCTCCCCTCTGGCAGGTTAAAGCCATTGCCCTTGGCCTGTCCCTACAGGCCCTTGTCCAAAGCCCCTCTCCAGGTTTCCTGTAGCCCCTTTAGGCACTGGAGCTGCTCTAAGGTCTCCCTGGGACTGAAGAAGCCCAGCTCTCTGAGGGATGTTGAGGGCAGGGGCTGCTTGGTGCTCATAGCATTTCGGGGCATGTGGCTTTTCTCTGCACTTAGACACCTCTCAAAGAACAAGCACGTGAAATAGGGCAGTTGAAGGCTCATCCCTCCAGCTGATGGGGAAGACCAAAAACCTGGTATGAAGGGAGTGAAATCAGTGTGCAGACACAGCTGGGAGACCTCTGCATGCGAGGAGCATCCTCTGTATGGTGGGATACCCCGGGAAGGGCAGGAGCTGGGCAAGGGAAGGTGTTAACTCCCTGCATGAGCCTCCTTCTGCCCCTGAGGTTATGAAAACGCTGACATCGGGTCTGGAGAAGCGCCCGGTCGGGGCTGTGCCTCTCCCAGCATCGCTTTGGCATCGCGTCCTCCCCGCACAGGGAGCAGAGGGGTGAGTGAGGGTGAGCGTGCCCCGGGGCCAGCGCTCAGCACTGATGCAATGCCATGGACCTGCACCTGCACGCTGGTTTCTGCAGGAAACTGCCTCGTCATCCCTTTGCAATCGTAGTTAATTGTCAGAGCTGCGCTTCTGCCCTTCCCTGTCCCAACCCAAAGTGGGGCATGGAAGAAATAGGTCAGTGGGGTGGTGGAGGGGCAAATTGCAGCATCGTGGCTGGGCAGGTTGGGCAAGTGGGTATGTGTGTGGGCATTGCTGGTTCAGCTGCCTGCTGCTGCCTGCAGCTCCTCACCACCAGGCAGGGCAGTGTTAGTGCCAGGGATGCTCATCCCAACTCAGCCCTCAGGCAGCAGGCAGGGAGCTGCCTGTCCCTGGGTGCTCCCAAACCCTTTTCTCTCCATGTTCGGGGTGGTAGCAGGATGTTGGAGTGAGTTTTAAGCCTTTTTTGGCCAGGGCAGGGCTGGCAGTGTGACTTCCCCTCTCCCTGCATGCAAGGCTTCCCCATCTTCAGGATGTGCCTGCTGCCGGGGTGTTTGCTTTGATCCCAGCTTTGACCAAAATCTGTGGGTTTTTATGCCTTTTTCCATTGGCTCTATCTGCCCGTGGCCAGGGGGATCTTCACCCACCATTGCCCTCAATCATGTCCTTCCCACTTCTGTTTCCAGCAGACCCATCCCATGGGTTGAGGCTCCTTGGTCCGCATGCACCAGGCTGAGGGCCAGATCCTGATGGTGCTGAGCACCCCGAGGCCAGCACACGCTGACCAGGGCCTGCCCTGGGCTGTCATTTGGGTGTCCCTGGTCTGACCTCAGCGAGGTGCTGGCCGGGATGTGCCCTGCCTTGGACCCAGCGGGGAGCCGGAATTCCTTCGGCTCCGCGAGCGCCGTACCAGGGCTGCCGCTCCGCAGTGTTTGTGCTTATTGTTCCCTCCGTCTCTTAGCAGCTAAATGAAAACGCGTTCAATGGGAGAACCAGGGGCCCTTATCCCCGGGCTCTTTCCTCTCTCTGCTCACGGAGCCACCATCACACACCGGGCAGCACAAACGCGGTGGCAGGACCGTGGTAGCACCCTGAGGTCCCCAAGTTGAGGGATCTGGTGCTTTCGCCTCCTCCAGTGACTGGGGCAACCAACTGACCCCCCGAGCTGCTGGCACGAGGGGTTTGCAGCCAGAAGGATGTGGGCTGAGTCCCTGTCGGATGCTCAGCACCGGCTCATCATCCCTGTGCCATGGGGAGGGCAGCACTGGGATGTGGCACTTGGCCATGCTGATGTCCTCCTGGCCCATGGGACACCCCTGGTGTGTGTGGCTCCTTTTTAGAGGTGTGGGGTCACCCTGTGTCTGTGGGAGGGAGGGATGTGCTCGTGGGGTGGTGGTGGGACAGACACTTGCACATCGCAGGAGTGGGATGTGTGGGGCGACGGTCAGACATGGGGGGCTGTGAGCATCCTGTCCCACCCCAGCAATAACTCTGCTCGACCCACAGCCCCTCCATGCCATGGGGATGTGCCGGATGATGGCAAATTGCCATGGCCAAGCTCCATCCCCAGAGCCACAGGCAGCAGGCGGGAAAGCAGAGACTGTCCCTCTGCATCCCCATGGAGCCAGAGGGACACGGGCTCAGCCGCTCCTTCCCTGCATCCCTCCATATCGGGAAGCGACCGAGGCTGAGCCCTGAGCGCTGGTTTAGTGGCTGAGGCCCCTGAGGGTGGAAATGCTGACGGGCGCTTTGGTGCGCACAGAACAGCACCGCTCTCATGTTCCACCCTGGCTGCTCGGCTCGTGCAGACGCGAGACCGCATTGAACTGGGGCCACGGGATCTGCTGCCATTGGCATCAAAAGTCCCTGTGCCAGCGCTTTCTCCGGAGGGTGACCCACTGCCTTCCCATAGGGACACAGGGGGGGACATGGGGACGAAGCGGGGGCTGCTCCTGCCCTGCGGGTGCGGGATTCGCTGGGCACAGGGAGCAGCAGATCCTGGCTGAACCCGCAGCGCCTGGCGAGCAGCCGGCGCCGGGGCGGGAGGTGAGTGATGTGAGTGTTGCCAGGGCCCAGCCGCTGCTTGGAGCCGGGTTTAACCTTTTCTGCTCTTGGGATGGGTGCTGAGAAGCTGCTTCCCCCCCCTAAAGTACTCCCCTGTTACAGTGCATTGAGTGCCCAGGGGCTGCGGGTGGGTTGGGGGGACCCTGCGGGCATCTTTGCTCCTTGCTCTGATGGTGCCACCTCTCTCCGCAGCACTCTGGACATCTTCCCTACGCTGGTGGCTCTGGCTGGGGCGGCGCTTCCCCCCAACAGGCGCTTCGATGGCTTGGATGTGTCCCCAGTGCTCTTTGGGTGGTCGGATGTGGGACACAAGGTAAGGCAGAGACACCCCCTGGTGCTATCCCCCTCCTTACAATAGATCCCATCACCTCTGAGCATCCAAACGGGGATGGAAACGTGATGTGCTGGGTTGTGGGAGCATCATCCTCCCGGCTTGGAGGGTGAGGATGGCCACAGGCAGCCCAATGCTGTACCCAGACTCAGGGTACTCACGTAAAAGGGCTTTTGGATGAACTGTTTTATGCTTTGCTCATAAATCTGGGGTTACAGGTAAGAACGACAGCTTGCTGTGCCTGCCTGTGCCTGCTGTCCCGGGGCTGCCATCCAGGGGGATGCTTGGGCTTGCCTGCATCCAGAAGGTGCATCAGTGTGGGAAAGAAAAGATCCCAGGGGCTCAGACCTAGTTGTATCCACTTTATTTATCGTATTTTATACGCCAGATCAAGGCATAAGGAAGTCCTCCTTCTCCCAGCTCTTTGTTATCACTGATGATGTAGTGCAGCACGCCTTGTACCCTCCATCTCTCTGTCCATACAACAGGAGCTGCTGACAGCAGAGCAAGTGGTGATGCTCTTCTGTCAGGGTGGCACAAAATTGGTGCAGAACCAAAAGAAAACGGGTAAAAAAAGAAGTGACTTTAACAGCAGCCCCATAGATAAAGCCTGAGTTTGCTTTTCAAGTCCACCTTCCTGCGAGCACCACGAGCCAGCTCCCAGCGGGGGTCCTGGATTTGCTTTCTGTGTCCATCAGGGGTTTGGTATTTGTTTCGTATTTATGGAACCCTCTGTTGAACCGTGAGGGAAAGCAGGGAAGTGGATGGGATGCGGCCAGCGAGCTCCGCTGTGCTCCTCATACTCCTCACCATTAACCCTCTTTTAGTGCCCATGTGGTGCCGGGATGGGGGTTTTGCTGGGAATAATGGTTTGCTGGGAGTGATGGTTTGTTGGGAATGGTGGTTTGCTGGGAGAAATAGTTTGCTGGGTGTCAGGGCAAAGGGATACGAGCCTGTGCCAGCCATTCCAGCGTGTTTCAGACCAAGGAATGAATTTATGCTACAATGAGGGGTGAATTAACCCCTGTGGGGCTGGGGGCCAGTGGGCACAGCTGGGTTGTTCCTGCCATTGCCTGTAGCATGAGCATCCCCAGCAGATGGATCCAGGGATGGGATGGATCCAACCTTGGGGACACACACAGAGCACCCACCAGCTCCATCCTCATGGGGTGATTGGAAGCAAGTGCGTGTCCCTGTTCCCTCCCTTCCCTGCCTTTCATCTCCACTTGTGAGCACTGGTAGCAGCCCCCCCTTTGGCGTTACAGGGTTTTCCTTGTCACAGATCCTCCCAAAAGCAGCTCCATTGCTCATCCCACCACCCAACAGCCTCTTCCCTAACTGGGGTCCCTTGGGATAAACCAGTGTAACCTTGCTCAGTGTCCCTGCTTGCCCCGCACCGGCGCAGCCTGTGATGGGGCTGGGGTGACACCGAGGTCCTGTTCTGAGCAAGGCTGTTTGCAGTGAAAACAAACATCCCGGAACGTGTCAAGGGTACACATGTCACACAAATAAGCTCTTTCCATGAGCTTCATGGTGGAGGGGTGTGTTTAAACAGCCCAGAGCTCAGACAGTAGTTTTCTGGGGAGAAAAGGCCTTTTTCCCCCCTTTTCTATGTTTCTTTCTGTTAAAATAACAAAGTCAGGGATCAATAGAAGTGTTACAGACCTGGGAATGTTCCTTGAAAGGGCTCAATCGAAACCAGCTCCTTAATTATGCTGTAAATTAGAATAGATTTTCTTAGCGTGGGGCTTTGTGAGGCAGGTTTAGGAACGTGCTTGGTGGTGGTGAAGGAGGTTTAAGTGCCTTTACACCGGGATGGCAGCGTCCCAGCTGTGCTGCTAAAGGTGCAGGCACAGCTTTAGGGCTGGAAGCAGAAGGATTGGTTCAGTTCCTGGTACCTTCATGGGCCCTTGAATATTTGCTGATTTCTGCTTTGAGCTGGTTTATTCCAACCAAGGAGTGTCAGTGTAAGGGGACTGTGTAGCAAGGTTTTCCCTTGCAGCTTGCGCTGCACCACCTCCTCCACTTTACAGCCTTATTTTTTAACCCTAAATCATGATTTTTAATCCAAATTCCAAAAGGTGATTTTTGTGGTTAATTTACTTTGCAACAGAAGGTGATAGAGGAAGCAGAAAGCGTTCAGAAATCACCTCCTGTGCTGAATCCTGGCATGTCTTGGGGAGGTACCAACCAGCCCCCCAGGGTGATCGGACAAGGGGCGATGGGTTTAAACTTAAACAGGGGAACTTCAGGTTAGATATAAGGGAGAAGCTCTTCCCTGTGAGGGTGCTGAGGCGCTGGCACAGGGTGCCCAGAGAAGCTGTGGCTGCCCCATCCCTGGCAGTGTTCAAGGCCAGGTTGGACACAGGGGCTTGGAGCAACCTGCTCTAGTGGAAGGTGTCCCTGCCCCTGGCAGGGGATTGGAACTGGATGAGCTTTAAGGTCCCTTCAACCTGAACCATTCTATGGTTCTATGATGCTATGGACATGCCGGGCACCTGCTAAGGCATCTCTGCGCTGCTCACGCTGTTCCTGAGCTTGGCCCCTCCAACTGCAGCAGATGTTTCTGATTTTTAGCACAGTGGAAATTTCTTGAATCACTTTTAAACTCAATTCCCAGGGAGGAAACCTCAAGTGACTCACCCCTCAATGAAGCCATTGGCTCCGCAGCAGATACTATCTGACGGAGGAGCCCGCCGAACTGTCCAGCTCACTTGTCTTCTCGCTCCCCTGTGCCAAAGCAGTCGTCCTGCGCGGATCAAGTGTCCTAAATACCGAAAGGGAGGGATTCGACCCACCCTTCCCTTCTTCTCCCCTTCCTCCTCAGCCCCATTCCCTGCGCCGGGGTGGCTGTTGTTAGGGAAGGGAGCGCTCGCACAGCGGGGTGAGTCAGCGGTGGGATGATGGACCGGGAGCGATGTTCCAGCACCTCACCTACCCGTCGCATGAGCTCACCCTCAGCTTGGGGCTTGCTGCTGGCCCCAGGCAGGGATCTGGCTCCCTTAGATGTCCCTGCAATTAACTGAGCTGTGAGCACCGAGGAGATGGGTGTCTCCTTGGCTTGGGGCAGTGGTGGGTGACACAGAGAACATCCCGGCTCCGAAATACCCTGCCCTGTGCTGCTGAAAGCTCCCACACCTTTGTGATCACTTTCTTGCAGTAGAATTGGTCTGAGGAGGTGAATTCGGGGTGTCCTGTGTGCAGGGACAGGTTGGCACAGGGAGATGCTGCTGTTTCCCAGTGCCCTTCTGCTGTTCCCTCACCCTTCAGCAACCAAATCTCAGTTGGTTACTCACAGTCCAGGGGCTAAATGGTGTCTAAATGTGTGCATGGATGGGATGGGATGTTGTCTGGGGAGGGAGCGGGTCTCACAGAGCAGTTTTCACTCTGCAATGGGCTGATGGGCCCTTTTCTGTTCTTTCTTCAGGTCCTGCTCCATCCCAACAGTGGGGCAGCTGGGAAGGATGGTGGGATAGAGGCGCTGCGGCTGGCTCAGTACAAGGCCTTTTATACCACAGGTACTGGGGCCTTTTATTGGTCATAAAGTCTGGGAAAAAGCTTGTGGAATTCGTGGTTCACAGGTAAAAACCAACTCAGGTTAATTCAAGAAAGAGCAAACCCAGTGAGAAGTAAATATGTGTTCACCTGTGTCTGCACGATGGCTTTGTTGGCTTCAGGAGCACTCTCGGACTAGCAGCAAGAGCCAGGCTCCCGAAGCTGGGACATGGTGGGACTGGGCCATCACAGATAGAGGAACACCGAGGTGATCCCTGGGCAGTGTGGGACTCAGTGTTATCCTCTCATTTCCTCCCTAGGAGGAGCAATGGCTTGCGATGGGAGCATTGGGCCAGCTGAGCATCACCAGCCACCCCTCATTTTCAATCTGGATCGTGATATCCAGGAGCAGGAGCCTTTGGACGTGGCATCCAGAGAGTACCAGGAGGTGCTGCCTGCAATCAGCAGGGCTTACGCCCAGGCTCTGGAGGACATTGCAACAGACAACATCTCGGTTGCAGATTACTCCAAAGACCCGGCCGTGACGCCCTGCTGTGACCCGCAGCACGTGGCCTGTCGATGCCACGCACCCGGGGCTCACAGAGCCGTGAGGGACCATCACATGGAGAGAAGAACAACGCGACTTCTGTGTCTCTGAGTGAATGATTGCTCTGGCTGCTCCTCTCCTGAGCCTGGTTTCTGTGAACGGCACTGTTGTGGCTCCAGGCTGGAGGTTGGCCACTGGGAGGGATGAGGCTGTGGTCCCCTTTGCTCTGTGTGATGAAGCAGGGAGGTGAGTTGTGGGTCTGTGTGAGCACACAGAGCAGGACTGTCCCCACATCAGATTAGGGCACTCAAAGACCTCGTGGCTCTCGGCACATGGACAGAGACAGGCTTTTTGTAGGGCTCTTTAGGTGAGAAAGAGCCAGGTCTTGGATTTAAACCACCTTCTGTGAAAGATGGATTTGGGAGAGAACTCCTCTGGGATATTTGCTTGGCCTTCCTCTAGAATGGACCTTACAGGAGCGGCTGGTGGGAGCACAACGTCCTCTCCCTTTTGGTGCTGAGACACTGAAGTCCATTGGCTGAAGAGAGAAGATTCCTGGCGGGCACAAGGTGAGTGCTCTGGGAAATGGAGCACCTGCCCCAGCAAGTGAGGTTCACTAATGAGGTTATCTTAAAGACCCAGCTGTAACAGAAGAGGGTCCTGGGCTCCCCTTAGTGTCACCCTCCTCATGGGCAATGCCAGGGGTGCAGATGGGGTGAAGCAGCTCTTAAAAGGCTATTCTGGGCAGATGCAAAGGCAAAATCAAAGGTGCAACTGAAACCTAAGAAACCCCTGGGACTTCTCAGCAGCTGAGTGAGGGTTTTCTGAAGCAATTTTGGGCTCTGATTTACATACCCAGATCTCTCTTTGGACAAGCCATGGACTGGTGTGGACTTGGCTTTGTGTGGGAGCAGCATCCACCACCAGCCCCCCAAACCCACTCTCCACTCGCAGCACTTAATCGAGACTGACATCTTTAGGGCCCCACAAAGAACAGCAGGAGCTGCAAGGGACAGAGCGTGACTTTATTCTGTCTTTCAACATAGCAAATGGCATCTCTAATGTCACTGCAAAAATACTTTGCCTGGGTAAAATAGTATGTATATACTGTACAAAGACATAAGTTCAATATATCTTCCTCTAAGTACATTTATACACATAAACCAGCATAAATTAGAAAAGGGACAAATGGGTATATAAAATCCTGGTTACGTACAAATCTGATTAAATTAGCATTTACACTGTGGCTCTAACATATGGTTTGTTAAATATAGCGATGTGCATACAGTACAGAGACACCCCCCCAGACAGGAACTGAAACCAGGGGCCAGGTATTCACTTACTATAGGAAAAAAGCAGTGGCCCACCTTGGGTTTTACTTATTTGTTCTCGTCTTGGGGACTCCCAAATCTGTTCCTCCACATTCCCGGCTTTTCCAACGCGCTTCCCATCAGCTGTCCTAAGCGCGGATGTTTGCTTCTCATCATGACCTCTTCGCTTTGCCCGGCTGACCTCCACGGCACAAGATTATCTACCAAAATCAAAACAGAGCGGCCTTACTTTTCCCAGCAACAGGGTTTGTTTCAAGTTGGGTTTACACACATGGGAGGAGAAGGGGGGGGGGATGTCCTGTCGTGTTTTACTTTCCATTCAAAGGCGGATTTGTGGGTGGTTTTATTTATTTACTCTCCCCCTCCCCAAATTTACAGTCCTGGGAACAGGAACCATCTGGCTTGGTGATAAGTGTGTCTCGCCTCTAGCTGGCACTGGGCTGAGCGCTTGCAGGACATCAGTTACTGGGGTCAAGTCCTTTTGCCTTCCTAATTCGTCCCCTAAAGCTCAGCTCGTGGCATGGTGGGAGGGGAAAGGTGTGTGCTGTGCATCTCCGCATCTCTCCGGGGTCTCCAGATGGAGCCCACAGTTAAACACCAACAGGTTAGACGGGATCAGGTGAGGGGAAGCTCAGCCCAAGTATCAGCAAAGCCTCTGAGAGAAAGAGCAAAGCAGGCGCATGAAGAACAGGCAGCAGCGAGGACCCTGAACCACTTCACATCAGCCACTAATGCCATAGGATGAGGCTGGAGACCCTGGATGAGATGAGCCCCTGCTTCTGGTGGACACTAACCACTAACCAAGGCACAGATCTCCTCTTTATCAGCTCCATCCTGGACATGACCTGCATCCTGCAGCGGTGCGATGGGAGCCCCACAGCCCCAGCTATAGGAGGGTCTGTGCCAGCTCCTTCTCCTGGGATCCGTCTCTCCATGGGCTTCAGGACCATCACTTGCCTGGTTTTGAGGCACAAGCATTGGCACTGGATTGCATATATCCCACTGATGAGTTTAATCCTGCAAGCCCCAGCTGCCAAAATGCCTGTCTAGTACCAGAGAGGCTGCTGTGAGGAAGAAGAGGCCAGTCAGGTTCTGCCAAACTTGCTCATCCCCTGTGAAACACGATTACTAGTAGAGCTTCACTGCAAAATAAATGGCCTTTCCTCTGCTAACAGCCAGCTGCTGAAAAGATCACTTAAAATCACTAATGATGGTGCAACAGAAACACCATCCAGCAAGGAGCAAGGAAGAACTTGGGCAAACACTGGTCCCAGGGAGCCAAAGATGCATCTGCAGCCTGGTCACTTGTATTGAGTGGTTTGCAGCAGTGGGATGTGTGCGGACCCCACGCTGGGGCACTGATGGGCTGGATGGGCTGCTGGAGCTCGTGCTCCTCTACATCCTTCCTAGGAGCAGGCGTCAGTGGGAGCTGCACTGCTGTGGGGGTTTCATTCCACCCTCTGCAGCAGCATCCTCTGGCAGCACAGGCAGGCTGCCCAAACAGTCCTGGAGGTAGCCAGTAATTGATGTAGAAGAGATGCTTTTAAAGGCTGTGTATCAGTGAGGAGAAGCTGTCTTTGAAGAGCTGCCCGCTGAGTGCAATCCAGCCTGACTTAATGAAATGGTTCTCCTGATGAAGCCTTCACATCACCTCTGCTCCCCAAGCTGACAAGCTTCAGCGTGCAGCCAAGTGCAGGATGGATCATGTATGCCTGGAAGAGCACGGAGCATTCTGCTGGAAGAAATCACCTTTCCTATTGAATTCCAGAAGTTTTAAGATCTCCTGGTTCCATTCCTCAGGTCCACACAGGCCATCCTGCTTGCTGAATCCTGTAGGATTCCTCGTGTCAAACCTCACAGCACTACCCCAACACTGTTCTGGCTATGCCTTGGTGGGGAGGACCACTGTGGTGGCTCCCCAAAGTGGGGCTGGCCAAGCAGTGCCCTGCCTGGCCCCAAAGCACACACCAACAGGTCCTGACACCACTGGAAACCTCACCAACACTGATCAACCCTCAGGGAAGTGGGAGCTGCTCGGGCAGGTAACCAGGAAACACCCAGAGCTGGGTTTGCTCTTCCCATCCCACAGAGCTGCCTTCTCCTCACCCGAGGCCTCAGCCTGCTGACCTGCTCAATGACACCCGAGTCCTTTCTGTGTGAGACCAACAGTGGACCTCGAAGTGCTTAATCCACCCCATCAATGCAAGCAAGAGATGTAGCTGAACGTGTTCAAGCTCCTGCCGCAGGATCCTCAGCAGTGCCGGCACCATCAGTAGCAACATCCACATCTGCTCTGGTTGAGGCCACTTTTTATGAGCCCTCCTTGGACTTCTCATCTCTTCTCTGATCTGTTTAATGAAGAGGGAGTTTCTGACAATCAGCAACAGATTTGATGTTAGATTGAAGCTGCTTTTCCTCACTGTGAACAGCTGAGCCTCTAAAGTCTCGCTTGAGGTCAAGGGAAGGCAAGAGGTTTCAAAATGGAGAGGAACTGCTGGGTCTGAGCACTGCTGTTTCTCCAGAAGTATGTCTTAAGTTCAAAGCCATCCTCGTGGCGTGGGCTGCGGGCGAATATTCCATTTTGTCACAAGTTTTGAGGTTTTTAAATGTCTTTTTTGTTGCACACTGGAAAACAAACAGAACCCTTCCCATGTTTCCGCAAAGCACAACGCTGTCAAAACATTTTTGTTGGATAAGGTCAGGTTTTCTCTCCCTCCTTCTCCACACTGAAGTGACCGATGCCTGAAACCCCCCTGGAACGCCTCATTGAGACCAAATATCTCAGCACTGAGAAAACAGCAAAGTTCAGTGAAATTCAGAGCATCAAAACATCCTGACCAACAACCCGTGCGCACCAAAGCAGCGGGAGCCCGCGCCGCACTGCCTGGTAAACCAAGGCAAGAGACATTACCGTCAGCAAGAGAGGGGCAAAGCCCGAGTCCCGGCTGCAGAGGCTTCATCGGGAAGCTCCAATTGCTAAGTCACCAGCTCACGGAGTATTTCTGGAAAGCGCCTTCCCTCCCACACCATCTCCTCCCCAGCACTGCGGATCTGAGCTGCTCGCTCAGGTTCACTACAGCACGGGGCTCTGAGAGATCAAAGTTCGTTTAGAAAGTACCTGCTGTTGCACAGCAGGGGTTTGGGGCTGCTTTTATACAGCTTAACCCCAGCAGGGAGGCTCATTCAGGAGCAGCGTGATTCCTGCGTGCTGGCACTTGTGTGTCCCTAAACCACCTGGTCAAGAGCAGGTTTATCAGAAGGAAGCAAAGGATTTCTCTCTGGCCCTGCTGCTCCTTCCAGGGGCCTGGGCCACCACCTTCTCCTCCACAACAAGGAAGGAGGAGACAAGGAGAAAACAAGGAGGAGGAAGAAGGAACAAGAAGGGGGAGACATTTTATATACCCTTCTTGGGTAATGGAGTTGGACAACTAGAAAACTCCTGTTCTCAGTTTGCAGCAGGTTATGTTACAGGTTACAACAGAGAACTGGTCTAAGGTTAAGAAACTTAACCTTGGATTTAGATAGTGCTGTTTCAAAGGGATTCACTTTTTATCTAAGTTACACTTTGCATCAGTTAACAGCAAAGTGCCTCACAGAGGTCAGCCTCAGCCTATGGAACAAATCCTGGGATCCTGATAAAGTTTTTACTTCCTCCTTTTTAGGCAAAACTCCCCAGCAGGATATGGAAAGACAGAGTAAAAGGGATTCAAAACTCTGCCAAGTCTACAACTTGAAATCCATTACAGTATTCTGCTGTATTAATGCATTACTAGTATGAAGACACCACTGATTACAACCAGATCATAGCACGGTACCAACAGGGGTTCAATACTTAACACAACGAGGAAAAGGAACTGGAAAGACACTGCCAGGCTTAAGTTAGATTTTTAAAAGCCAGTATCTTGTCTCAATGGTAACTAAGAAAGTGCCATATAAAAATCATAAAGGAGTTTAAAACTCTGTTAGGCCTTTCACCATTGTCCTTGGAAAAGGAGTTTCTTTTTCAGTTAGCTCGGACATGCAGAGACTGGTGAGGTTCAGGTATGTTCTTCCAGTTGCATTCCATAAACTAACCCAACTGACTGTGAATGCAACAGGGAGTATTAAGTTTTTATTTCTAAAGGATGGTATTGCTCAAATGAAAGCTACTCCTGGTAATCCTGGAAATCTGCACAAGGCACAAAGGTTAGATCTGGATCTGAACTTCATTCTGCATCTGCACTTCATTCAATGAGTTCGTTCAGATCCATCTCTAGTTATTAGGTTTAATCATCTCTGCCCCATCCCCAGCTGCCATTTAGTGGGGTGTAATTTTCCTGGCACTGTCCCTATAACTTCATTAGTTATTTTAGGCTTCACAGTGAGCTGGGACAAGGTATCTCTTCTGTAAGAGGTTAATTCTTCTTAGCATGAATTGCAGTTTTAAGGGTTCCGAATGCTCACAGGAGGAAACTCATTCTCGTCATCAAGACACACTGGTCCAGTCGCAAACTCATGCTCTGGGATAACCTCTCCTCGCAGGGCACCGCCGTCCTCTGAATAACCTGTGCAAGTAGAAATACAAAAGGATACGGATGGGTGGATGAAAGGAGGTTGGAAACAAACAGCAGAGACACTGTGTTATCACCTTTCTAGCACAGAGCTGCTTCCTCTGGCTTTTTGGCAGAGCTCCTGGGCACTGCGGAAGAGAGAGGTATCTCCATCGACACTGCACATGAGGGAGTGGACTACATAGCTAGCTCCGGGTGCAGCAGCTTTCCTCCTCCACCATGAATGTAAGCACCAATTCCAGAGGAAGATCCACATCTATATGTGGACCTTTAGACTTGGGAATGTAATGAGATAGTCACCCAGTCTTCTGCAACCATTTAGTGCCAGGTTCATTAGGGTAAGATGTTAACAGGTTTGGGAATGCTGAACAAAAATAGCGAGATCTGACTTCTCCAGCCACAGTTTCAGCTCCTGGAAACCAGCCTGGCAGCAGCTGCTGCTGACAAACTGTGAAGCTCGGATGTGGTTACTGCTCTGCTGGCGGGCCTGCTTGTGGTCCAGCTCTGCACAAGGAGCAGAAGTGCTGGCAAGGGGTCCCGGGAAGCAGAGCAGAAAACGTCTGGCCTGGTTTTGGGGCAGGGGATGAACCCAGTGAGCTCCACAGAGTCCTGTCCCACTCTGCATTGCACAAGTGGTGTTTCCAGTTGAAGCCTTGGATGCTGGGAGACTTTTCCACTTTGCCCTAGGTGGATGCTTACCTGG
The DNA here is from genome assembly GCF_004027225.2 of Strigops habroptila. Taxonomy (NCBI): domain Eukaryota; kingdom Metazoa; phylum Chordata; class Aves; order Psittaciformes; family Psittacidae; genus Strigops; species Strigops habroptila. Next base: position 10,168,687 of record NC_044290.2, read on the forward strand.
CACAGTTGAAGTTGAAGGCACTGTACTTTGTCTGGCTACAGTTGCTGCATAAGATTGAGGTAACGGAGGCTGAAGGTCGTTTTCTTTGTTCTCCTCCCTCTTTCCTGAGCCAAGGAGACTGTAAAGGAGGAAGAGAGGGGAGAAGAGTTAGTTCTGACCCAAACCACTCCTCTCCCAGCACCGGCTGAGACAAGCCCACGCACCCACATCTCCTTGAAGCACATCACCCATCCACATCACTGCATCGAGGCACTGCCTGCAGCCCTAACAGTACTGCCGAGGAGGAGAGCATTGTGTCTACAAGTGAAGCAGGGGGGAAGCAGAAGATAGGGAAGGCACTACTTCAGCTAGAGGACAATGCTGGCAGGAGAATAGAAGGGAACAGATTGACCACAAAAGCTTTAGGTTACAAAGGCAAACAGTGTTTCTGATCACAGAGGGGGCTCCAGAAGGCTTCCAACAGGAGCGGACTAGATGGGAAAAGCAGCCCTGGCTAGTTTTGGACGGCGTTTGAGCAGAGATATAGTATGATGTAACGTAACTCATGACCCAAGGGCCCTTTTCAGTCCTCTGATGCTCAGAGGAACCCACATGACAAAGCTGGCCCGCCAGCTCCGTTGGGCCGCTCCGGGACGGGCGTCAGGGGTGTTGAGGGCGGCCGGAGCGCGCTGGACAGCGCAGCTTTGAAGTGCTTTTGTTTTGTGGCTTTCCCAAAAGCTGCTGGCATTTTCCTGGCTGTCAGCCACCTCCCGGCTTACAGCACATGTTCCATCCCAGCCCACTCCAAAGGCTTCACATCTGGAGCCAAGTAGCCCAGATGTGTGTGTGTGGGGTTACATGCTTAATGGAATTTGCATCCAAACGGAGCAGCACGGGGAAGGCTCTGCTCTGGCACTGCGTGCCTGCAGCGTGCATCTCCATGGGGTTTCCTTCATGGAAGCTCCCAGCCTCGCTCCACACCATCCTACCCCCAAGGTCAGGGCAGGAAAAGGCGCTCTGCTCCCCTGCTACCATAGCGGTCAGTGCTCTGCTGCTGAAGGCATCTCTTAAGGCACAGCCTGCCCACCTCTGCCACCAAAGCTGAGATGTCCCACAACTGCCTAGGGATCTGAGATGGCTCTGGTTTCTTCTGCAGGAAGCCCCACATCCATGCCTGCTGATGTGGTTCTCACCCACCTCTGTTGGATCAGGAAGCTAAAGTCACAAAGTTCTAATGTTCTCGCTCCAGATCCATTTTGTGCTTTCTGTGGAATCTCCCTTGATTTGTTAAAAGATATGTATCAGATATCTCTATCAGATGTGTCCAGAGGTATAGCTAGTTACCTGTGTTTCTTAATTAAGACACACTCCCCTCCATCTTGTGGGTCCAGGTTATAGATACAGAGATGTCCATCTGACGTAGTCACCAACAGTCGAGGCAGCTTCTGAATCCTGATGAGGAAAGCACCATGAGCCCAAACACCTCTGGCCTCACACACACATACACACCCCGCCTCGCTGCGTGCTCTGCAGGCAGGGTACAAGATAAGGGGCACACTGGTGGTGTTCTGCAGAGATAGCTGTGTTTGCTCACAGGCAGAGGGATGCAGATGTCAATACATACGTGGAGAGGGCACAGATGTTCCTTTGTCCGGAGACGTTCAGGCGGACAGTGGCAAAGGCTCGATCCTGGTTCATCATGCCCGATACCTGAGCAGGGAGGTAGTTGGTGGCAGCCTGGAACATCTTTCCCATGTAACCGCTCCAGGTTGGAGGCTCTTCTGGCCGGCTGAGGGGGTCACAAAGCAGCATCAGTGGGGTTACCACAATCAGTGTGACAAAACAGACCAGGAACGTGCAAAATGATCCTGATCTTGGCTATGCGATGGCTTGCTTTGGAGCACCTGCACACACTGTGCACCGGCCTGGCTGGATACACAGGAAGGAGGCAGGGGACAGAGGCAGTAATAAATCCAGAGCGGGCCTGGAGAGGCTGACGGCGGGAATGCAGTGTGTAGCTTTTCCAAGGAGTGAATCCCTCAGGACACAAAGCCAAAGAGTTGGCAGCTGGTATTGCTCATGGAGAGTATGTGGTGAGGAAATGCAGCTCTGTAAAGGGAGACCTCTGCAGCAGAGACCCCCCTGGGCAGGCAGGTTAAGCCAATCTAACCCCCTCACCTGTCAGTGAGATGCTCCAGTTTAAAGATGTGCACGGTCTCCGTGTTGCTGGAAGCACAGAGGAACTGGGAATCCATGCTGAACACCAGAGAGCTGATGTTCACATACCTAAGGCCAAGCAAAGACAGGACTGGTCACTTCATTTTATACTTTTCAAGGGGAACCACTCTGTTTTGCTCACAGAGAAGAGGATGGGGAGGAAGGAGCCCCATATACAGTGAAGAGCACCCTGCCTGCCTGTGGGCTGACTGACTAGCATTTCCCTACTCCCTTTGCTCAGCAGAGCTGCGATTAGCTTCGAGCTAGTGCCAAGCAGCCAGAGAGGTGGAAATGTGCCTGCTCACAGCTGTCTGTGGAGTGAACATCCATGCCAGCCTTACTACAGCAGCTCAAGCTTCTGGTACTGCAAAGGCCAGGGAGGATATCCAAAGCGCTGGATAGTGGGATACATACAGCATCGCCTGAGCAGGTTCAGCAATGCCAGGGTGTCTTGGTCATGGCAGTTTCTGTACTTGCAGAAGTGGGTGTAAAACCACAGGGATGGGGAAGAGGGAAAAGTTGGGAATTGAGCTACTGAATATATCTGCGGGAGCCAGCAGAAGGGCAGCCACAGCCCATTCCCACCACTGAGACTTGGGCTCTGCACAAATGACTTAGCAGCTTCACAGCCCCTCCTTTGCGAGAGTAAGAGTCGGGCTAATAACTTTGGGGACTTCATTATTTCAAGTAAGAAACAAGCAAGGACAGAGTGAATGGACTGAATCTACCTCTGTTCTCTGCCGTCGCCCTGTTCTGCGACACACTGAACTGAACCACTCAACTTGCCGGAGGCAGCTGGGTCTGGCACAATGGCATGTCTATCTGATACGTTCACTCTTGTTTTCCTTCTGCAAAAGATGCCAAAGCCACCAGGATCTGACGTTGCCCTGTCCTTCTGTTTACGTTTCTGCTCCGGGAGCCCTCTGTGTACTTGTCACTGACAGAAGAATGAACTGACCTTTTCATCCCTCGCCGGAATTCATAGAGCTTTTGCCCCCCAGGAATGGAAAACACACGAATGACTGTGCCCTGCAAAACATGCAAAGGGAAAGATCATGCAGGAGCAGGGCAAAGAGTGGGAGCCCTTTCCCTGACACACCCAGGAAACTCGGGATGTGCAAAGGCCCCTCCTGTTTGCCAGCCAGGGTCAACCTGAACCTGATACACGCGACTTGTACAAGTCAGAGTCCATTTAGTGCCTCTCCTGTGTTTAAGGACAGGCAGATCAGAGGTCCTGCTCTCCATGCTGCAGGCAGCTGATGCCCCGGAGCTGTCTGGGACCCCGCTGCCAGCCATGGGCAGAGCTCACAGAGCACGCAGGGAGGGTGCTTGCAGTGGTGCTTACTCACTTTCTCAGAGGCACTTGCCAGCTTCGAGCCAGTGGAGTTGAAGGCGAGAGCAGCCAGAGGCCCATCATGGGCAGGAATGGTGCAGGCTGTTTTCTGTAGGGCACAAGATAACGTGAGTGCAAAGAGACACATTGGTCCTTGGACTGTGTAAGGGCGTTCCCTGCCTCACACCTTATCCAGGCCTGCTGATATGGATTCACGGGATCACATCGTGCTCATGGCATCCCTTCATCATCTTCAGCATTTCTTATCTCTGCTCTACCTTGTCCTCACTCCCTGCCCAGCATGGGCACTGTGGTCACAGAAAGCTCACTTCATGGGCACGGGTCTCAGCTCCCTAGCTCTCAAAGCTGCAGGATCACAACTGAGCCCTCCCTGAAGCGTGGCATGTTTTTGTGCAGAGACAGAGCCACCTTCCCTGCAGATCCCTGTGCTCTACAGCAGATCCTGCTGCAGCGACACCACCCTGGTGCCTGCAGGGAGCCCAGGCCCTCGCTAGCACCTCTCACAGCAGCAGCAGTGTGTTTTCCCCTTGTGCTCTGCTCCTCCCCTGCTGCAGATCCTCAGCTCCCGCTGCACGTACAGAGCCACAGCCTTATGTAATCCAAAGCCCTGGCATAAACAGCAGATAATCATGACCCTGCTTCCAGCCAGGGACAGGCTTCCTGAAGGGGCTTTGGATACCTTGCCCTCTCCGTGACTTCGGGTCTGGCATCTCTTCCAGCCTGTGGCTGCGCATGGAGCAGCTCCGACCTCCCTGAGCTACCCTGGTCACATCCCCTCTGTGGGATATGCTTCCTATAGGAACCCCCAATAGGAACCCCTGTGTCAGCCTGGCAGCAGCTTCAGGCTGCGGGGTAATGGGTCACGTTTCCCTGAATATCCCATAGTGGGAGATGGATGTCCTGATCTCAGAGAAGCTGTCTGCTTCGCACGGCATCCAAGCAAGGGGAATGTGCCTCCCTGGGCAATTCCCTTGCAGTCTAGCTCGGCGGAGTGGATTTATTCATCCTTCCCAAAGGCCCCGTTGGCTTTGCTGTGGTTCTGTTTGTTTTCAGTCCCTGCCCGTATCCATAAGGGCGAGCTTCGCACTTACCAAACTATTTCCGTCGTAAAGCGCGATCTCTCCGCTGGTCGCGCTGCCGGGATAAGCCAAGTAGGAGTTGGCGTGGTTGATGGAGAGAGCACACAGACCTGGCACGGCGAGAGGGACACGGCTGAGCTCGTTTGGGAAGGCAGAAACGCGGCCATGGACCCCGCGGGGGGCTCAGGCTCTGTCTCATTTTGGGACAGCGTCTGGCACCGGGCGCAGGGCGCTGGCAATGCCTCGGCCGTGGGGACACCTGCTGGCATGGGACAGTACGGCTCCCTCCTCCCCAAACCCTCCCGCTCTGAAGCCTGCTTTGAGGCTTCTCACCCTTAACTATCTCCTTTGAGAAGGCAGGAATAGGGGCATGAAACACAGCAAGGGCGCAGGGCAACTGTCCAGGCACATCTGGACACCTCCAGATGTGCACAGGGTGTATGTGCTGGGTCAGATGAGCAACGCAGCATGGGCACAGCCCCGGTATGAAGGTTGGCACATGAAGCCTGGCATGCAAAGAAGTGGCCATGGGGCTGTTTCCTTTTTCTCTGAACGGAAAAGGGAAGCAGAGAGAGACCAAACAAATGCCACAGTTATGCAGGGAGTTTCCGGCTGACGAGGAACTTGAACGTAGTTAAATTTTAAGCACAGGGGGAGTTCTTCCCCATAACAGCCATCTGGGTTTATGCCAACGTGAGCATAAAGGTTCCCAAACACCCCTTTCAAAGTGAGCAGGAATTGCAGGATGAGCCAGGGAGGGATGGATGGCTCTGTGTGCGAGTATGTCCATCCGCCTGCCCCCCAGGTGACCTTGGAAAAGAACATCTCTTCCTGCCTCCCATTTGTGCCGCTGGCTGAGGACCCATCCCTGTGAATCCTGTCACATACAGAAGCGAGCCTCCCGTGCTTCCTGCACCACATCCGCGTGCTCCCAGTCCTCCCAAATCCTTCAGCACGACCTGAGCTTCCTGATCCCCACCTCATCCCACGTGCGGAGGAAGCCGCGGGGTTAAAGGCTGCTGGGGCTGCTGCCACGTTCCTCAAAGCAGGAGACCTGAATGCTGCACGTTTGTGCACAGACTCACACACGGACCACGCAACCCGTCATGTCAGTTCACAGCCCTGGCCCCGGCCCAGCAGCGGGGAAGGATAAGTCTGAAGCTCTCATTTTAGGTCATTGTTTGTAACTAAACAAAGAGACCGCAACGGAGCTTTGGATGGGCCGTGGGCCCTGGGATCCACTCCCGATCAGTCAGAGGCTTTTACATCATGCCAGGGACAGCGTGCGCAGGGGAGAAGAGGTTCAGCAGCAAAGTGCAGGCAAATGAAAGGCACCCGAAGAGGGAGGGATAGGAGGAAGGCAACGACAGATCAGAGACTTTGCTCGTGATGAGCATCCCATCTGTGCAGGATGGTGTTCCCCCGGCCCAGGCAGCCCCGGGGGGATCAGCAGAGCCCTTTCTCTAAGCATTGGATCTAGGGAATGCTCAGGCTGAACAAAGCAGGCTCTGAGCGGCTGCTGTGAGTCACCCGCTCCCTCTGCGCCCGCCTGGCTGGGAGAGGCCGACGGGAAACCAGGCCAGGGGAAAACACAGATGTGAGTGTACTGGGCTGACCCCGGGGAGACACACAGAACAAGGAGCACAAAGGACACGACAGCCTTTGAAGATGCTCCTCTGCTCTCACAGCCCTGACAAGGATCAGTGGGTGCAGTGGCGGGCTCAGGAGGGAGGAGGCAGGCTGGTGCTGCTCAGGATGGCACCTCTCAGAGTGCCACATCACCTCCTCCAGCAGCAGGGAAACAAGGTACCTGTCAGAGAAGCCTTGCCTTGCCCCCAGGCAGGTCCAGGCACATCTGGGGCTTTGGGGAGAGCCACATGAGGTGGTTTCCAAAGCTGCCGTCATGGCACACGTGTCACCACGAGCACTGTGACCTCCTCAGTGTAAATCCTGCCCCTGACATGAGCCATATGAAAACCAACATGCTCGAGCACACTTGAAAACCAAAAGGCTCGGTACTGTGGGCATCTTCCTCTCCTGTTTGGAGGCGGCTGGACCAGGAGCCAGATCCTGGCCAGGAACAGCCTGAGATCTCACCGTGACTGGTTGGTGGGTGTCCAAAGTCCTGGTCCTCCCTGTGCTGGCATTGTCGTGCCCAGGGCACACACCTGGGGGGTGGCACACTTCGTGTGTGCTCCTACACCCCCCAGCACAGATCCCCACTCCAAAAGGGATTGTACAAGGAGTGGTAAGACTGGGCTGCCTCAGCCCCCGGGACACACTCTCCTCAGGGTCAGGCTTGGGATCAAAGCAGTTGATCCAGGGACAAAGGGAGCACGCATGGCACTTGTCACCGAGCTCATTTCAGTGACAGATGCTGCAGCAAAAGGATTTTAAACAATTGAGCCCTGTATGAAGCCCTGTGATCTGCTGTCCTGCCCGGTGAGCTGATTGCTGCTGCTCTGAAACCATGACCGGATCATTCATCCCCACTTCAGGCGTGGGGACCCCTGCCCTCGCTGCCAGGCTGGGCTTCCTCAGGCAGGTTTTCAACTCTAATTATATTTGCAGTGTTTAGCATGTTTAATCCACACGGAGAAGCCATCTGCTGAGGCCTGAAGTAGGTCAGGGGAGCCGCCAGAAGAGCGTCTCTTGAAAGCCAGGCATGAGCATCACATCAGCAGCTTCCCCACCAACCACCCGTGAACCGATGCTGCAGCCTGCGACCGGCCGGGATATCACAGCGCTGCCGCAGGCGCTCGGCCAACATTCCCTCTCCATGGCTAAAAATAGCTCCTCTCCCACGAGCAGGAAAGCCGGATTCACCCTACGCTGCACACAGAGAATGTATTCTGCAGCCACCTGCCCTGCCCTGTGCGTTTGCAGTGTCTATGGGATACATGCCCCATCCCTTGCAGAGTTCAAAGCCAGGTTGGACAGAGCCATGGGTGACATGGTCCAAGGGTGAGGTGTCCCTGCCCATGGCAAGGGGTTGGAACTAGATGATCTTAAGGTCCTTTCCAACCCAAACCATTCTATAATTCTATAATATCAAGTGGCAGCCCAGGCTCCTGAGGACTCCCTGGCAGGGAATTAGCTGCGTGTTGTGCCCCAGATGATCTTCACAGCTCTAATCGCTTTGGGAGCTGACCCCAAAGTAACCACAACAAGGAGCTTTCTACCGTAGCAGAGCAGTGCATGTCCATGGCCAAAAGAGAACCTGGGTTAACCACAGGCCTGCAGGGAGCGTGGAGCTCTGCAGCACGGTGTGATGCTGCAGAGCTGACTCACTCCGGCAGCGCGGGAAAGCGGGGCCGGATAGTGGGAACACCGTGGGACGCTGACGCAGGACATGATGAAGGAAGGGCAGGGAGCTCCAGAGGGAGAATTTTAAGTTGTGCTGTATGTGATGGGAAACTTGTGGTCCTGGTTTCCTTAGTTTCCTGCTTGTGACTGAAAATAAAGGCATGCTGTGGGAAGCTGTGAGCTGCATGGACATCTCACATGAGGACAGGAAGGGAGCGAACCTGGGAGGTGAAGTCAAACCGTGCTGACAACTTCTGCTCTGCTTTACTGCATCTGGTGCTCTGGACAGAGCAGGGTTTTGATCAGGACAGAACAAACCCCTCTGTTCTGCTCTCCCAAGCCCAGCTGGCTGCCTCCCTGCATTTCTGGCTCCCCAATGCTGACTTAGGATACACAAGGCAAAGGCTGGTTTAAATTCTAACAGGAGTGTTGTGGCTCTACAAAGCTCCTACAGAGCTGATCAATCCCTTTCACACAGTTCTCTCACTCTTACCTGTTGTATTTGGAGGTGTATCCAGAATAGTCTTCAAAAGCTTCATATCCTTAATGTTGTGGATGTAAATTGACTCTTCCAGGCAAACCACCAGCCTCTGCAAGGACAAAAGGGACATGCACAGAACCTCAGCAGCATGGGCACGGTGCCTCTGTCTGCTGCTCCCACAGTTTACGAACCCAAACCTTCGCCCTCAGAACTCAAAAGGAATTTCTCATGCACTGGAATGTAACAGAAACATCATCTCTTCTGCTCCTCCGTCCCCTCTAACTGGGCAACCTTTGATTTTGGATGACTCTGCTTTTGAGAGCTGCTGCATCTGGTCTTGCTTTAGAAAGCAGGTAACACATCACGACTTCTCTGCTACTGTAAGAGCTGATCTTCAACATCCCCAAACCCCAGAACAGGAGAATGCATCAGGGTTCTACCCACCATGGGCCTTGATTGCCATCTATTCCTACCCCAGCTTTTCTTTGCAGTTCTTTTCACAGCAAATAGCTTTTTGCTCATAAAGACCTGGCAGCAGAGGGGCTGCCAATCCTGCCTGCCTGCAGATGAGACTATGTACCCCTTTCTCCTGATTTGAGAGCAAACACTTAGGTGATGCTGCTGTTAGCCCCACTGCCGCTAGACCTAACGCATCTGTGCAGCACATCAATGTTTCTCTTCCCATTTGGCATCAGCAGGTGAGGCTCTGCTTTGTGTGCCTGCAGAACAGCACAAAAACTGGGCTGGGAAAGGTCTGTTCGGGGACAGTCACGTTTACACCATCTTGGCAGATGGGCAGGGGATTTCCAAGTTCATCTGCTTGTACCTTTTCTGCTGCACTCTTCAGGAACATGCACCCAGCCAAGAGGCAGCCGCTAAGAGAGGAGCTGCCAAGCGCTGGGGAGGAAAGGCACAGAGGAAAAAGGAAACCTAATGCTGTAACCTTAGCACTGGGCCACCATCTGCGTGACCGCTCAGCTCCGTGTCTCAGCTTGGTCCAGATCAATACGTGTTACCACGGAGGCATTTGGCACAGAGGCTTTTTTTGGGACCAGGCTTTGGATCTGGCTGAAAGGTTGTGCTTTCTAAGTCCAGCGAGTGCACAGCTCCACCTGTATTAGTGCCAAGCGTCCAGAAGCACTGAAAACCTCCCAATACAAATGGAAGGCTACACTCCATCCAGGCTCCTGAAGCTGGAGCACCCGAATCCATATCCAGGAAGCCTCCACCTCTTTAGAAATACGGCCACTTATTTAGTATCTAAATGTGGAGCTTAGTCACTAACTTGAAACACCCACATTAGAAAATCTTTGCTTTGCTCCACCATTACTCTCGGATCAAACTCTTTCCCACTTCTATTCCTGCTAACCACAGCATCTGGGGCTGTGTCAGGGCCATTTTGCATTTCCAGGAAGACTTTGCCTTTTCTACAATAACAGCCATCAACTTGCTAGCAGAGACCGAGAGGAATATTTATACAGCTGAATTCAGCAAAGCCACCATGAGCTTTCCCAGAACTGCAAATGTGCTGCTGTTGATGTACAGGTGAAAGGAGGGTTCCAGATGATGGCAAAGCCAGAGCTGCAGCAAGAAATGCTGGCACCAACAGGGCCAAAATCCAGGAAAGTGATGGGGGCAGGAGGTGAACAGGAGAAGGAGGCCTGGACAAGCTCACCATGAGTTGGAGAGGGCTGGTTCTCTGCCTCCTTAGCCCATGCTAACACCACTGCGAACCCTGCTGAGATGAGGAATGGGTTCTGTCCTTGCTGTGCACACAGATGGGGCCTTAGAGAAGGTGCCTGGTGCTGTGATTGCTACACAAGGCTGCTACAAGGCTCCGTGTCTTGTACAGAATGTTACTGCCCATCAGTGTTTTTCTTTAGTACTTGAGTTTGACACGAATCAGGTGAGATTACTGAGTTGTATGTTGAGGACTTAAATGCACTTGGGATGGAAACAGCCAGATCAAACATCCCCAAAGAGCTCAGCAGGGCTTCAGCAGTGAAGGAAAACCCAGGGAGGTTACAGGAGAGCTTCTCACTGGTCACAAAGCACAGCTTTGTTCACCACCTTGAGACAAATCATGATCTACCTTAACACACTTAAGAGTTACGATAGAGCTTGGAGCGAAGAATTCCCATGGATCAGCAACAACCGAGGGACTTGCTTGCTTGTTTGCACAACGAGGACATTTTCACAGGGAGATCGAATTGAAACATGCACCATTTGTTTGAGACCCGTCCCTGTTTTATTTGCCACCATCTTCCTCTGTTAATGCCTTGTGTGGGATTTGGCCTTCTATGGGCTTCTAATGAAGTATAAAAGCCCAGGCATGGGGTTCAAATGTCCCAGCACATGCAGAACCTGGCTGCCTCCAGTTTAGATCTCGATCATAGACTGGAACAGTGATTCCTCTTCTATCTACCCCAGTAAGTGCAGCATTTCCAGCTCTCTCCAGGTGTGTCTGTGTTGCAGCTGGAGGATGAGCTCAGCCAGGATTGGAATCCAAGCTCATAAAGCAGCCAAGGAACACGGACGCAGGGCTGGGCCTGTGCATCATCTTCAGGCAATCTCCAGAGCAGCACACAGGGAAAAGCCTGAACTTATTCTCACACTGATCTCCTAGAGCAGAACCTCCCAGTTTATTTTTACACATATACATCTATCTGCAATTCAAAGGAAGTCCGTATTTTGCCAGCTCCATTGTAAGTTTAAGTGAAAAAAATCAATTTAGGGCAGATTTAATTGTAGTACAGGAACTTCTGGTCAAACAGAGCTTTACTGGAAACTCAACCCAGAGTTTCCTTATGGGAGAGCCTCACTGCAGGACTCTCTGTTGCTAACTGAAGAGAGGCTGATTATATACAATTACAGAGACTGCTTATTTCTTCATTGTAAAATGTCCTCTGCTTCTCATGGCATATACTTTCAAAATAATTACGGACAAAAAGAAAAGATGACTTAAAGGCCTCCAAAAGGGCTCAGGGCTGCATGAGGCTGTGTCAGTTCAGAGAATAACACTCTGAAAGTCACCTTCTAAGCGGTCTGAATGTTTTCTATACCTTTAAAAATAAACCAAGGCTGTTGCAGTACTTGAAAACCAGCCTTTTGCCTCATGCACAGAGTTCAAGTCACTCCTGGGTTTTGTTACCAACTTTGAAGGTCTCATTTGTAACCAAGATGGCAGAGGTGGGCCTGCAGTCAGGATGTGGGATCCGAGGGAGGGAGGAGGATGAAAAGGTGTGTTTTTGGCAGAGCTGTGTGCTGAATGGGCAAAAAGGCAGACAACAAAAAGCCTTTGTGTGACTGCTGTGAAAACAGGGACTTTGCTTCATTTTACTGCAGCAAACAGAGGCAGCAGATGACATCCACAGCATCCTGCTCCTCCGTCAGGTCAGTGAGCCTGAAGGAGAGCTGGCAGGAGAGGACAAACCCCTCTGTCCCACTTCAGTCTCCATGCAAACCTAACCAGGCTGCTGCTGTGCTGGGCAGTGGGGTTCCAGATGGAAAGTCAACAGCAGCAAAGAGCCAGAGTGTGACAACAACTCTGGCTAACCCCTTTGCTCAGGCTCTTACCTGACGGTTCAGCCGGATGGACAGTATGTTACTGGAATAGCTGTAGTTGCAGATCTCTGTCCCTTTCTTGAAGTGGTACACATTCATTTGCTGTGGCTTGGCATGACTGACCACAACCACAAGGCTGCTGGAGAACAGACGCTCCACGATGTAAACATCTGGGATTTCATCTGGGCACAGAAGGGAAAGCAAGAAGCTTTAGCTTGGCTTATGGTGGGTTTGACTTGTGTAAGACTCAAATTAAGAGGGATTTGGGTTGGAATGTTCAGTGCTGAGGTGTTCAACATCTGCTTTTGTTACAGATTTCTCATACCTGGCACAAAGCATTTAGGTCAGAGCAGGAAGGGGTTAATGAACCTTCCCCTAAGGCAAAGCTTAAGCCAGCCCCCTGACAGTGCTGTTGTGCCTCTCCTGGGCAGGGCTCTCCAGCTGAGGCTAATCCCTGGGTCCTCCAGCTGCAGTTAATGCTTGGGAAGGGGATATAAAAAGGAGGAGCTCACCGAGCTTGGTCAGGGACTTTCCTGGAGTGGGTGAGCAAGCTGGGGCTTAGTGAGGTAAGGAACAAACAGTGTGTAACTCCCTGTTTATTCTGTGTGAAATCTTGTTTCTCCTGGCTTCCTTAGGGAAGGCTGGTGTGTTTAAGCCCTCCCTGTTACTAGCATTGTGGTCTCCAGAGAGCTCTAGTATGGCTGTGGTGATGGTGGTGTGGTATGTCTTGCAGAGACTATGTTTGGGATGGTTCCTGTTGTGCTGAGAAGGCACCATTACAATGGTCCTGGTGGGCCTGCACCTAAATCATCAGGGGCTATGATATTTTAGTGAAGGTAGCCTTGTAATAGTGCTTAGTGCTTGGGCTGTGCTGCATCAGAGGCACAAGGAGTGCTCCACAACAATGTTTGTATCCCAACCCATCACCTTCAGTGTGTCAGCAGCATGGATCTGGTTTCTTTTGGCCTGACTCGGGGGCAGTCCAAACTCATAAATACTTTTGAATACAAGCCTCTGACTTGCTGCTGCATAGCAGCTTAGCTACCCTGTGAGACTAAGAGGAAAGGAGCCTGGGCTTTGCTCCAGATGATGCAGTTATGTCTGGTTGCTGAGGCTCCTTCTACAGCCAGTGGAGAGACCAGCATATCCCAGCTGTGAGGTTTATCTTTAGTGCATCTCAGCTGAAACACTTCTGGCCATGGCCTGAACTAGAGTATGTGCTCCCTGAGGGCTGACTTGTTTTGGGCTGTGAAGTGCACTGCATGCTGCTCCGAGCACAGCTGAAAGCCTGCTGAGAATGACCTTCTTACATGGGAAACCTGTTAAAAACATCCAGTAAATACCACGCTGGACTAAAAACCTGCAAGTCATCCAGCATCTGTGTTGGGAGTCTGCGGTCCATGTATCTGAAACACGCTAGTGGTAAACTACCTCTGAATGCTGGTTTGTAGGACAAGCTGCTGCTGTCAGACCGGCAGCAGTGAGAAAGAAGCTGGACTATAACAGAGTTAAAGGACTCCCACAAGTTTTAATTACTACTGAATGTTCAGAAGCTTCTCCAAGGCTGTAGCTCACTCTAAAGGCTGCTGTGCACAGGGCAGTAACCAGAGCTGTTCATCTCCTGAGATGTTTCAGCAGAAACAGCTCTCTGAGCAGAATCACCCCCTCGAGGCAGGCTCAAGTGCAGTCATACAGGTAAAGTCTGTCAGCCAATACTGAAACAGAGCACTTACTGCTTTCATGGACCTGGTCCAGTTGTTCCACAGAGCTTAAAGAGAAAAGCCTGTATCCAGTTGTGGTTCCAATTGCCAGGGAGCTGCAAAGACAAGACAAAAACCTGCTAGTTCAGATCTTGAGGCCTCCAGGTAATAGCAAGAGCCCCTGCAGGTAGGGTGTGCTGGCTCTGACTGGGATAGAGTTAATCTTCCAGATTAGCTTGTATGGAATGGTGTTTTGTGCTGGAAGCAGTGCTGATAACACAGGGATGTCTTAGTTACAGCTGAGCAGCGCTTACACAGAGTCAAGGCCTTCCTGCTCCTCACCCCACCAGTGAGGAGGCTGGGGGTGCACAGGGAATTAGGAGAGGACACATCCAGGACAGCTGACCCCAGGGATATCCCACACCATATTTATATGCTCAGCATATAAATTGGGGGAAGAGAAAGAAGGGATGTTTAAAGGGATGCTGTTTGTCTCCCTGTTAGGTGTGACGGAGCCCTGCTTGCCTGGGATGGCTGAACACCTGCCTGCCAACGGGAAGTGGTGGATGGATTCCCTCTTTTCCTTTGCTCACGTGCAAGGCTTTTGCTTTCTCTGTTAAACTGTCTTTATCTCAGCCCATGAGTTTTCTCACTTTTACCCTTTTGGTTCTCTCCCCCACTGCACTGGAAGGGAGTGAGTGAGCAACTGCTTGGGGCTTAGCTGCTGGCTGGGATTAAACCATGACCCAGGGGAAGTGATTCCTGCAGTGACATCTGTGAAAGCACAACTTCAGTTTCCACTCTCAATCTAGAGCATATAAAATAACAAACCCAGGCCTCTGTCTTTCCATCTGAGGCTACTGCAGCCTACAGAAGGCAAGTATCCCTGTGAGATGGCAAGCTATCACCCATTCATATTGTACTGCAGCTGCTAGAGGAACAAATAAGTGCATCATAACCTGAAAGGCTGCAGATGGGATGCTTGGGATATAAAGGGGCTGTTTCCTAAGCCAGGAGCTGATCTATCTCCATGACACTGACTTGTGAGGACTATGGAAGATTTGCTCTCTCTAAGAGCAGTGGGTGCAGGCATGTAGTATGAGACACAGTCATGCCAAGCACTGGCTCTGTTCAGTTCCAGATACAGTAAGCAGCAACATCTAGGTCTTAATGCTGATTTAAGACCTGCCCAGTGCCCTGATGCACAGGGTTTGTGGTGACCAGCAGTACACCACCTGTCAATGCACTCTGTTTAGACACAGTAAATGCAAAGCAGTGCTGCAAAGGTAACAGTATTCCAGGTGTGAGCCTGGTGTCTGTGGTTCTTATCTTGTACCCCATGATCTGGGCTGCTCTGGGCTATGACTGCCACTGTGTGTGCGTGTCTTGCTGCTTCAGGATGTTTGTCGTACCATTTGGAGATGGCTTTTAAATGATTGGCTTTGAAGCAGGTAAACCACAGGTTAGGAATGGTGAGAGGCTCTGACGGAACCCTCTGTCTGAGGTGATGGAATCTGTGAGCATTTGGGAATGCTCCATCCCTGGTTGTGGCTGCCCCATCCCTGGCAGTGTTCAAGGCCAGGTTGGACACAGGGGCTTGGAGCAACCTGCTCTAGTGGAAGGTGTCCCTGCCCGGGGCAGGGGGTTGGAACTGGGTGAGCTTTAAGGTCCCTTCAACCCATTCTGTGATGGGGCCATGCCAGGGCACAGGCTGCTCACCAGGAGGCTCTCGGTGACTCTGCCACCTCCAAAGTGGCCATAGCTCGGGTCAGCAGACAAAGCCCTCGGAGAAAGCCCCTTCTCCGACGCTCCCGAGCTGCTAGGGAGGGAAATCCCGGCGCTCCCTCGGCATTTGCTGCCTCCCAGAGACCGAACGGGGCGGGGGGGGGAACCTGAGGACGTGTCCCGAGAGCCGCAGGGCAGAGCCCGGCGGGGCCGTGTGATCGCGCAGGGCCCCGTTTGCGCTGTGAAGAGCCTCGTACGGGACCCCGCGGAGCCGGACCCGTGGATGGGGTTAGGGGGGGTCCCTGTAAGGATCGCTCCCCGAGGGACCGGCCCCCCTCCGGGCTCTTCCGGCCCGCTCGCCGTCGCGCTGCCGTCGCCCACCCCGTCCCCCCCCGCCCCGCTTACGTGCAGTCCTGGTTGTAGGAGAAGCAGCTGAGCGCCGCGGGCGCCCCCGGGGCCTCGGCCGCGGCCTCCATGGAGCGGGCGCGGCGGCTCGGCCCGCTCCGGCCCCTGGCCCGCTCCGCGGCGCGCAGGGGCGGTGCCGCCTCCCATTGGCCCTCGCCCTACAGATAGACTCATAAATAAACCTATCAGCAAGGAGCAAGCGGGATAATCCCGCCTCCGGGGCTAGCGGAACGGGTTGCTATTGGCTGGCGGCGCGCATCGGCCGCGCGTCGGCACGTGGTGGTGTTGTGGTTGCATCAGACGCGGCCGGGCCGCGGGGCGGAGCTGGAGCCCAGCGCTACCGGCCGCGGCCTGGGGCGGCTCTGCGGGGCCCGCTGCGGGACCGGGGCAGCGTGTGCGGGGTCTGGAGCGGTGGTGGCAGCGCCCCGACAGCGAGCGGGGCCCCCCCCTTCCCCGTCCGCCGCCGCGCTGCGCTTTGGAGGGTAGTGGAGGGACGAGTTTTCCCTTATAAAGCATGATTTACGCTCTAAATACACTGTATTTGTGCGTTATCCGTGCGATTTATGGGGTTAAACCTACCAGGGAAGATACAAAGGAAAACACCCCCCCCCCCCCCCCCGAGCCAGCCTCTACATGAGAAACGTTCTGGAAGTCGGTGGGATGGCAGAAAGCACGCAGGAACAGGGGCAGAGCTGCAAACCCCTCATTAGATGAGTAATCCTCATGTGAGTGCTGAAGTCATTGCCCTGGATCACTGGATGCGCACCGCAGGGCTTCTGGAAAAAGAGCCGCACGCAATACCATCTCAGTGAGGCAGAGCCCATGCGGACACGGATCTCTGCCTGGATTAACCCCCTTCCGCTGCCTGTTGGAGGGTTTAAGACCTGTGACTCTGAAGATGATTGATTGTGGGGAGGAAGTATGAAAATGGACAGCTTAAAAACCATGAGCTTGGAGGCTGGTAGCAAATGGGACGCATCCCTGGGATGCAGAGCGCATGAGTGATGCTGCAAAGGCAGCAAGGGAATAATTTGAGATTCATCATGTTTTTTTGGGAAAATGGGGAAGGAATAACCTAATGGGGAAGTTCTAATAAACCTCAAAATGGAACAGAAAAGCTGGTTTTGAATGTCCCAAGACTGTCCCTGTTGATCAGCATAGTTTGGTTTTGAAACAGGGATGTCAGAAAAGGGGCTTGTGGAGAAGGAAGAAGTTCAAAACCAAAACAAACCCAGGGAGACAGTGCCTTGTATATCAAACAAACAGCTTCTGTGCAGCTGCTGCTTGGGTAATCACCATGAGCTGGTTTTAAAACGAAGCCTTGATAAAGCAGAGCCACAGAAGCATCTGAGACTTGGGCAACACAAATATTTTTGCAGCTTGACTGATGCAACCCTGTTGGTCAATCTTCCTCTCAGCTCTCTGCTGACAACGGCCGTTTAATTAGCAGAGGTGGGAGTAACAAACAGTTCTTGTCCTTTGCTACAGCGTGAAAACCTTTGGTGGCCTTTGGAGCAGGTCAAGTACAGCTGCAGAATGATAGAATAATAATGGTTTGTGTTGGAAGAGACTTTAAAGCTCATCCAGCTCCAACCCCCTGCCATGGGCAGGGACACCTTCCACTAGAGCAGGTTGCTCCAAGCCCCTGTGTCCAACCTGGCCTTGAACACTGCCGGGGATGGGGCACCCTTACAGGGAAGAAACATCATGCCATGGAGATCATTGCAGTTGTAAGACCAGGGCCAGCACCAGGACAAGCTGCTCTGGAATGTCTGGAATAGCTTCTGTGTGCTGGTGAAGCCCAACCTCACAAGAACCTTTGGAGATCTTGGGATCTGTGCTCCAGCAGATTGGGGCGCTTGGGCTTTGGGCATGAAACAGAAGGTGAAGTGCTGAGTGTGGAAATTGTGGGTCTTTCTGAGAAAGGAATGAAGTATCTCTGATGGCTCAAACATAAAGAAGTAGTTACACTGATCATTCAGGAACATGGCTTTGGAAGGAGGTAGTAGTTAGGGTAGGAGGTAGAGCCCAAGATCTTTCTTGGGATCTGGGAATATGTCGCACCTAGGGAATATGTCCTGGCAGAGGCAGCAATGAGCCCTGCCAGGCACCAGAAGGACCATTCTTGCTCTGATGCATGCATTTGCTGAGAAGAATACATCAGGAGTTGGCTTTCCTTTCCTGACAATCCTGTGACTGCAGTAACCATCAACAGTAACAACCTCAACTCAGTGATTAACTCCGAAACCAGCCCAGAGTGTGGCCATCCGATCGGGAATAGTTTTCAACGCAGCACACTTCATGTGACAGATGTTGGTTTGTGTTCTCCGCACAAAGGAGGAAACAGAGGTGAAGAAGCTGGGGAACCACTCACTGCGCCTAGAAGGGCCTCTCCCAGCCCACAGCATCCTGCATGTGGCCACTTGATGTGGGAAGGGTTAGGAACCTTTGGATGGCTTTTAGGCTTTTCCTGGCTCAGTGTTTAAATTCTCGCCAAGCTCTTCCCTCTCAGATAAAAGGATTGGTCTCTGTGAAGCTGTGGCTGCCCCATCCCTGGCAGTGTTCAAGGCCAGGCTGGACACAGGGGCTTGGAGCAACCTGCTCTAGTGGAAGGTGTCCCTGCCCATGGCAGGGGGTTGGAGCTGGATGAGGTTTAAGGTCCCTTCCAACCCAAACCAGGCTGGGATTCTATGTTATGTCTGATATTTGAATGAAATCTGCTACTGAAAGAAAGGTCTTGGCAGGGAGTAAATCTGCTATACATCCTTCACTGGTATTCATGATAACTATGGGCTTATAAGGGAGGCAGGAGGGAACAGGCAAAGGTGAATGTCTAACAGGGAGAGCACACGCTTCTCATAGCAAGGAAACCTCTAGGAGCTCCAGGCAATAAATGCTGCCATCTGGTGCTGTGAGTCCGGCTGCACACATGGTTCATACTGGTCTGGCATCAGTACACAGCGATGAATGAACGCAGTGATGTTTCTACACAGTGCTTGTTACAAGGAGACAGCAGTCTTTGCTTATTCTTTGCATTATCCAGTGCACCTTCACTAGTGTTCAGTGCTGATGTAGGCAAAAACACTAACCTCAGAGAGCTGAGTAGTCCTGCTAATAGAGTGCTGTAGAAAGGAATGTGGAATTTAAACCTTTTATTGATATCGTGATTCCTGTATCAAATATAAAACTGCGGGGAAGAAAAACCAATGGCCAGAATATTTGCGCTGGTCACCAGCAGACCAGCTTGTCCTGCTGCATTGTCTGGACAGGTATTAGCCTGGTGTGGGGAGGGGAAGGGGTACAGCATGGTAGTGTGTGTGCCACGTGCATGGAAGAAGTCTCACTGCACTCTGTTTAAGGAACAGAAATCAGGAAGATGCATTATGGCCTTAAGAGCCTTCTGCTGGCACATACATCAGTCAGGGTGATGGAAGGACAAGAGCCTGACTTCACATCCAGTCTGAAAATCACCAGTGTTTTGAGAGCTCTGCTTCTAGTAGTTCTTCCTTTTCAGTTTTAGGTGCTGACCCTGAGCTGGATCCCGCCATTTAATGAGCAGCCCTTTCAGAAGTGCTTGCCAAGGTCAGGGAAGAGCTTACAGCCTAATGCTGCCTTTCCTTGTGAGTTGGATTAATGCTCCTTATCTTATCCTTGCTCTGGCAAATATCCCATTTCCCTAACTAGCATTAGGACATCACACTTACCCTGGCAATGGATTATCTCACTGGAAGCTTTCATGAATAGGTTTGACATGCTGCTCACAGGCGAGTGGTTGATCTCTTTGGGGTGCACGCTGGACTCTAAAGTCTTGGAGTCTCCTTGTTTGAGAACCATAAGACCTGTACCACAAAGAGTGAAGGGGTTAAAACTGGAAAGGGAGAAACTTCTGCCTTCCCTTTAACTCTTGGATACAGCACTAATTGCAATTCCTCTGTAATTATCTAGAGATCAAAGAATGTTCAGACATGAGAGATCAGAACAACCAACACAGCAAGCAGCAGACCAAGCACACGGAGGTCCCAACAGATGGAGGAACATCGGGTTCCTGCACAGCCTGGTGTGACCAGACCAGAGGAGCAGCTCTGCTTCATGAGACTGTGGAGGGATAACGTTGGGAACACAGGCTCCCTGTACAAGGTCCTAGCACGTAAGTCAGTCTCATGACCTGGGTGACTTCTCTTCCACGCTAGAGGAGACAAGGAGGGGCTTTGAGAAGAAACACCACAAAACATTGGTATAATAAATACATTCACAGCAGAAACAACTTGGTTCCTGTTCAAACAGAGAATGCAGGGAGGTCTCCACTGCCCATGGGACCGTGGTGTACACAGAGCCAAGGTAACCACAGCCACTGCTCACCAGGGCCCCCAAGTTCACGTGGATGCAGCTTCATGACTTGTTTTGCAAACCATCTTGAATCGGTTCTCATGTGGCTTAATGAGCTTAAAGCTCATACAAGTAATTCAACCAGTGATGCCCATTACTGGAGCACGCAAACATCTCATGAGCCCGGATTCATCCTCAGCCCAGAAAGTGCTTTTTTCCTCATTCCGCTGGGGGAAGTGGAGATGGAGCAGGGCAAAGTGACTTCCACAGAGAGGCTGGAAATGAGCAGCAGAGCAGGAAACTAGATCTACATCCCCTAATCATCTTGCTGCTTCGCATTTAACGGTTACAGCTGGAAAATTAAAGAAGGCTATATGATATTCTTGTGGGCACACAGCACTGCCAAGCAAGCCTTAGCTGACATTTCAAAGACCTATTGTTTTTAAAGTGGGTTCCTTCCATCTGGGAAAATGTTCTATTATCTTAGGGGGGAGAGGCAGAAACTTGCATCAGAAATCACTTGATTCTGTAGCCAGCTTGTTAGATGTTGGTCCAGACATTGTTTGGATGTCAGTCCAGACCAAGAATAGTGGATCTGACCGACTGCGTGATGTGTTTGCTTTGCCACCTGCTTTCAGAGACAAGCACATAAGCAAATGAGTGTTTTGAATGCTTTCATGTGTGCATCTCGCAAGAGAACTGTGTCACAGATGATGCTCTGAGAGGGAGCTCTCCCCGGACTACCTCTGTGTTAAAAGCAGGGGAACTGAGGCTTCTTTTCAATGGGGGTATTTACATTCCATTACAAAACAAACACTGGTAGTATTTCACATGCATTCCCAGAAAAGAAGTCGACAGTAGCTGCACACTATCTCATTGCTCTTTAATTCAGTTTGCATCAGAGAGATCTTGGAGTCAAGAATCACATTTGCAGATGCTCGGGCAGTTCATGAACCGCTGAAGCTGCCCAGAGGTTGTGTAAAGTTAAGGATGCAAAACAAAGACAGTTCATATCCAAACTGCAGGAGGCGAAGTCCTGCTGCTCTCCCATCTCCTTCCCTCTTGCTGGAGGCCTGAGCCTTGCAGGGTCTTTTTTGCCATCCTTCGGATGCTGTTTGGTATCTCATATCTCTTGTGAGGCAACCCAGCACCCCTGCCTGCATCTCTTATCCCATTGTGCTCATCCCTGTCCTCGCTCGGAGCTGAGAAGAGGGAGAGTCCTGGAAGTCCTTTAGCCTTGTACATAGACACCTAAGCAAACAGCATCCAATAAATATTGTCAGGATGGTGCTTAGAAACTTCTTGCCCTGCTGTTGAGGTGCAGCTTAATTGCTGGTCTAGGCTCAACCCCTTAGGTCAGAAGAGAGAAGGCTGAGCTCAAGTGAAACCCGCTTGCATGGCAGAACGGCTTAATCTGTGTTAGAATTTAATCAGGGTGTCATGGCTGTGTCACTGAGCTTGTCCTTCAGCAGACACAGGGCAGCTATGTGACATACCTCGGATAATGACGCTGCTGAGCTGCTCAACACTTACTCAGGAGGTAAAATGTTCCCAATGTTGCCCCTTGGGTGTTGGAGGCCTTCCAGCTGGGAACCACGCTGTGTGTATGAAGGGCTGTGTTGCAGCAGGCACGTCTTGCAGATGTAAATGGATTCCCTCACTGGCCTATCTTTAAGATCTGGGCACTTCAGGGCATTTTTTTCTTGGCTCTTGGTTACTCTGTTTGAGTCTTACCAGTCATATTCTTCTTCAAAGTAACATATGGAAATGATTTGAGATCAGTTTTGCTTTGCTCGCAGCAGACTTGTTCTGCACTGGGGACTGTTTCACACACTGTCAGCCCAGCTGATGTGCAGCAAGACCAAAGGCAGCTTCCTCACACCACCTTTCAGGGTCTGGAGTGGTTTTTCACCCATGGCACAGGTTAGAGCACAAGGAATCTCAAGTGCTGTCTTTCAGACTGTATGTTTTTTTGATCATATCAATTCCTTGCTCTGTTCCTTTATCACAAAATTACAGATGTTGATCACAGATTTATTTACGCTGTAACTCATCCAGAGGCTCAGGCTACCTGGCAGACATCATTCTTTTTCTCTCCTTGCATGCAGGTATATTGAAAGCTGTCAAGTTCATACAGTGAACTCCAGAGTCTGGCCTGGAACCCAGAAGCCCTCAAGTAGCTATTGTTAAACAGGAGTATGTTTTTTCTGTCATTTGGCTCCTTATCTGTGGATCTTCCTATGAATCACACTGTACAGCCTCAGTGGGACATGGGGTGCAGCAGCAACAGTTGGTTATTTTCTATGCTAGTTGAAGCTTAAACAAAATACAAGAAGACATGCCCGAAAGCCACAGCATGAATTCTACCTCTGACATTGTCATGGGCTGCAGTGAGCTCACAGGTTTTAGCTGCACTAACTGCTGGTTAATGTGGATTTTAGGGCTGTTGAGGCTAATGGCAGCTTCTGTTTGGTAGAAGAGACCTTTCTGTACCATTAAAGCTTCTTCATTCCCCATTCACCCAAGCCCAAGATAGTGCACGTGCAGCAGCCACCCCCATCAAGCATTGCATGTTGGGCTGTGCCTCTTTGGACCCTGCTTGTACATTGAGGGTGATGGATTTGCACAATTTAACATGTAGAACTGTGTGCGTGGGTCAAACATTGGCTCCTTCAATCCGACACTTGCTCATTTCATTTGCTTTCAGCCCTGTCTGACAGTGGTACCTCACAGGCAGAGCATGATGGTGTCCTCAGAAACCCCACTACAATAACTCCTGTGTAGCACTCCAGCTACCCACAGGCACCGTTAATTTTCCTGCCACTGAAGTACCCATCAAGAAGCTGGTTTTGTTCTATGCACACAGCAGGGATAGCCAACTTCTGTGCCCTCATTTCTCATCTTGGCTCATGGAACTTCTTTTAACCCTGAGCTCCGCAATCACTGTTATCCCTGGCAGGGTGTGATTGCTCTTGGAGGTATCTTTTCTGGCCTAGTGATCTATAACTTTTTTCATATGGATCCAGCAATTCCTCAGCCACTTTATCTTCAAGCTGCTCTTCACACTCCTTTAACACTGCTCCTTGTGCCACCCTCACTGTTCCACGCACAGCCTTCCTACCCAACCAGCTTGGATCTCATTTACTTCCTCGGTGGATGCTGCAATGCTTTATGCTTGCAGGATAATACTGAGTCAGTATCTCTGTGGGGTTTATACAATCACATGGTGAGGAGCAGAACAGAAAGCCTTGACTTCTTCCCAGCGACCATTCTTAGCTTCTATTACTGTTGATCACCGTGTTGATAAATAGCACCATAAAAATTAGAGTAATAAATTCAGTTTTTGTAAGAACTTCTGGGAAGCTTTGTTAAAAAGCAAACAAATTATCTTCCCACTTGGGATATTTCAGATGCTTTTTACAGACAAATTTATTGGTCTTTTACGAGACCAGGAGTACGTATCCTGCATGACTTAATGCGAAATGGTGATGAGCCGAATGCCAGGGAATGATGAGGTGGCTTTGTCACCCAGCTGATGGAGGAATTGTGATGATCTTGAAGAGAGCTGCTGGTTTTAATCATGAAAATAGTGCTCTTGAATCCTTTGTATGAGGCTGAAGCAGAAATGGCTAAATACCTCAACCTAACAGTAGAGTGCTTTACAGAAATAAGTGGACATCCTGGTCCAGCTTCTCCATGGGAGTTTGGTAGCTAACTCAACTTGCAGGGACCTAAATACCTCTGGATACTTCCACCCTGAATCTGCCTACAAAGATCATCCTTCAGGCGGTGCTTCTTGGTTTAAAAATGAGAGCCATCAGGCTGTTAAATCCAAGAAGTCCTACCTGCAGCGTTGTGCTGTGACACACGGTGATTCACAGCCCCTGCCTGGGGAGTCACGTTGACTCAGTCATGTTCAGACTCCACCAGTGTTTACCAGTCTCGAAACCTGGATATGCCACCGCTATGGACACGTGATGGTTACCACCACTGAAATCACTGCCGTGCTGATGGGCAGTGCTCGCCATTGGGGTTTGAATGAGGACTGACTTCCAGATTAGTCTTAAAAATGAATATACTGGTGCTTTAGGACAGCATCTGCTACAGGATAGGAGATAAAATGGAGTTATAGGAAGGGTTCCATGGAGTTCTCACTGAAAGCAAGCAGAAGCAGCAAGCAGGGCTCTGCACCTTGCCCCCCTCTGCATAGGGACGTGCTGGCTGTGTCTCCCAGCCTGCGTTGGTGGATTCATTCCGTTGGCAGCTCTGCTCCAGCCACAGCCTCAGGCGAAGGGTTGCTTCATGAGAAACTCTTTAATGCATGAAATGGTTTGAAATGAAAGTTGTGGGAATCGTGCTGACGGTAACACAAGTTATTTGCTGGGGAATGTTTATTATTTCATTAAGACAGTGAAGGCCAGGGTCTGACTGTAATTCAGACCACACCAAACAGAACAGGGCTTTGGTTTTAATTCCTCTTACATCTTTAACAGTGTAAGAATTAACACATGAATGTGGACACAAACATAGGAGAAGCATGATTTAACTTTCAGAGATAAATCAGTGCTGACACACAGAGAAGGAGTTGTAAGTGGTTAACAAGAGGGAACTCGGGTTGGCATCGCAAGGCTCCTTCCAAAAGCCTGCTATGTTCCCTGCCTTTCCGCCTGAACTCTGGCTCCAGAGCTCAGGAAAGGATTGCATCAGGAGCAAGCTGTACAACAGTATCCTTGTTTTCTTAATAAAGAGAATGTCGCAGAACAGGTTTTACGTATGGGGCTGATCTTTGTTCCAGATGGGATCTATCCCAAAACAGCACTTGGGACTTGTCCAAACAAGGAGGAGTGAGATGTGACAACAGCAGACAGCTGGTAGAAAAATAAAGAGCAAAAAAAAACCCTAACAAAAGCGTGTATGGGGAATGCACACAACTGCTTTCTAGTGTTCAGAGACTTATAAGTTATAGAAAGAAATACTGTTACCAGGTGAGCAAGTGGATTTGGTAGTTACTAATACTGTACTCTGATAGTATTTCACAAATATTAATGATTCCTTAGTATTTTGTGTAAAAGTTACAGCTTTTGGCTTAGTGTCAGGAAATCCTGGACCCTGGCTTCTAGTTAACCTGTAACAGAAGCTATAAGACATTTAAGGAATGTGAGCTCAGGGACCAGCTTTGGTCTGTTGTAAATGCAGATCTGAGATTTAACCTGTTATCCTTTATTTCCTTATTATGAGAATTAGTAAATAAGAAATGCTGTGGCACATGGTTCCTGATGGCTTGTCATGTCATTGCAAAAGCACTGTCTTCTAATATCCAAATATACATCAAACTGTAGTTATTGGAACCCTTTTGATTGTATGTTATACATATAACATGTATATAGCTATACATATGTATATACACATATATTTGTAGAATATACATATATAGAGATATATATGTATATACATATATAATACATATATATACATATATAATACATATATATATATAGAATGATGTAAGCACCGAATTGTGGTTGCAATGCTCTCACAGCAGCTCTAACACCAAGTTACATTCTCAGTCATAGGGAGATCAGCCGGCGCATGATTCCAGGTTCATTCCCTACTTTCCCAAGCCCGTGGATGGGATCTGCCTCTCCCTGCCGGCACAGCCGGGATCTTGGGTGACTTCTTACCGCCTTTAAGCACAGAACGTGGGGGGGGGATTTTAATCGATTATAGCGAGATCTTGGCTAACCTGGGATACATTTTATGACCCCCCGCAGCCGGATCTCTTCACCCGCCAGCGTTCACCAGCTCCATCCTTAACTAACGCCTCTCGCCGTCACCGCGGACGCCGTTTGGGCCAGCCCACTGCTGCGGGCGAGGCCTGCCCAGGGGACGGGAGCCGGGAGCCGGTGGGTCCCCCCCGCCCGGGGCTGGAGCCGGACCCGCCGCGGTGCGCGAGCGGTCCCGTCCCGTCCCGTCCCGTCCGCGCCCCGCTCCTCCCGCCACCAGCTTCGCTCGTCTTAAAGCGGCAACCTCTCATTACGTCCCCCCTCACACTTTCCATCCCGTTGGTTCAGTGGCGCTCTGCGCTGCCCTCTTTAAGGTTACCGCGGCGACGGGTCTCGGTGAGAGCGAGGCGCATTGACGTCAGGGCGGGCGGTGATTGGCCGCGCCGGTCGGTTTCCGGTGGGAGCCGCTGTTGCCGTCGCTGAGGCCGCGGCCGGGCCGGGACGGGCGGGGGGCGGTGAGGGCCCGGCGGAGCCGCCCGCAGCAGGTGAGCGGCGGGGCCCGGCCCGGGGCGGGCAGCGCCTGAGCGGGGCGGCGGCGGCGGGAGGGCGAGGCGGGGCGGGAAGCGAAGGGCGCGGAGCGGGAGGCCTGCGGCCTTGGGGGCGGGGGCCGGCCCCGCCGCGGGGAGCGGCCCGGTGCCGGGGCTGGAGCCGGCAGCTCCCGGGCCTGGCGCGGCGGGCGGCGCCCGCTCCGCTGGGCGCTGCGGCGGGGCGGTGGGGGGGGAAGGCCGCGCTGCCCGGGACCCTGTGGGCTCTGCCGGGCCGCGCCCCCCCCGCGCTGCGCTCGGGGCGTTCGGACGCCGCGGCAGAGAGGACGGGGGTTTGTGGGTGTCGGCCCCCCGGAGCGCCGGGTCGCTGGATAGCCCCGGTAGTCGCTGCGGGGAGAGGCGGGCTGGGCTTGGCGGGGCAGCCCCGGGCAGGTCCCGGTGCAGCAGTGGGTTCGGGGAGCTGGAAGGCTTCGCGTTTAACAACGTGTGGGAATGCTGCGGTTATTCCTTTGGTGTTTTCCTTTTTGGTTAACTAATTCCTTTTAGTATTCGATATGCCCCATCCCTGGCAGTGTTCAAGGCCAGGTTGGACACAGGGGCTTGGAGCAACCTGCTCTAGTGGAAGGTGTCCCTGCCGGTGGAACTGGATGAGCTTTAAGGTCCCTTCCAACCCAAACCATTCCATGGTTCTATGATTTTCTGCACCGGCCTTGCTGCTGCCATGAGCAGCCGCTGTCTATCAGCAATGCTTTCTCCATAGGTTGTCATTTGTAAGCTGTCACGGAGCCACCGAGTGTTTCTGGGGCTGTTAATTGGGAGTGACCTTCACTGTGCGAGCTGTCAAAACAAAAAAGAAGTAACTGGAGAACTTTAAGGTGCTTTTTCAAGCCCACGTGAAGCCCCTCCTTGGTGTTTATGCAACACATAACACGTCTGCCTGTGCGTGCTTATGCAGGGATTAACTGTGACAAGAATGAAACCTGTTTGAAGTGTTTCATACTAACTCCAGTCCTCCCGCAATCTCTGGTCGCGTAATTCAAAGGGGATGGTGTTATATTGCCTGTGTGGCTGATGTTTCTCAATCTATCTGCTGCCTCAGTAGGATAAACCCCATAATATGACTGCACCGCTTGGCTTTTCATGACTTGCTATTGCTCAAAAGTAGTTTGACTGAATCCATGTTTTCCCCTTTCAAAAGCTGTTCCTGGGATCAACATATCTCGCTGCAGATTCATAAGCTGTTGCCACTGTCCCTGTACCAGGTAACTTCCTTTATATTTCATTAAAAATGCCCTGAAAAATCCTTTCCTATTTCTTTAGGTGCCTCACTGTTAACTGCTTTAGGCAAAAAGTGATATTAATTAAATGTCTGTTTATATATATGTGTGTGTGTAAAAAAGTGTTTTAAAATGGTTCTATAACCTTGTGGTGGGTTGACCGTGGCTGGATGCCACCAAAGCCACTCCATCGCTCCCCTCCTCAACTGGACAGGGCAGAGAAAATGCATCAAAAGGCTCATGGGTTGAGATAAGGGCAGGGAGGGATCACTCATGGATTGCTGTCACAGGTGAAACAGATGTGACTTGGGGAGATGGGTTTAATTTATTACCGATAAATCAGAGTAGGATAATGAGAAATAAAACCAAATCTTAGAAACACCTTCCTCCCACCCCTCCCTTCTTCCAGGTTTAAGTTCACTCCCAAATTCTCTACCTCATCCCCCCCCAGCAGAGTGGGGAACGGGGGTTCTGCTCAGTTCATCACCCATTGTCTCTGCTGCTCCTTCCTCCTCATGGGAAGACTCCTCATGCTCTTCCCCTGCTCCAGCATGGGGTCCCTCCCACGGGACACAGTCCTTCACAAGCTTCCCCAACATAAGGCCTTCCCATGGGATGTGGCTCTTCATGAGGTGCTCCAGAGTGGGCCCCATTCCCTTCAGGAACAGAAGCTCCACCGTGGGTCCCCCATGGGGTCACAGGTCATGCAGCAAACCTGCTCCAGTGTGGGCTCCACGGAGCCACAGCTCCTGCCAGGAGCCTGCTCCAGTGCAGGCTTCCCATGGGGTCACAGCCTCCTTCAGACACCCTCCTGCTCCAGCGTAGGGTCCTTCACAGGCTGCAGGTGGATATCTGCTCCACCATGGGCCTCCATGGTCCATGGCATAGCCTGCCTTACCATGGTCTGCATCATGGGCCGCAGGGGAATCTCTGCTCCGGTGCCTGGAGCACTTCCTCCCTCCTTCTTCAGCAGCCTTGAAGTCTGCAGAGCTGTTCCTTTCCTCTCACATATTCTCACTCCTCTCTCTGGCTGCAGTTGCTCTTGCCCAGTTTTTTTAATCCCTTCTTAAATACATTATCCCAGAGGTGCTATCGCTGTCACTGATGGCCTCATCCTTGGCCATCAGCAGGTCCATCTTCGAGCTGGCTGGTGTGGCTCCACTGGACATAGTGGAAGCTTCTAGTAGCCCCCCACAGAAGCAACCCCTGAAGCCCCCTGCTGCCAAACCCTTGCCATGCAAACCCAGTACAAACCTGAAAGGGGGGAAAAACCATGCTGAAGAACTTCAAGTGTTACAGCTGACACTATCATTTTAAAGTCTCTTGAAAACCTGGCACCATAAGAGATGTGTTTAAAGATGTGCTCTTGATTATTTACAGCTGAAGAAATAGTTTTGGGATTGCAGTATATCCATGGAGATAGTTAGGAAGCATGAACCAGTTTGAACTGGAGAGTACCTTTTAGGACTCCTAATTCCATAACTTCCGTTAGTGGATTCTGCCTTGGCATTTGGCTTCAACCACTTCCTAATACTTTTCATACCGGCCTCTCAGATTCCCAGCTCCCACCCACCTCGCTGCTGGCCATCATCCCCATGACCCTGTACAGACCATATAGCAGTGTGAAGCGAGCCTCCGAGCCTATGGAATACTGGGTTTAATAGCAGAAAGTTCAGGTGGAAGCTTCCCTGACTTTGAGCACTCACAGAGCTCAAGTTGTAGAAGCTTTTCCAGCTCAGTCCAATTCTTTTCTTTTTGTGCCTGTGGCTGGAGAGAATCCAGACTCTTTATTCCTTTCCAGGTACTAAATAAGTTCCTGGCTTTTACTTCCATGGTTTAGCTTAGTTGCTAGTCTTGCAGATAAAGATAGTTTTGTGGTGTGATACCAGTAAAATAACCCAGCATAACTTTCTTTTAGGCAGCATGATGTGCCTGACTGTATCGGGCAGCAGCATCTTTATTTCCTCTAGTGATTTAACCTTCTCTTTCTCTTCTCTCCAGCAATGGCAGCTTCTAGCAGCAGCAGTGAGGAGGAGCGTAGTCTTCGGGAATGTGAACTTTACGTCCAAAAACACAACATCCAGCAACTCCTGAAGGATTGCATTGTACAGTTATGCACAGTGAGACCTGAAAGACCCATGGGATTCCTCAGGGAATACTTTGAAAGATTGGAGAAGGTAAAAATACAGAGCAAGGGGTGGAAGGAGAGGGGAACAACCTAATTTCACATCATCTCTGTGGTTTAGAGGCTGAGCTTCAGATTTGACCAGTGTTCATATTGGCTGTTTGAATTAGGGAAGACAAATCCTGTTTTCCAGTAGTTTATGCCAGTTAATCACAGTGTAAAGGCACTTCTGTCATAACAAAGCATAAGATGACAAGGAGACTTACCCAGCTTGGATGCAGATGTAATCCCAATCTAATGCTTAATCGCAGAAGCTAATAGATAGCATACACGGTTGTGGCTGTAGTTAGATGACAACTGTGGAGTTTGACCTTGGTTAGACACTTGCAATGGGCATTTGATTTCTTATATTGAGGCAATGGTTTGCATAATTCAGGTAAGCACAGAGTAGCAGGTCATTACCCTGCCCGAGCTGAAGTCAAACAGAAGTATTTGCATTCCAAATCTCCAGGAGAGATTCTCTTGGGAGTTTGGTGTTGGCGTTTTGCTTTGTTGTTCCTCCTGCATTTGTCCTTAAGGTCACTTTGGTGTTTTTGTTGTTGGAAGCATCCTGGGATGCTGGGAATAGAAAGCATTTTCTCATCTTGGTGCTCGTATTTGAAACAGTGATTTCACATTCTTTTGAACTGTTCATTTTATATATTGATACCTAAGCAGGCAGGAAAAGAAGCTGCTTGGAAAATGGGAGGATTTAAAGGCCAATGTGAGATATGATGACTCTATTCAGTACAGCAGTCATTTGCAGGTGCTGCTTTCAGTACTTGTATCTCATTCTTTTTTTAGTTCTAGTTAGTTCTAATTGCTGGTGTAAAGAAGAAAGAAATCAACACTAGAGAGCATAAATATGTATGGTGGGAATTGTCTTTTAATGGAAATGTTCAAGGTAGGTACTGGAAAAGGAGCGAATGATGCAAATTAACCTATAGCTCACCATGTATTTGAGGAACATTTTGTTTATTGAGTGAACAAGGGCTCTGTAATGTGTCTGACTCTTTTTTGTGTAGTTTCAGAGGGAAACCAGCAGCAAATCAGGTAGTGATGAGGGTGTTAAGAATCCGCTGTCCCTGCCTGTCACCGTGCCTCCTTCCACACCTTGGATTCCGAGTTTCTGAGTACTGATAGGTGAATCGTTTTAAAACATCACCACAAGTGTTGATATAGAAAACTTTACAAAGTAAACTGCATTACTGCACTTCAAATAACTTGTAAACCAGTCCATACTTTGTGATATTAAATGGGAATATTTGGATGCTTTTATGTAGTGGACTTATGGTCAACGTGCATTATTTAAAGGAAACTGGATTTGTTTTTAGCAGGACAAGTCTAGCTCTGAACTTAATCATGTGTATTCTGGAGTTGAATAACTCTTGATGATTTTATTCTGGTGCAAATAGGCTGTATCTGTACTCGGTCAGCCCACAGGGAAGCTGAAAATAAAACTGGTTAGATAATGTGTTTCCCCTTGAATTACTCTTACAGGTTTGGTCAGGGTCTTTTATTCTGAGTTGTGTTGGCATAGGTTATGTGTGCCCACTGGTGCAGCGATAGCTACAGGTGAAACCAGAGCATCTTTCTTGCCTTCTTGAATTTAAAAATTGCCACAGCTTTCCCTAAGTAATGTCACCATTCAGTCAAACACATTGGTCTTGCTTTAACCAGGTAACACAGCACCTCAATAGTTCTCAAGTACCGGAACAGTGGACATCCCGTGCTACGTTAGCAAACTCCTGACATCTGTGTCTGGAAAACACAAGTGTTAAGTGCTGTTATTAACCAGCTCTAACCCAGTGCTTAGCTCTGGTAGAGCAAAAATGATTGAACCAGATTCTGCTTCACTTTCTATAAGTAATGTCTGCTGCATCTTTAATAAAGCAGAGCAACTTTTCAATCTGCTTTCTGAATCTATTCAACTGGATGAAATCGAGGTTGAGATACAGTATTTAAGATTGAATTTGGAAGGAAACTGAGGTGAGGTTGCTATTTTCTCTCTAGTTATCCTGACAAGTCATCTCTTCCACAGCACACACACACAGAGCTGATTCACTGTCATGTTACTAAAATACGTTGAAGACATTTAAACACACTTTTGAATTCATGTTCAGAAACATGAAAATGAACTGTCTCTGAGCCCATTGTAGCTACTGCAGGAATTTAGATGTCTTCTGCTGAGTTATGAAAGCTGCTACATGAATCTCATTACTGCGCATTGATTATATTAATGTTTTTATTTTGTCTGCATGTGATGTACTAAGGCCTCTGTTCTTTTTGCTGGGCAACACCAGTGCATACTAAAAGCTAATAGCCATCCAGTGCTCTGCTTGGCTGTGTTATGTAGTTTGAGCTATGGAAATTTAATGTAGAGATCATTATTACAGCCTGCCAGATGAATCTTGGATATTGGACATGGCTGTCCACTGGAGTAAGTGCATGTTTGAAATATTGTGTGCAATGCAGTTAGGTGCATATTAGGCTTTATAGAAAGCTGGAATGATGAAGTGTGACTGTCATGTAGGCACTGTACCTGCTCCCCGCTGCCCACTTTGTCTCCGCAGATATATGGCTGAGTGTTTTCCTGTTTTCCTCAGTGTTCCATTTGCCAAACATGGTAGTCAGGAAGGATGTACAGTGCAATGTGAATTATGACAGAGCTTTTAACATTGCTTTTTACTTTCTGAGTGTTTGGGGGTTTTAAGATCCGTGGAGAGCTGATATAAATGAAATACTAGTTAACCAGAAGAAGTTGAGACTGTTTCTGATGTGCTGACAATTACCAGGTACCAGACTATGCAGTGTAAAACATCATTCTGGAATTGGGAAGGTCTTCGGTAGCTGATGGACTGAAATATGAGTGTGTGAAGTTTCAGCACTTTAACATCTCTTACTCGTAATAATTTAAATTGACTTAATAGGTGTTTCTTACTTGTCAGGAAGAAAAAATGTACAGTTAGTGGTCACTGACACTGAAAACTTTTAACTGCTTCATCAGCTGAAAGAACAGGATGAAGACTTGGGTGTAATAAATAGGCTAACTTTAGTACTAAACCTTTTTAACATCCTGGTCATGGTTACACTGATCAGTGCAGAGCAAAATGAATGCCTTTGTCCATTATGTGTTTAATTTGAACGTAGCTTTTTAGCTCCTAAACCAGAACAAATACATTTTCTCACTTATAACCACTGGCTAAATTTGAGGGTTACTGAGAATAACAACTGCTGCTCTTTCTTCAGGTCCTAGTGCTACTTTTCCCTGCTCTGATGGTGGTTTAGTATCATAAATTATAAAGGTTTATTTGAAAAAGATAAATACATGAAAAACTACTGCTATGAAAACAATGAGACTTTAGTATGTCATTTACTCCATGGCACAGTGTTGCCTTGCAACGTGCAATGTGAATATAGGGAGATTTGTCTCATTAGGGATAATCTTCCTCTTGATGAGTGTGTACGTAGTCTCCTTAGAATAGCTGGTGTATTTTAAGATAATACATTATCTTACCCATCTGTAACTAGTTTCTCTGTCCATGACAATATTCTATTTAATCTAGTAATGTTAAATCCCAGCTCAGGCAGAAGTTACCAGTTGTCTTCTTTCTGTTAGTGCAGGTTCCTTGAATGGGCTGTTACCCGATGAGTCTCTTGTTGAACTCTTTTGGTGCACAGCTCCCTTGCTAAGTGCTGCTATATCTGAAAGCCACAGGATCTCAATACTTTACATTTTATGTGATACTGGAAAGAATACAGCAGCTGGTGTTCACTTATTTAAAGCATCAAGGTTTTTTTAACGGGTTAAGTAGCAGTATGTGAATGAACAGTGTGTTTCTGTGGTCGGTGGTGTTGCCCGCTTTGTAGAGGCAGTTTAAACTGAACACTTACAACCACTTCAGCTATTTTTAACTTCATTTCAGGCTTGTTTCTGTAAAACCAGAAGGTAGATACAAGGTTTTAAATACGTTTTGCTCCCATCGTTTTGAAATGTAGCACTATTTTCTCAATGGGCACAAAGCAGGAAGTGAAATGTAACTCGACGGATCGGTGCTTGCTCTTCGGCTATCTGAGAGGTGTAAAATGTACACTCGCTGTAATGGTTATCTGATGTCCCTTTCCTCAAAGCACTGTTGTTATACATAGCCTCTGTGCACCTCCGGAGAGGAGCGTGGCAGCCAAGCAGCAATGTGGCAGGGACAGCTTCATCAAGGACGCTGGGACAAACCCAGCTTTCCAAAGTGCTGTGAGCTCCCAGAGAACAGATGACTCCTTGTTCTTTTAAGGCAGGTCCCAAAAATCCTGTTTCCTTAACGCTGGGAAAGTAATTTGAGCTGCTGTGATGCAAATGCTCTGGCTCCAAGGTTGGCTTTTATGTTTTGTTTTTAATCTGATTGTAGTTGATTCAAGTGAATCTTCTGGTACACAGAAGAATCAGATGTCTGTGTGTCTAGTTAGACTTCATTTTACTGTAAGTACATGAGTCTTCTATAGTATCACTACAACACAGCACAACAGGTAACTGAGGGAAATAAGGAAATGTGCAAAGTTGACAAATCTGGGGTTTGTGGAAAGAATTCTGCTCTTTGGCCTCCAGCATCCTTCCTCCAGCTCTTCTGTAAGCAGTGTTCATATTTCTTTCTCCCAAAATAACTGTTGGTTATTGAGTATCCAGTTAGTCCATGACTTGACCTTGTTTCAAAAGCTTCTCGTGTAACATGGGTTTCTGTCTTTCCAATCAAACAAGGCTCAACACCTCGCAGCTAAGGGAGAGCTGATGGATTTACAGTGGGAGAAGATCTTTAGCGGTTGCAGAATGTCTTCATTGCCCATTGAATACACTAGTGGAAAGCAGAATCAACTTGTTTATACTTCTTAATTTATTAAACTATTCATGTGACTTAATAAAGTAAACACCATTGTGATATGAATGTTAGGAGTGAAAGACATATCCATCTGTTTTGAAAGGCCTTTGATCTTGGTTGCTGTAGTCTCCTGTTTCCTTAATATGGGACTAACAGTACACAGGAAGCTCCCTCGCATTGGCAGGCTAACTTGGAATGTGATCTATAATGACTGGATTATGTGACACAAACATGTCTTCCTTCCTGTTTAGGAGGAAACAAAACAGTTGTTGAATCAACAGAAGTCTGGTTCTCGCTCAGACTCGCGGGAGGATGAAATCTCTCCTCCTCCTCCTATGAACCCTGTGGTTAAGGGTCGAAGGCGGCGTGGGGCCATCAGTGCAGAAGTCTATACAGAAGAGGATGCTGCATCTTATGTTAGAAAGGTGCTCTGACTTTCAAACGTTGCCAAAAATAGCAGCTACAGTCCAAGAGTTGATCAAAGACCACCTTCTACCCAGTGTATGAAATAACACTGAGCTCTTGGAGCCTGTTAAGTCTTTTGATAACTGTAAAAAGCAGACCTGTGTCTAGCTCTTTAATTGGAGGTTAGACTAAGCTGCCATGCAAGTAAACCATTTATGCATGACTTAGACCTGTTCTCTTTGAAGTTATATATATTTAGATGTACATATATTTGTATATTATATATGTAAACAAAGTGCTTCCAGTTATTCCACAGCTGCAACAACGTTACAGTGAGCCTAATGGCAGAGCAGACTTGCTGCTACTCATAGGAAAACAAGTTGAACAGATACTTGTACTCTTGCAGAAAAACTTATAAACTTAGCATGGGATGATGCTTTTACAGGTGCATAAAGTAATACAAGATTAGATTTACCTCCTGCACCGTCTGTAAACATTGATTGTGTTTGGGTTTAGATCTGTAGTGCATGAAAGAAACAGCAAGTGATTTGTAGCAATTTAAATAGTTTATTTACCCTGGGGAATGCAGAAATTGTTCTTGAAAAAAATTAACCAGTTACTTTTCCTGATTCAATCCTAGGTTATTCCAAAAGATTATAAGACTATGGCTGCTTTGGCAAAAGCTATTGAGAAGAATGTGCTGTTTGCCCATCTTGATGATAATGAAAGAAGGTAGGGAAAGATCTTTAAAGTAGTCTTTAAGTTTCTTAAGTGTCATCGCAGAGCTGCACGGCCTCTTTACAACAGTCAGTGTAACCATACAGAGGCTATAGGAGGAGTACTGGTGGGCTGGAGGTGCAGATGTATGAAGGTTTGCATGGCAGTGGTCCAGGAGCTTGTCTAATTTTGGTCTCCTTCTCTTCAGTGACATCTTTGATGCGATGTTCCCCGTCACCTACATTGCAGGAGAGACTGTCATACAGCAAGGCAAGTGACAGTGTTTACACTGATGCGTATATTGGAGGTGGTGAGTAGGCTCTGGCCTAGTGCTCTTGTTAGTTTTAGGGTTTGCTTTGAAAATAGAGCCACTGTCTGGGTGTAGTGACCCTTTGTTCTGTTACCTGAAGCACAGCTCGTACTGCAGTGAGGAGTGGAGCAGTTGGAGGAAGATGTGGCTTCACTGCATGTGTTATCTATTGGAAAGATTCTCCTTTGATGGCTCTGTAGCACACATTATGTCAATTTATGGATCTGGTACAGTTTTCCAGTGATCCTGGAAATGCTGCTGATCTCCCATGTACCAGTAGATGTCCTCTCTCACAGGACTGAGCAGAGTGCAAGGTCAGCACAATGTGAAATTTCACTCTGCACAGTGTGCAAAGATTCATCTCTGTCAACCTTATTAGATTCTAAACATCAAAGGAGGCAGAGATGCCAGCTCTGTGGAATGTGACTGTTTGCTTAACTTTACTCTTTTTAATGTGTATTTAATTTTTTCTTCCGTAGGTGATGAAGGTGATAACTTCTATGTGGTTGATCAAGGAGAAATGGATGTAAGCATTTTTGGAAGCTTATTAATGATACGTTCATTCCTAGCACAATAGCATGATATTTATAGGCCTCTTCTACAGGTCCTTCCTTTAGCAGCTTTTCTCATCATAATTTCTTGCTTGTAGAAGCATATTTTGCTTTGCTCCTTGATGTCTCAGTCTGGCTGCAGAGACTGTGACTTGTGCTGAGTTTCAAAATGAACGATTTGGACGTCAATGCAGTACTACTGCTTTACAAGTGCAGGGTGGAGTCCAGTTGGGGTGTGGGACAGGCTTTAAGAGTGACCAGGCTTTTTATTTTCCATTCCAACTAATCCATGGCTTTCTCTGACAGGGACTTCGTTCAGATTTTATTCCTATCAAAGGCTCTCAGTGCATGTGATATACGAGAGAGTCCCTTTGTCGATGAAAGTAGAAATTGTGGCTGGGACTGGGGTTGGCTGTGAAGGGTTGATGAAGCCCTGAAATGGTCAACTCTGACTGTACAGACCTGAGAATTTCCCTTTACTATAAAGGAAATACAGGGCAGCAGGAGCTTTGTGTAGTCTCTGACCAGCTCCCAAGACACTGTGGGTCTTGGCTTACCCCTGTGCTCTGCCTTTCAGGTTTATGTGAACAGCGAGTGGGCAACCAGCGTTGGTGAGGGTGGAAGCTTTGGAGAACTCGCCCTTATATATGGAACCCCCCGAGCTGCAACTGTCAAAGCAAAGACAAATGTGAAGTTGTGGGGCATTGATAGAGATAGCTACAGAAGGATCCTGATGGCAAGTATTCTTCTAGCTGATGTGTGGCTTATGCTGTTGACTCGAAAAGTCAACAGCATAAGTGTATAACCTGGAATTATGCTTCTGGTTTTACTGTTCATTCAACTTATACTGGTTATTTTTGACCTTCTGTCTGTGCCTGTCCTTTGCTGGAGTTATTTATTCAAACTCGTGCTATCTCTCTTGAGATTGTAAAGCAAATCACTCAGCATACCTTTATCAGGCGTGGAGCAAGGGGGAGCCTTGCATTAGTGAACAAACAATACCAATGCAGTATTAAACTGGACTGAAAATGTAATGCCTGCTGGTTAACTTGCCAGATGTTTTGATTCTGCTCTGTATTTAGCTTGCTATGTCTAAGTAGTGTGCGTGAACAGCAATTGTAACTAACTAGAGCATTGTTGTGAGTTCTGGTAAGGCTATGCAGGTAGAATGTGTTTAAGAAACAAATGTTAAGGCTGCAATAAATTGTAAGTACTTTATGAAGGTTGCTCAGCTCTGAAATATTACTGAAATAATTAAAACACAGTCTTGTGGGTTTGGGGTCTCAGACAGGATGCAATGTGTGGCTGGTTTAATTCATTTGTATCTTAAGTTTTATTTGAAGCCTCATGTAAAATGTGAAGTAGAAAGAAAACTGTGGGTTTTATTTTTCTTTTAGGGGAGTACTTTGAGAAAGAGAAAGATGTATGAAGAATTCCTTAGTAAAGTATCTATATTGGGTAAGTGAGTAAATATTTGTTCTGAAGTGGAATAAATTGCCATATTGCAATGAAGCATCATTATGATGACAGGCTGTTGTGGTAATCCATTAAAACTGACTGCAAAGCCTGTACTGCTTTTCTGCATCATTCCAAAACAACTCTTAATTCAAGTCTTTATCTGATACACAGATGTAGCCAGAAATCTGTGTAACAACAGAGCAAAAAGTGTATTTGTGCCTTGTAAAGATACTCTGTTAATGAACTATTAACTCTATAGAATCTCTGGACAAGTGGGAGCGTCTCACTGTAGCTGATGCATTGGAGCCGGTACAGTTTGAGGATGGGCAAAAGATTGTGGTCCAGGGAGAGCCAGGAGATGAGTTCTTCATTATCTTGGAGGTAAGTGAGCTCGAATTAAAAGCTCAAACTTTACTTTTTTTTTCTTAACATGGCTTATTCTGCCCCTAAATAGACACTTGGAGGAAAATACGGAATATAAGAATGTACTTTTAGAGAATTCCTAAGGAATTATAATCTTTCTGGACATGCAGAAGCTTCTATTTAGTTTTTCTATTTTTACAAATGGTACTTCCACAAAAAAACAAGTTTTTGATGAAACCAGTTTATCTTTCACAGAAGAGTAAAGACCTGTTCTAGATAGCTCGTAATGTCTTGCTAGTGGTGGTGGTGTCTTCTGTCTGTTTTGTTGTGGTGTTTTTTTGCCTGTCATACTGTAATATTCTTGCTGTCATGAGGAAAACCAGGAAGAAGTCAGTGCTATGGATATGTAACTACCCAAGACATTTATGCTTCTAGAAGAGGAGAACCAGCTGCTCTTACAGAGCAGTCTGGTGAACTGGGCAAGGACTGTGAAGCGGTTCCTAGACTGAGCCATCCTAACAGTTATTTCTGCAAAGCAGCTGATTCCATGTGGAATTCAGTGTTTATAAATGATGCTGGGAATTCCAGTTGTTTAATTGCTGTGATTTATTGAAGGGCACAGCTGCAGTGCTACAGCGTCGGTCAGAGAATGAAGAATTTGTTGAAGTGGGCAGGCTGGCACCTTCAGACTATTTTGGTGAGTTACGTAGTGCCCACGATGGTTACACGACTGTCACTGTTTTACCTGTGTTCTGTGGGTGACTTCTGTGCATGATAGTGATGGGATGCATTTGCTTAATTACTGTTTTGGCTGACTCTTGTGGTTTCACTCAATGTCAGGTGAGTGTCAAAGTCACTTGGCATTCAGGGGTGCGTGGGGATCACAGAAATGGGATTGTTCTAGAGTGCTTTCATTTAGAAGGGCCCATTGAAATTGCATCACACTGCTCAGGACTGTGTCCACTTGAGTCTCTTGTGTCTCCAGGGATGGAGATCCCACAGCCTCTCACTGTTTAACCAGCTTGTTGTGAAGAGTTTTTCTTTATGCCTGACAAGAATTTCCTGTTCTGCAACTTGTTGCTTTCTCTCTGCCTTTCACTGTGCAGAGGGCAGTCTGGTTTTCTCTTTATAATCTCTTGTTACAAGACAGCAATAAGATTCCCTCCTTAGCTGCCTTTTCCAGACTAACTTTTCCAGGCCAGACTGATGCAGCTCTTTCAGCATCTCTTTGTACACCCTGTGCTGCAGTCCCCAGCCATCTGGGTGGCACTTGCTCTGCTTTGGCAGCACCTTGTACTGGGGACCCTGA
The DNA here is from genome assembly GCF_004027225.2 of Strigops habroptila. Taxonomy (NCBI): domain Eukaryota; kingdom Metazoa; phylum Chordata; class Aves; order Psittaciformes; family Psittacidae; genus Strigops; species Strigops habroptila. Next base: position 10,208,513 of record NC_044290.2, read on the forward strand.
AACTGTGTGGTGCTCTAGATACAGTCTCCCAAGTGCAGATCAGGATCTGTTGAAGGTGATCTTATGTGGCTAAAAGTTACATGGTATGTAAATTGCTTTGGCTTGAAAAAGCTTATATATCCTGGCAAAGAAAAAGGGTAAGATTGATACACTTACTTGTGAAGACTTTGAAATAGTCTTCAATGGAACTAATCACTTGTTTAGTGCGTGTAGATCTATTTTGGATCACAGATAAGGACTGGATGCATGTGCTCATAGAGGAGTCTTGGAGTATAACGTAACAGTTTATAACAAGATATCCTGCAGCAGTTCGAAATACAACAGGGTAATTTCTTTGGTTCTTTAGTACATTGGTTTGAACTCTGTTCATGCTTTCCTGTTGCCACAGGTGAAATAGCTCTGCTGATGAACCGTCCCCGTGCTGCCACCGTGGTTGCTCGTGGCCTCTTGAAATGTGTAAAGCTCGATCGACCCCGGTTTGAGCGTGTCCTGGGGCCCTGCTCGGATATTCTCAAGCGCAACATCCAGCAGTACAACAGTTTTGTATCACTGTCTGTCTGAAACCTTCCTACCCAAAACATGCTTCACGAACGCAGACTGCTTTATTACCCTTGTGCAGAGCCACATTGCCACTGGCATTTGCAGCTTCCTGTCTGTTTAAAAAAGAGAAAAAACAACAAAAAAAAAAATTGCTTATCATGGCACTATTTTTAATTTGGAGCATATTAGTTCTGTGCTCTCTGTCCCATTAAATGAATAGAACAAGTTTTATGGAGACATTTGCTCTTACGGCTTTTCTCTGTGCAACAGTGTCCAACTTGGGCTGATGCAGCCTTGCTTCAGCAAGGGAGAGCCCTCCTGGCACTGTGCTCATTGCCATAGAGTAAGGAGGTGACAGCGGGGGGGTGAAAAAGTACTTTGAAAGGTGTTTCTCAAACTGTTGGACAGATTTTAAGGCTGTGTTCATCATCTGCTGTATTTCTTTTCAAATGAGAACTGCCCTTGTAATTGAGCTTCTTGGGGCTTGGGGGTTTCTTCTTTTTTTAACTCTCTGGGTACTGTAATCCTGGGTTCGGTCGTGAGGCATCAGCTGCTAAGAAAGCCACAGTTGGAATTTAACAGTGTAATTGTTCCTGTGTCTGCTGGGTTAAGATTGCTTAGTTATGTTTCTGTCAAGTGTAAAGCAAAGCTTTCAAGGTTACTAGTTCTGGTGAACTACTGCAGTTGTTACTTCATTTGCTGACTTGCCGCAACTGATTTTCTTTCTTCAGCGATAGAAGCGCCATTTAAAACTCTTCCTGTTCAAAGTGGCAAGAACCAAATGTGACATTAAACGCCTGACTTTGGTCTGTAGTACATAGGTTGGTGTAAGAATGGTGCAGCTGTCCAGCTGTGAGTAATGTTGTAGTACTTAGGTTGGTGTAGGAATTGGAAGCAAACGTTTTGTTTTCCCGGTGACTTTTGCTTGCTTTGTATTCCTCAGTTGACTTCTTTGAACATCGTCAGTTCAGGTGAACCCTTTGTTACCAGGGAAATGTGGAGTCTTTATGGCCAGCACCAGTTGCAGGTGGTGAGAATGCTGGTCTATATAGATGCTGTTGTTACTGGTAGAGAACATGAGGCAGAAGTGAATGTTTTACCTTTCCTGCAACACTCAGTTATTTTAAGTTTTTAAATCTGTCAATGAATCCTTTTTAAATGGTTAATGATAAATCTAGTTTCAACACAGAAGGTGCATTCTCTTTCCTTGCTGATGGAATTGACATGATGCATATTTCACGCTCTTTTCTTTCTTTCCAAGTTCAATATGTTGCGGAGTCTTAAATGTATTTCAGTATTTACCAGCTTTGTGTTCCATTACTCTGTGCACACCAATACTTCCCCAAAGTTTTTACTGAATTCCACGGTTCAATAATGGTAGGCAATTTTTAAGGTTTCCTTTAAACTGTAATTTATATAAAGTAGTGTAGGTTTGTATTTGGGAGTGACAGCAAGCAGTTCTGCATTTGTTGTGCAACTACTTCTAACGATGGAGCCCTCATTTGATTTCCTTTCTGAGGTCGGATGGATTCCAATTCCAGACTCTCCAAGGCATGTAGATAATCAAGAGCCTGGGAATTGATGCAAAACAGTACTGAGGGTATCAAGCCTTTACAGAAGGTTTCAGGCTATTTCTGAACCTGAAATCCCAATAATGGGATTTAAATGCTTGTGGTTTGAGTTCTCTATTCGGAAGACATTGAGTAGAGGATTTCAGCCACAGTCCTTAAGGAATGAGCAAAACCGACCTTTTTGGTTCCTTTTCTTTTTGGTAAAACTTTCCTTAAGTTTTGACTCTATCCAGGTTTATTCTTCACATGTGTTCTTTGTGTTACTTTAAAGCACCAAAAACTATGTAAACTAGTTAGAGCTCCACAACAAAAGGCACATTTTTTTTATATAAGGCTTTCTAACCAAGTTTCACTACTGCATCTTTTTAGCTTGCTGGTTACTCCCTTTTGTAGTTTTACCTACAAGATTTTAAGATAAATCAGCTAAGTCTGAGTTAAATATTAACCACAGTTATAGCTTTACCTTTGTGTGCAATTGAAATATGTTTGAAACCACAATTGGCATAGTTTTGCCTTAGCTAACATTCAGGGCTTTAGAAGTAATTCTTTGCTAGTCCACCTTTAGCGACTTGATGAAGTCTATTGCCCTAGAAAGCTATAGTCAACCAGAGGACCATTTTTGTATTGTTACCTGACTATATAAGTCTGATTTACTGTATGTGCTAATATATTATATTATATTCCTTTTGTTATAGATTGTCCTAATGGCAGGTAAAGCAATAAAATGATTTAAATTCTTAAATGCAATCAGTCTCTTCTTTTTTTCCCCTCTTCATTTTGTTTTCCCCATATTGTGTTTTCCTTTAGCCTTAGAGGAATTATTATGAATGAGGTGGTAGAAACGAAGAAGCTTCAATGGATTAGCTTTGTGTTGACTCTGGAGGCTTGAGTTTAAGTCCTGGCTTACAGCACAATGGAACCTTCCCCTCTGGACCCTACCAGAGAGCTTGGTCTCCACAAGCCGACATATGCCTATGACCTGGGAACTTCTCCATAGTTCTGGCACATGATGGCTTTTGAAGTGAGAAGGTACCTGTGTCTTGAGTGTCTCTTTGCAACTCCTGCGGCCTTGATGTCTTGTGAAGGTGGTTAATTCCCAGCCCCTAGTATTGGCACTCATAATCTTCTCTTGTCTACTCACATCTATGGATAACCTTAATGAAGTTTTGAACATGTGGTGATCACTCATAAATGAGCTCTGGTGGGCAGACAGGGGGAGATAGAAGAGGGGGATCTTCATACTACGATGAAGTAGGAGAAAAATTGAAGTGATGACCTGAAGCAGCTCAGACTGGACACGTTTTACATCCAGCTCTGAGAAAGCTGTTGCCATTGCACAACTTTGAAGATACATTAAAAACCTACCACATAAAGGAGAATCAAAATGAAAAGAAAGCAACCTTGCACCCGCTGTCAGTGCACCGGCCATTTACACATCCCTGAGTCTGTTCCTTCATCCAGCTCTCCCTTTCCCCCACCCCTTGACCAAAAAAACCCCTGAAAACAGAACTCTATCTAAAGTAAAATTACTATCTAAAGTAAAATTTCCACTTCCAACCTTGTAACTTGACGTTTAAACTTATCTTCTGTTGCCATGTGCTTCCTGTTCAAGCCAACAGTCACCATTCCATGACATCAATCAAAGTGATTTTGGACTTGTCATGTGTGGTAAGTGCGCAGAAAGTCACCGGTAGAGGGAGATACAGGTTTGGGAATACAGTATCCTGCATGGAAACAACCGCTGTGCTGTGCATTGAGAGTGAGTTAAATCCTTTTATTTTCACCTGTTTTCTATCCACAAGAGTACAAAGGTCTGTAAGCTCTCCAGTGCTGAGAATTCTGTCTGTTTGATTGAGACTGCCTAAACCCTTGCTTTTGGGAAAGCTGGAAATGGAAGGATATGGCAGAATGACAAGTTGGGAGACTGAAGGAGCGTGGTGTGGAAGAATATTGGAGGAATCTCTTTGCTAAGTAGAAACACTCCAAACTTCCTCAGAGGAATGAATAGAGCAGACACCTGTAAGAACATACTCAATTACAACTACAGTCTCCTGCAGCTTTACAGTGTGGAGACGGGTGTATTGTAGAACTACTGTGGAGCTGAATTGTCAATACAACCCCCTGTGAAAACAATAGCTGTGGCCAAAGGAGCTTTGTTCCTTTCTTGTGTGATCCAGGCACTTACTGCCAGGGTGAACGAGTTCCCTCTAGGTTGGGCAGAATCCCAGCCCATGGTAACTGCAGGAGCTTGCTGAGAACCCTTTAGCAACTGCTACATCACTTGTACTGTGGGTTTAGGATGCTCCAGTGAAAGCTCTGCAGAGCTGTAGATGGGTTTTGTTTAACTTAAAGGTTAGTTCAGAATGAGCTGCTGGTAGCTGGTTGTGGTGTGGCTTTTGTTTGGGGTTTTTTCTGCTTAAGGGTGATAAATTATCAACAAAGATCTCAGCTGCTTTGCCCAGGCTGCCAAAAGGCTCAGTGCAATCCTCCTCGGGCAGTTAAAGGGAAAAACTATTAGAGAGCTTTATTAAGTTATTCTTAAACCTTGTAATTGGGAGGCAAGGGGAAAACTGCAAATTGAGAGATCTCCAATAACTCCCTCCCCATGCTTTTTTGGTCTCCAGTTTCTATTGCATCTCCTCAAAACACAGAGAGATGGGGGGGCAGGACACCATTGCTGTTTTCCAGGGAATTCTGATAGCTTAAGTGATTCTGAAGCTATGGGAAGATGACCTGATGTAGATCCCCTCCACTTTGGCACAATGTTTTCCCCAGAAGTGGGTGCCTTCTTGAATTGTAAATACAGATGTATGTTTCTGAGCAGTTTGGGGTTTGGCTTTGGTTGGTTGTTAATTTTCCTTGGGGTCAAAGGCAGCATATATGAACCTGCCTTTCTCCTATAACCCAAACTGGCTCTTCCACCCATGGGGCAGGTAAAAGTAGAACTGGTTTTACTACCCTACTAGGTGGTGGGGTTTTGAGTGACATGCACAGATCGAGGTGGAATGGGTTGATCACTCTTAAGGGAGAACAGGAGGTGATGGAGAGGCCTGATGGTGAAAACTGTGCAGATGCTCTTCAGTGTGACCATGCTGGATCAACACCTTACCTTGTCCCACAGGCACTGCCCGTGTGAAGTAAGACTGCTCTTAAATACAGTCTCGATTATGGAGCAGAGACTTAATAAGAGGGAAACATCCTCAGCATCTCTTTATTCAAGCCTCATCCTTGGATCTAGTTTGTGTCCTTCACCAGCAACCGCAGGTTGGGCAAACCAATGGCCATGTGTTCCCCACCCTCCCAAGGGCATGACCAGCTCCAGAACAGGTCATTCCTGCTTTTCCACCCAAGAGCTGGTGTTCAGGGCATGAAGATCTGCTGCAGTTGGACCACGACTTACCAACACACTGGCCAAGCACAGCAGCTTTGGTCAAGTACCCAGCACAGGAGCCCAGTGTGATTCCTGAAGGTTTTCTGGAGAGTTTCTCCCCTCTCAGTCTCCGCAAGTGTTTGTAGATGGAAATTACCAGCTCTTAAAGCTTCCCACTTGCCTTGCAGGGGTTTTCCCTGCCTCCGAGCATGAGTTCCAGGCTGTTTAAGTGGTCAGCTTCACTCTGTCAGACGCAGGAGCCTCGGGCTGCGCGGTGTCATTGGCCACCACCTTGGCTTCCCCATAGGTGTCTATGCATTTCCTCACAGCTTTCAGGATGAGCTGTAACCGTCTGTCCAAAGCCAAGAGATGGGGCTCGGTGAGGACGGGAGCCAGGCGGTCCTGCAGCAGGGATTCCCGCATCACATCACTGAGCCGGTACTCGGGCTCGGCCAGGAGCTGCAGCCGCAGTAACGTCGTCCTCTTGATTCTGGAAGAAATAAGACATCTTGATGCAAGATCCTAATGCAGCACCCGAGCAAGAACCAGCTGCCTGAGCCCCTTGGTAGCAGGGGAAGGAGGGAGGGCAGAGGTGGGTGAAGGTACTTAACAAAGAACTTTGGAACAAAAGCTTTCCATTTCTGAAGGAAGTGAAAACTTGTGCAGAAACTACTTCTTCTTCCCATTTTTCCAGCCTGTGGAGTGTTTGTTCTGCACATCTCTGTCATCAGAGGGATAAACATGACAGAAGCTCTCAGTAAGGGTGTTTTTCCTCTGAGTCAGTGCTGACCCAGTTCCCCACATCACTGCAGGGTGGTGCCATGTTCCCAGGGCTGACATTTATGGGATGAGGGCGGGTAAAGCATGAATGAGGAAAGAAATCTCCTGTCGAAACTGAGTGAAAAGAGGGAATGTCTCCTGGAGCTGATTTAACTGTGGCTTTTCACCTCAAGCACTACTGAGATTTAAACATTATTTCCCTTTGACAGAAAGTGGGATGAGAAGCCATAACCTTGGAACAATTCTGGGCATGAAACAAAGTATTCTGAAACCATTTATTTAACCCTCAGCAAAAGTGTTTTGACTTCAGCATCTCCGAGACTGAAACTAATGAGTGGTTTTAATTATTGCCCTTTAAATTCTGGAAACAAAGTCATCCGTGTTCATGGAGCCATTCCGGACTAGCTGAGCCAGAGTTTTCAGATGGAAGAAGGTGTAGTGAGAAAACATATTAACCAGCTTCAGCATTTACCTTTGTGTGCCTGTTATTTACCCAGGGCATCGATTGGGAACAGTGCTCTGGTGCTCTGCAGCTTTAACAGGACACGTGTTGCCAGGGAAGAGGCTTCTTGCTGCTGCCATTCCTGGCTGAGCAGTCACTGGATTACACTTGGAAGTGCTCTAGAGGTGCATGTTTTAGGTCTTTGGTCAGTGATGCCTGTTGCTAAGGATGCAGTGAGGCTTTAAACCGCTGCTGGAGCGTGGCTGTGAGGTGCTGCTGCAGCCAGAGGCTTTGCACAGAGCAGATGTGAACCGCAGCCTGTGCGTGCTCCCCTTCCAGGCAAGGGGTGACCGAGGAGCCGCTGTGGGTAAACACCAGCTGTGTTTGCTCTGCTCCAAGCAGTAACAGGGCTTGGAGGTGGAGAACGGGATGGTCTGACTCCGTGGGGAACGGCTTATTTAATGCTGTAATGGTTACACAAGGAGCACGCAGGACGTGGGAAGGAGGGGGAGATGGAAACCTCTCCCACAGGGCAGTTGTAACCCTGCTGTTGTACCCAGCTGTGGGAGATCTGACCCAGAGCCTTCCAGGGACTTCATCAGCCAAGAAGAAGCTGTTTTGGGTCTATCTGTGCTTTGCTGAGGGTTTTGACCCTTTCAGGATAAGGACCATCTCTTACTGCAGGGCTGTATTGGTGCCATTCGCTGTGCTCGGAGCAATGCTGGGAGAGGAGAGCAGCATCACTCAGTGTGTGAGACCAGGGCTGGTGTGGGAGCTGTGAAGGGGAGCTAAAAATACTGGATTAAATCTGCTGGAAGCCAAACTTAGAGAAGAGCTCAGCTTGGAATGAGACAAATGTGTTTAACAGGGAAGCGAGCAGCCTCTTGTTCAGCATCCCCATGGCTTCAGTGGTCCCTCTTGGCTCTGCTCAGGTGTACATGGATCCATGTAAGAATAAAGAGGTGGCTTGACCAGCTAGTTTGGTCAGGGCAGGCTGAAATCTGCAGCCTCTGTGCTTACTCAAACCTTTTAACTTCCTTCCCCAGTGTTTTTGGATGTTCCCTCACTCCAAATGGATTGGCTGTTGTGGGAAATGAGGTTTTGTGTGTCTCCCCAGGGCTGCATGAGTTGCTTTTCCACTGTTCTTGGCTGTAGTTGGCTTATTACAAGGTGCGACTTGCAGGTTTTACCATTGCCTTTTACCAGGAGAACTGAATTAAGAGCTTCTGGAAGATGGATGTGGAAGAATAGGATCTGACCTATGGATGTGACTGTATGCAGGTCAAATTGAGAGGCAGAGTAAATTTAAACTGCACAATATAGGAGTTGAAGAGAAGGATTCACTACAATTATAAATGAAAAGACTCACTGGGTGCAAGTAACAGCTCTTCAAATCAGATCCAGTAATAGAAGTGTATGAGGAAAGAGTGCAGTTAACATTACCCCGAGGCTGAGATGGAGCAGGTACAGCGAGGAAATGGGTTAGGTGTCTTTTAAAGAGAAACCAGAGGCAAGAGCAGCTTTTTCTGTCTCTGAAATCATCAGCTGAAAGTTAAATCTGTGTGAGTTAATAAAAAGGGGAGATAGGATCCAAACAGTAAAATGTACGAGCTTCTCCTTAATGCCAGGGGAAGAAGAAACCTGATTTACTATAATAAGGTTCTACCAGGCTTTTGGAGGGAGATTACTGAGGCTCATGTCAGACAAATGAGGCTGATAGCATCAACATGAGGTGCTAGTAGGCACTTTTGAGAGGGTTTGAGCCAATGGACAGTGTCTCCTGGTCTACCAGTGAAAGCTTTTACACTTGCAAGGCCTTTTAGCTTCAATGGGAGAGTGTCCAGGAAGGATAACTGTGCAACATTAATGCTCTGAGACAGAAGCTTGATCCCTGTTTTAGGGATAGTTAGTGACTCCCATGCTCTGGTGTTGAGCCTGCCCATTGGCTGGGATTAGCAGGGGTCTTCCCCATGCTGCCGGATGGAGCCAGGCCTGGGTGGCTTCCAGCACTAAGCTGCCAGCCTGTTACAGTGGGAACACCAACACATCTGAGAAGGAAGATGGGGCTGGCACTTACATACAACACTGGGAGAGCGGCGCCAGGATGGAGGTTTCGTCATGGGAATGCCGCCCGAACCTGGGGGTAAAGCAGAGAGCACGGAGCTGCAGTGCCTGCCCAGCACCTTCCCCCTGCCCCATGTCCTGCCCCTGCCTCACCCTCTGGCGTTGTCCAGATGCAGGAGGAAGCCGTCGTCCCCAAACTTGGTGAACATCTCATAGTGGTGGCGGTCCATGTTCCCTGGTAAAGAACAGAGATTCCCTTGCATGTGACTGAGTAATTAACTATCCTACATTTCCCTTCAGATCTGCATGAAATAGGTGTTGCCGGAAGGGAGGGAGGAAGGGAGGGAAGGTTATATCCCCCTTTATCATACCTATTAGGAAGTCAAATATGGCCATGTCGACGATGTTAAGCAGCCGGTTGCCGTTGCTGTAGGGGTAGATCTCCCTCACCGTGTTGCAGTAGAGCGGATTCACTTCCCACCTGCAGGAGATGGGAGAGATGAACTCAGTGGTTGCTGCTGCCATGTCTCAACAGCACCCTGAAGCTGGTTTCCCATGCAGAGATGGGACTTAAATCTCCCTCCTTGCGTCCACAGGAGACTGGAAGTCAAATCAGATCAATGCCCAGGTATTAAGTGTTATTAGACTAATTATGGGCAATTTCTGATCCCTGGCCTTTCTCTCCCTGGACATGCAGTTTCTATATGTCTGCCTGTATGTCTATACCCTGCTCATTCTCCTTCCCGCATGCTCCCTGCAATGCAGATATGGGAAGCAGCATCATTTACCCACTTACTCCTCTTTTCCATCAAACGAGTAGGACCGGATCCATGGGTTTGGGATGGAGAGTCGTGGCGCCAGGTTGAGGGATGGCAGGAAGGCAGAGAGGGACCCTTCCAGGAGGTGGGGGTTCCCACACACTGCATACTCCGTCTTGCACATATACGGGCACTTGGCAAAGAAGCACACATTGCTGGCTGGGTGGAGAAGAGAGAGAACAGGGAAAGGAGCTATGATCCTGTAAGGAAGCGTGGACTGACCTCTTCCACATTGCATGATGGGGCAGCCACAGCTTCTCTGGGCACCCTGTGCCAGCACCTCAGCACCCTCACAGGGAAGAGCTTCTGCCTCAGAGCTCATCTCAATCTCCCTTCTGGCAGGTTAAAACCATTCCCCTCGTCCTGTCCCTACAGGCCCTTGTCAAAACACATCTAACCTCAGCTCACAGCAGCCAAGCGCTCACCTACCTGGTGAGACAAAGAAGACGCTCTGCAGGATCTCGTTCTTGGTGACCTCCAGGATCTCCTTGGTGACATTGATCAGCCTCCCAACTGTGGGTGGTACCCTCCGGAAATCCAGGATCCTGCTCAAAAGGGATGTTACTGCACAGTGTGTGGGATGGCAGATGCTGCCCTTGTCCCTTCTGCTGGTAAACCAGTGGTCTTTTGATCAGTGCATACACACGAGTGGTTTTATTCTCCTAGATTCTTTCTAGCAAGTAGCCAGGATCATTTTACCCTCTGGACCAAAACGCAGCTGAGTTTGGATTTTGGTATTTTAATAGCTGCTGCCTGGAACAATCTGGATGTTCTCCAGGATTCATGTCTTTATCCCTTAACCAGCTTCTCCCATCCGCTGCACACAAGTGGGTTCCTTCGGGAGCTAGAACAGCCCTTCAGGCCCTTCTACACTGATGGATTTGACACAGAACAAAGATGTATTGACCCTGGTACAGCGGGAGGTGAGGAGGCATCGCCTCACTCAGAGCCTCTCATACCCAGCTTATTCATCTTAAATATCCTTTAAACCCCAGGGCCTGGGGCAAAAGGCGTTCATGTCAGCGAGGGGAAAGCTGCTGTTGATTGCTGAGTCAGTAGCACAGGGTGAACTGGCTCACACTGTGCTTTGCTCCTTGGGTAATGCCCTCTGCTTCTGAGAATTGGGCACGAAACAGGATTTAGCCTGTTCCTTATTGAGCAATGTTTAAAGAAGGCGAAAAATATAATCATTTGCTTTCATCTGCCATCTTTCAGCTCTGAAAACCACAAAGCACTTCAGAAAAGACATGCGGCCTCATTTTTTCTGGCAGTGGAGCTGGGATGCAGAGAGGCAAGTTGATGGTTGAGTCAAACAGTCACTGTGGTGGTGCAGGGGCAGAGCTGGGAAGGGAATTCAGCTCTCTTCATTCCTGTACTCAGAGTTTGAGCTACGGGACTTACAGTCCTGCTTATCATATAAATTGGCTGTGGGAACTGAGACCCCCCCCCTCCACCATCATCATCAGGGGTCACTTGCCCTTAATGTTCAATACTCATCCCATTGAGGGCTGTTGCCCTCCTCTTTTAATAAGGGTATTTTTGACTTTATTAGACACAAAGCCTGCTGGAAGAGGTGCCAGGTTAATCACTCATTAGCTGAAGGCTTCAAACTGCATCGCTGCTGTTTATCTCCATCCAAAACACGCCTTGGTTGCTGATGGAGCTTGTGTTCCACCACCAGGAAGGGATCCAGCCTGTGCCTAGAGCTCAACTTTGCACTTTGATGCGTCAGAGGGACCATGTGCAATGGGTGAGTGAATACCTGACCTGTTCTCAACCTGGGCTTCATTTGGCAGCCTGTTCTTGTGCAGTGACCAAGGCAAAGCTGGGCTTCAGCTGAGAGTCAGAGCCACCCCATCCCCAACTAATGGATCAGCTCCCAAAAGGGAGCTGCAAAGCAACTGTTTGGCTGAGGCTGAGGGGCTCTGCAGGGCTCAGCATGGCTTTCCCTATGGGCAGAGGGCCGGGCGTGCGGCAGGTCCCTACCTGTCCAGGTGGAAGGCGGCGATCTCCGCGTTGTGCCGCTGGAAGTCAACGAAGTAGAAGAAGTCCTCGGGAGTCTCTTCCTCACGTTTCTGCCTGGGAGAGAGCCAGGGCCTTACCTAACAAAGCACAGCGCGGGCAGGGACCAGCGCAGGGAGCCTGGACACAGTGGGGTGGCACAAGGACAGTGCATTGGGAACAGCCATGGTGTGACCATGCCGGTGCCAGGGCCAGCCGGTGCCAGGACCTGAAGTGCCCAGTGCTGAGCTGAAGCCATTGCCTGCTGCGCTGGGAAGAGTCACAGACTGGTTTGGGTTGAAGGGATCTTAAAGCTCACCCAGTTCCAACCCCTTGCCATGGACAGGGACACCTTCCACTAGAGCAAGTTGCTCCAAGCCCCTGTGTCCAACCTGGCCTTGAACACTGCCAGGGATGGGGCAGCCACATCTTGTGCCCTGTCTCAGTGCTGGGAGGGTGAGGGAGGCAGAAGGGCTGTCTGGGGGCTTTAAAACAGTTTGTGGCAGAGTTTAGACCCACTTAACAGCACTGGGCAGAGGTGGATGGAAACCAGCAGGAGAGGAGCTGGCTGCTTTCTGGATGAGCAAATCACCCCAGTGCTGTGCACAGAAAGCAAAGTGAGGGCGAATAAATATGAAGAGGCCCAAGGGACTACAGATGAGTACAGAAGCAATTTAAACCTCCTCTGTGAGGTGACCGGGGCTGATGGCTGTTTCTTGGGAATACTCTGGGGAATCCAAGGAGAAATGAGGTAAAGCAGAAAGCTGGGGAAAAGGGAGAAATGAGCAGTCCCTAATGGCAAAGTTCTCGGGAGAGCAAGTGTCCTGAGGTCCTTTGCCGTCTGGTGTCTACTAACAGAGAAATCTCCACCATCAACAGGCAGGGTGGGAACACCGTGGTTATCCCTGCCTGTCTCTGGGATGCTGGGAGCAGTCAGTAATAGTTAAACCTTTTCAGCTGTTGAGGTAGTGAGTGCAGGAGAGGAAAGATGTGGCTGCAGTGGGGCTGGCCTTGCCGAGGATGCTATGCAGGGTAGGGGGCTCTGCTGTGTGCCTTACCTCATGGGCTTGAACATGGCCTTCCCAAAATCCTGGAACCTGAGCACCAGCTTCAAGTGCACGCCGCTGGGCTTCACGACTTGAGGAGGAAAGGGGATGTTAGTGCCTGGAAAGCCTCCATGGTGAAGCACCAGTTACACAGTGTGATGTGATTCAGCATCCCACCTCAGTGAGCACATCCCATTGCTCCTTCCACATCCTCTCCTCTGCTTCTGTAGTTATTTTTCCTCTCTTCTTCTCCTCCCCTGTGCTATAGAGGAGATTTCCCTCCAGCACTTCTCCCAGCACCCGTTTGTTAAGTCCTCTTGGGGACTTTTTCCTCCCTTCAATAGAAACCAATGGCATACTGGTGTCCTGGCACCCACATTCCATCCTCTGCTGGAGCAGGGGGGTTTAATGGGAGGGAGAAAGGCCTGGAACTGCCTGGCTTTACTTTTCCCTTGCTGAGGTTAGGGTGGAGGAGATGGACTGGCATCAGCTGAAGTGATGGTGTGAGAGGGGAGAGCAGGGACCTGAAGCATAACACTCACTTTGGCTGCAGTCACAGGCTCCCAGCAGCGCTTTCTCATCCTGGCTGTAGTCTGCAAGGAGAGGAGGAGAGGTGAGACATACAGTGAGGGGTGCAATCCCCTTTGGGGGCTGAGGCAGCCTGTGGGGATTGAGCAGCCAGACAATGGGTCCCTGGCATGGCTGGCACCAAAAGATGCTGCGTTAAGGACCACAGCCCTTCCTCCCGTCACAAGGTAAGGACATGAAACTGCACAACACAAAACCCGCGGGGATGCTGGCACAGGGCTGGGGACTTGTTTGCAGAAGTGACCTGTGGGAGCTGGAGGCCCCCAGCCCCATGTAGCTCCCAAAGACCCCATAGAATCCCAGCCTGGTTTGGGTTGGAAGGGACCTTAAAGCTCATCCAGCTCCAACCCCCTGCCACGGGCAGGGACACCTTCCACTAGAGCAAGTTGTTCCAAGCCCCATCCAACCTGGCCTTGAGCATTTCCCATCCTGGTCCCCATGGCAGAAGGGCACTTACCAGCACTGATAGTGGTGAACTCTTGCATGTCCCTGAGCAGCCTGGTGACGGTGGGGCTGGAGCGTGGGTAGAGCCCATCCTGGCTGATTCCCAGGTGGAACTGGAGCCAGCTGGCGTCCGGCCGCAGCTGCAGCAGGGCCGATGGAGAGGTTAGGTTGAGCTCTTCCCTGTAGAGCTTGTGTCTCCTGGAAGAGAATGGTTATAGGGTGATGAGGGTGAGGATGGAACCCCTCATTGCTGTGAGCCCAGAGGCTGCTGGGGAGCAGAGCTGGGGGGCACAAGGGCTTTGGGTGCTACCCGAGGGGAAACTGAGGCAGGGAGTGAGTGACTGAGATTGTGCTGCCTTCTTGCCTCTATAAAGCCCTGGGAAAGCAGCATCAATCAGGAACACAAGGGGCTCTATTGTCCTCTCCTCGCCCCATCAGAACTGAAGGGAAAAAGCCCCACTAAGAGCCACAAATTGCCTCTGTGACCAGATTCACAGCCCTCGGTCCAGTGAGCAGGGATGTGAGGAGGCCATCCAGCAGTGTCCTGCCCATCGGCTCTTAAAATCAAGGTGGAATCCTGCCCTTTCTTGGCAAGTAGAGCCAAAGGGGCCTCCCAAGTTCAATAATAACCCAAAAGTGTCTCCCCACTTGACCAGCATTGAGATCTCCATAGAAGGGACCCACACTTTGCTAAACTGCAATCAGAAGGTCACTTTTTCCACCCGGCAGAGGACAGAGCTTTAGTTTCTCATTAACGCCAGCCGAGCCATGTGCAGAGCAGCCTGTCCTGATAACAGGAAAATGAAGTTCAGTTTGTACTGAGAGTGCCAACATACATCCGTGAGAGAAAACAGGAGCTGGATAACGAGTGGGGCATTAACCAAGGCTGGGATGGAGAGGCTGAGAGAGGGAGGTGCCCTGAGCCTTGCTAGACCCAGTCTGGACCCTTAGCAAAGCACAAAGGTTGAAGAGAGACTTTTCCCTGCCTGCCTTTTTTCCTAATTTTTCCTAATTTTTCCTAATTTTTCCTATTTTTTTAGGGTTTGCCCAATGCAAAAGGGAGATGAGGGAGGCTTTTCAAGCGTGGTGTGACACAGGAGTGGTGCTGGCACCCACAGGCATGGCAGGGTGTCCTCCAGGATGACTGCATAACTTGGAGCAGTGGCTGTAGCAAGTGCGTGCTGACCATGCACTGAGGAATGTATGGCCAAGGAGCTGGTGGTTGGACAGGGTTATGGGTGTTGCTGGTTTGTTGCTTCCCTGCTCAGACCAACAGGAAAACGTTGGGTTTCGGTTGGGTTTCTTTTCCCATCATCCTTCTCTATCCAAGCAGGTTAAACAGTGTGGTTAGTCCGGTCTAACCATGAGCAAGGGATGAATCCTCCCGGGAGAAATCAGTAGCGTCCTGGGAGAAATCTAGGAAATGGGAAGACATGGAGGGCTGCAGGTCAGGGCAGCCCATTCCCTCTCCCTCTGTGTTTGCCTTTAGGTGGATCAGGTCAGTCACAGTGCGAAGTCCACGTGTGTGTGGTCAGAAGAAGGGCTGTTGGAGCAGTTCTCTCTGTCTGGTCTCTCTCAGGCTGTCTGCAAAGGAGGCAGAAGCTCCTAAAGATGGGAACAGGACATGGGACATGCTGAGACTTGCTGTTGGTTTCACGGGCAGGCTGTGCACAAGGATGCTATCAGCACCGGTGGATGTGCCTCGACCTTCCAGCCTGCTCCAGGTCTCTCCTGGTTGAGGCACAACCTTAACCCCTCGATGTAGCCAGGGACAATAAAAGCCCCAATGTAATTTATATGAATGACTCAGGATTTTCCCTAGGGAAGCTGCCCAAATATTTTACCATATTTGCTCTCCTGCCTCCCATCCACACAGGCTGTGCCCCCCCAGGGCAGGCAGTGAGCAATACATTACTCCAGGGGAAAAACATGCAGTGATTGTGCAAGGGGAGGCAGCTCCCAGCCCCTGCAGGGCCAGCGAGCCCCTTTGCAGCCCTTAAACCCGAAATACAGCTCCCTCTGCCTCCCCGTTTCCTAAAGGATTCCTGGAATATTTCCCTGTAGGAACAGATCTCTGCACAAGACATGATATAAAACCCGGATTCATTTCTACCCTGCTATAAATAGCCTCGGGGTTGCCCTAGCTCTGCTCAGCCAGCTCGATGTGGGGCACAGCATGGGGTGATGCTGGTCACTGGTGTCCACTCGCCTCAAGTACCAAGCCAGTTACAGAGTTTGAGGTTTTGAAGCAGCTTCTTCAAGGACAAAAATAAGCTCTGGAGTTTCTAAGGGTTGTTTTTTTGGTTCTGAAGAAGTGTGGATGGTTTTTATGCTGTTTCCTTCCTGCATCCCCATCAGGCTCTCCAGCTGGTTCTGCATCCTGCAATCATTCCTGGTTCTAATTGAAGTGCTGGGGAAAAGCATGGTGGTGGGCAGCAGCCAGGACATTGAGAGCACCGTGAAGGCAGGGCAAGTGCTGCTGTGCTGCCCTGGCTGCGGGTATCCGAAATGGGCCATACCCTGGGTCCATTCCATGGGTTGGCAGAGAATCCCCATCCAGCTGATGTCCATGGAAATGAAGACAGGCACACTGTGCTGGGTTAAGCCACAGCTTGATCCACTCCAGACGAGCATCCCACCACCCTGAAAGCTGCTTTGCCAACAGCCAGACTATGTGTGATGCAGAAACGTCCCATTATCCAGCCAAGGTGAGGAGCTCTGCACCTCTTCTTCTGGGTTGTGGATGTGACCACACCGTGGTGAGAGCGGATGCGGATCTTGTTCCTGCAGCACTATCTTCAGGTCCTTAACAATGGAAGCAAACCTATGGATTGGGAAAGAACCACGTATTCCAAGTCCCATGGAGGATGCTGCCCTTCGCTCTCAGCAATCATAGTGATGGCTCAGTCACATTGGAAAGGACGTGGGCTCTGCGGTGCTTCTGGTGGGGCAGAAATTCCTCCATGCCCACAAGCAAGTTGATGGTCTTATGAAACCCATCAGCCCTGGCAAGTGCTGTCTTATTAGAGCTTCAATTTGCAGCGCCCATGGCAGGAGAGGTTGGGTGCCACCTCAGCCTGCTCGTGTTCTCCAAAGGCTTTACCCGCTTATGAGCATCATATGTTTAATTTCGAAGTGGCTGACGGATAATCAATGCTCTTGTCTCCCTTCTCCTTCCCAGGGGTGCAAAGCGAAGCCAATCAAGGGCAAACGGCATCACCGCTCTCCTCCTGCCCACATCATAACCAAACCTCAGAGCAAAAGGCAGCGTGCAGCCACGGATTTGTCATAAATAGCATGTTTAAACAATACAGCTGGGGAATGCAGACTTCTCGCCAGACAGGCTGCTCCCCGGGTGAGGCTGGTGTGCAGGTAATGTCAGCACTGCTGCAAGTGCTCAGCACTGGGTGCTCAGGGCTTCTGGTGGTGCTCAAAGAAGCCATCAAGCACATGCCATGAGCTTCTTCAGTTCAAAGCCCCCATTCCCACTGGGCTTTTGCTTGGGAAATATCCATCTTGCCACCCAAATCCTGATGTCTTCAGGAGGCATTGCCCTGCTCCAAGGATCGTCATCGAATCATAGAATCCCAGCCTGGTTTGGGTTGAAAGGGACCTTAAAGCTCATTCAGCTCCAATCCCCTGCCACGGGCAGGGACACCTTCCACTAGGGCAGGTTGCTCCAAGCCCCATCCAACATGGCCTTGAAGATGCTCCAGCACTGCACCACCATGGCCAGCCCAGGGGGTGCTTAAGAATGGGTGCCTGGGAGAGCTGCCTAGGAAGGGGGTGCCTGTGGGGTACCTGTGCAGGGGGTACCTGGGAGGGGTGCATGGAGAGAGGTTGTCTCCTGCAGGACAAGCCCATGCAGGGGGTGTCCGGAAAGGGGTGCTCGGGAGCTGCCTGCGCAGGGGGTGTCCATGCAGGGGGTGCCCAGGAAGGGGGTGCCCTGGAGATGCCCATAAAGAGGGTGACCGTGAAGGGGGTGCCCAGGAAGGGGGTGTCCGGAGGATGTCCATACAGGGGGTGATGGGGAAAGGGGTGCCCAGGAGAGGCCCATACAGGGGGTGCCCAGGAGCTGCCCATTCAGGGGGTGACCGGGAAGGTGGTGTCCATACAGGGGGTGTCCAGGAGCTGCCCACACAGGAGCTGCCCATGCAAGAGCTGCCCATACAGGGGTGTCCATACAGGGGGTACCCAGAAGATGCCCACACAGGGGCTCCCAGGAGATGCCCATATAGGGGGTGCCTATATAGGGGTACCCAGAGATGCCCATGCAGGGGTGTCTGTACAGGGAGTACCCAGAAGATGCCCATAGAGGGGGTGCCCAGGAGATGCCCATACAGGAGATGCCCATACAGGGGGTACCCAGAAGATGCCCATAGAGGAGGTGCCCAGGAGATGCCCATACAGGGGGTGCCCAAAAGATGCCCATACAGGAGATGCCCATACAGGGGTTGCCCATACAGGGGATGCCCGTGCGGGGTTGCGGCGCGGCCGCGGCGGGACGCACCTGTTCCAGCGAGCCGCCTTCCGGCGGTAGTAGCGCAGGGCTTCGCGGGCGCCCAGCAGCGGCTCTGCGGGGCCCGGCGGGGCGGCGGCGGCGCGGTACAGCGGGTGTGCGAAGAGGCGGCGCAGCGCGGAGGCGGCGCGGGCGCGGGGCGGCGGCTGCGGGGCGGCGGGCGCGGGGTGGCGGCGGCGGCACGGGCAGCCCGGGGCTCCCGCAGACAGCTCCCGCCGCGCCCGCGGCCAGAGGTGGAAGTAGAGATCGGCCGCCAGCAGCGCCCCGAGAAGCAGCAGCACCGCCGGGCGGTCCCGGCGCGGTCCCGGCATGGCCGGTGCGGGGAGCCGCGGGCACGGACAGCGCCGGGTGCGGGAGACGACGACGCCGCCGCCGCCTCCCGGGGCAGGGCGCACGGGGGAGCTCGAGCGGCGGAGCCGGGGGGTGCGGGCACCTCGGGGCGGGGACCGGGCAGGGCGCTCGGGGCCCGAGGCGGGGGAGCGGGGACTGGGGACGGCGGGGAGGGAGCGCGGGGCTCCAGGGAAGCGATCCGCGTCCGGGTCCGGGTCCGGGCGAGGTTGCACCGAGACCGACCGAGCAGCCCCGGACTTTGCCGCCCGCCCCTCCGCAGCGTCCGGAGCACACGGAGCCGCCCCGGCCTCCCCCCGCCTGCTCTCGGTCCTTCGGGTTTTCCAGCCCCCTCTCCCAAAAGCGGAGAGTCCTCCCCGGGTAAAGCCTTTAGCCGGGGCTCTCAGGCAGCGAGTGCCGAAGCTGCGGGGGTCTGGGGGCTGTGTTAGGGTCAGTGTATGGGGATGGGGTGTGTGAACACCTCCGGCTGCCTGGGCAGGGCTTGCAGCCGTTCTCCGCTGCTTCCTGGCACACGGTTCAGCCTCTGCTTTTATTTTCTTAATTCCTAAATAAACGAGTTGAGGAAACTCCTCCCTGCAGTTTGCTGGGAGAGGCTCGGCAGCGGGGATGTGTTGGGGCTGGGACCCATCCAGCTCAGTGTGAAGAGCACAGCGAGCAGCAGGTTGAGGAGCACCAGGCCAAGGGAGGGACATGGAGGAGAAACTGGCTGTAAACAAAGGGAGCGTGACTAGACTGGGCTGGTGCTGGCACTCCGCTGAAGGGAGGGCAGAAAATAAACTGCAGAAGGAGGAAAAAGTCAATGGTGTTTTCATCTGGCTGGAGCAGAGCTCGGTTTTGCTGCGAGGGGAGGCTCTGGGAAGTGCAGAGTTGGGGGGTTTGGGGTGTGCAAACAGGCATCAGAGGAGCTGTTGGTCCTGTGATGCTCCTTTTGTAGAGGACGGGAGAGAAGATGGTCCCCTGGGCTGGCCTGGGTGGTGGCATCGGTCCCTTCTGTCTCTTGATCTTTGGAAGATGGAGTCTAGTTCATGCTCTCATTTAGAAATGCAACTTCAAAATTGCTCTGTCTTTTGATATTTGAAGAGTTTGGATTCAGGTTTGGGGGGGGGGGGTGGGGTGGTGGTGGTGGTGGTTGCTCTGAGCTTTTTTTCATTAATACCAAGTTTTATGTATTTTCCATGATATGTCAGAAAAATGATAAGCACAAACTGCAGCTTCTGCAGGTGGGTGAGGGCTGGTGGGAGCTAATGATACTCTGCTTCTA
The DNA here is from genome assembly GCF_004027225.2 of Strigops habroptila. Lineage (NCBI taxonomy): Eukaryota > Metazoa > Chordata > Aves > Psittaciformes > Psittacidae > Strigops > Strigops habroptila. The sequence continues at coordinate 10,228,305 of NC_044290.2, forward strand.
CAAAGCATCAAATGATGCTTTAAGCAACCTGGTCTAGGTAAGGTGTCCCTGCCCATGTCAGGGGGCTTGGAATGAGATGATCTTTCAAGTCCCTTCCAACCCAGACTCTAGGATTCTGCTCAGGGACACTGGCTGTGCCCACACTTCTGTGCCCTTTGGGGACAAAACTGATATAATGATTACACTTGGATTCCTTTCTGTGCTGAACCACACATGAGGTAGCAAGAGGGAAAAGTTGGGGGTCCTGCCTGTATTGGCAATGCTTGGGGGGCGCTGAGCGGGCAGGGGCTCTGCTCAGGGGCATGTGCTGGGGTCTGCAGGATGGAAAGGGCTCCCACCAGCCTTAGAGCTGGTCCTCCTGATACTGAAGGAGAAAGAAGCTTCTGGGACATAAAACTGGATGTAAAGAGGGGAATAATGTTTGCCAGCTCTCTGGCTACATTGCTTAGGAGAGAGCAAAGAGGTGGTGTGCTGCAGGGGCATGTTCTGCATGGGGACCCTGGGGTCTTCCGCCCTTCCACAGGCTGGAGACAGCTTCCTCAAATCAGCATCGTCATGAGCCCAACAGTAAGTAATGGCCTGGGGCTAACAATAGGATTCTTCCTTTATTTTAATTCAAAAGAAAGATGGGATGATGACCCATCTGAAGTTAAACTCTGGAATTCACCAAACCCAAATGAATCACCAGGAGGAAAAGCTGCTCCACATCTGTCATCCCTCCGAAGGACACTCGCTGCCTCTCTTTAAACTTAAAGAGCAGCATTGGACAAACACTCCATCAAAAACTGGCTCATACGTGTTTCCATCCTAATCCTCCCTGAGCTGTTTCCCTGTTGCTAATCTCCCCCAGAAACCATTAAATCTTTCCTGGTTTGCAGGGCTAATTCTGAGCGAATGCATCAGGAGCCAAGCAGCAGCTGGGCCAGCATCTCTGTTATTTGTGTGCTCCACAGGAGGATCATTCTACTTTTAATGAAACTAATTAAAAAGAAACAAAAAAATAATAAGTCAATCCCATTAATCTGTGATAAATTGAAGTGCTCTCATCCTTCCCAGAGCATTAGGGACTGCCAGCTGGAATGTAAAGCCATTCTGCTCATGGTTACGTAGAACATCTCAGTGATGCTCCCATAGTGGCAGCACTACCTGGGCTTTGCCCAGCGCCACTTCCCTGCTCAGCCATAGCTTGGAATCCCATGGAAGCAGGGGGAGATCCCCCATCTCCATCCCATACTCATCCCTCAGCATCTTGCCGTACTCCAGTTCCTTGGTTCATTGTTCTTGCTGCCGGGCTGTACTGGGCTGTGCACTGGTCCATGGTCAGGAAGGTGAGGACCAATCCCCCCTCCATGAGCCTCAGCAGGAGCAGAGCAGGATGGGTGGATGCATTCCTAAAATTAACCTGCACAATCTGCCTCGATAGGACACTGCCAGCTAAAGTGGAATCAAGTTCTCGTTTGGAATTACCATGGGATAATTGTCCTCATTTACTATTTAAAGATGGAAAAAAAAGCTCCTTCTTCCAGACAACTGCAGCAGAGAAATGTTCAGGAGTAGATGATGTCCCCAAACATATCATTAAAGCTTTAAATAAATGCATGATGACATCTCCTGCTAAGACTTCCTCTGTGTTTCAGATAGGAACCAGGCAGGTCATTGTCAAAGTCGTCTTTTAATAAACAAAAGAGATTCCTCTTGTTTTTCCAGACACGTAACTTAAAATATTTGGGGATGTAATTCGAATTCTTTCACACGTTATTGATTTAAATATCATCTTCCTTAGAGACGTCTCGTACTTGCCAAAAGGTAAATGCCTCTGTCTGCTGCTTTTTGTCTTTTTTACTTGGCTCGAAATGCTACAGAACTGACCCAGTCCCACCCTGCGGATTATGTTTGTAAAAGGGAGAAGAGATGAGAACTATCCCTTTCTCACTCTCCCATTAATTACAAGGATTAAATGCCAAGGCAGCTACACAGCATTATAAAGAATATAAAGATATGAATTGGAGGAGCCAATTGTGTCTGAGTACATCGTGGCATGGGCATGCTCAGCACCAGCTCCAGCTTCTCCCTCTTTACACATCAGAGCTTCCCCATGCCAGTGGGCAGCCGTGGTTTGAGGAGACAGGGATGTGATGGGGACAGGGAGGTCATGGAGCATTGGAGAGAGGGGTTTGCTCTGCTCATGGAGCTGCTGAAAAACGCTGATTCCAGTTTGTATCCTTGGTGAGGAGGGAGAAAACCCACAAGGAGCAAGGGAGGCATTAGCACAGAGCTGGAAATAGAGGAAAAGCTGCAGCTTGGACCCTCCCAGGGGAAAACCAGGCTGATTCCAGCTCTTCTGGAATTTGTGTTTGGGTTCATGTCTGAGATCTTTGCTATTTCCTTGACCCCATGATGCAGATGGTTTTGGCTGCTTCTGCAGCTGGGGCTCGCTGGGCTGTCCCCATGTGTCTGTCTGCTCCCTCTCATCCTTCATGGTGCTTCGGCTCCAAATCCTGGCCAGAGCCCAGAAGGAGCCCCTCCAGAGCCAGCTACCTCCATCACTCTCTTCTTGCACACCCTTTCCACCCATAACGTAATTTGGGAGGTGCTTGCTCAGGCTCCTGCCTTACAGCAGATGCTCAGCAGTTGCATCTGACCTGGAGTTTTGCCATGGGAGGGCCCCAGATGTTCTGGACACTCACACAGGGCTTGGGGAGGTACCCAAGACCCTCATGAGGTTTTTTCCCTCTTGTCCACTTTGCTTTTAGGGCCAAGTGCCCGCTCCCAGCCTGGCTGCTGGAACCGAAGCCCCTGGCTGGCAGCATCCAGTGGGAATTCTCCTCCTGCCCCTGGAGCAGCGGATCCCCCCTTTGCCAGTTGCAAAGCATCCAGCAGTGCGGGCAGGGTGATGGGAACAGTGACAGGCAGGGATGCAGGCAAGGTGATGGGCAGGGTGGTGATGGGCAGGGATGATGGGCAGCACATGGGCTGGGGGGAGGAGTCACGGGCCGGGAGTGCAGCCCCACACTGTGGCCGTGGTCAGGATGGGCCGATCAGGGAACAGTGCTGCCCATAAAAGCCCTGCCTACGAGCAGCTGGTTGTGGTAGAAGGAGGTGTTTGTGGTTCTTAAGGTGCATCTCCCAGCCTGGGTGCAGCCTCCTGCCTTTGGAGTGGTGGGTTTGTTTCCCAGGGAAGGTGATACCTCTTGTGGGGTCTTTAGTGGGATCATCTCTGCCTGAACCAGCCCTGGGGGGTTTTTCTTCACTGTGGTTGTGTAAAATGCCTCCCTGGTCCCTGCTGTGATGGTTCAGTGGGAGAAGCATTTGTTGTTGCTCTGGGCTGTTTCTCTTCCTCAGCTTGTAATTAAAAAGGAGATATTTGGGTTAAATGCTTAAATTAAGAACATGTTTTTGTTAGCTAACAACACAGAGAAAAGCCCTGGAGAACCTGATAGAGCAATCAGTGCCTCTCCACTTTCATTGGAGATGTTTCTTTGAGAGAGGAAGCCTGTTCACTCCAGAGCATGTTTTTGCTACAAAAATGCAATTATAGGGTGTAAAAGGAAGCCGTTAGAAACATAGAAAGTGGGAACGAGGCCTGAAGCCTCCTTTGCTGCAGGACAGGAAAGGCAGAAGGCGAGAGGTGCCCCATCCAACCCACAGGCTCTGGCAGCACCTCCCATCAGCTCATGGTTTGGGTTTCCTCCTCCCATCTACCTCACCTGGCTGCTTTTCAAGGCTCATCCCCTTGGCCTCTGCAGGCTCTCAGCTGCTCTGTGCTCGGGAGGCTGGGTGGTTCCTATCCTACTTGGCAATTAGTTTTTGCACTGCTAAGCACAAACAAGATGAAACCACCTTCAGGGTCCAAGAGGGAGGCCATTGTCTGCTGGGACTGGTTTTGAGCTGTCTCATTCAGCATAGCTTTGCTTTTCCCTCCCTCTAAGCACTCCTAAAGCTGGTGTGTGTATTTAGAGCAAAGCCTTGAGTGGCTGTGGCAGGTTCTCAACACCATGCCATGCTGTCCCAGGATGGCGAGCAAGTCATGAAGCCCTTGCCTGGTCCTTTAGGTCTGAGAAGGCTCTGGCTGCGCTCTCATCTGAAGCCTGGCTGATGGACACTGATGCTTGGAGCCTAAACCAGGTCTGTAGCAAGAAAGGTGATGGTGACCTGCACATAGCCTTGTTCATGGGCAGGGTTGCTTGTTCTTGCTGCTGCCTGTACATCCCCTGCAGCGTGGTGACATGGGACTGTTTGTCTTGGACATGCTGGGATGGACGGGAAAACAGCACTGACCTCTTGAGCAACACTGGGGGGGGGGGTTTTGGCTGTCTGGCTAGTGGCTCTGTTTGTGTTGAGTTTATGGGATCTGATTTCCAAGATAGTAAAAGCAAAGCAATCCTCTCCAGCAACGGCCTCGCTGCCTGGTGCTGCCTTTGCCAAGGAGGAAGAGGACGGCGCGTCTGTGTCGTTAGAGGTTAAATAACAGCAAATCATGTTCCGTGTGTGCAGACGCTGCCGAGCTGCGTGTGCGCATTCCTTAATCAGGGTTTAGCTTGTTGAATTACTTTTATTGGCAGTTAACTGTGTAATGGTCTCGGTGGAACATCTGGTCCATGGTTTGAAAGGAATATTCTTCAACCCTTGCTGAGTGCAATTATTTTTGGATACAAGTGGAGGCTTTAGAGCCGTTAAGAAGATAAAATGCAGATTGTTTCAGAGGGTTTTTTTCCCCTTATTTTAATGGCTTTCAGAGAGAGGAACTTTGATTATTTTTTGTCTATTGTTAGCAGTGGAAACCGAGCAGAAGGGCTGGGGAGAGGCACAGATGTTCCCTGAGCTGTTGGCTGGGACAGGCACCCAAACCCAGGGCAGAGGGTTTGAACCTTCCTCCGTAACATTTCCCAAGTCTTGGAATAGCTCATCTACCCACTAGTTTCTTGGTAAAACCACTGAGGGCTGGTGTGGGACTCCCGAGGGAATAATTTAAAAGCCTGACACTGGATGGGATGAGGGTTGTTTACAAAACAGATAAAATAAAGGGCTTTGTGCTCTCTTCTGTTGATGGGAAAATCACAGATGGATCCCAAACCTCTGACTCCCAGCCTAGCACCAGTTCATACAGCCCACAAATAGCCAATCTCTGTTTTTTGGGCATGGGGAGGCTGGGATAGCAACTGGGACACCTTCATCCTCAAGAATTATATATTCTCAAAAACCCAACCCCAGACCCACATGAAATTATCAGTAGATAATAAATTACATCGCATGAATTAAATGCGGTTTGTATATTATGGCCCTTCATGGAGGAGGCTGGCTGACTCCTCCTTGTCTGCAGGAGGAAGCTGTACAATCTTGGCTGCTGTTTGCTATTACGACTGCAGGCAGACAGGCTGTGAGATTATGGCTGGTTTTTAGTAGGAAGATAAAGTGAAAATGTTTAAACCGGGTAAGGATGGATGCTTTTAGTTTATCCTGGGGATATAGTGTTATAGGCAAAATCATGGAGTTGGGAAGGACCTTGGATGGCATTGGAAGTGCCAAGGGATCAGTCATGGAGTGAAGGGGAGACTTTGGCATTGTGTGTTTTCAGGTGAAAAGGGCACTGCAGAGGGAAAGGGAGGAAAATGATGGAGGAGATGGCAGCTCCCCAACCTCTCCCTGAAAGCTTAAGAAGAAAAAGAATAAAACCAAGCCACAACGTCAGGGTTTTGTGAGCACTTTTCATGTGGTTCATTGGTGGGGGCATCTCTGCCATGGCAATGGTTGTGCCACAGGAAGGTGCAAGCAGGGACAGGAGAACCTCCAGAGTGCTTCAGCCCTCATGTGTGGTTGCAGAGGCAGGCTGCGGAGCAGACCTGAGTCCCCCAAGCCTCAGTCTGAAGTCAGCTATGCACTTGTTTGGGTTGGGGCTTAGTGACAGGTTTCAAAAGGAAAGCCTATGCCTAGTAATAGTAACAATAGTAGTAGTAATAATAGTAGTAATCATAGTAACAATAGTAATAACAGTAATGGTAGTAATAACAACAACAATAAAACAACAACAATAATAATACCCCAGTGTTTCATTCCAGAACTTCTATATCCCTTGGTATCTTTAAAATGCCCTTGTATTTTTCAAAGCTGCAAGGGAAAGAAAAGGAAAAAGAGAGAACTTCTCAATCCCAAACTGGTTTTTAGTATTGTTGGTTATACTGAGAGGAGGGGACGAAGCCCTTTCAACTTCAATCCACAATGAAAGTGTTAATTAAGAAGCACCAGTAGGTTGGGATGGGGAAAAACAAACAGCAGAGCAGCGATCTGTTGCTTCCTGTTAGGTAAGGATGCAGTATTAGCACAGTATCAGCTGGTGGGGAAGATCTTTCCTCTTCCCAGGCAGCCACATCCCTGCCCAGCTTTTCCCGAGGTTCTTTTCCCCCCCTTTATTTGGTGTTTGTATGTATTTTTCCCCCTCCTGACCATGTCAATCTCTGCTGCTCACTGGAGTCATCTTAACCTTGGCTCTGTGGCTGGCCCCTGGGAATGGGCTGTTTGGCAATAACTCTTCTGAGGAACCTTTTTGTGGACAAAACATTGGGTAATAAGAGAAACTATTTTGGAGCACAGTGCTCATGTAGGAGCTGTGCCACAGGAATTTGTTAAATAGCTTATTCTGCAATAAATACAATATAAATACAAACATCAGAACAAATGGAGGAGCCAGGAAGGACCTCAAGAGGGTAACTGCTCCATTCCTAATGCTGCCAGAATAGATGTGTCTGCTGGATCTGGGTGGTTGACCCCAAGATTGATTGTCTGCAGTCTCCTCTGGCTTTCTTGCCATCGAAACAGCTTGAACTATTTGGGCCTTAGCTGCTTGTCAGCTTTGCCTCCTGCTTTCTTGCTTTGTTGGAAGTCAACAGTAATGTTGAGGGTTTTTTTTTTCTTTATTCTAGTAGGATGTAAAATAAGGAGAATTAGTGAATCTCCTGCACTGAGCCTGTGGTTTTCGGCTTGGAGGAGCATGTGTCTGTCTTCAGCACAACCCAGTGCTCAGATCAAATTAAGATGCAGTTACGGCACTGGGACTTGTAGCTTCAAATGGCTCTATATAAAATGCCTCTAGCATTTTAAGCATGGGTTCTTGAGCCACAAGGATGATCTTTGACTTCATCTGTTTTAGGGGTCAGTTACACTTGGTTCATTCCTATATGAGGAGCGGATGCAGAAGACTCACTGTCTTGCTGGAGAACCAGCAATAAGATGTTTTTTTGAAGCAAGAAAACAATCAGGATAGTTTTAATGAGGCTCAGAAGGAAGGGTTCCTTATCAGGACAAAATTCAGCTGTTATTCAATTCTGTCTTTCCTTGACTTCCTTATTAATCCTTAGTCACCACCAGTGGGTGAGCACTAGGGCAGGGAATACTGTGTAGAGCAGAATGTGAGTTGCTGTCTTAAGGGAAAAGGTTGATTTGGAGAATAGGGTGAATGCAAAAGCACCTGGACTGCTTACAACTGCTCTGGAGATGCTGGTGGTTAATCCTTGATTCCTGTATGGCATATTTTGCTGACATTTAGGGCAATATTTATCACTTTCAGCTATTCCTATTGCTGCTTCTGCACTGTGTCCCAGCAGTGTGGGTGTTGCAATGAAAACCTAGATAACAGGGGTGAAGTGTCAGGGCCTGAGAAGGTCACTTCTCTCCTCTCCTAGGACCTCCAAGAGTGGAAAACATCGTTTACCTTGTTTCTTTCTATATTTTCAAGCCTCTGTGGTCCATGGAAAAGGGCACAGGTAGAGTTCTTCACCCAACCACAGTGTGCTCAATGGAGAAAGCCTTGGAGAGAGGTGATGCCAATTTTAACACAAGTTCCTGCAACAGAAATATGTCTTCCTAAGCGTACACTTAAACCTTAGTAAATTATATCTGGAGTTAAACTATTTATTAAGGTGTCACAGGGGAATTTCAGGCCAGCTGTGTACATCATCACAGGAGATAGGCTGGAAATAACAGTGATTTGGAAAGAACATGAGTTTGAGTCTTAGGACCTGTGGTGAAAGTCAAAGCACAATGAATTATTCTGCTTAACAATTGATGTTCACACATGGATTCAGCCAGAGCCAAAGCATTTTTATTGAATCACATTTCTCCAGTGAGCTACCAGGCATAACACAAGAGCTTGTGCGGGGGGTTTGTGGTTGTTCTTGAGGTTTTCATTTCTGCCTTTGTTGCTCATCCAGAGGCAAACGCCAGTGAAATGGACTTGTTCGTCTGCTGTGTGCTATAGCCACAGAGGGAGTATTTCTTCCTGCCTTAAGTAATGAGTCTTCTGTGATGTTGGGAAGCAAAAGGCTGTGGAGAGTGATGGGCAGAGCATCACTGCTGGGAGAGGGACCTCCCCTTTACAAGGGTGCTGCTCTCACAACAAGGTTACCTCCCCATGCTCTTTCCTGCGCTCCAAATTCACTCAAAAAAGTGGAATCCTTTGGCTCCTATTTCCCTTACACCACCTCTCTGCTCTCATGAGAGCTGTTTTAGGTCACATTGATGCTTGCTTGGTGGAGCCGGCTGGAGTTTAGCAGTTTCTGTAGCACATAGTGGTGTAGAGGTCAGCAAAACCTCAGCAGATCAATGCATGATCTGGCCTGAGTGTGACAGTATTTCTTACTGCACTTCTTAGTGCAGGGCTTAGTGCAGGGATTTTCTGACTTTCAGTACCAACAGATATGGCTCTGAAGGGAGATTTAACAAGATATAAAGAAATCTGCCACACTCAGGAAGATTGTCTTCGTCTTCCCAGTCTTGTATTTAATCTAAAATAAGTAATTATTAATGCCAAGGTCTCTTCAGTCTATGAACAAATGAGATACTGGGAAAGAAGGAGCTGTGAGATGACTGAATAACCATTTTATCCACCTCTGCCGCTAATATGCACACAGAGGCACTTGTAAGTACTGAGTGTTAGAGAAAGAGTTGAACTGTACTTAAACTAATAAACATCCATTGTAACCAGCAGAATCATGTGGATTTAGCAGCAGAAAACCTTGAATTTGGCCTTGTGCTTTCTGTTTTGCAGCGGAGCATTCAGTCATTGTGTTTAAGTCATGTGCTAGGGATGCCGTCCTGCGTGGGATGTAGGAGCACAGTCAGGAGTTGTGTATTGATGTGATTGTTTTATTTTTGGGGTGGGAATTGCAGTTGTGAAGCTTTGGCTTTGATGAAATTGATCCCTGATGACATGGAAAGGTTTTTGGGGTGGGAATTGCAGTTGTGCAGCAGCTTTGGCTCTGCCGAACTTGATCTCTGATGACATGGAAAGGTTTCTTTTTGGGTAGGTTCAGAGGTTGATCTGTATCTGCCTCATGGGAATTGCAGCTCAGGTCTCCTGCCATACAAGTGTGAGTTGATGTTGTTGACATGGGTGAGTTATGGCTCCTGGGCTGGTGTCATCCTCAGCATCACCTGTGGCCTGGGTTGGTGTCCATCTGGTCTCTCCATGGACCAGCTCCTATCTCAGCCCAGTGAAGGTACCAGCTGGCTGTAAGCATTTTAAAGAGCTGAGCTTGGCAGCAGAGCTAACCTGGCTTGTTGCCTCACAGATAAGTTATAGAGGAAACCAGCTGATGTGCAAAGATGTGTTGAATAGCTGGAAGTAATGACCTTATCTGACATATCTGGAAGGAGCTGGAAGTGATGACCTTATCTAGCAGATCTGGGAGTTACAAGAGGTGTTTGTTCTCCTCCTCCACCCTGGCACTGCATTGCATTGGCTGGATGGGGCCTCTCACACTTTCCAAACCAAGATTTCCAGTGCTTTTTCACTGCACAGAACATGAACATTCAGTTCATGCACCCAAAGCGAGATCAAAATACCAACTTTTCTCCTTGGCTGTGCTGTGGGTGCCCTGTTGGCTCCGACTCTCACACTGTGAAAGCTGTTAAAAACATCTGTGAACCAAATGGCTTAAAGAATAGCAAGAGAAAAGCCTCTATTTTAGTTGTGGTTGGAGTCTTGTTTAACTCTTCCAAATTACCCACCTTTCTTCCCAGCCCTCAGCTTGCACTGGGGCTAACGGGTGGTTTTGGGAGTGTGCAGAAGGTAGCTTGGAGAGCCTGTGCACTCCTTTCCTCTATTTGTTGTATAGGACATCCACAGGAAAACTGTTAAGTGTCTGTTGATAGAAAAAGGTCGAAAATGACTGCATATTTACCCCGCACTCAGTTGCTGCCCATCTTCCCCACCACTTTATTTCAACGCAAAGAACAAATAACTATGTGCAGTGATTGCAGCTATTGCTGCGTTATGTAGTGATTCATGACTTGCAGATTACAGGGCAATAATTATAGCTGAGGTTGCTGTCATTTTACTAGATCCCTAAGTGCCAAGATCTCTAAGTGCTGGGGGTTTTTGCTCATATGGCAATGTTTAGCTTTAGCTGGAGACACAGTTAAGTGGGGGATTCACAAGTGCAAAATCTCCGTGAAAATAAGGTGACAACTGACTCTTTCTTTGGACCGAGCTTCTCCCATTGTATTCTGGATGTTATTCTGAGAGCTGGCATAGACTCCGAGGGGCATTAGCAATGCCGAAATAGCACTGGGTTTGGCCACATCCACGTTGTGGGTTAGAAGCCTGTTGGTATGTGGATGATGGTGGAGAGGAAGGGCTGAAGATGGCCAGAGTGGGAGACTGGGGATTCATTCATCTTTGCTCGCCATGGGATCTCACTTCAGCAGTTTATATTTTCTTACTGAATACTCAGAAGTTACAGTGCAGAAAGGTCCATTAAGAAATAACTCTATAATCTTATCCAAGGGGAATTTGAGGCTTGGCATGGCCGGCCAGGGGATGGCTACTTGGGCAGTAGAGATGGGAGCTGGCCGGTTGGGAGAGTTACTTGTCAAGACCTGAGACCTGGCTCCGTGGTGCTGCTGGAATGGATTTCTAATTATAGCTAATTGCAGGGTTGATGCTCTTTGGATTTGGTCTGATACAAGTCAAACGATTTCCTGTTGTTCAGCGCTTTACAGACATGTAGCCAGAGGCACCGAGATGGACGTGTTCTCTGAAGGCATCCAGCTGGGCAAACACACACTCTTCCCTTTCCTTCCTGCGCATGGACCTTGGTGCAAAACACCCCACTGCAGCCTTGCTCTGTGGTTTCAGGTGATGTTAACACTGTGTTTTATTAAATAGAGGTCCCTAAACCAGGTGAAATGGTTGGGTTTAGTGAAGCTGAGGGGGGAGCAGGGTGGCTTGGCCACGCTGAGCTCTGGGCTTCTGCAGTCCCTAAAAGCACAGCACCTTTCTCTACACAGCCTTGCTGCTGTGTTGCTGACAGCACTTTGCATCAGACACTTAGGAAAGCTCTATCACAAATATACTTACTGAAAAATGGGAGCCAAAATATCTTAACTGTGTTCCCTGCAATTGGACTTGGTGCATCAAGCGGTTAAATTATTCCACAGCGCTTTTAAAGCCAAAGATTGCTATGAAATAGATTTTATTCTAAGTAATTGAATTCATACTTTAAAGCTCATTTTTAACGTCCTCTAGTGAGGACATTAAAAGCGTACTTCATGTAGTTGACATAGTAGTAATGCTGTGCTGTCAAAGATCCCAAGTGATAGAAGGGGAACCAGGTACTGGATCCACAATGAGAGGCAGATCTCAAATAGAAATGATTAAACAAAGGTTTAAGAAGAAAAGCATCGGCTTCTTGGGAGGAATAAGGTGAGTTTGACTCAAATGTAATGTTTTGTTAAACTTTGGATTTCACACGAGCCGGGATCCAGAATGATGGTTTCACAGCCTTGAAGATGTTTTGAACATGCAGTATTATTCTCTAGGAAGAAACATCCCCCTCTCTCCCAGGCATCCTCTGCAAATTGAATCTACAGCCCTCAAACCCTGAAGCTGATGCCAAGCATTTCAATCTTACCAAAAGTAAACTATGAGCACAAATTTACATTAAAATTGAATTTTAAAGTTATGTCAGTGCTAACAGTGTAAGAAACACTCTAAGTGTATTATGTGACTTTGGGTCCACTCAATGCTTTTTAAATGGCTGCTGATGCTATCAGAGGTGCTGGCCCTGTCTGTAGGAAATTACGTGGAGAAAAAGCTTTGCTTTGGGAAAAGCCCAAAGGAAAACAGATAGAAAAGAAGGAGCAGATTGCCTCCTGGAAGTCTTCCTGACAGGGCGCATTTCAGTGGGGTGGGAGCATTGGGAGCCTGGGAGGATGCTCACTGTGATTGCTGGGGACTTCCATAGGTGAACATGTGGTCCCAGATGGGTGGCATTTGCTGGCATTGGTGGTCCCCAATATTTGTCTCTTCCTCAGCTCATTTTCGGAGTGTTGTCTAAGAAAGCTCTGGGAAGGAAAATGGGATTAAAATCTGTTTGTGAGGTTAGGGAAGGAATTAAAGAGCAGCCTTCATGGGAGAATGGCCCTGGCAGCAAGAATGGGTGGAGCTGGGCTGGCCCTTGGCTGTGGGCAAAGGCTGGTGTGTCACTCATTGCAAATGGCTCTAAATGATCAAACTTCCACCCCTGTTCAGTATTGGATGAAACATTTTGGCTTGTGATGGAAAGCAGCTCATAGGAGGTGTCTTAATGGCTGCTTCTGATCTTAAAACCAATGAGTCCCTGAATTGCTACCCAAACTGATAAAAACAGCCTTGTAGCTGGCATTTACTGCCTAAAGATGTACTGAAGCACGTTTAAGCACAGTCTGCATTATCAGACCTTCAGAGATTACTTCTAGCTTCTTTCCTCTGTTAAATATAGTTCAGCTCTGCTGCCTTTCACAGGAATAAAACTTGCTATTACTTCTAGGAATCATCCATTAAATATGTTTAAAATGCTGTTCAGCCACGTGTCTGCCCTGTTGTGTAATCCACAGAGCATTCCCTGTGCACGAAGATTATTTTTTGGCTGGTTTATGTAGGAAATAACCTTCTCTGCTTCACGACTTTGTATGTCTTTTAACAGACATCAATATGTGGCAGGTTCTCTTGAGCTGTGGAATTTTGCCATTGAGAGGAAGCAAGGAGTGGAGTGGATGTGGTCATGGACAAGGTGGACCAGGTCAGAGAGAGGGAGATGGTCTCACCTAGTGGTTTCTCTGGCTGAAGGTGCCGTCTGATGGCTCTGCAGGGTCAGACACAGTTCCCTCTGGCTGTGTGATGCTGGTGGGCTGGGGATCGGCATGTGGTGGCTGGATTTAAGCAGAGATAAAGGGAGCAGCTCATCCTTCCTGCAGGAGGAAGGATGCTCTGCTCATCTCCTCCTGAGGAGAACCCCCAAAGGAAGGAGGAATCACATGTATCCAGTGCTAAATGCCATATGACTCAAGGAAAGAAATAATCACACCTCTTTATTACATAGATTTATCTCACTGCGTCGGGGCCTGACAACCACCACCAGATGCTCATCTTCTCAGTTGCTTTATTGGATTCTGGGACATCCTTATAATTGCCATAAGTGGGAGATGATTCCCCAGCATCTGGCGTGTGTTAATACTGATCCAGAGTGCTTACCAATCCACTTAAGGAAAGCGTGTACGTGCTTGGTGTGCACGGAGAGGCAGCCTGGCAAAGCCTAAAGCATCATCATTTGATCCTCTTTTCTCCTTTAAATTGCTACTGAATGACTGAGTCTTTGCTGCTGGACCCTGCTGCAGTCTGAACAGTTAGAGGTGGGGAGGCATTGCCCAGATTTCATTCCCTTTTCTGGTGATAGGGAGGAAAGTGCTGCCCTGTTTTCCCCCCAGGTTGTATTTCAGGAGCTGCTGAAATACTGTTTAAGCTCCTCAGCTCATGAGAAGTGCATTTAGCATTAAGACCCAACAGGAACCTTCCAATACATTAAAGCTACTTCTGTTTTAATTTTGGGTTAGATTCAAAGCGTCTCCTGCTCTCTTTGAGGCTGCTGCAGATATCCAGGAGCACAGCTGCTTGGACACCATTCAGCTCAGCATCTTTTAAGAAGGGAGCACTGCTTGACGGTCTGTAAATCTCATGCAGGTGGGTTTCCTCTGTCAACTTGGAGTGAGGAAAAGGAGGAATAAAACTAGCTAAAAGCAGATATTTCAAGAATTGCTCCAAAGCTGCTGTTTTCATTCCAGGTAGGAATGAAAACATGGGGTTTAGGTAGCTTTTAGTTCTCTATTTCCTTCCTCTGGGGAGCCTGAATGAGAGTTCATGCTGGCAACCTCCATCTTCCAGGCAGACTTTTGGAGGCTTTAGAGGGAGACAATAGTGCAGAAGGGTCTGTTTCAACATGGGAATTCAATATTTCCCCACATTGCTCCTGGTTGAGGAATGCTGCTGGGCTTTGAATAGTATGTGAGGGCAGGGAAGAGGCATTCTTCAGCCTTGCAGGGCTCCAGCGCTGTCTAGACTTCATAATGCAATGGTGCACGTTGCTCTGCCTTGAACTGCTGCCATGGCGCCTATAAATGGAAGCTGAGAAGCCTTTGCTCTGCCAAAGCCTCAGTCACTCTAATGAGACCCCGGTTCCTGTTGAGTTTGGCAGTTTGTCCCACTGAACCAGTGAGATTGCAGCAGGTGGTTGCAAAGCTCATTTCCTAAACCCACATCCCTCTGAAAGCAAAAAGCCCTATCTCACTTCCCATAGTGGGGCGACCGCATCTCCCACCAGGCTAACGGAGATGCTTGGGCATGGGGATGGATGCTCCTGCGCGGGAAACCTGCAGACCATCACTCTGCAGAGGTGATTTTGGATCAACATATCGCTCTTGACTGCTCAAAGCCCGTCCCATTGAACACAGCCCTGCCTATGTGAGGTTGCAACCACCAAAAGCAGTCTGGTTTTTAGCTGTTTCTGTCCTCTCTGGCTCCATGAGTCTGTTGGCTGTGCACACTTGATTTGGGTCACCGCTGGCATTAGGATATGTTTCCTTCTCCACTCTCCTTTCTCCTCTTTCTGGGATCACGTTTCTTACAGCTAAGCATACTCTTGTCTCTCTATTTCCCACTGAAGGCTGAAGCAGGGCTTGGTCACCTCTGTTTTTCTAAATCCAGCCCAAGCCATGAGCATCTGCCAGGAGGGAGAGGTTTCCCCTAAGCCTGTGGTTTGAATAACTCATTCTTTGCAGCTTTGCTCCTCTCCCAGGCACAGAAGGAGCGGGAAGGACGTCTCTAACCACTGGATGCTGCCTCCTGCAAAGGACATGGCACCAAGACAAAGCCTCCTCGTTTTGCTCGCACTGGAGTTTTGAGATGACCTTTCCCATGGCACATGGAGTAGCGAAATGTTCTCTCTGCTTTTACCACCAGAGGAGGTAACTAAGTGACAGTGTTTGACTCTGGGGGTGTGGGGTTGGGGCAGGAAAGGAAACAGCATCTTCCAGGTGCCAATGTCAATTGCAGACGTGGGTACCTGGCGCAGGACTTGACTAAACTCACCTGACAGGCTGTCTTACTGCAAGCCCAGAGGAGCATCACTGCTCGTATTAACAGGACATTAGATTCTGAGTTGTTGCATTTTTAAAGGGCCTGAAGTTTCCTGGAGTGCTTTGTGGTTTGTGTGCTGGCAGTTCTGGGTGCCTGGGAAGATGCTCCTTGGAAAGCATCACTTCCAGAGGTGAAGTCCCATCAGATCTCTGCTTGTCTATGTGAAAATGGAGGCAGCGCAGACCTTCTGTCATTTTGGTGCACTCAAAGAGTACATCCCGGTGCAAAACTGTTGGCTGTAACCAAACAGGCAGGAGTGAAATCAGTGAAATGCTGCCTAGACCCTAGTAGGAGATTCATTCTGATGTGAATTTGAATTTTGGATTAACAAGCTTTTCAGACCTGCTGAGACTTCTGGTTTGTGGTATTTTTGCCTCTTGTTCTGCTACATCATATGTAGGTTATGCATCAGGGACTGACATGTCAGGACCCATGAAGAAATCTTTTTGCCTATAGGAATGAGATAGTCCAACTTGTTGTGGTTTGGGGTCTGTCAGGGATGAGGGAGGAGGTGCCTACAGTGAACAGAAAGATGGTCAGTTAGGGCCTTACATCTCAGATGAGCAGTCGCTTCTTAATTTACATGCAGGGAAATAGGCACAGAGAGCTCCTGTGCTGAACTCTGTAACAAATGCTGAGAAAACCTGAAAGTCCTGCTCCCATTTCCTGCTCTAAATCCAGCACAACAGACCCTGATATCCAGGGCTGGGAGCCAAACACTCTCAAGTCAATGGAAAGATCCCCCTTGACTTTAATGGTCTTTGCATGAGTGCTTAATTCCTTCCTATTCACAGCCTCTCTTGGACTTGGTTATGGAAACAACTGCAGATCTAAAGTGCTGCAGTGAGTGTAAACCCTTCAAAGCAGTGCAATGGCAGATTCTGCTGTCCTCTCAGACAGCTGGAAAGGGTTTTGTTTGACAAAAAGCCTGATATATGTTCTTCCAGCCAGCTCCGTGGCTACAGTGTGAATGAGTGTCTTAACAACACATTCATGCAGGCAGGGTTTGTGGTCAGCGTGCTGGGTTTGGAACCAAGCTCTTCCCAGCAGGATAGGGAAGGCAGGGAGCGTGTGTCTGTGCTAGAAGAAGCTGAACCTCTGCAGCTTTGACATGTCAGCATCGATCAGGGCTGGGGTCTTGGGTCTTGCAGGGACCGTTTCAGTTCCCTGCCTGCAAAGACCATGTCACTGGTAGACATTAGATGTTACCCAATTTTGTCAGCTGTTTGTGAAATGTAAGGTTTTTGCCCCAGATTGTCCCCCCTTGGGCAGGGCTGAAACTGCATAAAGAATGGCATGAGGCCCCATCTTGTGCACTTGCTGAACCATAACGGTGTTGTGAAGGTGCAGTCCCATTGCTGTGCTGAGTATTGTGCCACCCAGACCAGTGCCAACAGCTCACTATGCAGTGAATGAGGCTGAAGGCACTGCCTTGGCTGGGGCTTGCTCACAAAACTCTGGCAAAACACCGAAGAGGTGCTTAGCTTAAGCATTTTTCACTGACTTCCATGGGGATTAAACATGTGTAAGGGTTTGGCTGGGGAGGGCTCTTCGTGCATCTGGCTGTGCAGTGCCACCTGGGGCTATGGAGATTTGCTCCCTTACACTTGGAACTATTGACCAGCGTAGAGACCTACGTGCTTTGGTCTAATCATACAAGGAGCAATAATAGCAAACAGGTTATTTAATCTTTATAAAGCCCACAGACACCAAATCTGACCCTGTTAGAGGAATAGTGGCTTTTGCAGGGGATCTGGCTGAGTGCTTGAGAAGAGCAGAAAGTGCTTTCCAACATAGAAGGTTGCTCAGCTGCCTCTCAGGGGATGATGATTGCTCTTTCTCTACACTCTAGAAACTTTCTAGATGCAGTTGAGGGTTTTGGCTATTTTACTTTGCTGTTCAAACTCTGTGTGGGTTTTGCTGTTTCTCCATGCACCCAAAGGCATTGGGATGCCTGCACCCCCAAATTGCCCATCCCTCACTCACTGTATGCAGTATAAGTACGAATGTGACCTGTTCACAGCGTGACTTTGATGGGTTGGCCACAAATCCCCACTTCTGGAGCCACATTCAGCCAGAGGAACTGAGACCTCACTTTCACAGCTGTGCATTCCTGAGATGAAAAGGGGCAGCTCAGGCCCAGGCTGTTTTGTAGCTGAAAATCAGACCTGGGCAATCTATGGAAAACTGGCAGCTGCAGGAGCTGCTGGAAAAATCTGCATGGAGCTCTGTGGGGTCTCATCTGGGTGCTCTGATTTGGGGAGTGCTGCCCCTCAGGTTTCTAAGGTTCTGAATGCTTGCCCATGGGTTGCACTAGAAACGTGGTTGTGCGAATACTCTCAATTCCAAGATATAGGAATTATGAGGTGCTGGCTTGGCTCTTTCAGGAGGATCATTTGCTTTTTAAACTCTCTGTCTGCAGCTTAGGCTGGTCGTTCTGTTGCAGAGGAAAATAGGCAGTGGGCTGAGGCATGGATAAAGTACTGAGCTCATCACTCTGCAGTCCAGCCAGGTACACATTGCTGTTTTCTCCCAGAACTTAGTTAAAACACATCCATCTTTCCTCACATTTTTGTGATGCTCAATGGCAAATGACAGTCACTCTCTAATTACACCAATATTAACTCGTTTTCATGGCTGAAAAGGACAGATCCAAGGGCAGTGTCATTACTCTGGGATGTGCTATCTCCAGCAAGCAGCTAGAAAACCAGGGTTTATAATCTGGGCCAGCACTCCCATGGGCTGGTCTGTGCTGGTGAGATGAGGAGAGGCTAGTCCAATGGAAAATATACATTAGGCTGGGCTGGCTGATAAATAACAGTTGATGCTCTTCCTGTTCTGTTTTGCTGGCATTGGCACTGGCCTCATGGACCTTATTGTCTCCTGGCTGGAGGAGCAGCCCATCAGCCATGGCTTGCTGCCTGCTCAGAGCCATCTCCTGCCTGGACCCTTCCCATTGTCCCCAGGGCTCACTGAGGAAAGAGGAAAGCAAAAATCCAAGCAAGTTTGATTGAATAATGAGTTTAGTTTCTTCACTCAGACACAAAACTGGTCATATTTAGCCAGAGCAGGGGCCCTCCTGGTGCAACAGGAATAGTCTGGCCTACAAACGAAACCACCAGCTCCATTGTGGATGTAAAGTTCCCAATGGAAACAAGCATGCCGTGATCCTATGGCCTTCCACTCTGCCTTGATTTCAATTACAACCAGACCCATTCTCATCCCAACCCAGCTGGCCACTGGCATCAGCAGTTGCTGGTGAGTGATGCAGTTCTAGAAATGCGCTCCTTTGTGATACCCATCCAGCTTGGTTGCATCCTGCAGGGCTGTTGGTTATGAAATGGCTGTTTTCACAGTGATGTTTTTAAAGTTCAGCTCTTTTTAATATGGAATTGGTTTTTACTAGTAGGAGTTTTGCAGCATTGTGTTCTGTTTGAAATTACTGCTGCTCTAATGTGCCAAAGATCACCATGTTTTGTTCTGTTTTCTTGTCTAAACCTGACCAGTCCCAGGAAATCAAAATCTAATCTGAAATACTCAGGTATCTCATCTTGTACCGCATACATGGGAAATGAATGCATTTAGACATGTTGCCAGGACTGTGAGAGAAGGTTATGCACTATGACAGAATGCTCAAGTCCAACATTGACTCCACCAGTGGGTGGTTTGGGTCTTGGCCAAGGCAAGGTGGTTGGAAGGAAGCATGTGGCTTTGCTTGGGTGCTTTGTGGCTTGACCATCTGCAAGGAGAATGAACAGGCACCATCTCTCACATCCACCCCCTCCAGTTTAGTGCATGCCTGGAAAAAGGCAAAGATAGGTGCTGTCCGTGTAATAAATGGCATCTGAATGACAAATGGTGCATCTCTAGGGCTTTCCTTTGTGGACTTGGAAAGTTGTGGCTGGAGTGACCGGAGCAACAGAAGAGGTGACTGAGAGTTGGGTTCAGAGAGCTTAGCTCGGCTGTCTATTCTGGGGATGAGTTAATCAGCTAAAATATGTGAGGTCTGCAAGGCATGGTGATGAGCGGGAGCATACGGAGTGGGAAGGCCATGTAGTGACAAGAGCACTGGTGATAGCACGAAAGTCCTTCTGGCAATGTGATTTATTAGGCTATGAGGGTGTCTTTCACATTAAGTGGCAGATGCCTCATCATGCACCACATTTCACGCAGGATGAGAGCAATTTCGCTGTAGGAAACCATTCTGTGTCTGCAAGGAGGCACTGGACCAAGCCGGTGGCGCTGGTTTTGTGACTGGTGCCACTCGCAGTGAGAAAGGGCACTTTTAAAACCAGATTTCTATTAGGTGCCTAATTGAGTCATCATCCCTGCCCCCTCCTGCACAAACATTTGCTCTGCCCTGACATGTGAGCTAACCAAGGCTGGTGAGAAATGCTTTCTGGATATAGCTGGGGAGACATGGGATTGCGGAGCGAGGAGAAGGAGCGAATTTGGGCCATTTGGTAAAACACAAGATTGTAAAAGACTAAAAAAACCCCCATAGAAAAAATAACAACAAAGAAGTTGTGGTTTCTTAGGCCGGTTGGCATTCCTGGAAGTTGATGACGCCCTGGATTACTGCTGTTTTTTTAGACCTCTCTCCATGTTTTTAGGATAGTTTGTCTGCAGTGTGGGTATGTGTGGGTAGAGCTGGGGAATATGAAGAAGGGGGGAAAAAGAAGCTAAAAATGGGCAGGAACAAGCTGCCTGCATATGCTGGGGTTTTTTTCTTAAATTATAAAGAAAAAAGCTTGAAGTTGTTAAAGATTTGGGTACATGGAGCACAGGCATGGCAAAGGAAGTCGATCCTGAAGACCGCATCTAATACAGGATCTTTTGTGCTCCATTAAACATTGTGCTTCCTCAGCTATGGGAGAGCTGTGTCTCAGGTTGCAAAATAATCAGCCCAGGCTTCTGATTTATGTCACTTGGAAGCTGCCTTGCTGTGCAGAGAGGAGGAGGGATGCAGCCAAACCATCCCAGGCCAATGCGCCGGGAGCTTGATGGTATGGATGGTACAGTGGTCTTGCAGGTCTTGTATTGGTGCCACCAGGAAAGGGATTTGTTTTTGCTGTCCAGTTTTGGTGTCATATCTCATTTTGGCATTTTTTGCTTTGAAAACAATATCTTCTTTGTGAAGTATTTCTCTTTTCCCTGTGTTACTCATGCTGATGCAGAGCCTCACTGGTCTCCATGGGATGCTGCTGCTTTGTGGGAAGTCCGAAAACTGAAGAGTTAGCTCAGGTGGTCCCTGAGCAGGAAGGAGGGAAGGTGGGGAGTGAGAAAGCCAAGGTCTCCTCCTGTTTACGTGAGGGTGTAATAGTCAGAGCATGTTCTGGCTATTACAGAACAATGTTCTGGCTATTATAGGTTGTTCTGCTGATCTCCTGATGGCTGCTCTGGGTGTTTATTGCTCGCACTAAAAGAAAGGTCCAGTTTGTAGTTTGAACATTTAGAGGGAACTTGGAGGGCAAAACAGTTGTTGCATCAGTGTCTGAAGGAGAAATAACTATTCCCACTCTGCCAGGTTGTGCGATGGTTTCCTGGGGAGAGCAGCTCTGTGTTGGCTCTGGTACCTGGTGGCAGCTCTAAGAGGGGTGGATGCTGTTGCTGTCAGGAATAAAACACCCATTGCATTTTCACTACAAGCTCTTCTCTATCCTGAAGCTCTGCAGACATGCCAAGATCACAGAGTTTTTATTTGCCTGTTACCAAAGCAGAGTCTGATGTTCCCAGTCACTGTATCCAGCAGGTCTATTCCCTGCCCATTGCTCCTTTCCAGTACAATGAGGTGCTATTTGAAAAGTTCACATTAGCTCTCTTCCTTTTTTCCCCTCAGCTGGAAGCTTCCTTTTAAAACATTAATATCCTTATTCTATTTTTTCCCCCCAGCAGGTTAATTAATACTTGATTCATCACCTTGAAAGCTAATGGATATTTATCCAGATCCTGAAGGAAATGAATGCCTTCTATAAATAACTGCAGAAACACTCGCTAGCGCTCACTGACAACCCATCTTTATTTATGCTCCTTCTTCTTCAGGAAACGATCCCTGCTCGGCTCCAGAGGAGCTAATCCGGACCTTTTCCCAGGGTTGGTTTTGCACTGGCCTGGGTTGATGTTTTCCTGCTTGAGCTTTACTTTGTAAACATGGTGCCTTTTTCCAAGGGAAAACGGCAGCTTTTGTGGAGAGAGACCCAGACAGCACAGCCTCATCATCCAGCCTGGGCCAGCAAAGCCTGTTTGGGTGTTTTCACGGGCTGGGAGGGCTCTGGCACACTCTGAGAAGTTGTTTAGTTTTGTCTATTGAGAAAACATACTGGAGAGCCCTTTCTGAGTCCTCATCTGCTTCAAATAGATGGTGTTTATTGGCTTTGTCTCCAGCTATTACCATTGGTGACCTTAATTAGGAGCATATTAAAAATCACACCTAGTTACACATACATATCCAGAATTAAGAAGTAATTATTGACTTTAACTATTAACTTGTGCGTTCCCCCTGGGTGCTGCTCTGCATCCATGAGAGCGTCTGTCTGCTCACTGGAGAGGTAAGTCCTCATTGTCCATGTAGACTTTAAAGGCAGAAATAACTGGATGGGTGTTGGGAAGCTGGACAAGGGGACTGACGGGCACAGAGATGGCACAAGCATTGGAGGGGATGCTGGAGGCCAACCAAAGCACGACCTGTTGTGATGTGTTGCCTTGGCTTTTCCCACAGCCCTGTCCATTGCTCTCTGCTGACCGTGGCTGTGTCTACACCAGGTATTGTGTCTCTTTTATGGGTGTAATGCTGCTCTCACGGCTCCAGAGGGGCTGGGTGATGCTGAGAACACGTAGGGCTTATGCAGACCAAGGCTGGACAAGTATTACTGATGGCATTTCCACGCTCCTGACCTCAATGCAGTCCAGTGGACAGCTTGCCCTGTGGTCTGCAGGGTGGACTTCATGTCACTTCAGCAACAATACTTGTTTTGAGGCAGGATAAGGGGAACCAAATGAGCTCGTCCCTCCTGTGTTGCTAGGTCTTTGGTTTTCATATAAGTGGTGCAATTTGTGAGGATGCCTCCAGGAAGCACCAGCCTTTGGAGTCACACAATTGTGTAGAAATCTCAGCTTTTATTCATTTCCCTGTGCCTCATCAGGATGCAAGCTGAAAGCTTCAAGCACAAAGGAGCAGTGAGACGTTTTTATGGTTGTATTAAAAATCCATGCTGCTCGAGATGAACTTATGGGCTCTTTTTTTCTCAGGGACATGGACTCATAAATGTTTAATTCTTGAGCTTGGCAGCACTGGCTGAATTAGAAACAGAACAACTGATTTTAATGAGTGTAAGATTAATGCAGATGAGCCTGGCTGAAACTGTGATCGAGCAGAGGGGAGAGGATTGTTTCACTTCACCTAAAGCTCCCTCCTCGGTGGGCTGTCATGTTGCAAAGCATTACGTATTCTCATCACTGGACATTACCTGGGGCAGAGATGCTCATTAAACAGGTTCATAATGAATGTTTTGGACATTGTCTCTTGGCAGCTGCCCTGGATCCTCATCAGTCCTGCAAGGTGGACTTGGCTATTAAGTGTGTAAGTAGGGAAGAAGGATGATGTGGATGGATGTGAGAAACCTCCCTTGACGCTGGGCCAGCACCCACTGGATGGGAAGGAGAAGACTTTGTGCTGTTGCAGGGAGCCACCACAGCTCCAAGTAAGGTCATGGTGTACACCTGTGCCTATCCCTTGGTGGAGAGCTATTTGTTTGATAAAGTGCTATATATATAGCAGTTACTAATGTGAGAGAGCTGGTGCCCCACAACACCCCTGCACTGGGCAGAGCTCGCTTACTACTATAAGCAACCTGTTAGTTAGCTCAATGACTTGCTTTGCTATACACCTGAAATGAGATATTTATATAGAGAGTGGTTTTATTGCTTAAGCAATAAGGAAAGATGGGGAAGGCTGAGTTGAACTGATTTCATTTGATTCCCTGGGCAACTAGCAGGTTTATATCTCTGTTTATATTTTATATGTTTGTATCAGGTCGTGCTTTCAGAGATCACATCTCTGCAGGTTCTGCCTGCTTGGGCTGTTGAGCAAATGCAGTAGGAGCATTCATGAGCAGCATGTGATGAACCATAAGCAATGAGGAGTCTCCCAAGGAAGAACTGGGTGACCATGGAAGAGCAGGTTGATTGTCCAGCTTTACAGGGACCTCCTTCCTGACCACAGGTAAGCCACAACATCATGTTCTGCTTCAATGTCCTCCCCTCAGAAGGAAGAGCCATGCAAGATGTATTAGCAGTCCCCAGCCCAAGGGCTTCTTGGTGTCTGGGGACATCCCAGACATCCCCTATAGGGATTAAAAGATCAGACAGGCTGCTCAGCAGAATAGTGTGACCGCAGAGGCAATGGAGAGGACATTATTATGGGTCTGCTTTGCAGGTCTCAGGGGTCTAGTAATGAAATTGGTGAGGGCAAAGGGGTCCCTGGGACGGAAGTGCTGCACCCCAAAATTAGAGGACCCTGAAAGGCAGCATCCTAAATCACAGCACATCCACTGTGCTCTTCCCAGGTGCTGGAGAGCCAAGGCTGTGCTTGGGAATGCACAGGAATACACACTCCTGCAGTGGGATTTGTTGTTCTGAGAGCTTATCCTGAACTTGTACAGGATTTTTTCCACCTTCACACCCTGTATATTATAAAGCACAATTCCTCATGTTAGCATCGCCTTCAACCAGCAGCAGTCATTAGATTCTATGCCTGTTGCTTGCTGCAAGGCTGAACGCTGAGCCAGTTCCCCCTCTGCCACACTTCCCACGTTGTGTCTGTGATCATGAGGAAGTAAAATTCCCTACAAAATCAGGCTGCCACCACATCAGGAGGCTGCCAGCAACCGCCCCCAGGTGCGGCTGTCTTGGAATGCATTTCAATCCCACCCTGAACCCGTTTCTCCTCCTCTGCTTTTTCCCAATACATTTTCCACCTGCAGCCTGAGCGCCTAGTGCTGGTTTGGAGGGGTGGCCACCCTCTGCTACTGGCTGGGTGGCTGATGGTATCTCCCATGCCAGAGCAACCTGTCTTCATCCCATTGATGTGCTTTGTTTGCCGTGCTCGGTTTTGGTCCCCTGCTAACCCCATCTCACTGCTCCTATGTTTAATAGCAAGGGATAAACCCTCCTCTTTGCTGTATCTCACACATGTTGCAAGTGGCACAGGGTATTAAGTGGAGCATGTCTGTTTAGCACCTGCCAGCAGGGCCTTGGTGAGGAATGTATTGGTGAGGGATGTGTTGCCTGCCCTGAATTGCAGCGTTTCTTCTTCCTCTACAGGAGATGCCTTCCTCAGCTAACTGACAGCCCCTGGTGTTATGTTGGGGAAAGCTGCTGAGTACAAGGTCCAGGAGCTCCTGTTTCGGGGAGAAGAGGTTGCAAATGAGCCAGGAAAACTTGTACTCTAGGACTTTATCTTCTTGGGATCCTGAAGTGGATGAGATGCTGGCCTGGGATGCGAGACTGGGTGAGTTTTGTGTCTTCACACTTCAGTGATGTTCTTCAAACACTTGAGACAGGACCCTGGTCCCCACTGAAATCACTGTGGGTGTCCAGGTCAGGATGTTCATGGCATCTTCCTGATGGCAGGATCAGAGCAGCCTTAACAGCCTTTATAGACTCATGGGGCTCCCCAGTGCTCACAGGGATTGCTCTGCCTTTTGAGGTGCTCCACCTGGAGCCGTGCTGGAGAAGAGCAATTTCTCCATGCTTTCTCCCAGGGTTCCTTAAATAACACACATGTGTTTTAGAACGGTTTTATTAGTCTCTTGGAGTTGATGATTTCTAGTGACCCAACCTCAGTATAAATCTGCGTACTCTCAAAAGCCCCGTTAACATCTGCAGCATGGGGCAAAGGCTCAGTTTGTCCCCAAAGGGAAGAAACCAGCCCTGAGCAGAGTCCAGTGGTACCATCTGGGGCTACTGGAGACCTAATTCCTAAATACCAGCTTTGCTTTTGTGTCCACAGCCCCTGCCATGGAGCCAAGAACCCCAGAGATAACCAGTGCTATGGGGCAGCACTCACCTGGATACGATGCCTTGGGCTTCACCCACGTGTACCCCAAACCTGCTGGGACAGGGGAGCAGCAGCTCTTGACCAGGGAAGTGATTTTTGGGCTTTCTCACATTCTCAGCTTGTGACTCATCTTAGACGTAAGTTAGCCCGTGATGTGTGTTACCTTCACACCTCAGGCAGAGCAGGAGAGGACCATTGCACTAGTTCTGTGTTGCCAAGGAGAGCTTAAATATTGTGATTAACAAATTGCAGTCTCACATGTACTCAGCCATGGAGGAAGAAACCTTTACAATTAGATTCCCTGTTCACCACCGGCAGAGCAGGAGTTCCTCCTGTTTTGTCTCTTCCATGACTATATTCTGCTGTGATTTTTAGAGCAGAAAGGGAAAAAAACACCCAAAAAAAGCATGTTTGATTCTGTTCATTATGCTCAGCCTGGGTTTACATTATGATTGCCAAAGCATGATAAATCAAACAGAAATTACCTAGAGATTTTCTTTTAAACTTTATTTTCCTGAGCCTCATTAGCTTGCTGGTTCCATCTGCTTTGTTCTTACAGCAAAAGAGCATTGCCATGTATTAATAGCTGTATTTTTTCATTTGAAATCAAAACCAGATCGAGGCTTCTCATGCTTTGCTTTCAAATCCTATTTTAAAATATATTGATCATGTATGTGGTGATTTTCTTTCCCTCTGGCCCTGCTGGCTCTGTAAAGGACAGTCACTAATGGAATGCTTTCAGTCCTGAAGCTCCTTGCATTACGAGGTGCAGTTTTGTAGATTTAAGGACATATTTTAGAAGGTACAATGTATAGAGAGAAGAAAAATGTGGTTTCTAACAGAGAGACAGGCAAGAAAATATGATTATAAAGCAGGACCTCTACCATTAGGGCGTACAGAGCAGCTTAGACATGTTAGCCCGTGATGTGGGCATCTTTCAGGAGCTAAATGCTATTGAAAGATCTCATCTTGCATGACTTTAGGAGGAACGGCCGAAAGTCATCTCATGGCTGAGATGCTGCTCTCTAGGGCAGGTTTGGAGGAGGGTGGCAGCGATGAGACACAAGGCCAACATAGGACACACACAAAACATACCTGATGGTGTTTCTTCTGCAGGAGCCAGGAGGCTAACCCACCTTCTGGGTTTTCCGCGTGTACATCTTCCTCTTTCTGTGCCCATCCATTGAGGTCTTGGGGCAGCTTGAAGATGGGACACAAAGGTCTCCTTTTGCTACCTACCTGCGTGGGAAATGGTTTCCTCATGTGCATCGGGATGGTATGACAGTGCAGGGCCTGGCTGTGTCCTCCAGATCCTGGGGAAGGTGCTGGGGATAAAAGACCCAAGGTAAGTTTCGCTGTTGATTCCTTGCCTTGTCATGGTAGGAACTGGAAACACTGGTGCACAGAGAGGGGTGAGGGCAGACCAAGACTGTCTCCAAGACTCAAGTTGCTCTTTGTGATGTTCTCCCCTAGACATGACCCCAGGAGCTTTGCTTGCACTGGGAAGCAGCTTGTTTGGAAAGGTTTCCCGTAGCTCCTCCAGACCCACTCAACAAGCTCTAATAATAACTGACTGCTTTACTATTTATACATGAGCACAGCAGTGAGGAACTCTGTTCATGCGGCTGAGGCCACCGCAGCCCCTGTGCTCCTACATCACACCACAGCTCTTACCCTCTGCCACCGAGGTGTTCATCTCAGGCCCTTGAGCAACCTGGCGTATGGAAGGTGTCCCTGCCCGTGGCAGGGGGTTGGAACTGGATGAGCTTTAAGGTCCTTTCCAACTTAAACCAGTTTGGGATTCTATGATGTCCACTCTCCTGCCAGAGCCCCAGCAGCCCTGCCACTATGCATGGGAAAAGGCATTTCCCAGGGTTCTTTCCTTTGGATACACAGTGGGTTTTTTTGCTTGTTGACAAGGGAGTATTTCCTTTTTGGAAACAGGGATTGTTTTTGCAGCAGCTTTTACTGCAGTTTGTAAAACAAACATTTCCCAAGTGCTTCATGGTTCAGATGATGTTACTGTTATTGGAACATCAGTGTGAATGTCAGAAAATGTACTTCTTGATGGGTTTTGTGCTGCCCAGCTCCCAGATGTGATGCTGAGGACTGCTGGATCCTTTTGGCTGAGCTGGCTGGGGGTTTCCTGCATTGGAAAAGCATTTAGGTTTAGATTAACATGCTGTAGCCCAAGACTAGTTCTCGCGCCGCTGCATGCAGAAGGGGCGCATCCCCTCTGCTTTGCTTGAGTCAGGCTGAAGCCACCTCTTGTCTCATGAGGGAAGGACATCTGCAGCCAGTTCTAGTTCTACCCACCTCATTCTCTCTGCTCCCCTTCCTGACAGGCCCCATACCTGCACTTCTGGGAGAAGCTGGAGAAAGTTTTCCCTCTAATACATCCTCTCACTATCCCCGCTACATGCAGGATGCCAGATTTGATGCAGATGCTCTGATCTGTTCTGACAAATCCTCTGTTTCTAAGTAGATAATAACTAGAAAATCTTCCTAAATAAATCCTGTTTTCAGAGCTGTGCACAGAGTTGCAATTCTTTTCATACTAATTAACTGCTGCTCCTTGCACTGAACTGGGTCCATCCTCAGCCCCTTGTAGGAGAAAGAGGGCACAGATTTACGGCTGCTGAAGTCAGTGTGGGACCAGAATGGAGTTTTATGACTGTAAAACATGAGTCTGATTTAGCAGCAGTAATGCCCAAGTGACCAAAACACTCCTTGGCTGAGCAAGTATTAGAGGTAGCAGATAGCTGTAATCCCAAATTGCAGTGGAAAGGACTGGGATACCTTGTCATTATATCAGTAGTGGAGCGAAGCTGGCACATGGATCTGACCTGGAAAAGAGGAATATATTAGAATAATACCTGTTTATTTCCATGTCTTCCATCAGATCAAGTTGATATATGGATACCGAGACATCCCCCTGGCAAAGGGCTTCCTGGATCTCCATCTATCGCAAGCTGGGACCACATATGGCCATGCTGGTGAGGTATGTGCGCGTATTGAACAAACACAACTTCTTTGGGGAGGTTCATCATGGGCACACTGAAGAAGTGAACATCCCTGGTGGTGGCGGCTGCTGCATTCCTGTGGTCACTGCATCTGTGGTCCAGCTTTTTGACCTTTTTCCATCTGCACATCCTCGGTCTGCAGCCAAAGCCATCGGACAGCAGAATAGAGCTGCAGTACAAGGCTCTGGCTTGTACAAGAGGCAGCGGTGCCACCTTCAGCACAGAGCAGCAGAGCCTGTGGAGCTCGGGAACAGGAGCCTTTCCTTGGATGGATGCATTTCACAGAAAACTGGAAATATCATAGAATGGTTATGGTCCTTTCCAACGCAAAGATCATCCAGTTCCAGCTGCCTGCTATGGGCAGGGACAGCTCACACTAGACCATGTGCTCGCCTCCCCTTGTGCAGCCGTGCACCGCTGCGGTGTCACCAGGAGGTGGCACAGCACGAATGGAGATGCTGCGGAGACAGCAGCCGCTCCGCACCCCGAAACGACCCGCAGTGATTCAGTAGCAGGACGGTTCCAGGAACGGGCAGGAAAGTCCCATCTTCTTTCTCGGAAACGCGTTGTGCAAAACCCTTGTACATGGGAGGGAATAAAAACAAAGGCACAAAACCCACATTTATTTGGAGAGAAGGGAAAAAATGAGCACATTCCCCCGCTTTGAGAACATGCAGATGTCAGGACAGCCACTGTCTTGTGTCCCCATGGCCTTTCTGCATGAGCAGAGCCTCAGACTCCTGTTCCTCTGTCTGACGCCCTCTAATATCCCATCTATCAGTACGTCCTTTAAGGAAACTTCATTTATAGCTTGTATGATATTAATGATGTAAGCTATGAATCATTTATATGCTATAAGCTATAAATTAAGTTTATTTAGAAATAAAATACATGCTTTATAAAAGTTATATATTTAAACAATATACAATAAAATATAAAACATAATTCTAATTATGATTATAATGACTTAATATTTACATTTACAGTTTTATTTATAAATATATACTTATAAAATCTGTATATTTTATTATATTTATATAAAAATATGTTTATATACTTAATATATATTTATATGTAATTGTGTATATATATATTTAAAATATAAATATGTGTTTTTATTATATGATATATAATGATATATAAATATAATTATATGTATATATATTATTACATATTATTTGTAATTTATATATAATTTTTATATTTATACATTTATATGAATATATTTATGATAAATATATAAATTTAAATATAAATAAATATATGAAAGTATTAATAATACTTTCATCCCCAGATGGAATCAAATGCATGTTCCCCACAGGACATATTTAGCCCAAATTCCCTTGCAGGAGCTCTCTTTAAGCACCTGTGCAATTTCCAGCTGTATTTTTTGCTAAATATCAGCAATTTTCCCTTTCTAGCAGAGAACAGAGGCTGTACTGACCTCCAGCTCTTTGCATTTCAAGAACATCATTGTCTATATTTCACTTGTACAGATGATTTTGCAAGGCATTGCTAGGATTGTAAACCATACACCACACCACTTAGCCCATGCCCACTCTGTAACCCAAAAAAAGCTGATTTCTTCCCAGAAAAGACTTCCTCCTCTCCCAGTTTTCCCTTCTTGGGTTTACATGTCAAAAGTTAACAGAGAATTAATGGGGTCCTAAGAGAACAAGGACCAAGCACCTCCTTCGGGTTCTTGGGGTCCTTTGGGTGCACAAGGACCAGCCAAGCGGCTGCTTCTCCCTCCCCAGCAGCTCCCCATGGGGGGGCTTTGTCTTGCCCAGATGCTTTTTCAAGTCAGTCCAGCTTTTAGCTTTCACAGCATCCTCATGGATGCAGCTTCATGCCATGCCCTCCGATCTGAGCCTGGAAGAGTTGTCCCTGTCACTACTACAGCCAACCTAGCAGGAAAAACCCCAGGACAGCACATAGGTGTTCTGCAAAAACAGGAAATCAGATGTAGAGGATACTGTGCAATCATTTACTCACCGGAGCCCGTTTCTTGCTTTTCAGTCTCTTGTGAGAGGCAATCACAAATCCCCACGTGCAATGTGGTATAGCTCTGCGACACGATATTGGCAGGAGCCTCCTGTCCTACCCTGAGAGGGGAAAAAACCATTGCAGTTTCAAGGCCAGTTATTTTTCAAATTAAAGGAAAAAAAAGAGAAATAAATGTTATGCCTTTCTTTTGTTCTTTGTGCATTCCTGCTTTGCATCCTGAAACCCTTTAGAGAATTTGTGTTTGGAACATGAAATGGATTTCTCAACATGAGGCCAAACAAAACCAAGTTCTGTGGGTGGAGGAAGCGGTGGCCTGTGCCAGCAGCCAGTGCCAGCAAGTAGATGTCCTCAGCTGCCTAAGGTAAGGTCGAGCAAATCATTCTTCAAATCCTTCTTGCATCCCACAGCACTTGCTTTAAAGTCATAATCATAAACTCATAGAATAATAGAATGGTTTGGGTTGGAAGAGACCTTAAACCTCATCCAGTTCCAACCCCCTGCTATGGGCAGGGACACCTTCCACTAGAGCAGGTTGCTCCAAGCCTCATCCAACCTGTGTAAAAATAGCTCTATTCACATACCTGGATGAGGAGGACGACGTCTTAGATCATCTTGGTGTGTTTTGCAGTTGGAGGAGCTGATGGCTGGGCTGGCTCCTGGCTTTCATTTGGGACATGGAACAAGAAGACTGCTGCAAGGTAGGAAGCTGCTCAAAGTGAGGGTCAGGCTGGTACGGCCACCTGCAAGAGAAATGATTATTTACTTATAGGCATTATAGGTTCCTATAGCTGCATCCAGTTACCTGGGAGAGACAATAGTGATGGCAGTGACAGTTCTTCCCACAGACCCATGGTATTTTACCACCACAATGACACAGAAAGACCTGTGCCAGCACAGCCCAAATCCATGGGGAGCATTTGTCTTTGGCATCTGGGCTCCCACTGACATCCACCACCCATATCTGACCCAACCCAAGACCTCTCCAGGGGCATTAATTACTGGACTAGATGACTTCTGATATTGTCAAATGGCAAACATTCATTCTAAAAAGCCCCAGCAGGAGGGCTGCATTCAGTCCTCATGCCAGTGACATCCACCGTGACCACAGACACCCAGAAGCGTTTCTACCTCCACTGCTGCACAGCCTATGTCCTTCTTTACCTGTCCATAAAACACCATGTGATGTCTGTGCCGGGATGAGGATGCATAGGGACAAACCGGACACCTCCATTCTGCCCAGAACATAAGTTCATGAACTCCTGTTATCATTCAGGCATGACCTAATTGAAACAGCAGGACTTACACAATCATCTCCTCTGTCCCCTTCTTCCACTTCTTTAAAAACACACTTCCTGCTCTTTCCAGCTGGACAAGCTATCCTTGTGCCTGCTTTGAAGTAAATATGTTGTTGGGTTTGGCTGCTGTCACAGCCACACATGGTCTTCGGCCTGATATTTTGTCCATCTGCTGCTAAAGAGAATAGTTTAAAATCAAAAGGGGTTTGAGGTGCGGAGTAGAATTAGGGAGAACCAATGCAAGAGGAAATTCTCAGCTTTTCACATGAATAGTAATGCAAGCTGAAATGCCTTAAAAGTTAAATACTCTGAGAGATGCTTGTTACGACATCCTGGTACTCACGTGCTGCAAACAGGGGAGCATATGTTGGTTCGCATTAGCTGAGGGCCTGATCCATCCTGCTCACCCCTCTCCGCATGCAGATGTAATCCAACCCTGATTTCCTCTTTTGTCTCAAGTGAATGGAAAAAGGGAATTGGACTCCTCCGCCGCCGAGGTTGCCAACATCTGCCTTGCCTCATTTCTTCTGCTTGAAGAACATCTGGCTCTGCTCTGGGACAGCCATGTATGGCCAGTTGTGTTGCACAGGAACAAGCTGGGCTCGCTGTGATAAAGCTTCTCATCTGCCTGGCTGGAGATGCCCAGTGCCCTCATGGAATGGGAGACCGTGTGTTCATGGTGCCTTTCCTTCCAGAGCACACACAGATAGCTTTCTGTTTGATGCTGTCAACCTGTTTTCCTCTCCCTGCAGGTTGCTGTGAAAAAAGGATGGGTTTTGTTCAGTTGGACACAAGATGTGGAGGTGCCTGCCTAAGAAAAAACACATATAGCCATGGCACTGCTGCTGTGAAGGGGGGATACAGCTGTGAGGAGCTGCACAGGGCTGGGGTACATTGCCTTTACTCTGCCAGGTGTCTTCAGGCAGGACATCCCCTTTTAGGCCATCTGCTATGGGCTTCCTGCAGGACAACAGCCCTTTGCTTAACATTGCTCAGCTTTACCCTCCTCCTCCTCCACAGGAGTTAGTCTCTGCTATTTTGCAGCTTGCATCACTGCTTTTTGTGAAGTTCCTTGAAATTCTCAGAAGTGCTAAATCCCAACAACCCACTTCGTTGTTGTGGCTTGCTTGCACTTAGGGTGAGTTGCTGAACTAGCATTTGAACTAGACAACGCCCATATCACTATCACAGCTGCAAGAGGATGAGGAGACCTGGAAAGCCGTGTTATTCCTGTCCAGACATTTTGCTAACGCCCCTTTGCTCCCCAGAACTTTGCAGGGTGAAATGCTCCTAAACCTTGAGCACACGTGTGCCTTGCTCTCCAAACTCAAAACCCACTGCCTGGCACTGATTTTCCTTACCTAAAATCAAAGGCAAAGGCTGCTCTTTGCTGTTGCTCTGGGATGCCTGTTTGGGGAATGGTGCTTGGGGACCAGCACTGGAAGCAGCTGGTGGTGAATGGCCCTTTGTGTGCTCGCTGCATAAAGAGGGCATTATTAACTCTGATAAATAAGAATCTCCCTGTTAATAAGAGCAAGTTATTGCATGAGTTACCTCCAGGAACGTGCAGCATCCGCAGCACAGAGCTGCCTCATCCTCTTTGTGCTGGGTTGATGGATGCACCCTGGGGCACGGCCAACACGCTCTGGTTCAGGTTTGTCAGCAGAGACACTGTGTGCATGGGGGGCTCCTGCTGTGCTGGAAAACAAGGAGAAGAACCAAAACGTTAGGCCAGTTTTGGAGCTGGTTTGCATGCTGGAGCAGGGCATTCCCACTGGTCACGGAGCAGGTACAGAGGCTGCAGCTCCTGGGAACGGTTTTTCCCCCTGCAGCCCTTCAGCTCAGGGCAGGGCAAGGGAGGGAGGAGGAATTCCTCTGAAGGGATTATTTCAGAAGCCAGTTCATTTCCAGGAAATATCTCTCTTGTTCTTTTTATTTTTTCAATGGAAAAGCCCAGTCCTTGTGAACTTTTGTTAGTTCCCTCTTGCCAGCAAAGTTCCACTTTGTGCTGGTGACAGAACCCCTTTCTCCAAGCACTGGCCACAGGCCAGGACCTGGAAATCTTGACTATGTGCTACCAATGCCAGGAACCCTGTCCCCCTGATGCTTCAGCTCCAATCAGCTGGCCTTTGGGGCGCTCTCTGTAGGTCCTTTTCCTTCTCCTCCTTGTGCAGGAGATAACAGAGCCAGCTCTGCTTGCTTCATCTTTCCCTGTAATGAAAAGCCTCAAATATCATGAAGAATAGTCAATCAAACCTGTGGTAGCAGAGGATGAAGTGGGTTGGTGGTAGTTCCTTGCAAGAAACAACTGTGCAAGAGATGTTGGAAGGAATAGCCCAGGCAGGAGATGCTCTTCACCCCAGAGAAGGAAATGCAATTGCCACCAGAAGATTTCACACCTCAGTCCTGCACTCTGTTTTCATGTCTTGCCTGAATCCCAGTGCACTCCTCTTCAACCAGCTGCCAGAGGTGCTCTCTCTGGGACAGGACTGTGCTGGGGCTTTTATTGCTGTTTGTTGTCTTTACATCACTCAAAGACCTCTTCCCTTTCACAGAGCTCCCATTTCCTGGAGCTGAGTGCGTGCACAGGTGACTGCAGTGTTGGTGATTGCACTTCCCAGGGGTGGGGATTACAGATGGAGCTGTTGTGCAATCAGGAGGGAAATAATCACGATCCTTTTAAATATGTGTGCTCCAACTGCCAAAATCTGTTTTGAAGCTGAGTGGGGAACAGACCCAAGCAGTGATTGCGACACAGCCACCGCTGCAGAGCAGATAAAGAGAACTGGGCTTCGTTTGTTCTGTGAGAGTTTTAACCTTTGCAAAGGACCTGGGTACAGGGATAAGCGTGCCCGAGCTGTCAGGAGGAGAATAATAGAATCATAGAATGGTTTGGGTGGGAAGGGACCTTTAAAGGCCACCTAGTCCAACGCCCCTGCAGTGAGCAGGGACATCTTCAACTAGAATAGATTGCTCAAAACCCTGTCCAACCTGATCTTGTATGTTACCAGGGATGAAACACCTACCTCCTCTCTGGGCAAGCTGTGCCAGTGTCTTACCACTTATTGTAAATTACTTCTTCCTTATATCTAGTCTAAATCTACCCCCTTCTAGTTTAAAACCATTACCCCTTATCCTATCACAACAGGCACTGCTGTAAAGTTTGTCTCCATCTTTTTTATAAGCCCCTTTTAAGTACTAAAAGGCTGTTATAAGGTCATTGCAGAGCTTTCTCTTCTCCAGGCTGACAGAGATAGCAAACATGAGGGACTACAGCTTGCTGGCCAGTAGCTCTTGGACCTCTGTAGCCACCTCCATCCCCATGGGAAGGAGTCTGAGCTGTTCCTGACAGTCCACAGCAATGATGACATACGAGGGTGTAACTGCAGTTTCTATAGAGACTTTTATTGGAAGGGTATAAAAATAGGGTGCAAATTTCATTAAGATGTATTTAAACATATCGTAGGCAAATAGCCTCACGCATTGGTGGGAGACGAGCCCAGAAGTTTGGCAGCATGTCCAGAATTCCCTGATGCACCCAGATCTACTGAGCAAAGCAGAGCCTTGATCCCTAGAGATGGATTACGACCCCTGCAAACCTCTCTGTTCCTTTGCTGTGTGC
The DNA here is from genome assembly GCF_004027225.2 of Strigops habroptila. Classification (NCBI taxonomy): domain Eukaryota; kingdom Metazoa; phylum Chordata; class Aves; order Psittaciformes; family Psittacidae; genus Strigops; species Strigops habroptila. The sequence continues at coordinate 10,263,754 of NC_044290.2, forward strand.
TGCTCTATTTGGTGAGAGCTCTCAGGAGTGTAGGCACCATTTCATCAACCAGCCATTGGAAATGCAACTTGGGGTAGGGCTTAATGTAGCAATGTGCAGGTGAAATGTCTTTTGCATTGGAGAGGAACCCTCAGCGGATGCTCACTGGAAATTCAGAGCTTGTTCACCTCTTCGTGGTATGCTGATAATGGTAGTAAATATGTGCAGTATCACATCAGGTTAATATGGAGTAATGTGTAAATGAGCATCTTGGATCTTTAACAGTCCACCTGCTGAAGCTGTTTCCATTCAAAAGCCCCATCCAAAGTCAGATCAAAATTATCCTTTTCCTGCTCTCGGGAGAGTTCCAAAAACACCTGAAATGGACAAGACAAAACTGATTATTTCTCTGACTTTCACTAGACACTGTGATGCTCCTTTACAAGAGGTACAGCCCTGCAACCCCTATGAGTGGTATGTGAAGTAGTTTTACATGGGGAGCACGTATACACAGTAGCTAAGACTCTTATGCTCTCTGGCATAAGATGCTGAGAGGCACCCGCTGATCATAGGTATATCCATAGAGTAAGTTTTACCCATCAATGGTTTGACATAAACATTCCTCATCTTTGCTACCAGCAATTGCTGTACAAGCAGCAATAACCTACTGCTTCAGGAGCAACCACAGAGGCTGGTCATGGGCATCTACCAAGAGCATCCATCCCCATGATGCGCTGTGTGCCTGACTTGGGTGAGTGGAGTCAGGCAGCAACAATTTTCCTGCACTTATCCCATCATGCTAAATCCCAACAACGGAAAAAACTCAGACCATTTTCTACCACTTTCCCAGCAGACGATTCATCACCCACCACCCCCCAGCAGTCTTTTGGTGGTGCCTCTCTGCTCCACCAAAGTCTCACGACAGCTTTTCTTCCTGCTCACGCCTTTACAGCATAGCCAGCCTTGAAATCACCTACCTGAGCCAAAGTGTTCAAAGAGAAGCTGTAGTCCTCAAAGTTGCAATTTCGTTTGGCTGGAGAGAAATGGAAAGAGGGTCAAAAATTAACAGTCTGTGTTCCACCTTCTCAGAAAACCAACTTGTTTTGCTCTTACCTTCCTCTAGCTTGGAGAATGACTGAGACAGGGGCAGTGCATCTTCCATTGGGACCTTGTAGACTAGCAAAGAGGGGAACCTTGAAGAAAAAGAAGAAAAGGTGATTCTTGCTCTGTATTGAGGTCCTGGGACCAAAACTTTATGTCATGCTATGAGCTGGATGTGTGATGTTTTGCTGTAGAGTGCACAGTAGGGTTGGATGTGGTGACATTATCAAAACAGGTCCACATACAGGGACTCTGAGCTGTTCATCCCTCTCCAACTGAGATCCTGAGTCTGGCCATCACACTGGGCACATTTTTAGGGATGAATTAGTGTTGAAACCACAGTTCATCCCATATGTTATAGTTACCGCTCCTGACGGGCTGCGCTTGGGAAAATCCTCAAAATCTCAGCATGGAGAAGATCAGCACGCCCTGGATCCTTCACCTTAATTTCCAGCAGATAGCTCTTGCCAAACTTGTTCTTCAGGTACTGAATGGAGCCAATGCACCTGCAGGAGGGGGAGGAAAAAGATGGAGTGTGAAACCATTGGTACCCCATTATCTGCTCCTTCCTAAATTGATGAAATCATAGGGAGCACTTCACAAAGCCCACAGTGATGGGCTCAGGAAGGTGAGGCTGGAGGAGAAACCCCTGTTGCTGCATGGGCTGTTTCCCAGCTCAGCTGCATTCCCACCGTAGCTGCCCAGACACCAGGATGGCCACACGGTCACACACTGCCTCTGCCTCCTCCATGTAGTGTGTTGAAAGGATGGCTCCTGACTCCTTGGTTTTCAGGGCGGCACGAAGCGTTTTCCTTAAGACCAGAAGGGGGGAAAAAAGAAGGAGAAAAATAAGTTAACATTCCCAGGAATATCAGGCACCACTTCTTATAGCTTTGTCCCTCCAAATGCATCTCCCTTGAAACAAGTGTAAAAATTCGCATACAACAACTTTAGACTGATGTGCAAATGGTAATACTTTGAAATAATAATATCGGAATATATATATTAAAAAATATATATATGAGAATACATCCTTTTGACTCAGGTCCCTTTATGAGTCCTTCCAAATCCCATGTATGACTGTCCTAAGGTTTGCAATAAGGATGAGGGTAAAATGTTTTTTCTCTCTCCTTGCTCATGCTAGAGAGAACCAAGAAAATGGAATATCCAGCAAAACCATTGGCAGGTGATGAGCAGCACTAACCACAGATGGGGTGAAACACTCTTTACTTAGCCTTAGGCATTGCATTCTTGGCTTCCAACCCCTTTACCACCATTGTGGCACAGTGCCTGAGGTCCTACTCACCAGACACAGCGCTGCCCGTTGGGGTCCATGCCAGTTGATGGCTCGTCCAGGAGCAAGACTGCAGGGTTGCCGAGCATGCACACTGCAAAGCACAGCTAGGACAGGGAAAAGGGGCTGAGTCAATCCTTTTGCAGTCCCTGGAATTCTGTCTACAAAGAGCTGCAGACACAATTGCTTCATTTATGGGAATTGAGGTTTGATTTATAGGCAATGTGGTTTTGGAAAAGGCTGATTTTCCATCACCCCACAGTGGGAGACGACACGATGTTCTCCTTGTAGTTCAGAGAACAGGTAGGTCCCTCTGCTAACAAAGGGGATATTTGATTTGTGCTATGAGCAGTGCAGTGCTCATTGTAGGTAACACAATACAAACCTTTCTGGTTATCCCAGCAGATAATTTTCTAGGTTTCTTTTTTAGGTAGCCTTGAAGCTGCAGAGCATTTACTATTCTGTGAAGAAAGGGAACAAGTGGAAAAAGGAAAGAACATTTTTGTTATTCCAAATCAATACTCTCATCAAGGACTCCCAAAGTGATAAGAAAAAACAACTTTCTTCCCCTTGCCTTTTACTCCTGCTTGTTTTCATGAAACATTTGTTGCATTATTAAAATGTAAGTGAATATTTGAAGCAAAGTGTACTGAATAAGCCACAAGCTTTTGTCTAAATCCAGCATTAGTGTCAATAGCATTATAAATCCATTCCACCTTGCCAATGTCAGCTGAACAGGCAGCGCTTAAGCACTCTTTCTTGTAATGCCCAACTATAACATCAGATTTCAGAAAAGCTTCCTAAAGATAACACACTTAAAAGGGCATTAGTGGTAAATTTATCCTCACTAGACGCACTCAGGCGAATTGGAGATTTTCTTAACCCACTCACTTAATCATGGCATTTAGCACAAAATCGTTTTTGCAGCTCCATTTCCTGAGATTCTTTATGGCTTATTCTGACTTTCTGGCCCTCTCCTCATAGCCTAGGAGTAGGGATAAACCATTTGCCAACTCCTGGAAGCACCCTCCATCCGTACCGGTTGACAGCAGCAGCCGTATCTTCCTTGGACACCCCTTTCATGGCTGCATAGACCTGCAGATGCTGGAGCACGGTGAGGTCCGGCCAGAGTGGGTCCTCCTGCGGGCAGTACCCCAGGAAGGGGGGTGCATGGTCCTGGAGATGGGAGGTTGCTCCATCTCCTCTCTTCATCAGCACCTGCACAAACAAGGTGATCTCTTAACATACAAAGAAGGGTATGGTTCAGAGGAAGGCTATGGGCTTCACAGGGATTTAGACAAGGAAACCCAAAGAGCAAGGCAGTGATTTTGCAACCCTCATTTGCATTGTTTCTAAAGATAAACATGGACAATTAAGGTAGATGCAGCTGCTTGTCAAAGTCAGAACAAGCTCACAGTTTGCTGGTGATGCGCTGGCACAGGGTGCCCAGAGAAGCTGGGGCTGCCCCATCCCTGGCAGTGTTCAAGGCCAGGTTGGACACAGGGGCTTGGAGCAACCTGCTCTAGTGGAAGGTGTCCCTGCCCGTGGCAGGGGGTTGGAACTGAATGAGCTCTAAGGTCCCTTACAACACAAACCATTCCATGATTCTATGAATATTTTTATCAATACATTTAGTTTAATACAATCATTACAATTTAATAGCACAGTGAATGTATTTAAAACCTTGATCACTAATAATGCTTTGAAAAATAATGATAGCTTAGCCTAGGAGCAAGGTTTGCACTTGTGTTTTTATCATGGATCTCTCCCCTTTCTCCTACCTGCCCAGCAGTCAGTGTCGTCTCTCCAGTGATCATTTTCATAGCTGTGCTTTTACCAGCTCCGTTGGGCCCCAGTAGCCCTAATACTTCTCCTGGAATCAATGCATATAATTTCTTAGTAATATTTCCCCTTCAAGAAATATACCAGGCACAGTCCCACAGAAGAAAAAAAAATACAAAAGAGAGTATGCTAATACAAAGATCATATAAAAGTAAATAGTATAAATATATGCCTGAGAACCCATGACTTTTCAACTGTAACTGATGCTGTGAGTCTGAGCATTGCTCCCAGGGCTCTCAGAAGCTTCTGCTGAAGTGGATCCTGGCAAGAAAGGGCTATGTTATTTTAGGTAACAGAGTCAAAGGTAACTAACACGATGCATCCACGTCACATTGTCCATTAACACATCAACTACAGACTGAACATGCCTTAACCACAGAGCAAATAGATTTGACCTTTACGTTCTTGCTCAGATAACTGAGAATTAACTCTCTGGGTATGATCAGGAGTCCAAATTAGGTCTAGGAAAACAGTTCCAAATCTCACCTTTTTTAACACAGAAGGAAACATTTTTGGTGGCCATTTTCTTCTTCTTCTTAAAAACTGAACCGGCTTGCTTTATTTTATATTCCTTGCACAGATTGCTGACAATAATGACTGATTTCTGGAAGCGAGGAGGGACAAGAAAGATCAGTCTATTATATCGGATAACATTAAGCCTTCAGTAATATTTTTCCATTAAAAAAGGGAGAAAACCTTCTAAAGATCTTTGTTTTATGGTTCACTGAGAATCTGAGGTGCAACAGGACAATTTATTGTCCACATTCCTTTTAACAGCTTTCTTCTCTACCCTGATGGAACCCACACTGTATATTTGGGAGTTGGATTCTCCCCATGAGAATAATACAGCCAGACCACTGACCTGTACTTATTTGGTGATTTGTTTTTTACCGGTGGGCTTCTTATTGGTATAAAATAAGACAAGACTTGGTCATACCTCCTCCTGACTTGGAGCTGCTATGGCATTTCTCACTGCTGCTCTTTCAGCTTTAACATCTTCATCTTCCTCTTCAAGCTCCTCAGGATGCTGGTGGCTGCTTTCTCTTCTTGGGGAAATCCTACAAATGCACCACATTCATCTTAGCATTTTGTTCTTCAACCTTGTTCTCCACCAATGGAGAACATTCACTCCTGGATAAACCAAGAGTTCAACATTTCTTGCATTTTTTAATCAACATTAATTTGAAAAATATATTTATAATCTGTAATTTATAATCAAAGAACCAAGCTGGTACATCCACACAGCACAAGCAACACCATATAAAGGTACTAACAAGCCTGAGAGCTGTTTTATAGCTCTGTAGCATTTAAGGAGCTACTTTAGTTATAAAAAAATCACCAGTACTACAACAAATATTCAAATATAAGGACAAAAAGGCAATGATATCTGACCAAAATGTTGCCTTCAGGGAAAAGCAGTGTGGTGGAAGCTTAGATCTCGCATGTGCCTGCGATGCACGTGTGTTTATACCAACCTAAATATTGGGTCTTTTCTTAGAACTGCTCTTCCATATTTGATCTCCAAATATCGAAGAAGAAAAATGAAACCCACAGAATGGATATAAGGCTGAAAGAAAAGAGGTTGCCGCATTAACAGCCTTGCCTTCCATGCTACTACGGCTGAAACTGAGAAGGTGGTGGTGGGGTTATAAAATATGTGGGGGGGAAAACCACAGTATGTAAAAATAAAGCCCATTAACATCTAAATTTGGGGTAATCCTGAAGGATGTGAATTCTACTGTCACTCACCGATATGAGAAAATACCAATAGTAGAAGAAAAACATCATTCATAAAATGTTTGTTAGCATTAAGTGATTTGGGCTAATTCCATTTCCCCTTCCCCATTTCAAAGGAGCTAGGTTACTACAAGGGAGTAGCCCATTGAGATGCTCCTGCATGAAATGAGCCCAGGGCTCTTGCCTGTTTACTCATAACTGAGGACAGGGCTTTAGTAGACACTCATTACTAAACAAAAGTAATCTTAAAAGTTTTCTTACTGCAAAGACAGCTATTAGTACATCACTCTCTGAAGTCACATCAAGTAACTTGGCGTCTTCTATAAAAATCTATAAGAATAATAAGAAAATACACAATGAAGACCTGATGGCTCATTCTGGAAGGGTTAAAAGCAAATAACAGATACTTTGAAAATGTAGGAAAGCTTCTGATTTACCCAAAATAGTCACTATACAATGAACAAATAAGATGTTTAACTTTGGGCATCCAATACCAGAAAAAGGCACAGCACTCAGTACCTGTCTCAAACCCTCCTTCCAGGGGTAATGACCTATCATAGGGAAACATCTCATCTCCTCTCCTTTGAGCAGAGAAGAGGTGGAGGTGAATGGGACAGGACAGAGGAGGAGCCTCTCCTGTTTGGACTCACTCCTAAGCAATTTGGGGCTCATAAACGGTCTTGCATGTAGCTGGAGGGTTTCATTAAATTCTTGGCTAACTTTCCACCACCCCACTCAGCTGACATGGAATAAAGCACCTTGTGAGTGTTCTTAATTCTCCCTTGGTTTCCATGCAATGTAAGATGTGCAATTTTCTCTTATGGTTGTTCAAGCCAAGTTGCTCCACTCTGCGTAGGAAGATCCTAATCTACAATCACAGCTCAACTGCACGAGAAGTATCCCCTAACCATAATGAACAGCTGGGAAAATTAGATCTGATCCGAAATGGACATCTAATGATGCACTCTGACCATTGGGAAAATCCCATTCATAAGAGGAAACTAAGGAGCCTTCCCAGAGTACAGTGTGATTAGCACCAGACTTTGCTCACAAGGACACATAGTTGTGTTCTATGGTGGGATTCCTCTCCTCGCCTAGTGCTGCTGCTTACCTGCAGGCAGCTCATCGTCACACCCAGCAGCGGGTACACGGGAATCAAAAGAGACAGAATGTAGAGGCTGGCTCTGATATCAGTGAATAAATCCATGACTCTGCTGATGATATAAGTAACGAAGCATACCTAAAAATAAAGCAAGAGGGTAACTTAGCTGATGGAAGGGATCACACTCATCACTGGTCTTAAAAGTTGTGTGGGTCTACTTTTTTAATTTCCTGATGGATTTCTAAAGGTGGACAGGAGATATAAAGATGAGAAACAGTAAGGGGTCAGGAGATTCTCAACCATCTCTGCCTGAGGGTAGGATGCTGGTTTGGGTCAGCCAGAGAAACTTCTTCCCAGGCACAGGGCTGCTTCAGGGAGAACAATGAAGCACGGCATCCCATCCTGTTCATTCCATCCCAGGTTCATGCCAAATAATCCATGTCAGGCTGCATCTAACCTAATGGTTCATATCTCAACACCTTACATCTCCTGGATCCAAAGTGTTGAACAGAGCGATAAATAACTTTTTTGCCTTCATTCCTGAACCAGCTGAGGGTAGATCCAGGCATTTCCCTGTGCCACAGCAGGATTATGGGAACAGAACATGGTGTTAGGAATTTGATATAGAATTGACTGCTATAAAACACATGCTCATATTTATGTTCTACATCTATGCTTGGTGTTTTGACATAGAGTTCATCCTTAAGATCTCAAAATACTCTTCTATAAACCCTACAGCACATTTTCTAGCCATATGCTTACCACTATCAGGATAAAAGACCAAAAATCACAGTTCCATCCTTTGCGAAAGATGAAGGAGATCACATAGATGAAGAGAACAATAGAAATTCCATAGCCAAAAGCACCTGTGATCTACAGAAAGAAAGGGCTTTCATTAGAAATTAGAGTCATCTAAATAACCAGAAACCTATATATAGCAATATGGTTCAGTTTAAACGATCATATATTAAGATCAAGGTATTCATAAATTACCACAATTCTACTGCCAAGTGTAAGGGGGTATATTAAAGGCAAGATTTATTGCCTTTTATTTCCAGCTGGGGAAACCTACATGATAGAAGGTGAAACAAGGAGAAGGTCACTAAGCACCTGGGGACCCAAAGGTGTCTCCTTTATCCCTACACATGCTCAAAATATTACCTCAATCCCTCCCTAGTGAACCAGCAATCAACAGAATGGGATGTACCAGTAGAAAGAGAGCGTCGGCGTGCCAGGAAATCTTGGTGCTCAATGCAAACTGGATCCCAAACATTGAGAAGAGAAGGAGCCAGCACAGTGGGATGTCCACCAGTGCCTGGCCACACCAGTATGCTGAGGGAAAGAGCCCTGAGACCCTCAGCTGCGCACGAGCTCCCACCTGGGAAGACACAATGCAAAGGGCAGTTTGTTGACTGCAAAGCTGCTCATGGCATCACACTCAAATGTCCTTGTTGCAATGCAGTTGTAATCCCTTCTGCACACCCCAAATCTGCTCCATTTCAAGGGATTTACCTTGTAATCCTGCATGTAGCCCATTGCAAAGTGAGGAGGAAAACCAGGGAATAACAACAGCATATAAAAGAGGTAAAAAGAAACAAAATAATTCCAGTATTGTGGATCCTCTATCTGAAAACAGAAGAACAAAGCATTTGTAGAAACCATCTGCAACGTAAAGACTAGATGCAACAATTCATTTTACTGCATTTCTCATGTAATACAGGGCAGGATGAACACAAAGTGAGATTTGAAACCAAATATTGGCAGGAAGAAGGTTTTCCTCAAACTACAGCCCTGCAAAGTGATGTAGAGAATAAGGAACCTCCTGAAGAAACCCTCCCAGCCACGTTCAGCATCCCTTGAGATCCACAGGGGAAAAATTAGCTTCAGTTTTCCTGAAGTCAAACACGATGGTTCCAGAGTGAGCATTGAGGAAGGTGGGTTTACAGGTTTACAGACAGCCCATGTGTTTCCTATTAAAAGCTGATGAGTTCCTGAGACCTTAATCAGATTCAAGAACTGTTTTCTGACACCTCTTGGCTTGGACACTTACAGAGAAAAATGGATGGCTCCAGATCCGAATATGCATGGTGGAATTGAGGGCTCTCAGCAGAGCATTGCTAATGATGTTCACAAGCACCGGGAAGCAGTTGACAATCTCCATGTGGCATAACACGGTAAACCTGTAGCTCTTCAAAGAGCAAGAAAACAAGATGAAAACTCTTGGCTTTTCTCATCTGCAGTAGAAAAGGAGCATAGCCAGGAGAATCCAGGCCTGGAATAACTTTGCTTACACTTTGTTTGCTTAAAAACCTGAATTATGAGATATTAGAAGTCAATGCTACAAAAAATATGAAGCTTGAAGTGGAGGATGAAGGTGATAAGGTCTCCTCTATCATGTAATTTACTGGTTAAAGCATTCACATCTTTGAATCCATGGGCCTTACTCAATAGGACCATCCCACAGGTAGACGTGATGGAGGCATCATGCTGAATTATTCAGTTATTGGGAAGAAACGGGTGGAGGAGAACAAAAATCCTCACCTGACCTTCGCAAGACACCTTTATAGCCCCATTGTGTTTTAGCTCCTCTGTGGTGTTTTCCTCACTTGTTATTTCTACTGTGAGATCTTGGCTCTCGAGCATGTGGATGAAGTCTTCAATGTCTGTTCCTGGCGTGAAAGCCAAAAGCAGAGGAATCATAATACTGGACAAAAGAGTCTTTGGTGGTTTGTTTTTTTAGTTCAAATCCATGACCACCAAACAAAACCTGGGAAAGTCTAATAACTGTGGACATCAGACAGCACACACATGGGGGATCATTGCACATTAATTCTTGTGAAGTTAATGGATTTCAGTCTCATTGACTGCATTTTTGCATTGTCATTTTTTCCCTGCCTTTGCTGAATTGCTGCAAAACGTGTCCTCCTTTGCGATGGTCTGATGAAGCCAGCACTTTCGTACTCTGGCCAAATAATGTAAAATAGCATCCATTCATAGGAATATCGAAGGTAAAACTGGAAGTAGACCATTAATTAGTGAGCATTAGTGAGCCCTTACTGGAGTATGGCTTGAGAATCCCACATTGTGAAAATGCAGAAATTGTTTGGATAGAGGTCTGGATTTGGGGCAGGGAATGAACTGGGTCCCTTCTAATCTCGTTTGCTATGATACCCCTTTTCACATCACTACATCAGGATCTCACCCAGTGGGTTTCATTCACAACCCTTTAAAAATGACAATTCCCATCTTCTCCATCACAAAACCCTCAATCATCCCTTAGATCCCCTGCATCCTACAACCATCTCCTCTCTCACATTTTCCTTTGCAACGCCAAGCAGCCCCAGCATAGGAAAGGATGAGGAAAGGCTCGTTCCCCTCACCAGTGTTGTTGTGGACCAGGAGGCTGGTTGTTGTCTCTGACCAAGCCCTCTTCCCCTGGGGCAAGAAATACCGTGCAGATGAGAGCTCCCAAGCACTCACACTCTGCCAGGCAGCAACCAGGGACAGTTGCAAAACCAGAGGAAGCAGAAAAACCACATAGAGCAGCAAACTAAAGAGAGAGATGAAGAAACACTCTGAAAACACATTCAGCAGAACGCGGTCGTGTACCGGGAATGGTAAACTGTATTCAGGTTACCCAACGCTCCTTCTGTTAGGAATTTTTGGCAATTTTCAGAAGTCTCAAATTTGATCGTTCACAAAGGACCTCAAAACGTATCAGGAAGAGGACCTCAGATGTGGAGTGCCCAAATTTTTAGAGCCATAAAATGCTTTTCAGACTTCCTTAAAGATGCCTAAATCAGCATCTCCCATCTGTTTCTTGTACCCCAGCAGGAAATACCCACTTGAAGATCAATGGGGCCAAAATAGCTCAACACTGGCAACGTGAGAGAATTTTAAGCTGAAAGAGGAAGCCTGAAAGTAGCATTTTTCCCTCCTCTTTTTGTACAGTTTATTTTAAAACTTTCCCCTCCCTCTGAAATAAACGGATTTCTAAATGATTCTTTTCTTCAGAAAGAAAATAGGTTTCCATTGCATAAATTACTCAGAAAGGAAAAGGCACAAAAAGGGAGATTTTTATACTACTGGCACTGGAAAAGAAGCAGCTTTCGTCTCCTCTGAGTGCAGATTACCAAGATCATTCATTACTAAAACCTGATATCAACTAATCTAAATGCTCATCAAAACAGCCTGCTGTGATTGTCTAGATCTGCAAGAGAGAATCGCTTTAGTACTTACATGGACTGCAGGTTTTTCATTGAACTCTTAAGCTTTAAGAAGTGCACCCATGCCATGGCAGAGACCTGCTGCCTCCAGAGACCCAAGCCGATGACTGCCGCCTTCCCAGAGCCCGAGAGCAGCAGGGAGTCCGGCTCCATCTCATCAGGGCATCGTGGTCCTGCTTCTGCATGCTCCTCCCCGAGGACGTGCTCATCTGCAGAGAGTTTTCCACGTGCACATTTATGTCTAAGACCAGCTTCTATGTTTTAATGTATGAAAGCCTAAGAGCCATCTAGTAACCAGATGTTGGAGGCCAGGGGTTATTGCAAAGTAGCCGTTCCCTTTGGCTGCGGGTTGTGTGTTTGCAGCCACGATTGTACCTTCATCCACTGTGGCTTCTTCCTCCAGTCTCAGGAAGACATCCTCTAGGGTTGTCATGCTAACTCCATAATTGATAATTCCCTGGTCAGAGCAGCTGTCGAGGCCACTGAACAGATCTGCAGGACAGAGATAATGTGAGTGCCTTCAGCGTTTCAAATATAAGCACATGTAAGCTCCATCCCTGGCAATGTTCAAGGCCAGGTTGGACAGCGCCTTGGGCAACATGGTCCAGTGTGAAGCATCCCTGCCCAAGGCAGAGGCATTGGAACTAGATGATCTTAAGGTCCTTTCCAACTCAAACCATTCTATGATTCTATAATCCTGTGCTAAAATTGTGGGGGAAAATCAAAATGCAACAGTTCTAATTCCTTATGTGACTCTTGTAGAAAATCTCCCTCTTCATTTCTCTTCCCCCACATTTATGATTATTTTTTTTTCCTATGGACAATTCTTAATTATTTTAATATACTTTACCTGGGAATTTGTTCATATTTTCTAATGGCAGTTTATATCTCAGCTCGTATTGACTGTGTCCTGAGAATATGACATTGGGGATGTACCGTTTAACCAGAGATGTCACGCTCCCTAAGTCACAGGACTCATTGACATGGATCCTGTTCAGTTATAAAAACAGAGATGCTTAGTTTTGAAAAAACAAACAAGCAATACAACCAACCAAACAAACCCAACAAACCCAAATAAAAATAATCCCCCAAACCCAAACATGAACCCAAACTCAACCAACCAACCACCACCACTGTGTTTGATTGGATGCATATAAAGAAAGCTCCAGTATATTTCATTCATTCCTTACTCTGGAGTAAATTGTTGATTCAGTTTATTTAACTGACTATTAATTAGATTAATTTTCTTGTTTTGATGACATCTGCTCTGTGGTTTCCCCCGACAGTCATTCCGGTGGCTCCTTGTACATGCATATTCCCAGATAGCAGTTTCTGGGGCTGAAGTAGATACCTTAAATGATAGCAAATCCCCCATTTTTTCTTCAAGAACAGAGAAGAACCAACACATTTCAGCCTCCCATGTGAGATAAAAGCCTTGCGGTCTAGAGAAAGAAAGAGCCAAAGGAATTTATACTGCAGAGCTGTGGTTCTAAACTGTTTTTGCAGCTGAACCTCACATGGGCTTTCTGATCCAGCGTTGTCCTGCAGAGATGCTGCAGGCTGAGCCAGTGCTTACCTGCAAGGATATCAGCCTCATCCATGAACTGAGTACTGAACAGGATCACCCGTCCAGCTCTGAGCTCCTTGAGGAGGCTCCACACCTTGTGCCTGGAAAGAGGATCCAACCCAGCCGTTGGCTCATCCAGGAACAAAACCTGCAGAACGAGTGAAATCAGACATTCCTCATGACAGAGTAATTGCTTGTCTTTTGGGTTTAGTGTTCTCCTGAAAGCCTCAGGTCCTGAGGGCAAGAGATCCAGGACACCTTTTATACAAGGGCATCTATTCTGGGAGCTGAGGTCAGGGAACTGTCTATGTGCTTTAAAACTAGATTACCAAGATGGATCAGTAATATAATGAAATTATTAAATTTATTAACTTTAATAATTATGAGAACTTTAAAGATGTCTGAAATAATGCAAGAACTTTTAGCCAAGTACCTCAGAAGGTTTTACTTACGTTGGACCTGAACATTCCCTATATTACTGAGCCGTGCCTGCTGCTTTACCTGGGGGGTCCCAAGCATGGCTATTCCAATGGATAACTTCCGTTTCTGTCCACCGCTGAGTTTCTCCGCTTGAGTGTCTTGAATGTTACCGATATCCAGCAGTTCCAAGATGTTTTGCACCTAGAACAGCACAAGGATGCCCATTCTCAGCACCAGATATCCTTCCATCCTTTACTAGTTGTGAAGGACATCTGGCTGGGACTGGAGGTGCAGTTTCTAAGAGCATGTACTGAGGTCTACCACCACCAGCAGGAGGTCATACCCTCATCTCCTCAGGTTGTGCAGATGAATTGCTGTGGTAGCATCAAGCCCACAAGCTTGCCTACTAACCTGGTTGATAATGGACACCAGCTTTGGTTCTCAGAAGACACAACCAGGAGGACCCTTTGAGCTTCCCAAAGGAGCCTTTGCTGAAACATGATGCATTCCAGGGGTGTATTCAGAGAAACACACAACTTACCTCTCGCTCTACCTCTTTGGACTTGATGCCCTTGATTTCTGCAAAGGTTTTCAAGTTTTCTTTCACCGTTAAGACTTCAAACTGCACATTGAACTGGGGACAAATGCCAATCATCTCTCTAATCTCTTCCCTGTCTCTTATTTCAGAGAGTTTGTAATTGTAGATGGTTGCAGAGCCTGTTTACAGGAACAAATATGGTGAGGTGGAATGAACTGATCTTTACAGCTTCTGAATCAAGCCCACTACTTGCCATCCTACCTTCAGAAGGGAAAGTGAGTCCACTGAGCACATTTAACAGTGTCGTCTTCCCAGCCCCACTGTGGCCGAGTAAGGCAGTGATCTGACCCTCATAAATATTTAGAGACAAACCTAGAATGAAAACAACATCAAGTTTGGGAAGAAGTGAGGTTTAACTTGGCTCAACTCGTTGTTGAAGGCAAGATAAGTCAAGAAGTATAAGCCCTAAGTAGCAATAATTAGCAAAATGTTAAGCAATGTGGGACAGAGTTCTGCAAACCTTTAACTAAAGGTATAAGAAGCTGCTCTGTATTTAGCAGAAGAGACCAAAATACAGTAGAAAAAAATCTTTCATCTCTTTAGTCTTATTAAAAATGAAAAATCAGTAAAGGCAAGACAAAATAGTGACCAGTTACATCACTTAATATTTGACATAAATTTCCAAGCAATGCAAGTGTTTTCTTTGACTGAAATGTTTGCACAACTGTTTTCCCTCATTTTTAACAGGAAGCAGTATCACAGCTTTCTTACCTCTTAAAGCTTCTGTCTTCTTGTCCTTCTTTTTATATGCTTTTTTAATATTGTTGAGTCTAAAAGGAGGATAAGGAGAATATTATTTCAGGATTCTTTTTTAGTGGAAGGTGTCCCTGCCTGTGGCAGGAGGTTGGAACTGGATGAGCTTTAAGGTCCCTTCAACTCAAACCACTCTATGAAATACATTTCCCTGATGTTCTTTTTCATTCTTATGGGCCTTAATTTACAATGAGAGAAATGGCATAAAAAGTAAGAGGTACTGGGAAGCAACCCTGAGATTCAGCAGGATTTGGCATGCTCTGTACACAGACGTGAACATCTCTACCTGACACACAACACTGCAGCACCCAGCCTTGCAAAGACAAGCCCATTGCAACACATGGGTGGTTTATAATGGACTGACCTCCATGTTCTCCTTATTGACCCTAATGGATGTTTAACAAAGTCCAAAACAAAAAATCCCTGTTATTTTTTAATCTCAATTTATCCAAATTTCACCATTAGTGCTCAGCTTGAATTATCTATTTCTCTCATCTGCATTTTATTACTAATATTTCTCTGTGAAACAAAGTGTTTTGCAAGAGCCTCATGAACACAAAAACTGCCTGGCTAAGTCAAAATAAAGCTGATGGTGGAAGCGGTGGTTGGTGGGAGCATTAAACCCAAGCTACCCAAACTCAAAAAGCATGAAAAGCAACTCCTGTCTTTACCTGATGGCCTCTTTTCCCATGAATTCAGGGGGCACTGGCTCTACGTCATCACTGAGGAGCTCCTCAGGGCTCACTGAAGCTCTGGGCATCTCTCTGGTGGAGCCTCTCCTGCTCCGCACCCAGTACGAGGGCTTCAGGCAGAAAAAAGGGGGGTCTGGGATGCCATATTTGCCTGATGGGAAAGCAGAGAAGATGACCTGTCATTAACCAAAGTGACAACCAAGACACCATCCTGGACTAAACCTTTAAGAGGGTCTAATAAGTACTTGGGTTACTCAAAACTGGTACTTTGAGAAGTTAAAGAAAGAGGTTTGGAGATGGGTTTAGACAAGACAAGCAGGTTGGCTTCAGGGCTATATCTAGTGAATTCAGCATTTACTTAATGAATCAACATATTGTCCCATACATTATTACACTGTTTTCTCATAAACAGTTCAACAGCAATATAAGAGAAAGAAAAACCACTAAGTACTTTGTTGTTTTTGATTTGGGACTTAAGAGCATGTGTGCCAGGGGCAGAAAAGTCACTCAGTAATATAATACAATACTTTTTTTTAGGCCAAAACCTATTTTGAGAATGGAGCAGCCCCTCATTTCCTTGACAAGCTATTACAAACAATCCATATAAATCAAAGGTATAAAATGAGAGAGTATAATCATAAGTATAAATTATACCTACCTGGCAGAACTTTGTCGAAGTACATAGCTAACAGCATGTACAAGACTGAGTCAAAGACCAACATAATGTAAGTTGAAAATAAAAAGTATGAATCCTCCATTAGGTTAGAAAAAGAGAAACCCATTCCGTATTTTTCTAAATGGAAAACCTGAAAGAAAGGACAAAGAAGAATAATTTTCAGGCTGGAAAACTATGCACATGCTGTCAAACCATGGGTGCAATTGACTTTGTTAACCTAGACATCGTCTGTGGTACTGACCAATTTTCCTTTCGTTCTATCTAGTGAGGAAAGGAAATACATTTATGTCATGCAGACATCTTATGATTTCATTTAGAATTTTCCAGAACAATCCAGAAGCAGAGATCAGAGTGTTATAGAAAATCATCGAAGAAACATGATATTGGCACCCTTGACATGACAGAGTCATGACAAAGGCGGTGATATTTTACATAGTGATTGATTTATCCATATGGTAAATTGTCAGTAAAGTCAGTTTCTTTTCCTTCTGGTGTAGAAATCTCCTCTCCCAGGCAGATTTGTGTGTGTGTGTGTATATATATAAAAAAACATATATATTTGTGTGTATATATCTACCTATCTCTCTCTCTCAGGAAATCAAATATTACTGCACAGAATTATCCAAAGTGGGGATGGAGGATGGATGGCTGCAGCAGAAACCTCGAATTGTGTTTGCAGTGTTTCTGTTGCCAGGAAGAGTTGCTGCAGCAAAAGGGGAATGACCGAGTAGAGAAGAGCTGATGTCCCCAAGTCAACTCCCATCCTCCTGGGGTCCAGCCCCAGAGGATAATGGTGCCGTTGTGTGCGGCGATGGGCTCCCTGCAGCTTCCTCGGGTTCATGTGGGTGCTACAGAAGTGCACAATGACAGATTGTGAGGAGGGCTGTGGTTTTCTTTGCATTCATCAGCTTTTAAACAGGGGAATGGGATGGGAGCATTGGAGCCCCTCTTTGCTGCCCAACAGCAACTCTGCTCGCATGGAGGTTTCAAGCCATGATGTGGGTATGAATGAAGAGTACCTGAAGATTTTACAAATGTGGAGAACCTGGTCTTTTGAAATGAGGACCATGACTTCCTACACCTTTATCACCAAAGCACAGCAGGGTCTTTTATTGCCACTGTCTGTGATAAAATATACTCTGTTTGTCCCCACTATTTGCCCAGGACAGCAAACTATTGGGAAGGTTCAGCTGCAGAGACGATGCACCATACCTTTGCAATGCCAGCATTAAATGCAAAAGGACAGAAGAGACCAAGAAACCACTTTAGTGGTTCAGGAAGATTTTCTATCAGCACCACAAGGCTCAGGCATCCGAAGAGGAAGGTGATGAGGAACCCCACGGAGCCAGCAAGTTTGGAGGTCCTTAATAGGGAGCAGAGCATGAAAACCAGGTGGATCTGTAATAACAAAAGTTTCCTTCAGTAACTGAAGAAAATAAAACTCTTTAATGGTAGCGCCTCCATTTGGCAGGCAAAGAGATTGCTGCTGAGCTGAGTCCTTGTAATAAAATGCACTAAAGTCCTTCTTAGTGTGTTGATCTGAGTTTCAAATCAGGTCTTTGGTAGCCAACCTGTTGCCTGTCAGACCTTCAGGCTGCAATTCAAATCACTGCAGCTGAGTAAGAGAATCCACCCAGCTATTTCAATCAGTATGACCATGCAAAGGATACAGTCCTGCGCCATGCAAAAGGCCCATCAACAGTGTAATAAATCACATAGTGAGAAAATTTGGCTGTAAAACCTGACTTACACACGCCAGGCCATAGAGGAAAAACAGCAGTAAGACTGCAGGGAAGCTGCTGAGGTAGAAAGAATCCTGCACCACGAGAGCTGTCAGCAGGCAGGAGAGGACCATCACATAAGCAGCATACAGCAGACTCCAGGAGAGCCTGAGGATGGAAAGGGGGCATTACAGTTTCATTTAAATAAGAACTGTTATTACAACTTAATCTGCATGTCACAACCACTTTATATTAAGATATTAATTATTTCCCAGGGTCAACTCATTTGCATCCTAGGCAGAACAGATAGCACCATCCACCTGAGGAGGAAATACCCAAGGAAGAAGAATACACGCTTCTGATTTTCCCTTAGAGTACTGGAGAAAACTTATGATCTCATTAACTGACTGTTCAAGTGCCCAGGAGCATACTGACTTCTGGCAAACATACTTTAGTTAAAAAAGAGCTCACCAAAACGCAATGTCCTGCAGTCCCATTGTCTTCATCAAAACTTTGAGCTGCTTCTTTTCTCTTACAACATTCATTGACAAGAAATACATGAATGGAGAGAAACACATCACGATAGTAATCATGAAGTAACTGTACTCTAGTGTGATTGAGGAGATGACGCTCCGGGACTTCATGCGGATGCCAGCAATTGATTTCATTTCTTCCCAAACAGAATGATTTGACACCACCTAAAGGAATTCAAGGTCAATGTTTCAGTACTTATTTTCTACAGCGAGATGGATTTATATAAGGAACCTTCTGATCCGTCATTCCTAGATGTACTTTTGAATGCAGCTTTATAGAAAACATCAACAAGTAATTCAATAATGCCCTACAGGAAGGGCTCATCTGATTTATCTGTCTGCACCTCAGCCAGATTCCCTCCTTTGTCTAATGGGAGAGATAAATCTTTCGGCTCATCCAGAGGTAAGGATTCAGGCACACAAATGATTCACATTCCCCAGTGTCCTGTTTCTCTCCCCAGGTATGAAAGCTGCCTGGACACCTGGAGATGCACAGCCAGGTGGAATGAATCCTATCCTGCTATACTTTTGAGGAACAATTTGGAAAGGAAGGACAAGAAATGACAGACATGTCTGCTTTGAAACCAAATCATCCAGCAGATGTGCAGAGCACCCCAGTCTCCTGCAAGAACTGTCTTTTCCTCGGAATCTGAGTAATTCCGTAAACCAAATAGTGGTATTACACTTGGTTCCCAGCCTTTAAGAGAAATTGTCATTTAAGAGAAACTGAAGTTAGCACAAATCTTCAAAATTAAATCAAAATCCATCATTTTCTTTAGGAACTGCTGCTTGCATTCAACTTCCCACTGGCACTGCCAATAGTACTCAGGTGACCGAGTATTTAAAAAGCTTATTTTTATGCACAATTTTCTGGCTTTGCTATTGCCACAGAACAATTTGTCTCTCCTATACCAAGCTTAAAACAAAAGGACCCCTACATCAGCTCGTAAGTTCAATTTACCTCTATAATAGCAGCATCGATGCTGGCCTGCAGGGACAGGAAGCCTTTGTACCAATACCTTGGGCTGTGACAGTACCGTGATGAGAAATTATAGCAGTTATCTGCAAGGTGAGAGGTTAAGGGCATCACAGGTAAGAGCAGTGGAAAGTAAATGGTTTTCACTACAAAAGCTGATGATAAGATGCATGTGCACTATGGGAACTCTTCAAATGGACAGTGTCCCCCTGACCAAAAAAATAACAACTTATTAAATCACTGAACAGGTATAGGTTAATCCAATAGAGCAATTCCATCCATGCCAGGCAATCACCCACCCACAAATTCTCATTTTGTATTACCTATGTATCCAAAGTTGTCATTTGGAATAGCCACATTCCCAGTAGGAAACCTGAGGTGATAGGAGAAGTTGTCCTTAAATACAACCCCTATAATTTCATTATTTGAAATCCAGGCTTCTTCCAGGGCTCTCTCACTGTCCAGTGCCTCTAATATTATACCTGTGGTGTGTAAGAAAAGTATTGCAATGAGTTTCTATATGAGTTTCTATAGGTCTGCAAATATGTGCACAGGGATTGGGGGTATATTCTGCTTTTTTAGCACTGCAACTCCTCCTTCCCAGTTCTCCTCACTGGATGGGGTGGCACCTTTAAATACTTTACACTTTATCTGTTGAGAAATATACCTCAGAAGAACAAACCAAGGTGTCTTAATAGTATTAGTCTACATAGTGAATATTGGGAAAGATTCAGCTTTGCAGCTCAGAGGCACACACTGGCCTCACTAGTAACTGATATACTAGAGAAGAAATATTTGTGAGAATGGAAAATTTGGGATGAATTTTCTCCCCTCACAAAGACACTGGAGAACTAGTCAAACACAATACCTGTACAATAGGTTAAATAGTGACAAAGCTACATATTTAGCAAGCCAACCATACCTATCATTACAGAGTTCAAGGCCACTTTATTCATGATCTGTCTTGTGGTCACAGTGATGGGTGTATAAGCAATGGTGACCCCAGTGGCATCATAGGCAGGATCATCCAACTGCCCGAGGTAGCTGTAAGGCACTTCAGGGTAGCGGATGTTCATCATAAACGTGCACACTATGAAAATCACGGGCAGAAAGAACAGAGACAGCATCCACTCCTAGGAGAGGAGAGAGCAGAGAAGAGGATTTAATATATGACAATACAAAAGCATATTCTATGTGGGATTAAGGTATAAACAAGAAGCACTAAGTATCTTAGATGTTAACATTGCATTGTGCCTGTCACCTCTGTAAATTACTCTGCTCGAAGAACCCATCTGTGCTCTCATATATCACATAAAAACCAGAAGTATTATCAGTCAAGAAAGTGAAGTCTCAAGTGAAGTCTCAAACCAGCCAGGCTTTCCAAAAGTACTTTAACTTAGGGCAGGCAGGGATTGGCCACTCTCAGGGGTTACCTACTCACTTTTGCCTTTCTGTTTCAGCTTACCTGAAAGCTCTGCATCTTCATCCTCCACTTGATTAGTACGTTTTTCCACAAGAGAACTTTAGTTTGCTGGAACACACTCATATTTCTCTGAAGAGTCTTCATCTTTGCACCTACAAACATTTTTTTTTTGCCCCAAATTACTTTCAAATACAAGAAAAACCAGAAGAGCAGTGGCTGCTTTCACGTGCACATCTGCACAGTGATGCTTTCCTTCCCTTCTCACTGTGAGGAGCAGCTCAGACCTTGTGTGCTGAGCACAAACCAGCCCTGCAGCACAGTTTCTAGCACGGAGGGACCACATCATCCTCAACATGCTCCCAGCCCTTACAACTTAGTGGTAAGACACTGATTACAACCAGAATTTCACACTTTCGTGCTGTAGCATGGTAGTGCTGGAGGAGTTATTGATGAAATACAAAGGGAAGATCATTCCACGTGGCCTAAAATGGGTTTAGGTGGCTTTAATAGCCAAGAAATGACAACATGGTCAATTAAAATCACCAAAACCTTTCTGCATGTCATCTTAATGTGCTGAAGGCTTCATACCAAGAAGCGTTGAGCAACTCCTGGCTGTAGCGTGAGCTGAGCTCACATGGAAAACAGCGTTGATTGAGAGCAACTCGGAGCTACGAGAGAACAAATTCTTGGAAGTGTGCGGGGAGAGCTGTTGTTGCTGGGGATATTAATAGAAAACATGAGAGAAACAGCCAGCCATGAGCATGCTTTGGTGTGTTACTCCAACAGACCTGGCAGCATCCTTGAAAAGACGTGGTCAAAGCAAAACAGAGATTTGTTGCTTAGATTAATGCTGGCGGTGGTATCTTAAAGAAGTAGGCACAGAACTGGCTGTCGAAGTAAGTTTTGCAGATGAGATACATCCATATTAACCATCAGTAATTATGAGTAACTTTAATGAGGAAAACAACTTGAGTACCTTTAATGGGGAAAAGGACTAAGTAACCCCTATGCAGAACAACACTCATTGCTCTGTTGCCACATATGTAGCTAAAATATACTTTCAAACAAGACATTGATCTTCTATACATGAAGTCTCAGGCAGAAATAGCAGAACATTTATAGATCTAATCCTTCCAAACCTTCCTGTCATATGGAAGGAGGATTTATGTTGTGCTGTTCCCTTTGTGGGATGATTCCTCACAATGCTGACAGGCAAGACAGAGTTTATCTTCTTCCAATTATTTATACTCAGCCCACAGGAGAGGCATGTTCCCTGTAATGAGGCAGCAGGCACCAGAATGCTGGAAGAGCAGCTGCAACAAATGGTCTTCTCTCAGTGCATGCTGCAAACACATGCACTAGCACAGCATGCCAGGAGGATGAGCAGGGACACGGGCTCAGTGACAGAAGGCTTTTCAAATTCAGTCTTTAGCTTACACTGCCTGTCAGGAAAGAAATCTGCTCCTCACGTGCTGGATTAGTTAAAATATGGAGCTGAACTGATCCTACTGCATCCTCTTAGCACTGAAAAACTCTGGAAATACACCTCTGTCATAAACTGAGCTCCATTTGTATTATTTCATATCAAAGTATCACCTTTAAGTAGTCACTAAGCTTAATCACAAGCTTAATTCAGCCTGTCAGAAAGATGCCCAGTGTCCCACCTGTGCATTCATATTCTCAGCCAATATTGACAGTGTTATTAATTACTGGATGTTTTCATATCTTTTAAATAACAATTTTTACTTGCTTTGAGAAGAATGTTTAACCTTACCTTGATGGGAAGGTTTGAAAGGAATCCAGAGCTTGTCCTTTGCAGCGTGCCTGTAGAAGCTGAGATGCTGAGCCTCCCTGGGATGGACTGGCCCGGCTGTCCCAGAGGCTCTCAGTGTTCCTTTGTCCACGCACTCATTTCTTCACTCCAGCACTTCTGCCAAAAGGCATTCCTCACACCATCACTTCTCTTTTCCCTGGCTTCCTTCCCCCCTCCTTCCTCCTTGGCAGATGTTCAGATTTATTTATGTTATAAAAAGCAAACAGAGCATATTGCTGTTGAGTTGCTGGAGCAGATTCTCTGAGAAGTTACTCAGCAAATTCTTGAGTCTTGGCCAAGAGAAGTAAAATGAGCCAACAACAAACCACACAAAAACCCTTTCTCTGGCAAACTCCGTTGTGTTTCTCAGTGCAGCAAGAGAGGCTGAAGTCAACAGCGATATAACAGCACACTGCTGCAGGTGGAAGAGCAAAAGGTGACTCTCACTCATCCCCAAATGGCAAAGGTTGTATTTGCAAAGTTGCAGTGTCACCAGCCTGGTATGAGAAGAGTGTGTGGGGTGGTTGCCTGGGGGCTTCTCCTGGCAGGAGGGGCCCAAAACTGAGCTACAGCAGCCACCTGCTGGTACCTGCCTGCATCCCTGCCTGCATCGCCCAGACACTCATCAGTGCCTGCGTAAGTCATCTGCATCCTCCTTGCCTGCATTACCCATACTGCATCATCCGTACCTGCATCACTGGCATCATCCACATGAACCAGAGGTGATTTAGAGCTCATGGTGTAGGTAAGGATCTTGCTGCTGTGTCGGTCCCATAGGGTGGAGCTGCCACTGTCCTCTAGTGAGTCCACAGCCCAGCCTTTCCCCAAGGCTGGATGTATTGAGAAACAGGACAACAGGGCACCAGGGGAAACACCTGGTTGCCTAAATGTAGGGAGATTCTATTTTACTTAGTTGTTGTAATTCCTTATTTAAAAGGAGCCCTGGCTGGCAGATGTCTAAGAAGAGATGCTGAACTGCTCAGGCAGGGCCAGGATGCTGGTGCTTGCTCCATTTCCCCATTAGCGTCCCATTCCTTCCAAGCTCACAAGAGTGTGGGGGCTAGCAAGGAGCCCACCCTTTCTTCAAAAACAAATCAGACACACAGAAGACCTGCTCAGCCAACTGTCCTGCTCCAGCACATCTTGTTTATGATTCCAGATAATAGTCACTTTTTAAAGATGGTGATTGAAGAGCTGCCAGTTTTCAATACACTTTTCCAGGGGCTGCTGAGTCCTCTCCTCTCTCCATGTGTCCAGTGCTGAGGACTAGAGACAGACCAAGGTGACCTGAGCTGGAACACAGCAACAGCAGCTTTTGGGGTCAAAACACAGCCCCAGACCCCTCCATCAGAAAACACTACCTTTTTTGGCCACATTACACCAGCCAGAAGGATGCCTCTGTCCTGCTGTCCTCCTGCCATGGATGACTGAGGGTTTCAGAGCCTCCTCTGAATTTGTACATGATTCTCTCCAACAACCAAGCCTCCAGCACAGCCACAGTGCCCACCTCACAGCCTTGGAACCATCAATTCACCTCAGCCCAGCAAACTTTCATGAGTCAGTCTGAACAGATGAAGGGCAGGCATCAATTTGACAAAGGATAAAGGCTTTATTTATTAAAATAAGATCTGTTTAGTTTGTGAGACAGAAAACCTGCAGAGCAATATGTGTTGCAACATCGGTAATCAAGACCCAGGGCTGCAGCTGATCACACACATCAGTAACACTGATGAAATACACTGGCTATTTTCCTTTGTGGCTCCAAGGAATCAGGGGTGAAGTGGTCTCTGCTCCACAGCCCCATCAGATGCTGCATCAGGGTCATGCTCCTCCAGGTCCCTGGTGAGGTCTACAAACACCTGCAATGTGCCACAGCAGAAACAACCCCATTATAGCCAGTATTCACCCTGACAGTATTTACACTGGTCACAGGCTATTTCTTCCTTTTACATAGTCAGTTCCTAACCTATAACTTCTACATCAGCATACCTGTTGCAAGGAGTGCAACGACAAGCTGTAATCCTCAAGCCTGAAATTCTGTTTAGCTGCAGAAGGATGGAGAGGGCATCCATAAAAACCAAATCCATATGAGCAATTTGAAAGCAATCTTCTTGCTTAATGGATTGTTTCCTTTTACCTGCTTCTAGCTTGGAGAAAGACTGGGACAGAGGTAGTGCATTTTCCATTGGTATCTTGTAGATGAGTGAAGAAGTCGTCCTGAAAAAGTAATAAAATGATGAGTTCATCACTGTGTGAGTCAACACCAAGGTTTAGGGGTGCTTGTAGGTACTCCCAAGTGAATTATTGAACAAGGAACAACAGAGGGTCCCAGCACAAGTCCGGGCTGGGTGTGCAGCCCATGGGCAGTGACCTTCCTTGCCAAGATGCGTAGGGGAAGAGGTGCAGAACTTCGGTGTGGAGAGCATCGCTTTGCCCCGGGTCTGTCACTTTGATTTCTAGGTGGTAACTTGTGCCAGACTTCTTTTTCAGATCCTCAAGGGAACCGATGTACCTGCAGAGGAGGGAAAACATTGCTCAAACCGTCATGATCAGCAAATCAAGCAGCCACTGTATACGAGCAGCAGATGCCTCTCCTCTTATTCATCAGCTGTTTACACTGTGCTGCTGAAACAACCTCCTCACCAAACTGTTTGTTACACACTTGGAACAATCCAAACCAAGATATTCTATTAGATTAAGAAGAATCATAGTTGACAAACTGGTTTGGGTTGGAAGGACCTTAAAGCTCATCCAGTTCCAACCCCCTGCCATGGGCAGGGACACCTTCCATTAGAGCCCATAGACCCCAGTGCCCACCGTAGCTGCCCTGACACCAGGATGGCCACCCGGTCACACATCGCTGCCGCCTCCTCCAGGTACTGCGTGCTGAGGATGGCTGCACGCTCCTTGCTTTTCATGGCAGTCTGAATCACTTTCCTGGGAACAGAGGGGTCACAGTTACTTCCCAGGAATAGCCACAGAAAATCTGGTTTATGTCTCCCACACCCCAATTGAAATGATGAAGTTATAAATGAGTTGATGACTATTTAAAAGCCGTCAGCTATCTTGTGTAAAGATGACATGTGGATGCTGATGTTACGTTGCAATTTGTCATGTCAGCATCCCTCCAAATTTTACACCTTCAGCATAAACTGCTGATGAAAAGCTGGAGCAAAGCACTAAATATCAATGACGAAAGGGAAGGACTACCTCTGAATTTTTCTCTTGCTCTGAAGAAAACAGGAGTTTTTGTCTTTTGTACCACATACATGGGTTCGGCTGGTGTCTACTGAGATTTTTTGGGGTGTACCACCATTCAGATTGCATCTGATGGTTAGCAAGGGCTTACTGCCTGCTGAATAAGGAGTTTAAGGGTACTCCATCCCTGTGCATTAGGAAAAAGGGGAACCTCTCTGCCTGCTCAATGGTTACTACAATAGGGAAGGTAAAACCCATTCCGTTAAGTCTGTCACACACTTCTCAACTTTGCTAAAACATGGTTGCTCACCACATAAGGCGCTGTCCTTTCAGGTCCATGCCCACTGATGGCTCATCCCAAAGCATTACCATTGGATCTCCCAGGATGCTCAATGCAAAACACAGCTGAAACAGGAAAGACACTGAGGTCAGGTCAGGTTTGCTTTTACTTTACCTGCAGAACTGGCGAGTTGTCCCTCTACACCTTAATTCATGTGAATCTCTCAGAAGCTGAAGTTCATGATTCCAAAATGCAAGAGGAACAAGGATTCAAAAAAACCACCTCAAGGTGTTCTTAGTTAACATTGGAAACTCCCAAAATCAGCTTCCCCCAAAACTTCTAAGCCTGCCAAAGAACTAAAAGGGGTTTTCCATCCCATTTACTGGCAGATGCACATGGTGGGGCACGAAGAGGTGATTACCTTGTAAATCCAATTTGTGGTTAGCATTTATTAAACACACAATGTGGGAGAATGGGGAAAGAGAAGAGGGAGGGATCCTGCCAGGCTGGATTCAAAAGCTACTGATGGAAACAGATCATGCCAGGAACCCATTCTGCTCAAGGATTTCTGTACACGTTTAAGGAAGAAAGCAGGCATAGAAAAGCTAAAAGTAGCCAACACACATCTAACACAAACCTTTCTGGCTTCTCCAGCAGATAACCTCCTAGCTGGGGTTCTTAAATGCTTCTGGAGATCCAAAACCTTTCCTATGCTGTGGGGAACAGAAAGGAAAAACACTGAAATGACCATCTCTGCTTGCTAAGGCAGGGGTACAGAGGAACCAGACACTAACGTATTTGTTTCAGCTGATACACATCACCTAGGGTTACTTGGTGATTTTACTGCTAGCTTGGATGGTAAATTGAGTAATTTTTACTGAAATTCAAGACAATAAGTGCAGCTAATGAGAGAAGTGAGTTATTCACCTAACTGACCATGAATTGGAGCAAGTGTAGGGTTTCCTAGATAAAATAGGGTTAAAATCTTTATTGATAAGGAATTGAGAACAGTAACAGCTAGCAGATCTCATGAGAATGAGATCCCATTTCTCAAAGTGGCATCGAAGGTGCTGCCTCTTAATCACGGCAGCCAGGTTTGCTAGCAGACAAACCTTTCCCTGTCCTATACCTCTGGAGAGAGGAAGAACCGAAAGCTGACATTTGGTTTTGTACCGGCTGATGATAACTGCTGCATCGTCTTTCCTCATCCCTCTCACGGCAGTGTAGACCTGCAGGTGCTGGTGCACGGTGAGGTCTGGCCAGAGCGGGTCCTGCTGTGGGCAGCAGCCCAGGCATCCCAGGATGCTCTGCCCTGGGGTGGAGACAGCTCCATCATGGACCTTGAGCAGCACCTGCAAACACACACACCTCCATAGCTGTAGAATGTTATTCTGGGGAGAACCATTGAACCCCTTGGAAATGTGGTTGTGTTTTCTCCTGTGTTGTGAGGAACCTCATGAGCACATAGAATCATGGAATGGTTTGTGTTGAAGGGACCTTAAAGCTCATCCAGTTCCAACCCCCTACCACGGGCAGGGACACCTTCCACTAGAGCAGGTTGCTCCAAGCCCCTGTGTCCAACCTGGCCTTGAACACTGCCAGGGATGGGGCAGCCACAGCTTCTCTGGGCACCCTGTGCCAGCGCCTCAGCACCCTCACAGGGAAGTATTTACCACCATAAAACTTTGGGTAATAGTACCAACATGAGACCATTTTTTTCTTTGTAATTCTTCTCTATTTCAAACATTCAGTCCCAAATCTGTAACAGCAATGGTATTTTCCCTCCCCCAGCACATGCCATTAATCATCCTGCACATAATTAAGTGATGGATTTTTGCTGGCCCAACCCTGTTCCCATTCGTTTTCAATTTCCTGGGTTTGCAAGGCTGTTTATGAAGAGTGTTATTAATACGTTTTTTAGATGTCAACATTTCTTACAGGGTGTGTGAAATTTCTTGATGTGTTTCAAACACACACCAAAGACTTTGTGTAGCTCAAACCCTTAACTCTGTAACACTGATTTTGATGTAAATTAGAATGTGCTCAGACTAAATCAAAGCACATCATTCTTTTCTTCTTACTTCTGCAAATAGGGTTGCATGTACATAAATTCCCTGACTTTAGGGCTGTGTTGCCAGCTTGCCTTATCACATCCTTAATTCATAAGGGCATCAAGGTCACCCCCTGCTGCCCCAAAAGAGTCACCTACCTCCCCAGCAGTCACTGTTATATCTCCAGAAATCATGTTTATAGTGGTGCTTTTTCCAGCTCCATTGGGTCCTAACAGACCTAATACTTCTCCTGGAAAAATGATGCAAGAACTGTTAATAATAAATATTGTTAATAAAACTGTCTTCCCTGTGTGCCAGGCAATATCTAAAAGAACAGTAGGAGGAAAAACTGCTCATAAATCCCCATAAATTAAATGCAGGAGTTCAGGTGTGTTTGGTCCAGTCACACAGAGGAATATTCTAACAAAAATATGGTCTGCAAATGTGACCTTCACATTAGTCATTTATAAGGAGTTCAGCAAAATACTTGAACCTTTTTTAACTGTAAAAGAGAGGTTTTTGACAGCAACTTTCTTCCTTTTCTTAAAGATGGAACTGGCTTTCTTGTCTTCATATTCCTTGCGCAAACTGTTGACAACGATCGTTGACTCCTGTGAAGAGATGAAGTGGGAAATAAAACCTCTGTTCCTATCCCACAAGACAGCTCATCTGTTCTTACCATTAAGTATGACCCTGTAAAGACAACATTCCTAAATTAAAAATCCAGGAAACAGAGCAACAGAATGAAGAAAAGCAGAATAGGATTTAAAATACAGTGCCAGCTAAACTCCTCCTGGTGCCAGGGTGACTGTGGGCTTCATGGCGAGATGTGCACTTGGACATCAGATCAGTAAATAACAAGTGCATGAGCTAAGAAAGCAGACAGGCCTGAAGATGGAGAATGAAAAGAAAACAAGCCATAAGGCTGGTTTCACCTCCTCCTGCTGCAGTGAGGCCATGACATTCCTCACTCTCTCCCTCTCTGCATGGACTTCTGGGGGCTCCTCCACAGGGTGCTCCCTGTTCTGGCGGGCAACCAATCTCCTCTTCTGGATCCTACAAATGGAGGAGGAGAGATAGTGTCAATGGGAATCACTTCCAAAAAGGATTGATTTTTCAAGTTTGTTCCCAGTGTGTTGCCAACGCAGTGCCCTGTAAAATTTGAGTTCAGGAGGTGTTGCACAGACAGTATCTACTCAAATATTTATTAACTGGGGAAAAAATAATCCTGCTGGCATGCATCAGAAAATAAGGGCTGTATTTAGCTTTTCTTTCATCAGCAAGCATTGGCTGGTCCTATAAGTATTGACCAGGTTGACACCTTCCACTAGACCAGGTTGGACGGGGCTTGGAGCAACCTGCTCTAGTGGAAGGTGTCCCTGTCCATGGCAGGGGGTTGGAACTGGATGAACTTTAAGGTCCCTTCCAACACAAACCACTCTGGAATTATATGATATGATTCTATAGTCCTTTGCTCGACACATGCCAGTGATTTGTTCAAGGAGAATTTAAATACATGTGGCAGATTTTCAAAGGTATTTGGGCATCTCACTCGCAACTGCGTCACATTTGTCAATATTTGACAACTCAATATTTTTCAAAAACCTCCTACATGACTTAGGTGGTCAGTCACATGCTGTTGGTGACAGATAAGCAGAGAGCAGGTTTCAAACCCCAACCTGATGAAGCTTATGGGGAAGTTTCCATCCTGCAGCAAGCAACAGTAACACAGTTGAAAAGGAGTTAAAATGTTGGATTTCAGTTTGTAACTCTCAGCTTGGCCAGCTGGAGTGAAACATCCTGAAACCTCAGTTATGAAGCTTAATGTAAAAAAGCTTAAATCACATTTGTTGTTCTCTCTAGGACATTGCAGGTCAACTGACCTTCTATTGCAACATGCTGGGTGGGAATTCACCACCAAACGCATTCAGGGAAACTCCAGTAAGTAAAGTCAGACAATAATAACCCAAAAGAATATAACCCCCCACCTCCCTTCATTCTCAATTTCCTCCCTTCCAGATAAACTGATTCAAACAAAAAATATTACTTTAACCACACTTTGCTACAGGTCTTTAAGTTCACTTGTACCCTCCTCCTGCTGTCAGGGGTTGAGCCAGGAGGATGCTGCCTGGTTGTGCAGCACTGAGCCCATCCCACAGACTGGGACAACCAGGCTCCAAAGGCACCCTGGTGCCCACGACACACCTGAAAATGGGATCAAGTCTCGTAACTGCTTCTCCAGATCTCATCTCCAAACAGCGCAGGAGAAAAGCAAAAATCACACAATGGATGAAAGGCTGAAAAGGAAAAAAATGGAATAGGTTCGTATGGAGAGAAGATAACATCACACTTGTTTAGCTTTAACTATAAGGGGATGCAGGAATCTATCTCATTTACTTCAGCTACTGAAAAGGTCCAGAAGGGGAAGAAGTTAAATTGATGCTTCACATACATTTCCACCTCATATGCAGATCATTTGCAAAGGCCTTGGCTTCATACTGCAGTTTTAGCTCAGATAATCTGCACCCCAACAGACATCCTACAGGATCAGAGAGCACTCCTTTCTTTTGTAGAAGCAGCATTAGACTGAGTAGTTGATTAATAATATCCCTGCCTTATACATGAGCTCTGCATAATCCCCCCACTTTTGCCCATATGATACAGCAACCAGGGGTCACGTATGGCACAAGCCCATGATGACTTGGATGTTCCTTCCATCCAACATTTAATATGAAACTTTGACCGCGTAACCCATGCTTTATTTATGGGGAGAGTTATAAAAGCCCATTGCAAGTCCATCACATTAGAACGGTCATGCAAAACCCCATCATCGAATTGCTCCTTACTGCAAAGGCAGCTACGAAAATGTGATTCCACGTCTCAAGAAGAGTGATATTGTCAAACCATGAGTAACTCTGCAAGAAAAGAAGGTCAGTCAGTCAGAAAAATTCCCTAGCACAGGGTGCCTCAGCGCAAGGTCAGGGCAAGCGTGACATGTAGGATGCTCAGCTTTCCTCAGGATGGGATAAAGGAGCTTTGATTTGTACTTATTCTTTTGAGTTCATACTGCCTCAAAGAGCTGTGGCTTCCTTGGCTAGAGCTAATTCAGAGATATCTCAAATCAATCAGGTTGGATTGATCTTTTTCATCATTGCTTCTCTCTTCCCAGTCTTTCACCTCCTTCTGCCAGGTTACTTCATCCAGGTATCCCCCTCTACCACCTTCCCCTCCCATCCTACCCTGGCTGCCAAAATACAGTCATTATAACAGCTCTTTGTAACTAAACCCCCCCAAATATCCCAATCAAACAAGTCCAGTCTTGGCCCCTTATCTCAATCCTCAACTTGGACCCTTTATTCTCCTGTTGTCTTTTGACAGTTGGCTCTTTGAGACAGGGAATTTGCAAAGTGCCTCTTGCTTTTCCAGTTTGTGCCATTAGGACCATTACTGAATTTAGTAGGACATGTTTACTTACTGGTGTACTGAAGATCAACCAGCCCAGAGGTGGAAACACAGGAATCAAAATAGAGAAGGTGAAATAAAGTGCTTCGTGTAGGTCACTGAGCATATAGAGCGTAGAATTCACCTCGAATAAATCAGAAAAACATTTCCAATATTAATGTGTTCTTGCTAAAAAGTAGGCTGTCACTAAAAATCAATCTGATTTGGGTTATTCTGCTGAATAGCGGTATATTTGAAATGAAATCTCAAGTGGTGAGATGTGTAAATCAAATGCTTCAGATTCACTTCACTTACCAGAATGAAGATGAAAGACCAAATGTAACGATTGCTTCGTCCTGTGCGAAATTTAAAGGCAATTAAATAGACGAGGAGGACGAGAGATACTCCATAACCAATGGTGCAAATGATCTGGAGAAAGAGAATGGTGTCAGCGACAAGGAGATGGATGTGGGTATATGAAACCTGCCTAGAGCAATCTGTTTAAATGAAAGTATTTAAAGGACAAACTCACTGTGAAAGGAGGGAAAGGGATTTGTGTCTGCAGGCAAAGAGCTCACCAGGGGCAGGACAGTGTTGGCCTGCAAGGGGCAGATGCGATTGAAGAGCACCAGGACCCCAAACATGAGGCACATCAGGGTCCAGAAGAGTGGGACATCCACCAGTGCCTGCCCACACCAGTATGCTGAGGGGAAGAGCCCTGCGAGCCGCAGCTGGGCACGAGCCTGGAGCTGTGAAAGAGAATGGGGAAAGGGAGATGATTTAGAATAGCCTAAAGCATCATTCCTGCTCCTCCTTATCCATTACCCTCAGTCCTTCCTTCCCTGCCTCAGCCTTCCTCTCCTTTTCAAGCACTTCTAAGTCTGTCTTAGTTCTTCTCTTGTTTTAAACCACATCATTATTTAAAAAACCCAAACAAATCCTCCTGACCCCCAAAAGCTTTAACACCCCCCAAACTGTTCAGACCCCTCACTGATTCCCTGAGATGGAGGGTAACACACTTTGGAACAACATTGTGCTCATGTGACTATATTTCTTCTATATATTATATCTAGATGTATCTAGTTTATTATGATATTATTCTACATGGTATAGATATATCTAGATATAATATGATATATTATAGATATAATATATATTATAGATGTAATATCTAGAAATGCCCACTGGTACGTGCTCTCTGCTCTCCAGAGATGTTTCATTTGCATTTATTCCTTGTGTAAGACCACTTCCAGCATGTGCTTTTTACCTTGTAATCCTCCATGCTCCTCATTGCAAACTGAGGAGGCAAACCAGCAGCCAAAATCAGCATGTAGCTGAGGCAGATGAAAAAGATATCACTCTTTACTTCTGGGTTTTGTATCTGTGGAAGACAAATACGGAGGCATATCAATAAACAGCTTCCCAGGGAAAATCTAGCTAGCTCAATGCTCCTAGGATGGTTAAACATGCAAGTGCATGATAACACTAATGGGAAGTCATTTGTGTTTAAGAAAATAAAACAAGGCATTAAAAAAACCCCCAAATTTAGCATCTTAGAAGCTGCAAAAAGTATTGGAATTAGTGTAAACTGTTGTGGATAGATTCCATCTTTTTGATGTTTTTCTTTCCAAACAGATGCTGAAGAAAAGTGAGGTGTGCAAGAATTACTTGTGAAATACTTATATTTATTCCTATATATAATACTTCTATACATTCCTATACTAAGAAATACTTATATGAATTCCTACCATATTGCCACATAGCACAAGCTTAAACGTCTCATGGCACTGAAAACCTGTAGAGCACTTAAACACTGCAGAAGAAATTACCATTAAATAGCACTGGTTTTGACTGCTGAGCAATGCCCCCAGGAGCTGGCCAGCAGTTGGACCATTAACCCCAACCCTTGGAGGCTGCTCGCCCAACCAGGTTTCCAACCCATTGATTATCACTTCGGCATGGCTATTTCAATTCATTTTCATCCAGAAACACTCACACTGTAAAAGGGCTCACTCCAGACACGGATGCGCGCAGTGGAATTGAAGAGCCTTAGAAAGGTGTTGCTGAGGATATTCACCAGCACAGGGAAGCAGTTGATGGGTTCTGCACTGCACATGACCGTGAATCGGTAGCTCTGAAGATGTGAGAGCAAAAGACATTACCTTTACACTCATGGAAGGTGTGAGAAGGAGCTGAGAGCAGTGAGGCGTTGAGAGGAAAGCAATGACAAAGGAATTAGAGTTATTGGTGGGATCATGGAGACCTGGAAATGTGCTAACGAGAACCACAAGGAAAATGAATGATAAAGACTTCTGGAGAAGATGATTGATAAAGACAACAACTTCTGGAGAAGAGCACAAAAGACTTGCATTAGTGCTTTCCTCTAAAGATCACTGTTAAGAAGCATGCAGTGGAAAGACCCAAATATAATCCTGGTTTCCCCCAAACAGAACTACCAATATTATTTAATATGTCAAACAAATATTCTCCCTTTTGCTGGTGTGTGTATTTTGCTGTGCCTCATTTAAACACATTGCAGAAAATCCTGTTGACACACAGAATGAAAGAAGCAAAAATATCCCTCACCTTGCCTTCCAGGGATATTTTTATAGCTCCGTTATATAGTGGAATGCTTGTGATGTTTTTCTCCAGAGTTATTTCTGGGGTTATGTTTTGAGTCTTCAAAGCAGCAAGGAAATCCTCAATTTCTGACCCTGAAATCAAGCCAGGAACAGAAATTAGAGTAGTTAGAGATTTATTTCTTTAAGTATAAACAGTTTCATATAGGCAAGTTCCCACTTGCAGAGCAGAGGTATGTTAAAACCCCCCAAACATTCAGAATATAAGCAAACTTATATTTCCCCTATTCTTCTTCTATTATAATTAAACTGGTTAAACACAATGTATGTTTCCACAGTTAGGTTGTTTATTGCTTTTAATAAGGAAATAAATGCCTGGTTCGTTGTTTTTTTAAATATCAGCTACTCAGTTATCATCACTAAAACTGCATTTGCTTCTGGCCAAAAGAAAACACCTCCCAAAGCCACAAGTATATAAAGGGACGTACAGAAATAGCAAGGCAAGGTTGGTCTATCAACTCTAAGAGGACTCAGAGTGGTGCAGAAAGCGAATCAACATCACATGTTCTTCTTCACCTGTGTCATTGATGATGAGAAGGTTTGATGATTTATTTTGCATTTTCTCTTCAGTGGGAAGGAAATACAAGCTGGCTGTGATTTCCCAGTTACTGGAGCTGTCCCACAGTTGAAATCCAATGAAAATCATCATCATTGGAAGGATGAATATTCCAAAGAACAGCAATCTAAATGGAAAAACAGGCCATAAGTGGGTGCAGGGGAACTCCACTTCCAACTGTGTGATTTATGCTGAGAAAGACAAGGGGGAATTTAAAACTTAAGCAATTCAGAGCTCTACCAGTAAGATCCGACTGTCCTTATTACTGCAGCTTTTCTATGTTTTTCACCTAATTATCTGCTTCTAAATATCACCACCAGTATTTAAGTGTTCCCTCATTCACCCAAGGTAATGATCAAATACTTTGAAAAGCACCAAGAGGGAAGGCGAGAGCTCTTGTACTTACATGGACCTGAGAAACTTTCCTTCATGCTTTAGCTTTAAGAAGCGAACTCTCATCACAGCACACACTTGCTGCCTCCAGAGCTCCATCTCGCTCACTGCTGTGCTTCTCTGTTTGGAAAACACCAGGAGGCTTTGGTCCCTCTCCTCCAGGTCTCCGTCCTCTGTGTGTTCAGCACAAGGAATACCATTATCCACAAAGAGCATTCAAGGGACACATTTTAATCACAGTCAACAAGAATCTTCTATTCTGGTTAGAGGAATGCTTTTACTTTTTACCCAGAAAACAAACAAGGGCAGAGAAAAGGGGCCATAATCTATCTAGAACGTAATTTACATCACTGAGTTCAGATTGGCAGAACCTGGGCTCATCTGGAAACACTTCCAATAGCTTCATTGGCCTTGTGAAATGCTGATGTCTACCTTATTTCTTCCCACCTCCTGGTCTGGGCAGTGCACCCTTCAAAGGCAAATCACTTCCAATGTCATCCTTCAATTCTTGAGCTTAAAAGCATGTGGGAAGTCAAGATTGAATCATCGAGACTTCTCCAAGAAGGTCTTCTTCAGGAAAGTTAAATACAACTGCAGCTCTTGACTTACCAAAACCTACTGAAATTCACATTGATACTAATTAGGTAATCAATTAAAAGGTATGCCTATGTGGAACCTTAACCATAACTTGCAAATCGGAGTCACTGTTTTACCTTCTTGATCAATGGCTTCCTCACCCTCCAGCTTCAAGAAAACCTCTTCCAGGGTTGTCCTGCTAACCTCATAGTTAACAACACCCTGTGAAAGGCTGCTCTCCAGATGGCTGAAGAGATCTGCACAATAGAAACAACAGACTCAGCCCAGTGACCAAGGCTGGTGTTGAGCAGAAGCTTAGACTGGCAGGATTGATCTTGCATGTTCTAGCATTCACATCATTCATCTCCATAGCTTAAAAGCCATGACAAATTTATTGCTCTCTTTAGAAGTAAGTAGCAGAAAATTCAGAGTCTTTGATTACCATGGGCCATCATGAAACCATAGGAGACCCAGTGGATTGTAGTTTGTAGATCAGTTGGTGGATTTTCTTTTGTTCATCTGCGTTATTAATATTAGCATGTCCATTAGAGGCTTTCTATAAGGATAATATTTATGGAGCTCTGGGCTTCCAAATCCCATGCAGTATTGACCAGGGAATATAGTTATTCCCTCCACCGAAACTTTGCTGTCTGCTTTTCCCACCACTTGGTTTCCCTTTACAACCCTGGCATAAGGACAGGCTTTTCTTACCTGAGAAGCTATTAGTGTTTTCCAAAGGTAGCATATAACGCAGCTCTCCCTGCTTCTGTCCTTTGAGCACAGCACTGGGGATGTACTGTCTGACCAGGGATGATATAAGCTCAGGGTCACACAACTCATCTATGTGCATCCTGTTTGTATCAGAAAGCAATTACTATAATATTAAATGAGAAAAAAACAAAGCATGCATCACCCATTTAAAACAGAAAGCCACCAGAAGCTCTTCAAGCCATAGGGAAACCTCCAAAACTGGGCAGCATTTCAGTGGGGATTTTCATTGACATCTGCAGTGCCCCTGGTTTTGCCATGCACAAAAGGAACACAGAAATTAAAATCCAAAGGAAAACAGCTTCCCATTAAAGCAGTTGTACATCGCTGGCACCACAGAAGAGGTGGAAATTACAATTCATTGTACTCTCATCCCATTTGGGCTGCAAAGGAGGTTGCGAAGTCATTTTAGCTGCATGCACAGAGCTTTGAGTATTGGCTTCCAAAGAAAAGCAGCTTCTTATCCAAAGCAAGATATTTTTGGTAGCGTCAAAAGTCTTCTAAATTGATTTGTCAAGATTTCTATTACTCTATATAGAAGCTCTGTAGAGACACAAACCCTACAAGAAAGGACATCAACTAGAAGCTTTCCATAAAAAGAGTGATGACAAAAAGAAAAGGATTTACCTCAAGTGATAGCCAATTCCCCATTTTCTCTTCAAGTACAGAGATGAGCCCACACACTGTAATCTCCCATTTGAGAGGAAAGCTTTCCGATCTAAGGAGGCATGGATACAGAGGATTGAGGGGGGATTTACAACAGTGCAGCAGACTGACCTCACTCTGCTCCTTCTGAACTCAACAGGCATTTTTATAATGAAGTTGAGAGGAGTAAGGCCAGTGCTGAAGGGTCTTTCTTTTTAAACTGATTCCTTTCTCCTAAGCATCAAGGTTAATCTTTTAATTACACATTCTTACAGGCCTGTGGAAGATTTCCCATGCAGCCCGGGAGCAATATGGAGACAGGAAAAATATTAATTCAAACAATATCACTAATGCGTGTGGGTGCTGCTAGTAGTATATCCAGATAATATGCAAGTGCTTCATCCTGATGCAGAACACAAGCAAAGTCTTGGAGAAGCACATCAGTCCAGTTTTAGCCTTTGCTCAGCCTGGGGTGGGTGGTCGCTGTCAGACAAAATGTGTCCCATGAGCACAGACTGCATCATGGTGGGACCCATATGTAGGCTCTGCAACAGGAAAGTCTTGTTTGTAAAGTGTATTCAGCTACAGTGTGAAGATCTAGGCTCACCAGCATGAGCATCAGCTTCCTCCATGGACTGGGTCGTGAAGAGCGTCACACGTCCAGCCTGGCGCTCCTTCAGAAGGTTCCACACGTGATGCCTGGAGCAGGGATCCAACCCAGCCGTTGGTTCATCTAGAAGCAGCACCTGCAAAGGCGAATGAGAACAGACCTCCACGTGTCCAAGCTGGAATTTCCATCTTTACATCATTTCATTTCATGTTTTTGATGATCTCATTCCGAGAATAAAATGCATCCTCAAATATCAGCCATAGTTATTGCTTTCTCCTATTACAGTATTATTACCATTTTAATCTAAAATACAGTTCTCATTGACCTAGAATCCTCAATCCTTCCAGCAGCCAAGTGAATTAGCAGTTCAGCAGATTCTGAGTGCCAGGGGAAAAGCACAAGTGTCTATGTGCCAAGTCAAAATGCAAAGCTATGTGCTACAACAGTTTGTGTTTTGTATGTATAAATATGACCATTCCCTACCTGGGGATTCCCTAAAATTGCAATTCCAAGAGACAATTTTCTTTTCTGTCCTCCACTCAGAGCATCAGCATGAATGTCCTGAAGATCAGCGAGGTCCAGCATTGCGAGAACCTTCTGCACCTTGGCAACATACAAAGACAAGAGCCAGATTTCCAAAGCACTGGTCGCATTTTAATTCATAGAATCATAGAATCAACTGAGTTGGAAAGACCTTTAAGATGATCAAGTCCGACCTTTACCCCAGGTCTGTCAAGACCACCAGTAAACCATGTCATAGAGGCTGGTTATAATCTTTTAAAAAGCTCAAACTTTCCAAGATGCCATGAAACAGAGGTTAGTGACTGACAAGCACATACCAACCTCTTGCTCTAATTCTTTCTGCTGAATCCCCTTGATGTGAGCAAAAGTTCTCAGGTTTTCCTTCACTGTTAAGGCTTCAAAATGCAAATTTAACTGGGGGCAAATCCCAACCATTGCCTGAATTCCTTCCATATCCCATACTTCAGAAACTTTGTGGTTGTATATCATTGCAGAACCTGCAGACAGGAATGAATGAAACAAATCTCATATGGTACAGTATTTCCAAGTTATAGGGGGAAAGCAGACTGCTTTGTATTCATACCTTGGACACTAATTCCAGCATTGTGAATGTTTTTCAAGTGCTTAAAAATTAAAAGGCAAAATAACTTTGTGTTGTCCAAAGCTTTAACACCACTCAAAGACACTTCAGAGCACAAAATCTCTCCCTTAAGAACTAGAACATATTTCCTATAGGTATGCAGCTCATGGAAAACATCAGGCCACCCAGACTGAGAAATAACCATCTGTGCATGCTTGCACACATGAGCATATCCATAAGGGATGCATTATCCTGAAGCTTGTGTTGATGGAGCAATCTGCACTGACAACAAGCCAGATTGGATGACTGAGGCGAGAATTTGGGGTTTTGCATCTTTATTCTTTTATATATGGAAAGGCAACCATCTTTTCCTCTTCAGCATTGGGGTCCATCATCTTACCTGCTGAAGGCTTGGAAAATCCACTGAGCACATTTAAGAGAGCAGTTTTTCCAGATCCACTGTGACCAAGTAACGCAGTGATCTGGCCTTCATATATACTTAAGGACAAACCTAGAATAAAAATAGGATGACATTGGCATGGAAGTTTGTGATAAATAGACTTGTACCTGTAGCTTGCTACCAAGTATGACAGAGGAGTGACGCTTACAAAGATGAGAGGCAAAAAGCACAGATCCAAAACCATAGGTTGCATCTTCAGAAGTTAGGACTAAACTTCGTAAGGAACTTCCAGCCATGAATTGAGGGAACAAGCGTATTAGCTTCCATATTCAAAGAATTTTGACTTCTGTTTTCTATGGGGTTCATAGACTTTTATTTTAGCATGGCTCAAGAAAAAGTCCACAGAAAGAGAAGAGCCCATACCCTTTCCAACACGTGAGATCAAGTTTTTTCAAAGCAGCCAGACTTTGTTACCTCATTTCCTTTAAAAAGAAAATACTTCTTTTGTATTTCTGTGGGTTGTTGGGGTTTTGTCAGTCAATATAAACCTTTGAGACCATATTGATACTTTCACCATCACTTGGAGATCTTGCTAAACAAAGGCGTCTAACACACATCCCACAACTATGCTATGACTGTATCAACTACCTTCAAACCTGCAGCTGGCAGATGTGCAAGTGCTTGGAGAACAGGGCTCGGGCAGTGACAGCAGCCTCAGCTATAGACAGGGACCAAAAAGACAAGTTTTATTTGCCCAAAGTAGTTTACAATTAGAAAGGGAGGTTCAAGAGGGGACTTCTCAACTGGTTCATTGCTGCAAAAGCCACAGCTTTTAAGGACACTTAAACTGTTGCAAAAAAAGTAATAAATATTTACTTTCCTGGAGTGGGTGGGAAAAAAAAATAACAACCTGGTGGAAATCTGCCAGTCATTTACCCCACCAGAAACAACCATTGCATAATGGGTTTTGACAGTGCTGGGGGCAGGATTAAGCACATCTAGTAAATTCTAAAACAGTTTGGGTTCATATCTGATGGAAAATGAAATCAAAAGTGTTACAAGACCTCTCTTACCCCTTAGAGCTTCTGTTCTCTTGTCCTTCTTCTTGTATGTTTTTTTAACGTTGTTTAGTCTAAAGGAAAGGTAAGCAAGCCGTTACTATTGGATCTCACAACTCTGGCACGTTTCTCCTGCCTCAAAATAACCTTGGAAAACTACTGGAAGAGTATTTCTCAACCTCCTCCTCAAACTGGTCCTGCTCCTTACCAGCTGAAGGGATTGCTTTATAGAATGCATTTCTTCTACTCTTAAAAGCAGAATTAGGTAACGTGCTTTTCTAGAAGATGTTTAAAAGGTTTCAAAGTCAAACTTAGAGCACTTAGTGAATGAAGCAGAAATCCCTAGGGAATGTAGTTATATAATTAAAAACAATGACCTGGCTATTATTTTAGCAGATTTATATTTGCTTTCTAGTAATATACAATGGACAGTAACAGCAATGGGCCAAGCTCCATAGCGATGTAAATGATGGTATCTTATGCAGCATACTCCTTCAGCAATGTTTTAAAGGTGATGGTGAAGGGGGACAGACTCATTGGTGCTGCTGTGCGAAGAGGAAAGTGCAGGGAAAAGAGCTGGTCCCTGGCACTGAGGATGTACATGCCCAATAAATCTTAAAATCCAGCTCTGGAGTGGAATGAAACACTGAACAAAACCCTTTCGCATATTTACCACTAACCTTATCTATATATGTTAAATGGCTTGGTCTAACATTTACTCGTGCAATATGGCTATGCCCTCTAGAGTCAAACACAACACTTAGCATTATATTTGTCATGCCTACAGGAGTCTTTACCTAATTGCTTCCTTCCCATCAAAGCCTGGAGGCATCGGCTCAATGTTATTGCTGAGGACAGGATCGTTGCTGCTCTCGCTGTCAGCTTGTACCCCCATGTACCCACTCCTGGGCTTGCACCAGTACGATGGTCTCAGGAAGAACAAAGGTGGGTATGGTGCTCCATACTTGCCTGGTTCAGAAACAGAGGAGGTGAAATATCAACCAAAATCTGCTATATGTCAGCTCAACTTCGATAAATGCCGTGCCCAGCCACCTCTTCTCTATAGGTGCAGAATATAGACTTTCAGCAGCATAAAAGGATTGGTAATCTGCAGTTAAAGTTGTCCACTCATCTCTATCTGTAAATGCAGGTGAGGAACGATCACAGCAGAGACCTCATTGAGAACCTCTTTGGCCCAGAAGGTATAGGAAAATCAGGTCAAGTCCAACAACATCCTTTTAAGCTCAGTGGTTAGGGCTTCTGGAGTAGGATCTCAGTGCCTCATTGCAGGGTTTAATGTTCCTTTTAGAGCCTGTTTTTGAGGTAGCTACATGCACTCAGCTCGTGGGAAAACAGGATTCTTCCCAACCACTTTCTTACTGAGCAATACAGCAAACCCAGTTTTCATCCCCTGATGTAACATGCCAAAACTCATTGTTGTTAAGATGCCCTTCCACAACCTGACCAGCTTGCTACTAGGACACCTTTTTTATTGCTCCATGTAAATTACTGTTCTCTCAGTCTATTCCATGGCCCCTTTGGCAACTTTCCGCCTACAAAGAGAGATGATTATTGAAGAATAATGCGAGGAAATTTGTATTCTTTCCCTTACATTTCTACTCACCAGGCAAAACTTTATCAAAGTAGATGGCCAACAGCAAATACAAGACACTGTCAAGGCTCAGTATGAGGTATAGGTTAAAGAAAGGGTACAATTCTGGTGTAAAGGCTGGTCCATATTTGTCCAATTTTAACATCTAGGGGAAAACAAAAAAGCACGAGTCAGATGCAACACTTCCTTTAGCCAGAAATACTATGTGCCAGCCACTGCTGTGTCATCATGACCATTTTCGCCAGAAACCCACGTCCACTCATGATCATGATGCTGTTTCCAAGCAGAACAACACTTTATCACGACCACAAGTATCAGAAGTGCTTCAGTAAGCTCAATTCAAAGTTGTGCAGAAGCTGCAGCACCAGAAGAGTAATGCACATAATATTTGCTAACGCAGCACTTCAAGACCTCATGGTTCTTGCAAATGTTGGTACCCACTAGACATCCCACTGCTGGGATAATTTTCCAGAGATTGAAATTAATTGTATACACAGAACTGATAAGTTCATGATGCAGTTGACAAACCTTTGAGATGCCAGCTGTAAAGGCAAAAGGACTGAAGAGATTTAAAATCCATTCCAAATACGATGGTAGTTCTTCAAACAATGTCAAAAAGCCCAGCAATCCAAAGAGGACGTGAAGGACAAAGCCCACAAAACTGGCAAAATTTGACTGCTTTAACAATGAGCTGAGCATGAAACAGAAGTGAATCTGCAGCAGAGAAAACCAGTAGTTAGCATATGCATTTCTGCTGGTGGCTAAATAAACCAACATGGAAATCCAATGAGCAAAATTAGAGACCCAGTTGAGTTTCAGCTGTCCCCTACACAGCATGTCACAAGGTTTGCACCATTTAGCAGAGAGGTCTATAAGGGCAGACAGATAAGACCCCTGTTGGCCTCCCGAGGAGGCTGGATGCCAGGAAGCAGCCCCAGCCTTCCCATTAATGCTAATGTCAGCATCTCTCTTTACTCTGATCCAAGTC
Source organism: Strigops habroptila (assembly GCF_004027225.2). Taxonomy (NCBI): domain Eukaryota; kingdom Metazoa; phylum Chordata; class Aves; order Psittaciformes; family Psittacidae; genus Strigops; species Strigops habroptila. Next base: position 10,306,524 of record NC_044290.2, read on the forward strand.
AGAATGTAATAGAAGTGAGATATTAGCCTACAAATTATAACAATAAATCCCAGCAGTGAAGTATTTGTTACTTTCTCGTATAATGCCCAGCCCCAGAGCACTCTGTAGTCTTTGAGTTTCAGATGTTTTACTTAGGAAACGGAAAAGAATTGTTCAGCATTTAAGAAGACAAAAGCAGACTTACAGATGCTGTGCCATAAAAGAAATAAAAGAAGTATATTTCAAAAAAGCTGTAGTCATGGATGACTCCTGTAATCGTGATCAGTGTCAGGAGAGTTGCTGTTATTGAAATGTAAATGGTGTACAGCAAGCTCCAGGATAACCTACAAATGAAGGCACAGTTATTTTTGCCTCTGTACATGACAGCACACGCCATGGCATAGCCAATATAACGCACATTGTTTTTAATTCAAATACTTCATAATTCCAAATACAAATCTCTTTAGAGTTTCCAGACTGGAAAGGTGCAAATCACAGAACCATAGAATGGTTTCGGTTGAAAGGGACCTTAAATCTCATACAGTTCCAACCCCCTGCCACATGCAGGAACACCTCTCAGTAGACCAGGTTGCTCAAACATCCATGTCTTGTGGCTACCCAAATCTCTGCAAATGCAATGATGCCAGCGAAGAGCCACAGGGCATCTAATCACTCTAAGGTGATTGTAAGTGATTGCTGCTGGGGTCTGGGGAGCTACTCTTCTGAGCTGAATGGTGCTACCAGACCCACATCCGTCCCACAAGCTAGTATACATCTTATATACATAATTCCTATAATTACCCAGTTTATTTCTATGAGACTTACCAGAACGCAATATCTTGCAAACCCATTGCTCTCATTAACACCTTCAGCTTCTTTTTCTCTCTTATAACTTTCACTGATAAAAAGTACATGTATGGGGAGAAGCACAGCATAATATAAATAATGAACCAAAAATAATCCAGTTTATACACGGGTTTGATCAAGGGCGATTTCAGACGAACACCACTGATTGACTTCATCTCTTGCCACACAGAATGGTTTGTTTTCATCTAAAGGAAAGAAATTAGCCATTCATTTAATTTTCTGTAATGAAACAGCCAATATCAGAACAAACAGGTTCTCTTAAGTGTTTATTATTAGTCTGTCAGTAACAATGTTACATTTGTAAGCGGCAAATAACATCAATATTTAGTGTCTCTTGGTATTGCCTTGTAATACTCACTAACACTGCCTTGAGCCAGGAGAATGATCTGTCATTCTTTTATCTTTTGAATCACTCTATGCATTTGAAAAGTTAATGATGATCACAGAAAAGCAACTGGTTTGAGTTTGTTGGGGTTTTTTTGGTTAGTTGGTTGTGTTTTTAAGTTTACAGATAACTCTGGAAAGAATAGAAAATGTTATTTTCCATCATGATCACACTTACTTCTATGACCGCAGCATCGATGCTGGACTGCACCGATAGGAAACCTGCATACCAGTACAAGGGAATGTTGCAGATTGATGAAAAATTGAAGCAGGTATCTGAAAGAAAATAAATGAAGAATTTTATATATTTCCATATATATGTGTGTGTAAATATATATATATACACACACACACACATATAAATTCTCAAGTATAATCTGTGAGGTTGAAAATGTATTTGACCTAAAGGTCAGGAAATCAAGAATCAATGCTGAGGGCAGGAGAGAAGCTCCTCTAGAAAATCCAGAGCACACTGAAGCTGGGGTCACATCTGCAAAGAGCTACTGACTTGTGTAGACAGGACAAATGACCTCTCCATCCTTTCTATTTTCCAAGACGAGTTCTTAGCAAAATACTTTTCTTTTTTCTCCATCGACTGATGAACTCACTTGATTTTCATCTCATAATAAGGTTACTATTTGTTTTGGATAATTTACTACTTTTAGTCAGTAAGTAGGGGTGATTTTGGTCAAAGAAGTAGTAATATGGACAAATGTGTGTGTAGATTTATGCTTTAATGTATTAAATACATGTCCATACACTAAATGTTAGAAGTAGATTAGTGTACACGCAACGCTCATTTTCCAGGCATGATCTGACATGGCAAGACTTAGAAAGTAGAGGGACAAAAAAGACTGTGGATAATGTGTTCTTAAAAGCTTTTTTCTCTAACATTTGTTTCCTTCTAAATAAACAAACTCTCAAATTCTAATTAATATCTTTCAAAAGCACTTAGCACATAGAGCCTTTGATCCCTTTGCAGTGGCATGGCATCACAGAGATCCATCTAAGCACTTTTTAATGTAAAATCAAGTCCTCTGGTTTCATTTATTTTGTTACCGATGTGTTCAAAGGCATCACTTGGAGACACCACACGGTAGCTTTGAAATCTGAGATGGTAGGAGAAGTCATCCTTAAAAACAACACCGATAATGTCTTCCTCCAAAACTGCTCTTGTTTCCAGATCTTTCTTATTGTCCACCTCTTCTATTATTATTCCTGGTGTTAAAAAAGAGGGAAAACAGAAGAATAAAACTACCACAGCTGAAACTTAGATTTTACATTATTACATTTATTAAATATGAAAATGGGCATCAGCCACAATCTGTACCCTCAAGAACTATGTTGTCTAAACGCTTTTCTCCCTGCACACAATGACTGTGTCAGGGTCAGTTCAGACTGTGCAGCTCTAACAATGATTTAAGAGCAGCATTACCTGTCATTGCAGAATCCGAAGCCACTTTGCTCATTATGTGCCTGGTGGTGGTTGTTACAGGTGTGTATGCAAGTTTAACCCCTGTAGCATTGAAGGCTGGATCATCCAACCGTCCCAGGAACTTGTAAGGGATTTCTTGCCGTGGGTAGTGGAATATCATACTTGCTGATGTTTGTATTATTAAGAGAAAAACCACTGATGTGGTCCATTCCTAGTGAAAGGAAAGAAATGCAGAAGTGAGTGGCAGCCGAATGAATTGGAGGTTGGGTGGTGTGGGAATTGTCTTCAAGGACCCTCCTCATCCAGCTCTACTATGCACGGTCCAGCTCCTCCAGCCATCAATGCTGTCTTTCTTGAATGATGAAGAGCCATTTCACAGATATAATAACTTTAAAATATGAGGAATGTTTGAAGTGAAAAATATGTTTTCTTAGCACTGGAGCCAATGAGGTCTGCTAGTAATTTTACATCCGTGATCATCAACTGGACGTTGTGTTCCTCTGGGCAGCACGGAAATGGGATCAACAACCAAAAGCCACAAGCCAGCTTTGTAACAAGACCTTCTTGTGCCATGATATTGTAGTGTCTCACATTTTCCAGAGAACCACATTACCAGCTGAGGTTTCTCATATATCACCCAGCATAAAAACAATGCAAAGTAAAAATCATTTGTAGTGGAAATCCTAACTTCCCTTTGGAAGAACTGGTACTTGCCTGAAAACTTTCTGTCTTCCTCCTCCACACCAGAAGAATATTTTTCCATAGGAGAGCTTGGGTTTGCTGAAGTATTTTTGAGGCTTTCTTGAATATCCCCTGCATTGTCCCAGCTAGGAAGAGAAAGAAAATATTATCATTTAGAATACAATCATAGAATAAAACAGATCACTGGAAGTGAATATATGTATTCAGGTAAACACCAATACCATGCCAAAGGTTAAGAACTTCTCTCCATTTTACAGTTTGGACAACCAAAGTGAAGTTTGAAGGAAATAGTCCAAGATCACACAAGGGAACAGAGACCTGGGTTGGACTAAGCTGCCTCTTCCACTTGCATCCTTCTTCATCCAAAGAGGCTTTGCAGAAAGAGGCATTCAACTGGCTGTAGTTTGATTCTTTATGTACATAAAATTAACAGAGAAAAGCCAGTCCATCCTGTACTAAGAATGTGAGAAGATTGAACAGCATATCGAAGAAAGCAGTTATACATTTTTTCTTTTTTATGCAGTTATTCAAAATACTTAACACAAATGATCTGCAGCAGCGGGGTCAAGTCCAGCTCCTGAGTGCTAGAAGATATTGATGTGTTCAGTTTTCACCCAAAAGCTAATACATTGTATTACAGCTCTGGGGTAGATAGAGCAGGGCAGCATTAACACAGCAATGTGTTTCTTTATATCCTCCTAAATACTAAACAGGGAGTATCTATTGGGGGATATTTCTACGGGGAATATTTATTTCATCTCCAACTTTAACCATGTGGCCAAGCAGCAAATATCCTGTGCAAGAACAATAGCAATTTCAGAGCAACTGGTTTCATAACCTCCCCAGGAGGAGAGCAGGGGAGGGAACCTCAGAACATGTTGTTGTATTTTAATCCTTCAAAATGACTGGAACCAAAAGAAATCAAAGCGAGCTCAAACACACAGTGCTCTATTCCCCTTGGACATCACTTCCTGGTTTCACAGATTGGGCAGCTGGAGTTAATAAACGGTTCTACTACTCTGTTCCCTTCACTGTTTGTTTTTGGAAGAACTCAGTATTTGCATACTCCAGGGGCAATGGATCCAGAATCCCTGTTTATCCTCTGACTGTTAGCATAAGGCTTATCTCCCTGGCGTGCTGCTTTCCCTGCCTGGAGCTCTCTCCCTTGCTCCCCCACTGCAGCCTGCAGTGAAGGTTAAAGGCAATCCGGAAGAGATTTCTAGGAAGCACTAAGTTTTTTGCCCAGGTCTGGACTTCAGCCGCTGTGAACTGGAAGCAGCAGCTCAAGGATGCTGGGGCAGTAAACAAGAGTTCATGCTGGAGTATTTGGATAACATGGAAAACATTGTGCTCTTGTAAGAGCTGCACTGAATGTCTACAGAGATAACAAACACTTCATTAAAACTAAAGATGGAGCAATTCTAAAATTTTTAGGAAATTCCAACTAAATTTCTACCAGTTTTTATCTTATTTTTGCCTTTGGAGCAAGAAGCAAATACCGCTGGAAACACAAAGCCGGAAATTCAAATAAGTGATGCTGCCTGCAAATGCTGCACAGGCTTCATCAAGATGAATTCAACTTTCAATTAGATATCAAAAGACACAAAATGTAAGTGGGGCAAACACCTCTACAAGACCTGAGATTCAAACCTTCTGATTCAGAAGACAAAACCAAGCATCAGAAATCTATTTGGAGGCAATGGTGTTTGAGAAGCTTTAAACCAGTTAAGAGCATCACTTGTAAGACTGGATGTCTCTGGAAGCATTTCCCTTCCCTGGGGCTCATTAATTCCACCCAAACTTCTTGCTCTCCAGGAACACACTCCCCAGGTGCTGCAGGAACTTTTACTGGGATCCTGTGTCTATCTTTACTAACCCAAAGGTTATCCCAGGAAGCCATGTCCCATAGAACCACTTTGTTTATTTACCATCTCAGGGATTTCCTATTTGGCAGCTCCTCAGACTTTTTTTCCCCCCTCTAATAAAAACCTATCAGAGCATATAATGAACAACTCCTAAATGCTATTTAGGAGCACTGGCAGGAACCTCTCGATGCTGGCTATGAAGAAAGCCAGCAGCTTTCCCATAGCCAACGATCAATCCCTGCACATGAAGAGTGCAGAGGTGAACATGCTCACTATATATCCTCTTGTTTGCCAGTTAGTGCAAAAACAAAGACCTGCATCTGACCCCTACGCAGCCCTGTCTAACTCCTGATAAATGTGAGACAGGTTTGTACTGACTCTACTCTTTAAAAGTTTTAAACTCAGAACTTGAGGAAAAACAGCTCTAAGCCTGTTCTGCATCAAAGTTCAACACTTTAATTCATAGAGAAGTGAAGTTTGGGGGTCTGTGCTTATAGAACCCTTTATTGGTGATGGCAAGGCTGGAGGAGGGGGGAGAAAAGAGGGATTGTTATCTGGAAAGACCCAGTGCTCAACCTGCAGCTCTATCTTGAGCCAAAGTACATCAGCAGCAAGAATCAAAATCACACCCAGAAAAGCAGAATAGTTTTGCTTCTTTGCCTCTTAAACATTTTGATGTGAAGCTTAGTGTTTGCCAGAGAACAGAGCTGGAAAGCACAGCTCTTACAGTATGACATTGTATTAAAATAGTTAGGAAAGAAAATGATCACCAAACACAACCCCTGCATGAAAGTGCCCTTAACAAAAGGAAAAATGAAGCTTCTTACCTGGTAATGTGCTTTCCATTAGGAACAGGTCTCCTCCAGCTCCCAGATGCCTGAGCTCTTCGTCTCTTCGCAGCCCTGGAGAGGGTTCAATGCTGTATCACAGCTTGATGGCCTTGCCCCTCTCCAGCCTGACGTCAGAGTCCGGTCCCAGAGGTGGGAATGCTCTTAAAGCTTCTGGAGCAATGACCCAGCGGGGGAGCAACACCTGCAACCACCCAGCCTAAAGCCTGGACATATTAACACTGTGTTTTGCAGTATTTAATAAAACATGTGCATTGTGTGCAACACAACAGCATGTTTCTACTGGAAGCTGGTGTCCTGAGATGGGGTGAATGTGAGCTCTGATGGGTGGCAAAGCAACCTCGCCCCTGCCCGAGCTTCTCTGGAGGAGAAACTTCACATCTCAGGTCCCCAGAGCCTGAGTAGCAGAAACTCCTTCCTTTCTAGAGGCAAATCCTATGTCCGTGGACCACTGGGATTTCTGTTTCTCAGTTCCTCTTTGGTTTTAATATATTTAATTTTCCACTCCTTTTAATTGCTTTTCCAGTAGTTGCCACACAGCTGGAATCAGGATGGGGTTTGTTGGGTGTTCTAAAAAAAAAAAAAAAGCTTTCCAATGGATCTGCATTCAAAACAGGCAGGTGAGGAAAACAGATAAGCCAGGAAATCCAAATGAGTGTAGAGCCACATGACAATTCAACTAGCTTAAGGAATTTGGTTGTCCTGGAGCTTCAACAGCTCAACTACTCTGCATCTGATCCGCAGAGCTGACTAAAAACCTTAAAACACAAAAGCCATCTGGTTGTTGCTTAATAAAAGGCTGTAAATCTTCTGCAGCTGCCAATTTACTCATTTTCGAGGCATGAGCTTATTTAGGAGAGGAGCAGAGTGTTTCCCTGCATCACTTCCTGTTGGGCAACAAGGGAGGAATGGGGAAGGCTGCTCATCACTGCAGAAAGCACATCTGTGATGCACTTCACTAAAAACCCACTACTTTTCCAACACATGCCTTGTGCCACAGCTTGCTGGCAGTACCTGGTGAAGTGTAGAGCCCTGGCACATCTGCACTTTATCTACAGAAAAATGCATTTTAACCCCAAAACGACACCTGGGAACTTTCCCCAAATTCAGGTTGAATTCTTTGGGGTGGTTTTCATCCTCACTGAGGGGTTCAGGGAGCACAATCCCCTTTCATTTTGCTAGGTCCTTAACTAACCCACCACAGGGCTGAAGATGGACCTTCTCCTCAGCAGCAGGTCATGCCAGTCCCACAGAGCAGCTGACGAGCAAGCAATGCACTTCATCCCTGCAGACCATGGTTTCATGGTCCAGCTTCAGACATCCCTCGTGAGCACCCACCCAGCGAGCTTGTCCTGGGTTCCAACCACAAAAATGGATTATTATCTTTTCAGTGCGGTTGATTTTCAAGTGGATGAACGTGATTAACTCTGCAGACGCAGGACGTGGTGTGCCAGGAGCATGCAGCTGCCGCGGGGTCACTTCTAGCCTGAAGTTGGGTTGAATTCATCTGGCTGCAGGCGGTTGAATTCCAAGTGTCTCAATATTGAAATTCCCTGAATTCATTTGAAAATAAGGAATTATTGCAGCCTGACAGCCCCAGTTATACCTGCCCCCCATGCTCTGCCTGAGCCCGCTCACCTGCAAGCCTCAGTGCGCCCCAGGAACAGCAAAGACTTTTGAAATCAACCCCCTTATTTCTAGCAGAGGAAAGCACACACATAATAGAAACACTAGAATTTAACAATCCAATCCATCTTTATTTTGGTAGTACTTTCTGGTGGAAAAGGAAAAACCTCGACTTTACAAACACAACAAAGTGGTAAAAGACAGACATGGATAAATTAAACTGCAAATGATTCAAAGTGCCCAATAGCAACATCAGGAGGAGTGTTACCAACGTGCCACCTTTAGACCCAACACCTTGTGTATCTGCAGAGTGCTGGACATCAGCTACACAACAGACTTCACTTCCTATACAGAGAGATTTTTAAATAAAGGCTTTTCTTGGGGACATAAATGAAATTAGACACATTAAATTCCTCCATAGAAAAATACAACCTTATAATAACACCACAAAGTAAATGCATCTCCCAAGTTTTGGATATACTAGCTCAGTATTTCTCACAACCACCCTGCAAGGTAACCAAGCCCAATGGACCGGGAACGGTGGCACAAACTGAACTGATTTACTCCAAGTCCCACAGTCAGCCTGAATCCAGCTGCCTTGTCTCAGAGCACAACCTGGGCATGTGTATTGTACGGCTGTGATTTGGCATGAACCAAGTGACTTAAACTTGCAGGAATAGAGCTCTCAAACCAGAGAATCCCCTGGGAACGTAATTTTGCATGTGTTTTTCCCTATTCTGGCAACTATAGTCATCATATGATACTTTGAAAGACTTCTGACACAATCCACTATGATTACATTAATGTTTGAGGTGGCATCTTGTGCCACATTGACTCTATGTCCCCACACCAAAAAGGTCCCACCCAAACACGCAGTTCACCTAAAGAGCCAAATTCTTCACACAAATACAGTGCCACCACCAACTGGGTTACTCCAGGGTAAACAAGATCAGTACCAAGGTGAGCAAATCTAGCTGCTAATAGAATCTTTCTTCTGATCCAATTGAAACATTAGGAAATAAGAAAGTATTTGAAACAAGAGGATGTTATCCAGACAGTCCAGAGCTATTTTACAGACTATTAACTTTGACTTTAATTTAAAGGATAAAATTAAAAGAAGGCATCAAGGCTAACAGGTCACAGCTGTACTTTGATAAGTTCACATGAACAAAGAGTGCTGTACGTTGCTGGACAGATGTGCAGATGACACTTGGCTGAAATACCATTAAAAGAGAGATGGAAGTAAGAAAGGTGGGATTTGGAGAAGACACCTAACTTGTATGTACACACATGGGAAAGCATCCCAAGACGAAATTCTGGGTCGCGCCTTTGCTCCAAATAAAGGAAAATGCTCAGAGATGTCAGTCAGCAGCATGGATGCAGCTGAGAGCAATGGGATGGGGGTTCCCAGGGGCTAAATAAAAGGCTACAGAAATAAAAGAGCTGAATTTGGGTCATTTTCATTTTCTTATAGAGAAGCTTCACCCCTAGAAAGGTTGCTACTGGAGCTGCAGTTTAGAGGCTGGTGCTTTAATCCCATTCTTTACCTCCATTCTGTTTCCAGCACAGGAGATTGGGGCATATGCAAGTGCCATGGCTGAGGGCTCCCCAAAACAGGGACCTTCCCCTGGGGAAGCAGATGGGATGTCCACATGTTCCTGCAGTTCTTGGGCTCAAAATTTTAACTACAGCACAAAATCTGTACATGTTTATACAATCCACAGGTACAGAAGAGGAAGCAAAAGTTGTACATAAAGAGTTCACACCTCCCCATCGTAAAGTAAGAAACTAATGATAACAGATTTGGGCTCAACATGCTGACAAACCACTATCAGACGTATAACATACATTATTGCCTGATAAATACAAACAGTTGGGACACACAACTCTCTGTTAATCCATAGTTTCTTGAGTTTTTGCAAGAAAAACAAAGGTCTTTTCTAATTCTAATGTGAAGATGCATAATTGATATGACTTATGAAGCCAATGTCTTGATATAAATGCACCTCTATACTTGTTCATTGCAGAACACAATGAACTGTTAGCAATCTTTAATTGTACCTTATAAAACTAAAGGAAGTGATGATAGCTTTGTGTAGAAAACCAAAATATATATATTTTTTCATACATCTGCCACATCTTAGGATACAGGACCACCTATTCTGCTTCTCTTAGTGCTTCTATGCAAACCAAAGGCACTATTCCTACCGATGAGGTTGTGAATTTGGATCTTTTCCTTTTGGGTTTAACAAAGGTGAATGGAAAACTGCCAGGTGAGGACAAAGCAAACTTTCCTGTGCTGAGCACACTGCTGCATTACTTACTGCTATCACAACAAAGACGGATTAGGAAATACTGTTGCACGGACTTATGAATTCACTGTCAAAGAAAACGAAGACATCTAAGAAGGACTGTCTCTAAAAGCAACTGGCAGGATACATGTTGTTACACCCAACAAAAGAATCAAGACTTTGTAACGAAGACAGGGAATACTCACATCTCTGCAAATCCCGTAACTACACAATTATGTCTTTGTACTTTCACCAAGCAGGGGAAAGAAAGCATCCACATCTGTACACCCCTTGAACCCTACAGTGCATGCATTACAAACACCAGCGCCTCCCATAACAGCAGCAGGAATCAGCCACAGCTGCCAGTAGAAAGGAATGTGTGTGTCAACAAGTGCCATATTATATCTGTAAAGGAACATTTTCACATTGGTTGGATACCAAGCTAAGCTCGCAGTGGAATTCAGGACCCTCTCTGCAGTGAATATGATTACTTTGGAGTGGTTTTGCCCCTCTCTTCTAAGCAAGTGCATCTTCTAAGCATAAGCAGGGATGGAGCAGCCGGTGGGAGAACAGGACCTTGCAGGGACACATGTCTGCACAGCACCTCATTGGGCAGGCAGCAATACCCAGCCAAAGGCATGGGGGAAGGCAAGACCCAGTGAGCAGGTCCCACAGGGCAGGATGCTCCAACAGCAACTGGTTTTGCTCAGATGCAAGATTTCCAGTAAGGATCCCAACCTCAGCACAGCACAGCCAAGGGAGAAAGGCAGGCGGGTGCTCCTGCACAAGCCACCAACACCAGGAGGTGACTGACTGTTGCGGCAGCATCTTCTTGCTCAAACTGGGAAACAGCGAGGGGAGAAGGAATTTCAGGTCAGCCAGAACAACGGTGGGGATGCTCACCGCTATTGCGGCAATATTCCTAAGGCCAGGATGGTGGAATGTGCTCCGTGCTTCCAAATACGATTTTCCTTCTCCATCCCAGCTTGGGTGTTTTCCACGCTCATACCCTGATGTCTGCACAGAGGATCATCACTGGCACAACACACCAGCTGCAGAGCAGGTCTGGACCATGAGGAGCTCAGAAAACAACTCTGTCTTCCTGTGTTCTCTCCCACCACAGTGTGCTGTTCAGGGTGCCAAAGGTGCTGTCCTCCTCCTCCTGCTCTTTAGCAAGCTCAACAAAAACCTGTGACAGACAGAAAGGGTGTGAATACACCATGCTGCTTATAGGAATTTCCTTAGTAGAATTCACGCTAAAAGCTTCACAAATATCAGATGTATTGCTTCATCTCCAAACAGGAAGTTATTAGTATTTTGAGGTTTTTCTCCTTGCTCCCACCCTTCCACATAAGTTCTTCAAGAGAACAGTGAAAAGGAAGTTGAACCAAGTACACACTGAAGGACGTTTATGGTCAGCAATAACTAATCCAGAATAAGCAATACTAAGCCTCATCTTTACCCTCCCTTTCAGGGAACTGGAAGTCCCAATTCTCTTTGGAAAAGGGGATTTCAGGTCCCCAAAAGTGCCCAAGCAGGCATCAGCAGAGCATCCCCAGCTGCCTGAAAGCCAGGTACAGGGGACAAGCTGCCTGCACAGGGCTCCTCATCCCCTCCATCCTCTACCATAGCAAGGGCAAATTGAGTCCACCCCAGATACCTACAAAACCCCCACCAAAAGACCTGCAACACCTTTGCCTGTCGGGGTTTACTTCCACAAAGCATCATTTGCTTTAAAAACATACCTGTTCCAGTGTTGCCTGAGAAAAGCTGTACTCCTCGATGTTAAAGGCATGTTTTACTGTCGAAAGAATTAGTAAGAGAGCACATTTAGGGTTGCTTCACTATCTGACACAACTGGATTTAAAGTATTCTAAGCTGGTACAAGTGCTTACTCCGGATTTCACTCAAAACAGAGTTGGGGACAGCAATAATAATAGAAAACATAAATCATACAGATTTGGAACAGAAATGAAGAAGTGCCACCTCATGGCAAATGTGTTGGTTATGGGGGACAAAATGATTTCTGTATGTGATGCATGGCAATTGCTTAATTACCTTCTTCCAGCTTGGAAAAAGAATGTGATAGTGACTGTACATCTTCTTTAGGAATTTTATATGCCAAAATAGAAGCAAAACTGGAATAAAGAAACAAAGAAAATACAGCTTCAGGTGAAATTACTCAAAGCAAAAAGATTAACACCCAAGTGAAGGGATTTAAACTCATTTTACAAAGGTTATTCCAGGCATTTTGACTAGTTGTCATCATACAAGACAACAGGAATGATGCAGCTTCAGACCAGCTGGTTTATAACCCGTATCAGAGACCCAGGTCCAGGCGCATCAGCTGAGATCCCCTGAGACTGCTTTGTGTTTCATGCTCTTCAGCTTGGATTCAACCACTTGTATTCTCTTATAAACTCATGAAAGAAAAATCGCTGCCGGGAACTCCTGTGGTTGTGAGGTTTTGCCTTTCAAATGAACTCAGGCAGAGGCCACAGGGTCTATTGGGACTTTGCATCATGCAGAGGTTCCTGCAACCCACATTCCAGAAAAGGGAGCTGCTCTACCCCACACATTTGCTTCTATAAACTGAACTCTCCTCCAGATCACCCCCATTTGAGGAACACTCCTTACACGATGCCCCCAGTGCCCTTCTGGAGAGTTTCACCAAGCCAGATCCTTGAGTTCATACAGCAAATTAAAGTTGTTGACAGAAAACCACCCAACCCACCCTCAAACTCTGAGGTACCCCCAGAAAACGCTGAAGCGTTTCCAGACAAGGGCCAGTGACTCAGATTTTACCCATTTCCCGAGGGCCCCAACTGAGGAGGAAGCCGTCAGGCAACAGTTATGCAGAAATAGAGTTTTGCTTCCTCTGTGCTGAACATCTGCAGGCAGGGCTCGCAGCCATCGCCTGGCAGCTTCTGCTGGCCTGCAAAACCCTCCCTTTTCTTGTTTTTTAAGCCATGTTTAAATATTTGTTGTAAGTTTTACTATCCTGGCATTCCCTGCTCGGTGCCAAGGAACTGCTGAGGAATCAGGGGTTTGTATTAACATCAACATTTTCCATGTATTTGTTCAACTTCACCTTTCCTGGCGATTTGCGTTCGGGAAGATGTGCAAAATCTGGCTCTGCAGATACTCCACCTGCTGTACATCTGCTGTTTCTTTTAGTTTCATTTCCAAGAAGTATCCTCTGCCAAACTTACTCTTCAGGTGTTGGACGGTACCTATACATCTACCAGTTGCAGAGAAAAATGAGTCATACCTATTACAACACACTCAAAAAGCAACCTAACTCCTAACAGACCATTTTTTTTCAGTTTAAAGCTTAATTTTGCTCCAAGTTTAAGGTGCAAAATAAATTGTATATCTGTATTTTCAAAGCAATATGTTCTAGTTGACTGCTGTCCTGCCCTCCCTGCAGGGAGGGCTCTGGTGGTACCTGAGCTGCCCGGACACCAGGATGGCCACACGGTCACAGACAGCATCTGCCTCCTCCATGTAGTGAGTGGTCAGGATTGCTGCTCTCTCCTTATTTTTAAATGCTGCTCGAATTGCTCGCCTACAGAACATAATCCAAAAAAATCCCTGAATAAAACATTTGGCACTAACAGTAAATCCTGGGTTAGTAGGGAGAGGGGACTGTGATGGTCAAACACAAACCCTCTATTTTATGGAACAATACTACTACAATTAACACCTGAATTTTTCACAAACATGACTCAAATCTATACTCCTTATAAGATTACTTTTGACTTCCAAGCTTTAAATCTCCAAGCTGTTCTGGGAGAGGACACAGATGAAGCGCACCTGGCACTAAGGATGCGTTATTCCCTGTCTATGGCTCTCCCTAGTGTTAAGAGGGATAATGCACACATAAAACTGGGCAAAGAGAGACAAGCCTGTGGCCATCATGGCCCTGGCAACACTCACCACATGTGCTGCTTGGCTTTTGGATCCATCCCAGTCGATGGTTCATCCAAGAGTGTGACCCGTGGGTTGCCCAGCATACTGAGGGCAAAGCACAGCTGGGAGGAAGGCAAAAGGACAGGGTAAGGACACCATGGGTCCTGGGGACACCCCAACATGGGCAGCTAGAGCAGCTCCCCCATACCTTGCGCTTCAGACCCACTCCCAGCTTCTTTGTTGTCTTCTGCAGGTGGTCTTTTAGATCCAGGGCACTTGAGATGCTGTAGAAGAGGGAGGGCCGCATGTGAAAAGCTGGGAGGGTGATGGTTTGGCTTTCCCCTCATCACACAGCATGCAGAGTCTCATTTGAAGGACTCAGTTACAAATATTTGGATATAAGGTATAAAAAAAGCAGAGCAGTAACAGAATTGGAGCTGTTATTATAAGGATTGCATTAGGAAAAGTGGAAATAACCTCCAACAAACCTCTAAGAAAACCACAGCTAAACCTTAAACATTCCTATAACAAACTACTTACCGTTTTACGACTTCCTTAACATCAGATGGACTCATTCCTTTGATAGCACCATAAATTTCAAAGTGTTCCTGCAATGTAATATCCGGCCAAAGCGGGTTTGTTTGAGGACAGTACCCCACAAATTTCACTGAGTCGTCTTCACTGTGCAGGCCAAAAGCATCATCTCCCATCAGAACCTGCGAGGAAAATGCACAAACCTTACTCAATATTGTAAGTTTCAGAACGAGTTTTGTAAAGTTTTAGCAAAAAAAACTTGGGAATGCTTGTAACAGTAATAATAATAATATTAATTTTCTGTTTGTAGCATGTAACGTACTTGCCCACTGGTTGGCTCAATCTCTCCAACAAGCATATTAATTAACGTGCTTTTCCCAGCTCCATTGGGTCCTAACAAACCCAGTATCTCCCCTAAAAAAAAAAAGAACACAAAATATTGCCCATGAGGTCAGATAAATGGATTCAAGAGTAGTTGTAACTAAAACAGATCAACAGCAAGTAGTTGAACTCCAACCTTTTTTTACGCAGAGAGAAACGTGGTTCGTTGCCACTTTCTTTATTTTTCTCCCCAGAAGAAATTCCTTTCTTTCATCAAACTCTTTGTGCAAGCTGCTGACTAGGATTGCTGGCATCTGGAATTGGAGAGAGAAGAGGCTGTGGATCTCAGCAACGCTGGGAAACCTCCAAATCAGGGTTCTGGGTAATGCCACAGCGTTACCTCCTCACTTTTGGGGCTGCTCAGCACTTCTTGGACTCGCAGCCTCTCTGCCTTCACATCTTCATCTTCGTTCTCATCACGTGGCACATCTGGAAACTTCCAGGTTTTGGCTTTTGTAAAACACTTTCTAAGGGTCAGAAAACAACACGATGCTGCTGCTCAGCATCCAGCTGAGATTTGCTTGTTGCTTTGATGCAGAAAGCAACTTGTATTTGCCAAACCTGGGAGTAACATGTTTCTGCAGCACATCTGAGAAGCCCCAAAAGAGCAGAAAGAGCTGGCAGTGACTGCAACTGCAGTCTTCATGCTGTGCTCTTTGGTGGGGTATGGCATCTCTAGCCACGCAATGGGAAAGGAAGTTCCCCTATTTTTATATAGGTGATATACTTACAAAATTCCTAATTTTGCAGGAGTAACTTAAAGGAAGTAACTTTAATGCACTTTAGTGACTGAATTTCAGACAACTAAAACTAGGAGAGCAAATTCTGCAGGCACTTGGGATAGGATATAACCAAAAGGTATTACATTTTCTGCAACATCCCCCTTAGCTATACACTGCATACTCCAGTTTCATCACTAGCATAACTTTTAAAAACAGCTCCTTTGGATTATTACTTTTACAAAGTCTATTCAACAGAGACAGACCTGAAAAACGGATCCTCTCTCACTGTCCTCCCTCCATTCTTCAGCTCAAAACATCGCAGTAGGAAGAGCCACACGACACACTGCAAATAGGGCTAAACCAGACAAATACAGTCGTGGTTACCTGGAGCACTGCTAGACCTTCAAGGGTGGTGACCCTATAGGTAAACCTACAGGTGATCCCACCAGTGTAATGTGCAACAAGAAGCCCCAGCTCTTTACCACCACAGAAATACTGATGTTTCCAAGAAGATGCTGCTCAGTGGGTCAACACTGAGCATGCACAACCAGAGTCTGTTTAGATTTAGTAGCAATGATTTGGGGTTTTTGGAGAGAGGAAAGACTATCCCCTGCTCCAGTTCTTGCTCATCAGCATTGAATTCCATAATAATCAGAATAAATATTGGCACCATTGATAAGGCTGCCGAAGCAGCAGATGTTAAGCTGGTAAGCAGCTTTACTGGTACTGTTCACACTGCAACAGGTTGCAAAAGCTGTGGGCTCCAGCGATGCTCAGCATTAGATCAAACCTTTTATTAATAAAGAAGCCTGAACAGAAGGGGCATCCCAGCAGGAGCTGGTAATTCTCCCAGCAAATACAGCAAATAATCAAATAACCACGCTTACAGCTAGAACTGCTACCAGGAGCCGGTCCCACGGGTCGTAGTATCCGCCGTTCTTCCGCTTGCCTTTCCATGAGACCTGACAATGAGGAAAATATATTCAGGTAAAGAATCACCTACCAGAGACTGCATGTTCTACACCACACTTTAGTCTCCATTAGTCATTTAAGATATGCTGCTCAAGCACTTTGAGCTCTGCAGAGACCCTGCTTGCACAAGTTCAACATCACTAAAACTCCATCAAAGTCCCTGGGGCTGCTCCTGGTATAAAGCCACCAGCTCCCAATTACCCCATCTCCCATCCCTGGGTTTGCTCAGTCCACAGGCTGAGAAACACATGGTTTTCCTTTAGATATTTAATGGAAGACTTGCTCCTTTCCTCATTTTAGAACTGCAACGCTTAACTGTCAGGATGAAGGTGGTTTTTCACCACCAGTTGCTATTTTTCATGTTAAATAGCTGCGGATGACGTTACACCACTGCTGCCCCATTATCATTACAGACACCCACCCAGCCCTAGCCATCAGCAAACACTCTGGAGAGGATCTCCTGTGTCCCCCTTACCTTTATAAAACAAATCAGGCAGCCAATAAGGGGATAAATGGGAATGAAGATGGAGAAGACATAATGCAGGACGGTGGTTACCAGGTAATAATCCAGAAAAAAGGCCACTTCAGTGACAACCGTACACAGCAAGGCTGTCTGTACAAAAGAAAAGGGGGCAAAAGTTAATTTTCATTTAGTGTAGGCTCTCTAAGCATAAATAATCTAATTTGAGGTACATTTTTTAAAGCTTTTATCATTCAGGATATGACAGTAATTCACATTAGTGAATGGTTCAGATTTCTTGTGCATTAAGGACACACAGCGCAATAAAATAACTGCGGCTTTGGAGATAACCAATCTTCCTAGCTAACCAAAACCAAAGTAAAGCTACTCACCACTGAAAATATAAATGACCAAAATTCTTTTGTATTCTGGACTTTTTTGAATGTGAAGGAGACCACGTAAGTGAAGAGCACGACTGATGGGACATAACCAATCAGGCAAAAAATCTGCAACGAGAGGAAAGGTTTCTCAGGAAAGCAAGAACCCAGGGGTGGATGTTTTGTATAACTGGAATTACTTCAGTGTGCTTCAAAACTCTGGATTCATCTGTGTCACTTAATTTGATGTATTTTGTCACCTTGGTACATATAACATACACTATTAAAGACATAAATAAGAGTATGTGGATAGGCAGGAACCTCACTTGCTCAGTTTCCTTTAAGCTATTTCCCCGTGTTTTAAATAACACAGGCTCCCATAAATGTTGACCTCAAGATTTTGGCAAGTATTAGGAATTCCACCTTCAACCTTAGCATTTGCACAGGAATGAAAGCAAGGGTAAAGGCACTTGGAGATAAACCAGCCCTGGAGCACAACAGTCACATCCCAAATCTGATTAACTCTAGAGCTCTGGGAAAGCAGCGAGGAAAATCTGATTCTTCTCAATTACAGCCCATATCTCAGGGAAGCCCGCACTGAATATAAAAGACATGAAGACTTGTAGCTTCTTCATTTCATTCACATACTGCAATTCATTGTGGAGCCGCTCTGTGTTCAAAGTCACTGTAACCTTGTCATTAGCAGCATGCTGATGCAAAGGGAGCAATTATCAATCAGCAGCAAAGAGCAAAAAGCAGACTGAGCAAGCAGGGCAAAAAAGGATAGAGCATTTCCTTGGAAGATCCTTGTGTGTAAAAGCTCCATTTTATTCCAGTTCTGAATGACACTCCAAAATGTGAGTATTTTTCCCCATGAAAAGTAGTACTATTTTGCCTTTGGTGCAGCGTGACTGCTGCCTCTGCTCCAGCAGCCTTAATTAAGCATTTTCATAGAATCACAGACTGATTTGAGTTGGAAGAGACCTTACAGCTCATCCAGCTCCAACCCCCTGCCACAGGCAGGGACACCTTCCACTAGAGCAGGTTGCTCCAAGCCCCTGTGTCCAACCTGGCCTTGAACACTGCCAGGGATGGGGCAGCCACAGCTTCTCTGGGCACCCTGTGCCAGCGCCTCAGCACCCTCACAGGGAAGAGCTTCTGCCTAAGAGCTCATCTCAATCTCCCCTCTGGCAGGTTAAAGCCCCCCTGTCCAAAGCCCCTCTCCAGGTTTCTTGTTGCCTGCTTTAGGCACTGGGAGCTGCTCTAAGGTCTCCCCTGCGCCTTCTCTTCTCCGGGGTGAACAAACCCAGCTCTCTCCATCCTAAGAAAACCTAAACCCTTGTAGAAAACAACATAACCACCCTCTCACACCCCCACATGTGCTCCAGTCCCCACTGCACTCACCACAGCAAGGAACTTGCCCACATAGAAATAAACACCATAATGGAAGGCGAAGAGGCTGCCTATCATCAGGATAAGGATGGAGAAGAACAGCGGGAGGTCAACCACAGCTTGCCCAGTCCAGTAAGCAGAGGGATAAAGCCCTGCTATCTTCAGCTGCGTGTATGCTTTGATCTACAATGGGAAAACACAATGTAAATTAAATGTTTGTTAGTTAAAACATCTCTTAAGATTTTTTTCCTCCAAATTCTAAGATTTTTAAGTTTTTGTGCACTCTCTGAATCAACACCCAGGAGTTTACCTTATGGTTTTCTGCATTATCCATGGCAAAATAGGGTGGCATTCCAGTTATGATGATTCCCAGCAACACGGCTTCAAAATAGATCTCCAGTCTGAAAATTGTGTCTGGAAGGTTCTGAAATATAAATCAGATTTCTTCAGTACTAGAATGTGTGTGACCAAAATAAATGCATTTAGAATTGGAACATGACTGTAAATGCTGAAACATATATTCTGTGTATCTCTAGATCATCTGCGCCACAGCAGGAAGGAAAACACCTATGGAAGTTTTTGGAGTTTTTTTAAATGTGTCTAATAAACTTCTAGGGCATTTATCTCCTGCAGCAGGTCCTCTCCTCCCGTAAAGGCCACCCCAGCTCTGCATAGGAGGCAGCAGACCTCTAACATCCCCACATTCAGCCTCCGAGAATTGCAGGTAACCTGTATCAAACCTGTAATAAATTCCCAAGAGAACATCCTCTTTTCAAGCCCCTTTTTCCTCCTCTTCCACAAGCTGCAGAGAAAAATCCCAACATCTTTCATCATAGAATCATGGAATGGTTTGGGTTGGAAAGGACCTTAAAGCAGGGCAGGACACCTTCCACTAGACAGGTTGCTCCAAGCCCCGTCCATCCTGGCCGTGAACACTGCCAGGGATGTGGAAGTGTCCTCTTCATGTCATTCCAATGCTTTGCCACCTACCCTGTGTTTAAGGGTGATTTTTGCTGTGCTGCTCACCTGAATGAAGGGGTTGCTCCAGATCTGAATGCTCTCCGTCACGTTTAAATTGCGCAGGAGTAGATTGCTGATGATGTTCATCAAAACTGGCAGGGAATGCACCATGGTACTGTTGAATACAACTGTGAAAACATAGTTCTGGAAAGGAAAGTATGTGCTGGATTAATTCTTCTGCACGAAGGGCAATACCCTGAGAGGGGTCTCCTATGGGCTTAATTAAACCTGAACATGGGGACAAATGTTTGCACAATAGAGGATGCTTTGCAGGAGGCTCTGGGCTGCTCAGGGTGGTTATAACACATCACCTTATTCAGGAAAACAGTCATGCTCACAGAGAACAAATTATTTGGGATAAATTCCCAGAATGTTTTATGCAACTGTGACACTATGACAAATGATGCTCCAGACAATTACAGTCTGAAAAACAAAACCCACAACAACCCACACTCGTATGTTCTTCCTAATGTATTTAGAAACCAGACAGGCCCAAATTTACATTAGCTAAGGGCTGCCCTGTCACACTGATATTAACAGTTTGCAATGAATAAAAATGGGAACAAGAGACAGAGCTGACATATTGCAAAGCAGTTGCTTTGCTGGGGATTAAATACGACCCCAACGTTCAAATCTGTTTCACACTCCTCCAGTGACCATATTGAAATGAATACTTACAATCCAAGAAGCTCATTTTCTTTACACATGAGAGCACGATGGAATTATACTTCTGTCAAATTGTATAATTCAACCAGCATAAGAAAAAAAAAATAAACCCCTATGCCAGGTCTCTTGTGAAATAAAATACTTCTCTTGGCTATTTGTATCCTTTGAAGGAGAAAAGGGGATGGAATTTTTATTGGTCTACCATAATTATCATTAAGGAAGAACATTCATTTTGATAATTGGATAATATTTCCATTCTGTTCATACAAGTCCTCTTTACAGACCTCTTGTATAAGCAATATCATATGATATTATTTGATTATATGACTCAATATGTGCCTTTCAGTCTGGAGAACAACAAACCCAGCCTCTACCCAGCTGCTTGTCTGCTCTTTGGGATACGACTGAGCCAGTCTGGCTGTCTTACCTGTCTGGATTCAAGGTCAAATACGTTTAAAGCTGTGCTGTGAGGTGCTACCGAGACGTAATCACTGTCATTGAACATCTCCAAGAGGATATTCATGCTCCCAAGAGAGTGGACAATGTCATCGATACTGGATTCTGGTGTGAGACAGAGAAAACAACACAGAATTGTGGAATTGTTTAGGTTGAAAAGACCATCAAGATCATCAAGTCCAACCATCAACCCAGCACTGCCAAGCCACCACTAAACCATGTCCTTAAGCACCACATCTACATGTCTTTTAAATACCTCCTCATCACCAGCTTGGAGTGTTTTACACAGATGTATTTTCTCACTGATACAATCCTATGATGAAAGATCACCGTTTCCTCACACATACCTACCAAAGAGTCCTCTGCTATTCTCAACGACATGAATGGCTTTATTTTGGCTTCCCACTCAACAGCCTCCAAAGAATTCAAGAAAATGTTATGGTTTTATTCTCCAATGCATTGTGCAAGTCATACACAGCAGAGCTGCCAACGAGCGTTATCAGGAGACTCAAAGTTTCAGTTGAACAGAGAATTAGCTAGAAGAGCAGGAAACCAGCAGCACTTTGATATGGTGTCCAGAGAAATTAAGCTGCATTAAGCACAAATTCCTGGTAGCTCAGACACATTTCCATTGCCTGGATTGCTGCTACACACATTTAAAACATCCCAAGTTGAAACAAAAAGGAATTTTCCAGAATGTTATATAGCAGGATTTTAAAGTTAATGTATCTAAATGGCTCTTGGGCCAGTTCCTTCATATGGGTCATTTTATGACATAGTGAGCACAAGGCTACCAGACATAGGAGGAGGAAGATCTCCAAACCAACCTCTATGGCATGAAGGATACTCACTCTCTACCACCTCCGGGTGCTTGGAAACAATTCATTTGGGTTAATTACAAGGAAAAGTAATTAACTTTTTGTGCCCAGCCCCAAGAGCTGTACACACCATCCTTCCCCACCGCATGAAATGCTACGTTAAAGAGAAAGGTGAAGAGAGGAGCATCTCTGCCCTCCTACCTGTGGAGTTCTGCAGCAGGAGGCGACTCCTGTACTTGTGAGAGTTCTCTCCGGGCTTCAGCAAGTACAAATCTGGGGAGAGTCTGATAGCAGCGACAGAGTTTTTGATGATGTGGTGTATGAAAAACAATAAAATCTGAACTACAAGAAAAATCAGGAAGAGCAACAACCTGAAAGAAAGAGAAGTTTGGGGGTTATTAAAATCCAGTGAAAGCCAACCCCATTTCCGTGCATGCTATTAAACATCACCTCCCTCACACCCAAAAAGCATGCATTCAACAGTAATGGATAGCATTATACTTACTATGCTTCAAATATAACTATGGGGAGAAAATTAAGCACACCCTGCCTTTTCTTTGGTGTCATTCAAACAAGTTTTGAGTATTTTTGTATACAAATAAGAAAGCCCCAATACTTACATAACTCTTACACACTTATTTTCCCGCTTGAGACTAAGGAAATGAACTTTTGCTATGGTGGAAACCTGCTTCTTCCAGAGGGCTGTATTGCTCATTGCTGGTGCCTTTGTCTCCGACAGCATTAGGAGGCTCTGCTCCATATCGTCGAGGGATTTTGTATCCATTTCATCCTGCACTTGCTGGGAATTGAACACGCTGTAATCTGAAAAAGAGGAGAGTGAAACTCTACAATGCGATGCTCTGGTAGATCTACGTGGTTTGGAATGGTAGGGCTGGAGGAAGCTGGGTGCCCATCAGTTCCTGCCCCTTGCTATCGCAGAAGCCATCTCATCTCAACTTAACCCCAAGGTCAATGACACTGATCTACCCAAAGCTCTGAATCACACACACAGCAGATGATATAAATTTCTGCCACTCAAAAGGTGTATTTGCCCCAATTTCTCACCATTAATCTACGTATCATGGAATCATAGAATCAACTAGGTTGGAGAAGACCTTTAAGATGATCAAGTCCAACCTTTATGCACAAGTATTGTTCAGTACCAGCTGTTAAACCCTCTTATACCCATGCAGAAACTTTGCAGGGTAGTTTACTAGTCTGTATCACACAGAAAGCTCTAGAAAGATTCAGATAACTTAAACCATTGAAAGTTAACATCAAAAGAAAAATTGATTCATTCTGGAGTAATATTAAATGATCCCAACTGCTCATTTGAATTCAAAGTTAATTTAAAGGAGGGGAAAACCAGACAAGTTCATCTATTTCAGCCTTAAGTGCAGGCTGCCAATATTACTGTTCATGCAGAAAGTTGGGAATAAATTTTACATTGCGCATTTACAACTGCTTGAAAGTAAAGCTCCATTAGGAAAATAAACCCCATTTTAAAAAGCATCACTGCAAAGCAAAGAAGATGTAAGTACACTGGATGAAAGATTAATTACTGCAGACATAGCAAGTAAAAAGTTTTTCCTCTGCATCCTCCCAGAACCACTCCACACCCAAAACCACTGCTTTTGAGTGGGTTTTCTATGTTAAATATTTCAAAAGCCTGGAACTGGCTGTGAGACCAGAGGAGCTGCTGTGCTCTGCAAGAGGACTTGTTATTCTTGCCTTCAAGGCAAAACTCCTTCTGGCAGTGATGTGGGCAATTCTACATTAACTAAGGCTAAAGCAAATATGAGGAAAACCAGGAAAATAGCCATGGTCCACCCTACCTGCTTGATCGATCTCTGCCTCAACCTCCAGCTTCAGGTAGACATCCTCCAGTGTCGTCATTGAAACGCCATAGGTGATAACGCCCAGGTGGGAATGAGTGTCGAGGTCAGAAAACAAGCCTAGAGACAGAAATGAAGCATTTTGCTCTGAAATAGGGTTACATCATCTCCCAAGAGGTCTTCAAGCACACCAGAGGCATCCCTAAAGCCTTTTGCATGGTGGGAAAAAGCAGGTAAGGTGTGAATGTGGTTGCTTAATTATGAAGACACAGGTCGTGGCTTGAGAACCGAGGTTGGGATAAGCTCTTTTTAGCACAAAACTTCAATGTCCGGTCAGAAATGGGCATGTTTTCCTGAAGCTGTAGTGTTTATGAAAAGCACCTCAGCACCTTGAATCTCCTGGGCTTAGAGCTTCCTCCTGGATCTTGCCAGGAAGTGAAGGACTTGACAAAATGAGGAGCTTCAGAGCCAAGGTCACACTGAAGGGAAAGGCAAATAGGTAAAATGGGAAGAGCAGTCAGATGCCCGACGATGCTCATCACATCTCCACAATTCCTTCTGCCCCAGTGGCTGAGGCATATTCCCAACCTCAGCTCCTCCTCAAAATAGTTCTGGGGAATTGATTCAATCCTGCATAAGGTGCCTGTTTTTCCAGAAAGTTCACATAGTGTCTGCTAGAGGTGAAGCCAAGAAATTATTAACTGATTAAATGCAATGGAGAAAATACCATTTATGAAATAAGAGCCACAAATGCACATCAGTATTGATTCTCCCTTAGCTTTGCACAAAGGGGACGCTGTTTCTTCCGTATGTCTTTTCCTGGGAGGTGACCAAGGAGCCCAGGGCAGGACTGATCAGGTAACTGCTGCCATCTAGTGAAATCAGCACATCTGCTCTGTATTCCCTCTCACAGTGAATTTTAAGGCAGTGACATGATGCTCTTTGCGGCTCACAACAAGGGGGATTGATTTTGGTAGGACTTGGCACTCTCTGGCTTCCTGTTGAAGGCCAACTCTGCTCATTAAAATTCTCTCTGATAAGATGATGCTTCTGCAGGACAAGGGGATTCTTGGACAAAGGGGTCTCTTCATCCTTCTGCTAACAGCATCTCCCCAACCCTTGCTGCTGGGTACCCGCATCCCTCTTAACATACCACAGCCTCCTCAGAGGAGACGATGAGGTCCTCACTCACCTAAGACCTCACTGACTGAGCATCAGCCAAATAATGAATACATATAAAACCATATAAATGCAGAAGTGATAACTTAATGAGAATTGCAGGCTACAGCCATGCTTGATGGATATCTCTTCTGCAGCCATGCAACCCTGCAGCACAACAGAACCATCGGTACCTGCAAACTTGTCCATGTCCTTGAGCGGCAGCGTGTACACGAGCTGCTCATCGTTCTCCTGGAGCAGGCTGGCTGCGGGGATGTGCTGTCGTATCAGAGAGGTTGTAGCTTCTGTGTTGCAATAGGCATCGATGTGCATGCTAAGAAAACACAGGACATTGGGGTTTTAAAGCTTTTCTCCTTACACCAGTATAGAACTGTCAGCCAGGAGAGCACCAAACACTCAGTACAAAGGGGTTGCTATCTTACAGATTTCAACAGAAAGCAATTTAAAAAGTGATATGTGATGTCAACATAACAGGTATCACACAAAAAGAATACCTCAAGCGGTAGCCAATTCCCCATTTGCTTTTGAGAAAGAGAGAGGATCCAAGGCATTTTAACATCCCTTGAGAAATCACAGCTTTACGATCTAGAAACAAAAGTCAAGAAGGACCTTGAATCAGAAGACTGAATTTTGCTTCAAACCCCCTGTATTTCACATAGAAGCGTATTCTGTGGTTAGAGAAGCATCACTTTCTGCTTTATGATAGGACTGTCACTGATGGACTGTCTCTGCCCCAGGTTGGTACCCATGGGATGGCAGCAGGACTCACCAGCGAGGATATCTGCCTCATCCATGAAGTGGGTGCTGAAAACTGTCACACGATCCGCTTTCCTGTTTTTCAGGAGGTTCCAGACAATGTGCCGTGAACATGGATCCATCCCTGCGGTCGGCTCATCCAGCAGCAAAACCTTAGTGCAAAACCAAGAGTGGTAAAACTACATTCACATACAAGGTATTGACCTCAGGAAATCCTACCTAAGTAACAAATACAGGTCTTTTTGCTTGAAGCCTGCTAATTAGTCCTCTAAAACATAGAGGAAACGTCCTGGAGTAAGCAGGGCAGCTCCCTTCACTATGCTTGGAATAAACTCATCCCCTTTTGTGGCAAATGGGAAAATCAAAATAGTAAGTTAATGCCAGTCTGTTTTATTCTGCTTCTAATACAACCACACTTAGCTATGGATTCATTCCTCCTATTAAGGGATGGTTAAACACACATTCTTGCTCTTAAAAGCACAGTGAACTGTCACACGCATCATTTTTAAATACAGATCTAAAAGCAGTCCCCATTCTTAAAGGCTAGAAATAATAGAACTGTAACACAAAAAAGAGCTCTGGCTCTGTCCCTGCTCCAAGTGCCTGGAGGCAAGGAATCTGGAGAGGGAGTTTTGACAAGGGCATGTAGTGACAGGACAAAGGGGAATGGCTTTAAACAGAGAAGCTGTGGCTGCCCCATCCCTGGCAGTGTTCAAGGCCAGGTTGGACACAGGGGTTTGGAGCAACCTGCTCTAGTGGAAGGTGTCCCTGCCCGTGGCAGGGGTTGGAACTGGATGAGCTTTAAGGTCCCTTCCAACTCAAACCAGTCTGTGATTCTATGATTCTATGGATTTGCAAGGAAAGTTATTTCTGACAGGTTCACTCCTGGGAGCTAAATCTTATCTGTCAGAAACAACATAAAACTTGTCATAGTATTTATTTCACAAGGAGATGAAATCCAGAACCACTGCCATTACCTAAACCTTTAACATGCTTAAGTACAAAGGTTGAGCCATTGAAGTGATTTTAAGTGTTTAAACCATAAGCAAAGAGAAAAGGAGCAACAGATGCTCAAAGTAACAGACTCTGCCTCTCACTTACTAATAGTATTATATTATTACATATACACATATATAGTACTACATATTATTAGCATGGTTCTGATGAAGACACCCACCCTTAGGTGTATTACTGACACCAAGAGAGGAACTTCTCCACCACACTCACCTTCGGGTTCCCGAGAACAGCAACCCCCACTGATAGTCGCCTCTTCTGCCCCCCACTTAATTTCTTAGCTTGGTTGTCTCTGATAGGCTGCATATCCAAATCCAACAGCACTTTCTGCACCTAAAAAACATACAAAACACATTTCTTGTTAAAAAAAGCTGTAAGTTTTTTAACCAGATTATTCATAATTACACTCAAATTAACTGTTCCTGATTCAGTGTATCTGAACTGCACACCCTGCTAGTAAACCTGTACATCCAGAGCAGGGTCTCAAGCTCCAGCAGACCTGAAGAACTTAAAAGGTATCTATGCTTGAACACAAATGCTGTGATTTAAAACATTTCATGAGCATTTTAGTCTCCTAGAAAAAACTGACAGTTTATCTTTGTAAAAATATCTGTCTGTACCTCTCTGTCTATTGTACTGTCGAGCAATATTTCTCTGCAAACCTGTCTTAAGGAAATCCCTGCACAGTGTAAAGGTATTTTGTCATACAGGTGAAAATACAGACAATATCTCTGCTCAGCTGATTACCTCTTGTATCAAATCATTCTGAGGGATTCCTTTAATTGCAGCAAATATGGAGAGGTTCTCCTCCACCGTTAGTATATCAAAGTGGATGTCAGACTGAGGGCACACCCCTGCTATCTGTCGCACTTCGAGCATCTCATCGATTTCAGAGACCTTGTGCCCATAGACAGAGACAAACCCTATAAAAGAAGAGCCAGGAGCAATCAATGGAGAGGTGTTTTCACTGCCAGAGAGCAGGCTAGCATGGACATGAATCTGAAGCGGGCTCTTTCAGATGTTACGCAGAGAAAAACATAGTGCATCCTGAAATACCAAAGGTCAACAGCTTTGGTTTTCCAAGGCAGGATGCTCAAGGTCTCTTAACATTGGAGAAGCTCACCATCTGTTGGCGGACACAGGCCGCAAAGGATGTTCATCAGCGTTGTCTTCCCGGTCCCACTGTGCCCAAGCAGAGCTGTGATCTGACCTTCATAGATGTCAAAGGATAAATCTGGTCCCCAAGGCAGGCACAAGAAGAAGAGGAGACGTTAGTGATGTGCTCGTGGCACCCAGAGCCGGCTCCTACCACAAAGGTACATTCAAATACTAACATATTGGGTTTGCATTTAGGCTCTGCTCGAGGGGACACCTTACCTCCATGCCTTAGTGGGGCACAGCACTGCTGGGGCTGGGACAGTCCCTGCACCACTACAGAGTGGCTGTGTTTAAATGCCATATAGGCAATTCAAGATGAAAAGATCAGGGAGATGGGGCAGGGAAGAACATATCACTAATGACACAGGCAGAGGAGCAACAGGACGATATCAATGGGCTTCCTTTGGTGATGGAAGGGCTCCCCTTTTGGGGTACCATTTTAAACAAGAATACCCTCAATACCATGACACGACACATACAAGCATATCTGGCATTCATGCTTTAAGGGCCAGCCCCACAAAGAGAACCAAAAAGCCCAAACTGAAACATAAAAGATCACTCAACAATTCAGCTATCGCTCCCTTGCATCTGGTAAGCAGCTAAAAAGCTAAAGTGTTCTTACTTCTGAGAGCCTCCACAGTTTCCCCCTTTTTCCTGAATGTTTTCTGAACACAGCTGATTCTGAAAGAAGACATGTCATTTTATAAACTATTTTAGGATCTTTATATGTCATTTTGAATGATCAACACTTGGCAACAGTCATAACAAGATGATCATACCAAAATAGCACTAGACATGTTAAAGACCCACAGAAGCAAGTCAAGAGACAGGACATCTTGTCACAGAACTTCATCCATCTCCACCCTAGTATCAGAAAACTTTTCCTTGTCACCTTCTAAGGTATCTCCTATGATGACAGACTCAATTATTGCAAATCTGTGTTTCTTTCACACATCAGAACAATGCACTACAGGTTTCCCAAGCTAGAAAAGGCAACAGCTACACCCCAATAATTTCACAACACAACAAAAGACTCAACAGATATGATATGGAAAAGATGTGGTAGTAGAATAGGCTCCAAAAATGTGATTACTGGCAGCTATTGATCAAAATTAGGTATCTTTCTCTAAGGAAAGGTAAAACACCTTCTTTCCAGTCCCACTGTTCTCCCAACTAGTTTATCTGAAGGCGCTATGTGAAGGATGTGTTTTGGAAGCCTGGCCACCCTGAAAATGAGGATGGGGAGTGGATTACAGGTGTGAATAGCAGGGAGGAGAAGCAAGTATAAAGAAAACAAAACCTGTACATGTAAAGATGACAAGACAGTGCAAAAACAATGGCAAGCTGGTGGAGGGACGCTATGGAAAGAGTGCAAGTGATGCAAAACCAGTCACGATATTATAATGTGAAAATCAGGATTACGACTGGACCCTTCAAACTATTGCAGATGCCCAAAGAGATATGGGTAATGTGGACAATACTTGTCCTAGTCGCTAAGCTCAAATATTTATTTGAGGCTACTGTAGCCAACCAGGAAGAGTGAAGATGTGGAGTTCCCCAACTCACATCAGGCTATGCCATTGGAAAATGATGGAACCAAGGGCTAAAAGGCAGATACTGAAAATAACATCTGGGAAACACCAACAAGTACATGACGGTCCAGATGCAAGACAGCAGGTGACACAAAATGCAGCATGAAAGATGAAAACACAGACATCCTTTTTTCAGTACTGTTTTACCCTCTTATATACGGCTAAAATCACCATGAAGTTCCCCTCTGGCCTACAGAGAACACATCAGCCTTCACACAAACCTAGAATTCAGCTTTTTCTCCTCAAATGTGTGTTACCAGAAACTAAACCTTCCCAGAAGAGTAGGCGTTTCAACATCTGCAACCGCTTATGCCTCTCATGGCCTCAGTGCAACTGAGGGAATGGAAAACCAGCCGGTTTTGAGAGGACTCCAGCCGAAGGAATACAATCCACAAACAAACCCTTTCTTTAAGCCCAGTGATCTATCCTTGGAGGGCATCCATGTCCTTGATGATGGGCCTTCAGTGAAGATGGAAACTAGCCGTGGTGCATGCGTGCAAGGGCTCTCTGCAATGCATACCATATGCTATTCGAATCCAGCATAGACTGGAGAACTAAGTGGTTTTCAAGTTACACATCAAAACGTCAGGGATCCAGGTGATCTCTTAATCTGCACGTGGGACAGGGCAGGAACTGTACCTGATGGCTTCTTTCCCCTGGAATTCCAAAGGCACGGGTTCAACTATCTCACTGAAGCTTAAACTGCCATTGACGCTGCTCTCGTACAATTCCTTGTAGTTCTTTCTGTGCTTGGACCAAAAGGAGGGCTTCATGAAGAAGAACGGCGTGCGGCGCAGTCCGAACTCCCCTGGATAGCAAAGGGAAAAAGCCAGTTTCTTAACAGTAACTGCAGATTCTCCTCCAAATTTGGCTTTTAGCTATAAAACCCATGAGCTACCCTGCTAAAGGCTCAGGAGCCAGCCTGCATTTCCATTCTGGAGGGATTCCATTAGCCAAGTTTACATTATCCACATTTAAGTCGTGGTTCCCATCAATGCTGCTAGGAGGCTCCGGTTTTTGCTAACTGTTTAAATACATGTGCAAATCTCTTTCTAGGCAAGAGAAATCCCCAGTGCTGAAAGAAAAGTGACTTAAACACAGGCTTAAAAACTAGAGAGAACAGAGGCAAAGAGAGCTGAAAGGCTCAACCTGGCATTCATCACAAGATTAACAACTGTATTCTGTGTTTCATGTTAAACTACTGCTGTCACAGGGAAAGGTCTGGAACAGGCAGAGGAGTCTTTAATTTTCAACCCTATAAGAGCAATTTGCAAAGCTGAGGCATTGGTTAACCCAGTAGGAAGCTTTTCCTCTAGAAAGAAGGGAACAGTAGTTTAGCTGGCATGCCTAAGGGCCACCGATTCTGAACATGCTGATACCCCTCCTCACATCTCACACCTTTAACAGGAAATAATTTATTTCAGCTACAAGTATTCTGAGTCACAGTGTGAAATGTATTTGCAAACAGCACCACCTCCTTTCTCCACAGTTGAAATTCAGACAGAAATAGAATTCTAAGATGTTTTAGGTTGGAAGGGACTTTAAAGCTCATCCAGCTCCAACCCCCTGCCACGGGCAGGGACACCTTCCACTAGAGCAGGTTGCTCCAAGCCCCTGTGTCCAACCTGGCCTTGAACACTGCCAGGGATGGGGCAGCCACAGCTTCTCTGGGCACTCTGTGCCAGCGCCTCAGCACCCTCACAGGGAAGAGCTTCTGCCTAAGAGCTCATCTCAGTCTCCCCTCTGGCAGGTTAAAGCCACTCCCCTTTGTCCTGTCACCAGCCATGTCAACCTGGGGCTCAGGACCTCAGGAACCGGTGATGCTAGCACCGTTCAGTCCAATTTTTCTCATGAACATACCTGGCATAATCTGATCCAGGTAGACAGCTACGAGCAGATAAAATATGCTATCCAGCACCAATAAAATGAGAGAGATAAAGAGTGGGTAAGGACCGTGACTTAGATTTGAAAACGTTGCACCATCTTCATAATCTTCTAGATGCATGACCTGCCAAAAACCAGAGACAGAGGGAGATGTTACACACCAGCACTGTACCAGCCTGGGAAGACACAACAGCAAACTTAGCACAGGAATAAATGAAAAAGTGACTGAGATGACAGCAGTGAACACAAAGAATAACAGCTGCTTCATGGTGCACTGTATTTTACTTGATACTAAATTGCTATGGCAAGCTATTAAAATAGGCATTTTTTTCCCCACCACCATCAGTTTATTAAAGACAATCATCATAATTTAACTACATCAAGATGATGTAGTTAAAGATGACACAAGATAAATGAGCACAACAAGGTTGCAATCTGAGGGGAAGATGGTGAGTTACCTGCGCAATGCCAATCAAGAAGCTGCACTGACACAAGGGGCTGAGGATCCACACGAAAGACTTGGGGAAATCTTCCAGCAGGACTATGTTAAGACCCACAAAACCAAAAGCCAGCGTCGCCAAGAACTCCACTATTCCCACATGTTTTGACTTTTTGAATAGAGGTGTCAGCATAAGTGCAAAGAAAACCTAAGAACAGATTAAAGAAACAGGTAATAAGGTAATATTAAGATATATTACAGGCTATATGAAAACCAAAGTAAAAAGACCATAGCTTCAATTTTCCCTCTGATACTCACATCATTTTCCTGGTAGTCACTACAGCATTCACCCACATCCCACTATTCCCTTACAAACAGACCATTGGGAGGGGCAGATTTCCCAAAGATGCCAAGTGACAGAGCACAGGAAAATGTTATAAAGGAAAAATTTGTTATATAAATTAATTCTCTGACCTTTAATTAGGGTTTTAACATTACACTATATAGAAACAGCCAATGTTTAGAAGAGGGCATGGGTTTGGACTTCAAAATGGTGCTGTACAGTGTTCAAAAACAGATGATTATCAACTTAGATATTTCAGTAAGGAAAGGTATTTCTCATAGTGACTATTGAGACCTGTACAACATCCTAAGCTGGAGAAGACCCTGGGAATGGGATGGGGATGGGTAAGACACCCACTGCCAATTGCTCCTACAGATGCTGTGTTTGTTCCAGATGCTTTAATAGGGAGAACAAGGTCAGATGGGAAGGGAAAAAGCTCCATAGGGATGGGATGGCTGAATTCAGTGAGATCAGGAATACTTACTGAAGAGACTCCATACAGGAAAAAAAGGAGGAATATCACAAAGGCACTGCTCTGGGGAAAGAGAGAAGAGGCCGTCGCAATCACTGCCATAAGAATGGACATGACAAAAATCAGGCTTATGTACAGCAGCACCCAAGAAAGCCTAGGAGCAAAACAGGGCAAAAAGAACAGAAACCAGTCAGTGAATTCCCAGCCGGAATTATCCCCACACACAAATAGCTAAAACTACCATTCTTTAATATTCCAGACAGCTGCATCAGAGGACAAGCTTGCAACAAAACAAGAGCCCCCACATAAAGAGAGCTCTTATAAACATCCCTGTGACTGTTCCAGGCATTAGAGCACACACATCAATACCCACAGCATCAGAAAGTTACACAATTAGATGATTCATGATTTTTATATTATTTAAACTTGCATCATTAATTCCCTGATACCACCAGAAGAGGGTAACTGAGCAGCAGGCTTCAATAATTAAAGAAATCCTATTTAATATTTAATACACTGGTCATTCCAGTAGCTGGGCTGGGTAATAAAATCCTTTTCTTTGTAAAAACAGAGCTGCAAGCCTGGGAGCAGTTCTGACCTCAGGAAATGAGGGAGGTTTGCAAACAGGCAGTGAAAAATGACACATCTTCAGCAGCAGCAAGTTTCCGACTTACATTCAGTGAATTATCAGAGCTGCGTTACCAGCATGTCATAACACATCGCTCCCATTTCACTATGGGAGAAGTAAAGTGATTCTCCCTGGACCAGAGACGCTCAGTGCTGATGTGCGAGAGGCGAGTGGGGATAGATGAATAATGCCACAGGTGAAGGCTTGACTAAATAGGATTTATCACCAAGGATGTACCAGAAATAACCAGAACTTCCAGGAAAAAAATCGGGTGCAGAAATCAAACAAAAGCAACCAGACAAAAATAACCCAGCTAGCTGTTACAGTGGGAAAGATGCTAAAACACCGTTGGCCCCTGCAGCAAAGGGCAAAGCTAAACCCATTTTTATCTCTGCAGCTACCAATGATTTCAAATTAGTACATCCCCTCATTTGGAAATAAGCCCAAACATTATATTGCACAAGGTAATTTCCATCATGGTAAGGAAACAAATTAAAACCTGTTGCTTAGACTGCTCTGTCACATTATAATGATTGAGTTAGATTCATTTAATTACTTGTTGGGGAAGCTGCTGCTCAGCTCTGAAGAGAAACTGCAGGTTACCTGTGGAGCCGCCAGTAAAGGAGGCGCCGAGCCAAAAATATTTAAAACCAATAAAAACCAAACTACATAAAAATCTCACACATCATCACATTTGAACCCCTCAAGTCAGGCATAACTTTACATGCATAAATGCAACAGCATTGCTCTGGTATTTACTTATTTAAATGATGCTGCAAGTTTCTCTCTGTTAGATTTGACAGAGCATCTCACTTTTACGCTGTTTCCAGTTCATCAGCCTGAAAACAACTAAAAAACTGGAAGATGGGATAGAACTGTTTTCCTAGAAAGTGTTAGTTTTTACATTTCTTTATCTATTTTATATTTCTTTTATCAAGAATGGGTTATTTCAAACACTCACGTACCAAAAGGCAGTGTCGTGGAGTCCCAGTATTTTTAAGAACTCCTTCAACTTCCTCTCCTTCTCTGCCACAATATGAATTGCCAGATAATACCCAAATGGTGAGAAAGCGATCACCAGGTAAATTAAAATGATGGCACGAGGAAAATTATCTATTTCCACCACTGCAGCCTCTCCCATAACCATTGCTCTTGTCAACTCAAGTTGTTCCCAAACGGATTGATTGGTCTTCAGCTGGAAGGAAGAGAAGGAAGAGTTAGTTTTGCATCACTCCTGCTTTTGCAGCCCCATCCAACCCAGCAGCAGCAACTCCAGCTCAGCCCTTAAGTGTTGTCACTAAAAGGGAGCGATCTGGAGAGCCCAAACCCCTATAGTCCCCAAATCCCAGTCCAAAAGCACAGAAATTAGAGAAAATCTGGATGCTAAGAGATAAAACTAATGATTTTGCAATTCCTATTGCCTAAAAATATGAGACTGGCTCTCACTGCAAGCGGCATGACGTGAGAGCAGCAGGGAAAAGGGCATTGCTGGCAAATACTGGCACCAAAATAGTAAGGCAAATTCTGCAGCGCCTTTTGGTGGAGCATTTGAAATAGCATTTTGAGGTGAGTACTGCTAAGCCTTTGTGTTTTGATGTCTAATGCAAGGCTCCAGCTCATTAGCACACAAATGAAGACAAATGTCTGTATTATTCAAACGGACAAGAACACCTCTGTACAAAACATGGCAAAACGCACATGAAATAGAATCCTAGAATAGTATGGGTTGGAAGGGGCCACAAAGCTCATCTAGTTCCAACCCCCTGCCACAGGCAGGAACACCTCCACTAGACCACGTTGCTCTTCTCATTGGATTCAAGCTGATTTTTGGTATGGGATTTTATACCATCAATAGATAACATCACAAAAACAGAGCCCTGGCAGTCCACGGATTTGAACCTCTTGCTTTAATGACATTATGTTTTCAGATTTACCTGTATAATTGCAGCATCGATGCAGGCTTGCAGAGCTATAAACCCCGAGCTCCAGTACGTCACCGATTCACATCCTTTCCGCAGGTTGGAGCAACTGGCTGCAGAATGAAGCATGACATTTTAAAATGCAAACAGCCAGGGTTAATCTGTCCTGTCCCCAGTGTAAAGATGGGAATGACTTTCCAGTTTATCCCTTAAACAATACATATGAGTGTGCACATTCACCTCTTGATTCCATATAGATGGAAGACATAGCGACCGAATCGTGGAACCTCAGCTGGTAGGACATGGCATCGTTGAATACAACACCCACAAAGTTTGAGGGTTTAAAAGCACTGGCTTCTTGCAGCTCCTCTTCACTTAAATACTCCTCAGTGATGATGCCTGTGAGATAAAGGACATTATCACACTGATTTAGGTATCAGCACAGCATGGAGAAAAACTATGCGTCAATTTTAAAGAAGCATCATGTTAATCATTAATGACTTATGTCATTTTGGAGATAGAGCTATAGATATATAGAGTTGTATTCTTGTCCCAGTGAAGGAAGTATTCTCCTAAATAGAAACTGGCAGGAGTATTGCTCAGTAGCAGGGTAAAATTTAATCTTATCCCTGAATCTTCCCTTTTTCCACCCCCCTATTTTTTGCTGCTCCAACAGCTTCTGAGCCCCAATCCTCTGCCAGCTATTCCAGAGTTTATTCTCCAGTACCAGCACTTTTCAAGAAGGGCAGATTAAGAGGCACATTGGGCTAAATATATGAAAACATGTTATTTTGCACCAACTTCGGCAAAGAGCGGGAGGAAGATGCGAAAGCAGAAAGTGGAACCATTTGCACCCATAAGGAAAATGTAGATGTTGGGCTGGTTCTCCAGCTCCTCTGAAGCATGTAGAGCACAAGAAAGAGAATCAAAGACACCAAACTAATACATCAGAGGGGTTTGGGAGAGATAAGTTCCCATTTACGTGCAAGATGTGTAGGCAAAGCACTTAAAAAAAGAAAACAAGAATAAAATCCCTTTCAAAAACAGACGTGACACAGTGTTAACAGCAGTTAAACAGAAATAAAGATGCTGTTGTGATAGTAACAACAGGATGGAAACCACAACTTAAAACATCTGCAGGACAGCATCATCTCCTGAATCTGCCCCAGAGCTGTCCGGGGGTTTTTGTGCTTTGCATCTGGGGCCTCCCAAAACCTCTCCTGCAGCCACATAACACTTGTTGGCTGCAGCAGGAGAATGGGAATCGCTGTGCAATGGCAGTGCCAGAACATTTGCCAGCCAAGCAGAAAAAACGCCTTCACAGTCTCTGTCTGAGAAGAATGAAAAGAAATGCTTTTTTCCTATCATCACCAGTGACAAACAGAAGCCACAGCGTGAGATATACTGAGGAAAATAAGATGCTTAGTGTCTAAATACCATCTTCGAAGTTATCAAAAGCCACTTTCTTCATGATTTCTCGTGCCATCCGGGTCGGTGGTGTGTATCCGATGATGAAATTCACCAGCATGGAGGTATCCAGAGTGCCGAGGTTGGTGTTGGCCACCTCGCCGTACTTCCTATGCGGGTGCATCATACTCATCAGAATGAGCCAGAACAAGAAGAAGAGTGGGAACAGGACCTCCTGTGTGAGGAAAGAAAGAAATGTGACAACTCCAAAGAGTGAGCACAGAAATGAAAACTTACACAAGTTTCTCCTAGTTACACAAAGCTTAAAGGAGGGACCATAAGTTTAATCACCTTGTTCCTGTAAATTTCCCTGAACATTTGCAATGCAACAGCAATTTCAATGCCAAATCCTTCCCTGGCACTGCAGCACGATTTTAATTGCATGCATTAGTAACCTAAGAAGCCACTTTAAGGTACAAAGGGATAATTCTACATGCTTTAAATATCAGCAAAATTATGCTGTTTGGGTGGAAAGTAGCAAAACACAAAGCATGAACCGTTAAACAAGTCTAGCCAAGCATTGAACTGCCTCTTCTATACCTCAAAATGAATCTTAAAGTAGTATACACATCACCTATGCATAGGGGTGAACTGTTAGGAAAGATAAAACCTTTTGGAGAGGTCAAATCCTGCTATAATGCTCAGATATGGGTGCAAACGTGCAATGAGATTGCAATATTAATACAAAGATAATGCCTTACACCTCAGGATACATTTTCAACCAAAGCACCACAAAATACCTTCTCAAAAATCCTATTCCACCCCAAAATTCAGAGCAGACTGTGAAGCTTCAGAAGCATTGTAACAAAACTCTGACTCAGGAGCCACTTGACTGCAGAATAACAGCAGACACAAAGGCAGCAGCAAGTGCTCCACTTACCTGAACGCTGCTCTTTTTAGTCCTGCACTTAATAAGACAGTTCTTGAATAGAAGAGCTTTCGTTTGCCTCCACACTCCTGCTTCTCTTGGAGCAGCTGGTGCCATTTTTCAAGACTAGATTGTTTAAGAAACAAACAAGAATCTATATTAAATGACAAAACAATTTAAAGAGGAAAAGCCAGGCAGCTGCCGCATTCATATATCTATATGATAGAGATATATGAACTGCAGTGCCTATATTTTCATATAAACTTTTCAGTTTCTCATATTTTAAATCCCTTCCCATACACACGATAGATGCTGTGACAGGCAGGAATTGGTAGCACTGATTTACAAGGTTTACTGGTTTACCCTAAGCCATCCTCTGCGCAAAGGTGGGATCAGCTTGATGCAAACAAGACTTGAGCTAACCTGGGCTTGTTTTCATTTTGCTACTATAAACTACAAACCAAAGTCTTTATCTCAGAGCACAATAGCAGTGTCCATCACATGGCAGCCAGCCAGATCCATGCATCCAAAAACAAGAGCTACCTCACCCCAGGCAAACTGTCCAGTTAACCGTGAGTAACCCCTTTGCATCCTGGAGCAGATCCAACACTACTTATTTTCTTTACTTTCTATCTTTTCATTAGGCCACCTGCTCAACACAATGATGCTGAACATAATCTTTTAGGAAATAAAAGAAGAAAGTAAAATGAAATTGAAGATGCTCTTCCAGGAGAGAGCATCCCATTCCACCCGGAATACCTGGTGAGGGACAGCAGGCTGGGGAACCACCAGGTTTCTATCCTGTTTTGCCACCACCTTGCTGTCCAAGGTTTGGAGTCACTGGTCAATCCACATCTCTCCCTGTTTCCTCATCTGTGGAGCTGAAACACAACTGTGAGTGGCTCAGCAGGGGCAGCCTGAGGATGAGCACTGGTACGGACCCAACCACCCCTTCCAGCCATAAGTCCCACCTCCTGCAACACCAACATGCCACAGGTTACAACCAAGTCGTTTCTCATTATGTCAACTAAAACACAGTGCAGATTTCAATGATTTTTCCATATTCCAGGTTTTTCAGCTACCAACACTAATTCCAGAAGCAGACTGATGGTTTTAGTGGCTGCATACTCAGAGCAGCTCCGTATCAGGACCTGGTTCCACTGTTATCTGTTAGACAACACATGGCTCAAGCTTCCTTCCCCAGCTGTCTTTTAATATGGAAATCTATTTTTGGAGCACAGACATCACCTAACTACAGAAACACACGAAGTTGCTGACATGCCAGCACCACTATTGCGAGCTGAGCTCCAACAACTTCAAGCACACAAACTGCTCCTGCATTTCTCTGGGCGTAGGAGGAAGGAGAAGAGGGGAAAGGCATCTGAGAACACCCAGACCCATTGATCACAGCTTCCATTGCTGGCTGCTGGGGTCCTTCCCTGGGCAGTGACCCAGCACTAGGACCCATGATGTCTGCACATCACTGGAAGCAAAGTCTTGGGAAAAGATCCCACGCAAAACCTGGATAAAACCCCATTGAAACTACTCCAGAAATGAAAAACATAAAGATTTTGATAAAAAGAATAATGAATGCTTAAACACGAAGCTATGCTAATAGCCAATCCTCACAGGAAACATGCACACAACTCCTCTGGGTCTTTTAGAGC
The DNA here is from genome assembly GCF_004027225.2 of Strigops habroptila. Classification (NCBI taxonomy): domain Eukaryota; kingdom Metazoa; phylum Chordata; class Aves; order Psittaciformes; family Psittacidae; genus Strigops; species Strigops habroptila. The sequence goes on from NC_044290.2 coordinate 10,345,452, forward strand.
TTCAAAACGACAGCACAGTGGCTTAGAATTAATCAAAAGCAGCAGCTATTGCTTACAGGTCATAAAAAATAACATGCTGCTGCCCTCTTCTCACACTGTGCCCTGTTAAGTGATTGGGCTGCCACTGTTTGCTTTCAGGAGCAGATTTCAAGAGCTCTTACAAGAGAAGCTCCACCAAGGTCCTTAGTGAATGCTGTGCAACTGTATTAAAGCAGCGACCCCTTTCCTTGGTCTTCTCTACTTTAAAGAAAAGCCAAAAAAACCTGGCAAAGATGCTTTAATCAGGCTGACTCACTAACACCAGTTAGTGTTGCTTTAATTATTTTCTATCCACTTAAACTAACAAACAGCAATACTCCCACATCCTCGCTGGAACCTTTCCATGCTGTAATTACATCACCTCGGTTGGAGGAAGGGTCATTTTCACATTGTCAATTGATTTCTTGATATTCCACCTGCCATCTCCACTTAAGCTAATGAAGCCATGCAACACATTAGGAATGCTGGAGAAGTATCGCTTGAATGGTGAAAACTGGTTGAAAACCAAATCCTTCTAGAAGCTCCAGATGTGGAAATGAACCCGTAGGCTGAATAGAAAAGGAGCTGCCAAGAGATTTATTCAAATAAGACTGGACAAAATGAAAACACTCCAAATCTGTGAAAGTCCTCCACAATTTAGGCACTTCCTTATGATCTTATCCCGACAGGAGAAGCAGCTGAAACACAACTACTTGTGGGCATCTCAATCAAAGCAATTACTGGGTTTGTACTTTAATTCCACATCGGGGATGCTCATCCTTCTTACAGGGCCTTCCCCAGACCAACCTGACACTGGCCTTTAAGGGTCAGTTGATGTGAATTAGTGCTGCCTTTCAGGTTTCCCTTGGTTTTTAAGCTAAAATCCCAAACAAGGGGTGGGGGATGAACCCAGCTCAATGAGCTTGAGGAAAAAGCAACCAACTTATCAGTGAACGACAGGTAAGAATACAAGATTATTGATCTCGCTGCAAGCAGACAGTAGCCTAAACAATACTTAAGAAAAACCCTGAGGTGCTTGTTACTGGTCTTACATTATTTAAGCTCAATGCTTTATATATGCATTTTTAAAACGCGATGAATTTTCCTCCCTGCCTGAATCCCAAGGGGTACAGCCGCGTCTCGAGCTGAGGGGTACCATGAAGCCCAGCACCGCAGTCTCCAACCCTCCGGACCGATACGGAACTGTACAGTGAGGGAATGCCCGGCTCCCGCATCCATATCCCGCATCCCTCCGCCGCACCCCGCATCCCTCCGCATCCCGCCCCGAGCCCAGCGCTCCGGAGCTCCACTGGTCGCTAATCGCGAGTGCGGGATTGAGGACACCCCTCCGTGTTTCCATCCCTCCCCTTCCCCCCCAGATAAACCCCTTCAAATACCAGCTCCTCACCATTCTTCGCCCAGCCACGAAACCTTAATGAACACATAAACAAATGACCCAAAGCCTTTACTCCGGGGCAATGACGCGCACCGGCAGGTACTGAAAACTCCTCCTCTTCCTCTCCTTTCCTTCCCCTTCCCGTTTTACACTCCTCGGGGGGGGCTGTTCCCCCGCTCCAGCCGGTCCCCCCCACTCCCGGTCCCCGCCTCCATCCGCAGCGGAGCGGAGCCCCCCCGGCCCCGGCACTCACCGCTCCGCTCCCGGCCCGGCACAGGGCAAGAGCGCGGCTGCACCACGGGCACCACCGCCCCGGGGCGGGGCGGAGCGGGGCGGAGCGGAGCGGGGCTGCCCCCCGTCACCACCCACCGCGCACCCCGAGGGACCGGGCGGGGCCGCAGCGCCGGCACCCGCCTACCGGGAGATACCCCCCCTTGAACGGGACCCTTTGTGCTGGGGACCCCCCCTCCACCAGGGATGCTTCTCTCATGGGAACCCCCTCCCATGGACCCCCTGTCCTGGGGCCCCACTCTTCCCAAGAGTCTTTCCCTCCCATGGACCCCTGTCCTGGGGCGTTCCTCCTCCTGGGACCCTCCTTCCATGGATCCTTGTCCTGGGGACCCCTCCTCTGGGGATGCTTCCCTCCTGGGAACCCTCTCCACATGGACCCCCCGTCCTAGGAACCCTGTCTTCTCAGGCTCCCCTACCCCATGGACCCATATCCCAGGGAGCCCCTTCTCTCAGGACTCCCCTTCCATGTACCTCTGTCCTGCGGTCCCCCTCTTCCTGAGACCCCCTCCTCTCATGGACCCCTGTCCTGGGGACCCTCTTGTCCCAGGAGCCCCCTTCCATGGATCCCTGTCCTGGGAACCCCTCCTCCCGGGTCCACCCCCTCCCAGGACACCCTTTCCCAGGACAAACCCCCCTCCTGGGGACTGCCCTGTCCTCACTAGGAAGCCAAGGAAAAGGGGTCAGAAATAAGGCCCAGGGACTGTGGATTGGGTGGGAGCTGCCTGGATACACCCAGCACTGCTGGTTCCTGCCTGCATCCAGAAGGTCACTGGAATTTTATTGCATTACCCAAAATACAATGAAAATGCTGCCTCGCATACAAACGCTGATCTCCTCTCGGTTACATGTGTTAGTTCCCCACCTTGGTGTCCCAAGTGTGCGTGATCCCACTGAGTTATTCCCATTCCAGTGAGTGTTCCTGTCACCCTCCGGACAGGCCCTTGCCCATGACCGGCCTTTTGCTGACAAGGAGGATGCGATCAAAACCACTGAGACCCTAATTACCCTGTTCCCATCACTGCCAGCACACTCGGACGTGCTCGTTTTCCTAAATCCCTCCTGCAAGCTGCTGGGAAAGGCTGAGCTGAAAGTGAAACCCGGAGGTGCCATTGAGCATCTGGAGCCCTGCGGCAGAGATGCTGCGTGCTTGGGAAGGAGCAGTGCAGCTTCATGTGCTCCTCGAGGAGGGACAGCTCAGCTTCCTGCGGTTGGATGGAGCAGGGTTTGAAGTGCCCTGGTCCGAGTTGGTTTTGTGCACCCAGGGAGCTGCACAAACATCACGCATGCCTGTGCTGGAGCACAGCGCTGTAATGATGGTGTGAATGCAATATTTCACTTGGAAAACTGAGATCAGGTGATGGTATCCTCATCCAGAAAGAAGGAAAGGGTCTTGAAGCACAGCGTTAAGTGGAACGCAGGGTTTACATGAGGAGGTGTCATGGCCATGCAGAAGCCTTTGTGTTCACACCTTCACCTACACCAATCACCTAGTCGTGATTGGAAATATCCAGGATTCGAGCCCCAGCCATGGTCCCAGGACCCTCATTAGGCACAGATCCCTTTTCTGCAGCCTCAGAGCAATCCAAATCCTGTGGGCTGGCATAGCAAGGTTTTGGGAAGGAGGTTTGGGGAAGGAGGTTTTTAAGACAAGGTTTTGGGGATGAAGTTTTTCGGGGACAAAGATGCTTCCACCAGGTGTCCCCCGAGAGCGGCACAGCCCAAGAGTGGTGGGTCCAGGCTTCTTCAGATACCCTTCATACAAAAAGTGATCAAATCCCACCTGGTTTTTATGCCAGCGCTTCCTTTAGGGGGAAAAGAATTATAAAGAAGCAGCCATCAGCAAGGCTTGCTTTAACTGGAAACGTTCTTCTTTTCACCAGTTTCCACCTTAAGAAAGAGCATGAGATAAAAGTACTCTAATTAAATAATGCCCTTTAGTTTTGCCTAATGAATGCTGTGTAAATACAATGGCATAACTTGAGCTTCTATTAAAAAAACCCCAAAACTTCTTATCTTCATCCATCTAGCATTAAACAGAACAGAGGCCCAACTGGGGCTGAATTCTTCTGGCCACTTTGATGTTTCTTGTGGTCTCTGTTTATACTTGAAAAGTTTTAACTGCTCTTATTCATGTTCTACCTGCAAAGTTTGGAACTCCTTGGGTATTTTAGCACAACCTCCCTCCTTCATTGGTCCACAGCTCAGCTCACCTTGAGCCCCATCCTTCCAGGGAAGAGCTTGGAACTGCAATACCCCCCCCCCCCCCCCCCCAGCACAGTTCATAGAACCACAGAGTGGTTTGTGTTGGAAGGGAGCTTAAAGCTCACCCAGCTCCAACCCCCTGCCATGGGCAGGGACACCTTCCACTAGAGCAGGTTGCTCCAAGCCCCTGTGTCCAGCCTGGCCTTGAATACTGCCAGGGATGGGGCAGCCACAGCTTCTCTGGACACCCTGTGCCAGCACCTCAGCACCCTCACCATTCACAGCAAGGTGCTCAGAACATCGGGCTATGTCCAACGGGAAGATAACATCACCTACAATACATTTTAGTGCCACACGATGGGACATCCGTGGCACTGGTGCTGCTGCATCCCCAGAGCCACTGAGCTCATGCGCAGCAGCATCGGTACAAGAGTCAAAACTAACCAGCACAAGGGGGAGAGAGCCTCCACGGAGCAAGCATCACCCAAAGCATTGCAATGCTTTTCATCTTCAAAGTACACCAAAACCACTGCGTAATTAATTTTTGCAACAGCCCTGCATGCTCAGATGCCTTAAACATGATCTCCATTTGTAGATATAAAGAGCCAAGGGTGATGTAATTTGTTCAAGGCCGAAAGGAGTCTGTAGCTTGGGGCAGGGATGGGTACTGCAGCACCAGAAACCTGCCCAGCTTAGCTTCTGAGCAAAGAACTTTGAAGACAAAAAAAGCAATTTCATCTCTTTAACTGGAATAAAGATCTAAGCAACTACACCCACTGCACCACGTGCAACAAAGCTCTGTGAATGGTTGCACAAAGGTTTGGCAGATACAGATGATCTGATTTTCTTTATGGAAACTTATTTCTGCCTATAATGGAAATCAGGACAAACGGGAAAAGGCCCATTTCTGCAGCGGGGTCTCTCCATCTGCATCCAAGCCAATAATAAACCAACCCAGCACCTGGCAAAATGTTTATACATCTATTTGTAAGTTGGGTATGTTTCTTCCAGGAGCTCAGTGTAAACATGTTGCAGCTGGAGGGGTTGTTGTCTAAACTAAATTAGGTGAGTTTGATGACAAAAGGTAAAATAACAAAGCAAAGGAAAAGTAACTTTCTTAATAGCATCAATGGAGATCAGCAGGGTGAGGTGGTGGGTCCAACAAACCGAGTGGGTGCTGGTGATGCAGGCTAGGGACCTTCACACCGGACAGCAGTATTTGTCCTTTGGCTGTAGGGCAAGCACAACACTGTGTCTTCACACCCGCAGTGTCTTCAGCTTCCAGGTACCCAACACCTATGGAGATGATGCTAGTGCCAGGAGCAGAGACGTGATCCTCAGCGGAGTGTGTGGATCCTCAGCACACTTCTGCTCCATGTGTGTGAGCAAAGCTCAAGTTTGGAACAGAGAATTCAGAACTTTAAAGAAACTTGAACATCCGAACTCCACCTTTTGCTGATGCTTATCCCAGCAAGTCTCCACCTTGTTTTCTATACCTAAATGACCAACAGCTCATGCCAAAGCAGCAGGAATTTTTTCCAGTCCTCATCACTGATGGACTATCGGCATTTTATCAGGAGCTTGGAAGCCACAGTGGCACATGCAGAATGGCATCTCTTCCCTGCCAGTCTGGATGGCCATCTCCTTGCAGAAGTATTTCTTACAAAAAGAAAGCTGTGCAGAGGCACTCACCTAAGGAATTCAGCAACCAGGATATTATGGCAACACAGTTCAATGCACTGCAGTTGTCATGCACTAATCCATCATGTTTCAGAAAGAAAACATGATTAACTGAATTTCCTCTCCTGAAGTAGGTAGAAACACAGCTTTTCAAGAGTAAAGAGAAAAAAGTCAGCATTAAAGTCATAAAGGAGCATTTCCAGATTCTTTGGTAGCATCCCTGCTCATCCTGCTGTGCAAAACCTGCTACACCAGGATGTGGAACAGAGCGAGAAGGAGATGCCCACATCAGAGCAGGCTCTATATCTTGCAAGCAAATATGGGAAACCAAATTCTGCCCACCATCCTTTCTTGTGCTGTGTTGAGAGGGGAGAACATGTTTGGTATCAAGCTAACAAATAAATGGCCAGAGCGTTATTCCCAAGTTTCAGTTTGGTGGATGTGGCCTGTTCTGTTGCAGCTGGAAAGCTGCTCCTGCTCCAATTGCTCTGCCCATTCCACAGAGAGCTTGCAAAAAGCCCAGGAATGCTGAAACGATTCTGTCCAGTGATGCAGAAGCTTCAGGTGAGCAGCTGCTCTTTCACTGCTTCTCTTTCTATCAAAGCTCTGCAGAGCCCTGTGAGAACCAGAGGCCGCTGCGTGAATTGCTGGGATCCAAATGCAGATAAACCCAAATTATTCTACATTTTCCTTTGGACTTACCATCTGCTTATTAACTGCCTGCAGTCCTGCCACTGGCCCACTTCTTGTTACTGCTTAGATCCATTTCTCTCATGCAAAGCACTGGCTGTGCCTCTTTGCTGCAGATGCTCTCCTGACCTCGGGCATGTCACTGTCGCAGAGGAACTGGGTGACCGCAACCCAAGGGCTGCTTATGCTGGGAGCCCGTGGCTTGCTCTTCCTTCTGCATCTAGGAGTACTGTTGCTTTATAAGCAGAAATAACACAAGAAACAGTATTTATACTGTAAATCAGAGATGTTCTCATCACACAAAGGGCACAGTTGTTTTTGCCCGATGCAGGGCTCCTCCTGCATCCAAACCAGTGGCTACAAGTCATCTGAGGTCAGTTCTCTTGATGCTGAGCACCAGCAGCAGGTTTTCAGCCTCGTGCCAGCAGCCTGCCTTCCCTCTGCTGAGGGTCTGCATTCAAGAGCTGCTCTTTTCTTTCTTTGAGGGATCATTATTAAAGACTGTGCCGGGCAGAACCAAATCACAGGCAAAAAGACCGAGTTTCCCATTGTGTGCTGCTTCTATTTGGAGGCAGCAGCTCCCGAGCGCCCGGCACTTCAGCAGGGCACAGGCAGGGAGGACAAAGCCACAGTTATGTGCTTGTGCCTTTTCTCATTAGGGTGAGTTTTGCTGGGCTGTGAGGCAGTGCGCCACACCGTCCGTCATTAGGAGCATCAGAGGTGCCAAGCAGGAACTGCTGCTGCTTCCCAGCTTGTTTCACCTGCTGTGCCTCCATCCAGACTGAAACAGCTGTGAAAAAGCAGTCCATCCAGAGTTTTTAGGTTTAATTAATCAGAAAAGTTGCCACCAACAGTTAAACTCAGTCTCAGAAATCAGGTAGCTTTGTCTGCAAGTATTATTCCACCATCTGCAGCAGAGGCAATCATAGAATCACAGAATGGTTTGGGTTTGGAAGGGACCTTAAATCTCAATCTCCCCTCTGTCAGGTTAAAGCCATTCCCCCTTGTCCTGTTCCTACAGGCCCTTGTCAAAAATCTCTCGATAGCTTATAAGAACACAGAACAGGCTTCAGAGAAGATACATACTCCATATTTACTGGAAACGATGCATTTGCATCAATAAACCTGTTTATAAGCACAAGGATGATGCATTTGCATCATCTAACGCGAGAGCCCAGATCCTCTGCCAGGAAAGCCCTTCAGCAGTAATTCACAGCACCTAATTTAGAGACCTGCCTCTCTCTGTGAGCTAGGAGGAGACTAAAATAAACCCTGCAAACCCCAGCTTCCTTCAGGGTTTACTGCTCAAGGTCTGCAGCTGTGCCCAGCTGAGAAGGGAGCTCTGCCACTGCCAAACCACCAGCTCTTTGCCATCCAAAACTTACCAATATCCAGAAGCAGGGCACAGTTAGCAAGTACAGGCCAATAATAGCAATTTATATCCATTTATAAAGAAAAGGGGTTAAAGCCCCGCTGAGAACAGCAGCATTTTGCACCTCTATAAACAATTAGGTGAAATGGAAGTTCATTAGGAGTCAGATTTACTCACAGCACGCAAGACACAAGCTTCACTCTGTGTCCTTACCCATCTTCTACAATAACATTCAAACTGGCTCAAAATAAGATTTCATAAAAGAAATTTCAATCTTGACCTAAGACTTGGCACGCGGAGAGTTTCAGCCCAGAACAGACTTTTATGGGAAGTCAGAAACCTCTGGAAAAAAACAAGTTTGCAACAGACTCTTTAACAACAGCAGTACCAGGCATACAAGGATAATATATACATTGCATGCAACGCCTACAGAATACTATAATCCCAGCCACATCAGTACAAACAGATATTCATTCTGGCCGTGAATGATACCTCATGTTGGTAGAAAAAAGAACCAAAATACCTATTTTAAATCAGCAGAGTTTGGAGGGAGGGAAAAGAATCAAAATACCTATTTTAAAGCAGTTTGGAGGGGGAAATGTGCCCATTGCTAATGGGGACATGGCAGAAAACAGGTATTTTCCACCAGCACTGCCATTGTCCCAATCCAGCAGCCATCAAACACTTGCCCACCAGCAGCTGTGCTCCCTTCCCAGTGAATTTTTGCTGTACGGATTATGAAATACAATTTCCTGCTCTAAAAAAGCACCGTGCCTTTGTATTGCAGCATGCTCTGGATATACATGTCATTTAAAGAAAATTATGCTTCCTGCTGCCAGCCCAACACAAATATCCCTCCAGACAGAGGCCGCTACCTGTCCTTATTTAGCACTGCTTTTCTCAGAATCTCGCTTTTGGAGCTGCTCAACCTCACTGAACCATTTCTGCAGTGGATTCCTCCTCCTCCTTCCTCTCCCTGGCTGCCGGGAAGGCGTCAGCCCTGAATATCTGGGCTCCTCATTGAATAATTAGAGTTGGAAGGGTCCTTAAAGCTCACCCAGTTCCACGGGCAGGGATACCTTCCACTAGAGCAGGTTGCTCCAAGCCTCTGTGTCCAACCTGGCCTTGAACAGTGCCAGGGATGGGGCAGCCACAGCTTCTCTGGACACCCTGTGCCAGCACCTCAGCACCCTCACAGGGAAGGGCTTCTGCCTCAGAGCTCATCTCAATCTCCCCTCTGGCAGGTTAAAGCCATTCCCTTTGTCCTCTCCCTACAGGCCCTTGTCCAAAGCCCCTCTCCAGGTTTCATGTAGCCCCTTTAGGCACTGGAGCTGCTTTCTCTCGCCTTAAGAAGCCTTCTCTTCTTCAGGCTGAACCAGCCCAGCTCTCTCAGCCTGTCCCCATAGCAGAGATGCTCCAGCCCTCGCAGCATCTCCGTGGCCCCATCTGGATTCACTTGAGCAGGTCCACATCTGCCTCCAACCCCTTGGCTGGCTGGGACATTGTATGCATCCATATCCAAAAAGTCATCCAGCACCCACATCTGAGGCAGCGCTTTTGCTGTGCAAAGGCAAAGCCCCCTGCAATGCAACACATGGCTCATGGCCACCTTTACAGCATCTGAGCCCTCCCGGTGCCGACGTTTACACCAAGCCATCCAAATTTGTACAATGTTAAACAGGAGCATAAAAGCCTACCGCAGGCTTTTCAGATGGATTCACAGAGAAAACCGGCTTCAGTAATTAACCCCAGATCACATTACCCTGAGAGCTACATAAACATCATAAAATTTTAATAAACCACCTCAAGAAAAACACTCACGGGGTGGTGGTTGTACACAGCGAGTGATAGAGGTCTACCCCAGAGAGCTTATAGGCAGCTCAGTTTGGCACTGAGGAGCTGCGATGCTGCTGTCACTGTGTTCCCACAGGAGCCTGCAACTCATTTTGCTGCAAAAGAACTTAGTGGAACAAAGGACTCGGTGAAAACCAGCCAGAAACAAAGTGCTCAATACAGAGCAGTGCCATAAGGTGAAAAAACCCCAAACCCCTAAATCTTGTGTAAGCCAAGGAGTAAGGGACATGGGGAAGGTGGCCCGCAGGGATTGCCATCCGCCTGACCAAAGGCTGTGCCCTCATCTGAATCCAGCCAACAGCACCCAACAAGTGTCACCACTGCTGGTGGCTCTGGGCTTGTTGGGGTCCTGCCCCCTCTCTGCTGGCCTGGGAAGGAGGGAGAATCTATCCCCAAACAGAGCTGGCTGGAGCTTTTTTAATGCAGCTTAAAGGTGCCTTGATTTCAGAGGAACCTTGAAGAAGTTGTTTAAATGTTCTTGGTGAAGAAGTACATGTGGTGTTTTACTCACCCTCGTGAAAGGGTGTAATTTAGAAAAGTCTGAATTTGCTTTATTGCAAAAGATGGGGATCTTCTGGATTAAGAAATCTTTGGGATGAAGCTACTGGGCATTCAAACCATGCCTGGCGAGTGACCTGCAAATCTTCCCACCGCGGGGACGAAAGGTGATGGATATGACCCTCAAAAAGGCATTTAACCATCCAACTCCCCCTGGCAGAGCTGAGTAGTTGTGGGACCGTGGACACGGAGCCTGCAGCACAGCATCAGGAATGCACACGGAGCAGAAAGGACCCAGAGCACTGCAAACCCTGCAGAACACAAAAGGGCTGGGACTGAAGGCTGGACTAAGTGCTCACAAGATGCCTGAAGGATGCTTTTTGGTCTATTAATTCACCAAAGTAAACAAAGAACCTATTATGAACCTATTATATACGTATATATATATGTGCATGGAGTACAGATAGGAGGAAATGCAAACAGTAAAAAACCCAGCAACATTTGAAGCATTAAACCCCATGTCAGCAGCCAAGTTAAAAGCAGCCACAACATTTGGCTCTGTCTCTACCATGCCAACACTAACATGTGTGACAGAGGGATGGGAACTCTGAGAGGGCTTTCTGCATGCAGGGCATGCCTCAAGCATGGGCGTCTCTGTAGCAGCACTGCAAAAAGGTGACCACAAAACATGAAACTGGTAAAATTTCATGCTTTTTTACAAGACACAAAACCATCACCAAGAACACAACTGAAGTCTCAGAGGGAGGTGCAAAGTAAGATGTGCCATATAAAAACACCATTTCCCTCAGGCCCCAAGTGATGATTTCTAGAGGTATGAGGCTGCTTTAGTGCATCTGTGCATTAACCTCATTAAAAGAAATATTAAAAACCCTGCCTGGCTGTTACATGTCATGTCTCTCCACCTCTGTCCCTCTTCTTCAGGTTAACAAACACCAGCACCGCCCTGACCCCTCCTAGAAGAGCATGCTCAGCCCATTATTCTTATCTAGCCAGATTTATGGCTCTAAGACCTTATTACTGCTTAGGTTACTAAGTTGAAAGTACTTTTTATTTACTGGCCTCTGCCCCTTTTATGAGCTGCATGTGCTTCTCGGGTCACATTATCTCCTCTGAATTGCCCAGCTATGTGGTTAAAGCCACAAAGAGAGACTTTACCAACAGTCCTGTGTGCAGTGGGACAGCAGTTTTTGTAACTTCTGTGATTTGCAGCATCCTCCTGGGCTTTTCACCCACCCACCCAAGATCTGAGGTGGATAAATGTGCTGTGAGCAAATGGCTGAGAGAGGAGATACTCGAGGAGGAGATGGAGGAAACTCAGACAAAAGGTAAGAGGTGGCTGAACTCTCAAGGGACTGTGTTTGGCTTTAAGTGCTGGCAGCCTGGAATTCCCTTTAACCCTGGGAACAAAGGAATGCAGGATATCGCTCGGCACCATTCAGGCCGGTGAAGAGCAGATGGTCTCTGCTCTCATAAGCAGCTCGTGCTCGGGACAGCTCATTGTTTCTCACCTCCTCTCTTGTCAAGCCTCATTCTCCTCCCCAGCATCTGCACCCGCTGTTTGCTTTGGCTTTTCTTCAAGCTCCTTCCCCACATATCCCCTTGGGGGCATCCCTTTTTCCAGCTGGTCCCTCTTGTCTTGGAGAACTTCCTGCAGTTCCTTCACCTTCTATAGTAAAGAGCCTCCCACCTCCTCTGCCAACCTTTAGTGTGCTTATTCCTACAATTTTCCATTTCCAGCTTGATACTGTGAGACCACTTTACCTCGGGAGCACTAGGGAAATGGCTGGCATTCTTTTGTCCACATGTAATCTCCTCTGCTTCTGTAAGCGGGCTGACCACTATCCCAGCTAAAAAATGATGGGAAATTTCATGAGATACCATCCAGGGGATGGCATCACACTTGAAAATATCATTGTCTTGCCTGTTGTATCTAAAAGCCATCCTTACACTCTCTCACAGGACAGACCAAGCCAAACCCTCGCTACATTTGCCCCACAATATCCTTCCTTCTCCACAGCTCCCATCCCCATGATGGGAGGCAATGGCTGGAAGCAGCATAATCCAACAGAAACATGAACTGGAATGGAAAGAAGCTGAAATAGCCACTGGGTCCTTCTGCAGAGGTCCTGCAGAGTCCCACCTCATGCTCCATGCAAGCTGGCCCTGCTTGATTTCTCCGTTTGCAAAGCATATTGGTTTTGGAAGATCCCACTTCCCAGGCACCGTGGCTTCTGTCCATCCCTGCACAGGGTTGTCATCCAAAATATGCAAGAGCATCAGAGCAATAGCTACGGCACCTTCCCACTGCGTGCCACACTGAGAGAACCAGGACTTGAGCCCCAAAACCTGGTCTTAGTGTTTGAAGATGTCCAAGGAGGTACCAGAGGTGTTTCAGACACCAGTTTTGCTTCTGTTTCACACCATCTATGATTAAAACATATATAAACTATAAAACATAGTTATAAATTACACATCACCACACATCTGGATTTTCCAAACAATTGTTAATGAAGGGATATGAACCAGGAGAAAACACATTGAGGTGTAACACACTGAAATGCATAAAGGACCTCTGACAGTGGTCTTGCAATAGCGAAGCCTTGGAGAAGCTGCACCCCTCGAGCTCGCTGCTGTTTGTGGGCAGAGCTCTGGGATTAATTTCCAGCCTGTTGATTCTCTCTTCGTGCAAACACTGAAACCCAAGCCTCTAATTGTATTTTTACTGGAGAAACCCGCCACGGGACACACATGGTTTGCCTTCCAAGCGCCGCAATCAAAGTACACGCTGGAAACGAAGCCATGTCTAACACAAAGGCATATTTTGGTGCAAATCCCCTGTTTACAAACGCCGAGAGGAGATGTTTTTTCAGCAGTGCCCTGAAACCGCAGCACGTTTGTCCAATTTCTCTGCAGCAGAATAGTCTCTTAGCAATGAGGCAGCAAGCTGGGAGGAGGAAGAAACAAACCATAACACGTATGCAATTCCAATTCTACATAGAGGGTAAGTACTAGAGAAAAAGTTATGGCCAGACCTAGGTGCAGAAAGCAGATTTCTTTGCTCAGCCCTATGGATTCCTCCTAGGAGTAAGTCCCTTCCTCCGAGCTGCTCCCCCAGGCACTTTGCAGGACCATATAATGCAGTAATTTACTTCCTATGAAGTGATTGCACAGGGATGCACACGGAATGGCACTACTTATTGACACCAGATGATTAAAGTGATATTCCTAGAGAATTTACTTCCATGCACCGGGAGACACGAGCTCACACAAGGCACCTCACTGGTTCCTGCATTTTGCCCTGCACGGTTCTATGACTCCATCCTCTATAGGAAAAAATGCCTTAAAACAACCAGGCTTTTGTTCTCACCCAATGAAAACCAAAGGAGCATCCCTCATTCTGTACCTGCATGGAGGGCAGACCAGCAGAAATCTATTAGAAGCATTAAAAGCAAATTAAAAGCCATAGTCTTTACCCAGAAAAGGCCTCCAGGCTCGCTACAGCACTCATCGAAGGCTGCTGGCACCGCTGCTCATTTAGCTTATAGCTACTGAGTTTGAACGCTGCCATTTGTAAGGGGTTAGTGAAGGGGTTGTCAGCATTTCCACTGTAAACCTTTCATTTGGGGGATTTATTGCTTGGCTGTAAGGATTTGATCTAGCTGCAGCTTGGCAGGAAGGACCACATGCAGCAGCATACTTCCCTCACCCCAAACACAAACAGATCCCTAATGGAGCGGTACAGCCTCCTCCAGACTTCAGTCCTTGCGGATAAAAGGGGCAAAATCCTGACCAACGCCAGCCTAGAGTGAGTTCAGCCCATGGGGCTGGCAAGGAGGGCTTTCACATACAGAGGAGTGTGAAAATCAGCCACACCACATGTTTCTTAGTGCTCATGTTTTGGGTTTTAATTCTTCCAGTGTTAATTCTTCCAATGTACCTGTAACAGAACACACATTTAATGTAAAGCACAGCTTTAGGAAGGCCTCCCTTTCCTTGGGGGCTTTTCCTGAGCTGGAGTTCCTACGTATAGAAGCGGGTACCCATCTACTACACCCCAGGGTATAGCTGCACTCCTGATCCAGGCAGCATCTCCATCCCTGGGGCATGGTACAGCATCAGCTCTTCCCATGGGAAACCTCCATGAGCCCACAGGGGCCACGGTGACCAACTTAGAAAACAGACCTGGGGGAAGCTCACTTCATCTCATCTGCCTGTGAGGGGAAAAGGAGAAAAAGGATTAAGAAATATCTAATGTTATACAAGGTGAGCGGGAGCTGTGGTTAAGCCCAGGTACCACTGTGCTGTGCAAAATGTGTGATGCCCTGGGCATCACACAAGCACAAAGATGTTTCTCTCCAACAGATCCTTAAAATCTAAAGCCAATGGGGACAAAACGGAGCTGTGATGGGCTTCCCATGTCCAGTGCGGGGCAGCCGGTGGAAGCTTGGTGTGCACCCACCATTGGCAGCACCAGTGGTACCCAAGTGCATGGTGGGAGTGATGGTGCAACTCTTCCTGCACAGCCCGGGATGCGCCATCCCACCACGTCCACTTCCAGCCCCAGCCCCAGCCCCAGAGCCTTTCACTGTTTCCCAAGGGATGTGTTTGCATTGGGTGGATGCCACTTTCCCCCAAACGTGAGGACAGGAGGAGGGCAGCCAGCAGCCACTGCAACCACTGCCTGCACGGAGCACCGAGTACTGCACAGTGTGCAGGCAGGGAGACAGGAAAGCAGGCAGGGAGGAAAGCAGATAGAGCAAACAGGCAGAGGCACAGGAAGGGGGTCATGGCTGCAGACAGGCAGAGAGGGAGGCAGAGAGGGCAGGCAGCAGGCAGGGCGGCAGAGAAGCAGGCAGGCAGGGAAGGATGATGGCAAGGAAGGAGGCAGGCAAGGAGAGAAGGAGGCTGGCAGCGAAGCAGGCAGAGCAGAAGGCATGCAGGGAAGCACGGAAGGAAGGACACAAGGAAGAAGGGAAGCGCCGGGAAGCTGCAGTGACCTCGCTCCCGCAGCCCGTACCGCGGACACTCCGCAGCACCTCCCGCCCTGCCAACCGCAGACCCTCCGCTCCCCCGCTCCGCTCCCTCCCTCCGCTCCCGCGCGACTTCGCGCCAGACCCCGCGCAGGCTCCGCGGGCGCGCAGCTCCGCGCCGCCCCCTGCAGGAAGCGCAGCGCAGCGCAGCGGCCGAGGCGGGGTTGAGGGGGGGCAGAGACTCCAATCCCCAGTCGGCAGCGCGGCGGCCGTGGGCATCGCGCTTGCGCTGTGCGCAAACCTTCCCCCCCCCCCCCCCCGCTCCAAGTTTGGAGGTTCGAGCCGCCAGCCCCGGCCCATCATGTAGGTGCCGCGGAGGCTGCCCCACACCGCGCCGGGGGGGGGGGAAGCGAGCCCCCCGCGGGCCTCTGCTGCACGGCGTGCAAGCGCAGCGCAGCCCCCCCGACGTGCACCCCCCCTTTGCGCACCCCCGCTGCAGGGAGAGCTGCAGCAGCGAGGCAGGAGAACTCCAGGTGCACGAAGAGCGAGCGCGGTGCAGTTTGCATCTTTGTTTGCAAAACTAGCTCCAGAGGAGGGGCGAGGCAAAGTCTTTTGTGCTTCCCATCTATCCCCCCCCGCCCCCTGCAAAGCACAAGGGGGGGAAAAACATGTCTCAGCCCAGAGGTAAGGCTCCTGCTTCTCTTCCTTGCAGCTCTGCAGACGGCCGTGCATGCATTCGCGAGGTGCACGCATGCATGGATGCGTTTTGTGCTCGGGATGCAATTGCAATTTGAAGTTTGAGGCTTCTCCGTGGCTCCCCCCGTTGCATTTCCTGTTGGGCGCGGGTGCGCACACGCACTCACACACACACACACACACACACACACACACACAGACACAGTTCCTGCAGGCTGGGTTCTCCGTTCAGCTGCGCTTTGGCGTTAGTGGAATTCTTCAGCCGGGATCACCGAATCTCTTCCCCCCTCCCCGTCTGCCTCCTGCACCGGTCAGCAAGGAGATAAAAGGGTGTCGAGGAGTAAAATGGGGTTCTGGCCGTGCGTGCGGATTGCGGGCTCGTTTCATTGAGATGAAACTTTGAAACAAGTCCTGGGAGGAGATGAAAGGTGAAACTTGAGTGCGAGTTAGCGAGGAATTAAATATATACCTATGTTTCCATGGGAAAGTATTGTTCTTGTGCCAGGACTGAGATCATTTTCCACCGATCTCCCCCCCCAGCCCCCCCCCTTCAATATTTGGTAACTTTTGGTCGGAGGTTTGTAACACCAGATCGCTGAGAGCTGCTTTATTTAGCGTTTGGGGAGGGGACGGCAGTGATTTATTGTTGTTATTATTGCATTGATTGTTTTCTTTTGCCAGCGTGGTGGGCAAGGTTTGAGCTTTGCTTTTGAACTGATCCGGAGTGGTTCTGCCTTGTGTCCTGCAAGGAAGGGGTGATGGTGGTGGGAGGGAGGAGGTGGAGAGTTTAATATTGCAAAAATGCAGTGGGAATGCAATAGTCCCTGCAAGAGCCGGCCGGAGATGTTTTAAGGAGGAGTTGCTCCGGCCATTCATTGTGGAAATAGATGCCCATATGTCAGCAGATGCAGCTTTTGGAGCTTCTTTTAAATGGGTGGATTTGCTGTTGCAGCTTGGCTCTTGCATTCTGCAGCTCTCACACATATTGGGGAGCAGGGGGGGTGCAAGTCGGTGCATGGCAGAGCAGATCCCAAACTGGGACCGGGGCTGCTTCTTGCTGTTTTGTTTTTAAATCCCAAGCCATCTGTGGAGTCCGTGGCCTTCCTCCACAAGCCTTGCAGGGAAGCCATGGGAAGGAGGTGCTTTCACAGCTCTTGCCACACAGTTTTCCTTTGTAAGAAAAATGTAAAGTTGTTGTATAATTTATTCCTAATTTGGGTTTGCTGCAGTCATCTTTTCCAGCCAAGCAGAGAATTGTTAAAAGTTTCCAATAGAAAGAGCCAAAGAAGTTTGATAATTCAGAATTGAACCGAATGATGCCCGCTGCTGCTTGCGGGAGGGTCCCTGCATGACCCATAGTGGGGCAGGGGAGCAGCCACTTCCTGTGGGTCCCCAAAAGCCTCAGGGTGGGATGGCTGCAGCACATGGAGCCAGTGGTGGCAGGGACCTGAGCTGGTGGCCCTTCAGCCCACCCTGCCTCGGTGCCACTTATCCCCTGCGCTCGCTTTGTCCATCCTTCTTCATACCAGGAAAATGGGGAAAATGCAAGTAGCCAACCCACAAAACATGATCTCAATGAATGGCATCATTCTTGAATCCGTTTCCCGTCCATCCCGCGCTGTGCAATACGGGTGTCTAAGTCTGAATTCCTTGCACGGATAACTTTTCCAAGTTCAGCTGTTCAGGCGGAGGTTTTGCTCGGGAAGGGGTTTGCAGCAGAGGTATCGTTCTTCAGGATGAATTAAGGGAGGCATAATCTGCATTTCAGGATCAGCTTTCATGTGTTGCACAGGAGGTTCCTCGTCAGCTTTCTAAAATACTGCGTGGAGCTCCAGCCAGCTGCTGGGCTGCGGAGCCCTCTCCCTGCTTTGAATCCTTTCCAAAGTTGTGCTCAGAATTTGCCAGAGATTAATTCTTTTTTTCCTAATGCTGCTTGTCAGGGGAACCTGCAATCAGGAGGGTTATTGTCTGATAACACTTGCTCCCTGCAAGGAATCTCACCTAGGTTAGAGGGCAGAACTGCTCCTTGGACCCTACCTGTGCCATGCAGGAAGCGGAGGTGATGTGCTTTGCACACAACTGTAGCACGGGCTGCAGGAGATAAAACATTCCCTGGGGTTCGGAAGCAACAGCTTCATCCTGGCCCTTTCCATAGCAGATGCCTCCAGCATTGTGCTTGCAGGATGCAGTCATATTCCCTGCACCCTGATGGATTCCCCAAGACTTTGCAGTCAATAAAGTAGAAATTAAGTCACCAACCAGGTCCAAATCCTTGCATATCACTCATTTCTACCTTCCATCTCCTCTTTGAAGTTGCAAAATGGTATTTTTAGTTGGATGGAGCAATACACAGCAAATCAGATTTCCACAGCAGGTCCCTGCAGTCTGTTCCATCAAGTCCCTACTCCGGACAAGTGGGACTTGATGTTGATAGGAGCTCAGAAGAAGTTGAATCATTGCCCAAATAGGGCACATTTGGCTGTCATGACTAATAGGATATTATTCTGGAAGAGGAAAAAGAAATGCGGAAGTTCATATTAATTACAAGTTAAACAGAGTTTGAGGCTATAAATCTGAACTCTCGTGACAGCAGATATATTCAAGAGTCCTCCAAATTCATTGTAATGGGGGAATTATTCACTCACATCAGAGGAGTAACCTGCAAATATGCAGATTTCTCCATTGAAATAAGGGAAGGGGGAGCAGTTCCCATTAGAGCACTAATTCATAAACAGTGCATTGAAATGAGCTACATTTAACTCAATATTGCTGTCCATTGATCTCATTCCTAATATCTTACACTTTGTTGTTTCAAACACAGTTTTTTGTGCTCTAGCTGAGAAAGGGACACTGAGATTATGAGAACCATGTCCCACGTGGTGCTGACTGAACGTGTACCCTATGGACTTTGACCAAAGGCCCTGTGCCTATTCTAAATACTGCATTTTATGTGAAATGCTCTTTTTTTTTCCCAGCTAGAAGTCCCAGTGGAATCAGTGTAAAGCCCAAATGGTAGTTGGGGTTATTTTTGTTTAAATCCTTGGTAGGTGGCAGGTCTTTGCTGGTATAAAATTAACCCATGAGCAGCGTGAGGCTCTGTTGGTTGTGCAATGAGCAGTTTGCCTCGTCAGCACCACCTCAGCTTCTCACTATTAACTCACTCCCATGACATAGGCACTTGGCACGGGCCAGGCTTTGCCAGAGCAGGGTGAGCAAAGCTGTGGCATGGCCAGTGAGGTGCAAGCCTAGCAAAGCCTGGTCTAGCAGCAAACAGCCAGTTTCAGTTTGAGTTGCTGATTTACTTTCAATGTTTTAAGGTTATCATGTTGAATTACCATTTCACCCTTCTCTGCTTTATCACTTCCATGGTGGAGGTGCCTGTGTACTTGCTTTGGGTTAAGAGGGAGCAAATGGTTATAGAGAGGTTTAAAAGTCGCATGCAGTGCCACGCTGGAGGAATTAACCTTGAGTTAATCAACCAGCTAGTTGGGGTAGAAAGTGTTAGAAATGATGTCTGATATAAACCAAATCACTGCTGTGCACAGTGGGGACCAAAACACCCCATTGAGCCACTCCGGCTGCTGGCTTTGCTCCCTCTGCATTGCACTAAGGAGGCATTTGCTTGTCCTTCTATCCCAGGCAGTGATTCTGGGGGTGCAAAAACCAGGGTGCATTTGCAGGGTTCCTTGTCCCTATGTCTTGACTTGGCGATGTGCTGGTCAGTGCAGCAGCTCCCCGCTGCTAAGCTATGTGCTTGGTGTGGACAGGAAGACACAGGCATTGAAAAGCTCCAACTTTTATAAGTAATTATAAAGTAATTATATGCAGAAGTAATTATAGCAATAAAAGCAATAAGTTGCAGGGGAAAAGGAGCAAAGAGCTGTTTTCTTCTCCCAGCTGAAGAAAAGTTTAGGTTTCTGTTCAGGTTTCTCATTGCCACACTAAGTGTTGCTTATTTGCTACTTTAGCCACCCAAAAAAATGGAACTTCCTTTGGGGTGAATTCCCTCCTCTGACACATGCACAAGCTGCTAAGGTGAAGCAAATGATACTCAATTAAAACCACAGAAGTAATTTAAAGATGAGACACTTCATTCCTCCAAGAGCATTGGTATTAATGGAACATAATTACCTTCAAAGTCACATGGTGGATTTGCAAATCCTGTGTTCTGTGGTTGCAAGTATACAACGTGCTAAAAAGTTGCCTTTTTCCCCCCAAATAATACATGCATTTGATGTCACTTGTCCATTTTCTCTTGCTGAAAAGAGCCATAGCACCACATATAGAAACCTCATGGAAAAGGATTTAAAGACGTATCTGAAAAGAGCTCAAATCCATTTTTAAGTTGGAAAAAGAAGGAAAAGAGGAGAGCTTTAATAGCAGGGAGTGGGAACACACTTGCAGCCTTCCCTTATGACTGCACTTGGAGGACCGCAGGGTCTGTTACCCTGATCTTTGGGCATGGTCATGGTTCCCAGCCCTTTCCCATGGGGTTCCTTGCATTCACCCCATGAACTTGCATTTCTAATGCTTAGCCTGCATGCCTTCTGCTCCAAAGGCAAAGCTCTGCATCTCCAGGTCACAGCTTCCCAATGGCAGCTGGTGGCACAAGTAGTTCTGAGTCAGGGCAAGGGGTGAAACGTGGGTATCCCTGACTATGGTCACTCATGTTCTGGGTGATGATGGGTGCATTGTATGAGTTGGCAGCGTGGCCAGCAGCAGCATCATTATATAGTGTTGAGTCAGTCTCCAGTGGCCGGGTAAATTGCAGGACTGTTCTGTTCATTTTAGACCTGGACAGAGCTATAATTAAAATAATAAATAAATGCTTCATTACCTGTGGAGTTACTTAGCTCCTTTCCTTGGGGCCTGCCTGGGCATAGTTGAAGAGATTAGCATTATCAGCTAGAGCAATGTTAGCAGGAAAGCAGATCTAGGACCCTGGAGTGGTGCCACATTAGGTATTACGGTTTGTGATAGCAAAGCAGTGAAGGCCATTCAGTGCAATTTCTGTATCTACTCATTGTGCAAAAAGTTTGCCTTTGTCTTCAAATCCATTATATTCTGCATGTTGACAAGTGTCAATGCAAAAGTGAAAAGCAGTTTGGAGAGGGGAAGCCTGAGACTCTCACTTGTAGGGCTTTCTTTTGCCTCAAAGGCAAAATTAAAGCTGTCCTTCCTTTTAAGCTAGGAATTCCAAACACCCAGTTGATGTTTCAGAGGGTTCATCCCACCATGAAAGTCTCTGGGGTGCTAAAGCACCTGTGAAACATCTTTACATTGGAGATGCTGCAGACAGATGCTGAACATCCTTTACGGAAGCTCCAAACAGCCACTTGTGCATCTTGGTCTGCTGGTGCTAGCAAAGCCCGGCTGACCATCACTCTGGATTTGCATCCTATTGTCAAGCAGGAACCTGGATTTGTATGGGCATGGTAAAAGCATCCAGCTGCATTAGGAGGGTGCTTTGGGGTTGGAGCTACTGAGGCTACTGTCCCCTGGAGTTGCTGTAGGAGCAATGGCTGTGGCTTGTTTGGATAGAATTTCAGATTTGTAAGAAAGATTGCAGAGAGAAAGCATGTTTTTTCCCTTGTTTGAGCAGGAAAACCTCAGTGAGCAAAGCTGATCCAGTTTCTTGCAGTTGCTGTTTTGTTAGCCTACTTAGCTTGCAATTTTATAATCGAGGCTAGATTCTCCTATCCTGCACCCAAGCAGATCACAAATCATTGCAAGAACTGAAGCCCAAACAGCATCCACTTCTATTGCACTCAGATGAAACCAGTGGAGAGAAAAATAAACCCAGCAGAAGTTGCAGATGAGATGCCAAAGATAAGGCAGCAATAGAAAATAAGTACAGGAGTCAACACTTCACTGTGTCTGCAGTAAGAGGCCTCTAATGAAGGCTGAATCAGCAGAGACTTGGGAGCTGCTTTTGAAGGAGAATCTTTTTTCTAAACAAAAATATGTAATTGCACTCAGTGAAACAATGCTTATCAGTGCCAAATGGCCTCAGAGCATCATCTGGCTGCTGGGCTCTGGAAGTCCCAGGCAGCATGCTGTTGTGCTTGTTTTCATCCTGCAGCAGGGTCTGCTCCGCAAGTTCCTCATTCGTGTTTTCAGCAGGGCTTATATCACACTCAAGCAGCAAGTTATAATGTAAAAATTACAGCTTCACTCTATGTTCTCATTGCTCTTAATGTTTATTGCTGCTCCAGTAATTCAAGGTCAGATATAGAAAATGACTCAAAGTAGTCTGTTGTTCTGACACAGCTCTAAAGTAGTGGAAGTCCCCATCTGGCAAAGACAAACCTTCAGAGAGTACCAGCATCACAAAGAGAGAGGGAACATTCTAAGGGCAAGCCCAGCATTGATTATTGACTTTCTTTCCCTGGACTTGCTCCATTCTATGAGCTCTCATCAACTCCCAGCATCTCCAGTATCCTACATGCAGGAGCCCCAGTAAGAGCCCGCCGGACTTGCATGCTCATGCAAGTGCCTGCATGCAGGAGGTGAAGTGTTCACTTAACCAAGGCACAGGAGAGGAGAAGGTCCTTCTGGCCCCAGCTCTGTGTGGAGGGTTTGTGCAGCACCAGGTCCTTCTCCTGGAGCACTTCTCCAGCGCTGGCAACTGGCACCCATTTAGAGGCACACTTTCCAGCTTGGATTTCAACACAGCCCTTCTTTTCCTAAGGCTGCTTTAATTGCCTGTAATTAGGGTCTCCCGTGCTGCAAAAGCATGAAGAAATAAAACCAAGTTTGGCTTTGTATGACTGAAGTTGATTTCTTCTTTCAAACAGCTGATGCTGTGGCCTTTTAAAAAGGAAGTGGCAGCCTGTGATTGTAGCATTTATGATGCCACTGCCCAGGGATTAAAGCCCAGATATGTGACATTTATTATAGCTTCATTCAAGGAGTGGAACACCTGTAGCAGCTAAGTACATCTGCCCTTCTTCCAGGTAGATGAAGGGGAAGACAGGGATTTTACATGCTATCATCAAAATGCCAAAACCCCTTTGGGCAAAGCTACATCTTAAGTAGCTTTGTTTAAGCACTGAGCCTCAGCACTTAGCAAGAAACGCCTCAGCAGGCGTACAAGCCACAGCACAAGGCTTTTGGCAGCCCTGATGGGTCCCTGAGGGTGCAGTGGGTCACCCCAGCCCCTGCACAAGGAGACCAGGATCTGGCCAGCTGGGAGTCCATGCTGTTAATGAGGTGCAGACAGAGATCCAACCGGGATTTCCAAATGCCATGCAGGTTTTGGAGCTAGCAACGGGACAGGGAATCTGAAAGAGTTTTCATCCTAAGCTGAAACACCACTGAAGGTTTGGACATGGAGATGGAGCCTTAACCTGCAGCCCCCTCTTGCAAGTTGGCTTCTGCAGACAGAAAGATGCTGATGCTTAATGGAGAAGCTCACTCCCAAGCAGACCTCAGTACTTAACTGTACTAATTAAATGCTTTCAAAAACCACAAGATTGACCTTCGCTGCATGCCCACAGATTTTTCTCTCATTTAACAAGCAGAGGGTTGACAGAGTAGCCTATTAAAGGAGAAGAAAGGCAATGCTCTAGATACTGTTGTTTTTCAACCTGTTCCAAAGGGTTTTCTGCTTTTCAACTATAAGAGATGGGAACCACAATCCCCTGATAACCTACCAGGGGAAACCAGGCTGGAGACAAGGAGTGCTTGGCTCAAATGGACCACAAAGTGTGATAAAACAGTGAACAGACTTAAAACTGAGGTTTACTCAGATCTATGCAATAAACCATGATAGCCATTATATATACAGGTACTTACGTAACCAGAGAGTCATTCTGTGTGTCAGAGTTGTCCTTTGGGAGATACCCTCTAGAAGAAACACATAGGCTCCGACTTCCTTACCTTTCCCAAGGACACCAGTGATTTGCTCATTGCCACTAAAACTTGGAGCATCTTGATGGAGAACTTGAATTCCTGCCAAGGAATCAGTTTTACAGATTAAGTAAAAGAACAGATCAGTGCAGTGCACTGTGTGAAAGGACATCAGGAAACAGCCCCTGATGGAGCAGCATCTGAACTGGAGGGAGAGCCCAAAATAGTCCCTGGCAGCTGGGGAGGGCGACACAGACACGGCATTCAGAGATGGTTCATAGTAAGCTGGTGTTTGGAGACAAGAAAGGCTGAATTGGCTGCAGGCACCTTTTGGGCAGAGAGAAGGACCTTTGGGCTTGTGCATCCCCACGTTTCTATGGGGTGACAGTATGGTAACACGCTCTTGCTTGTAGCCACCTAAGCTATGCGGCACGGCAAGCTCCCACATAGCACGACTTGGGTTTCATTCATGCCATTAGGCAGCTTCCCTTATAGCTAAGCATGCGATTTATTTTTTCCCTTCTTTTTTTTCTTCCCCTCAAAAACATTTGGTACTTCCCCCGCAAGAATTCAGAAGCTTTATGTCTGATAAGAGGCTGGAACAGCTTCCTGCAATAGGAGAGCATTCCTCCTCTCGCTCTTCCTGCACAGACCTCAGAACAATGCCAGTGCTTCCAGCGTCAACACGCATTTACTTTACCTTGTGGCACAAGCATTTAAGGCTCATCCTGTGCAAGCATCTCCTGGCCAGCACCTCCTGCAAAGGGGGGAGGCTCATTTTCCAGGAGCTTGCTTTAAAAAGGCATTGCTGCAGCTGAAACACAAGGAGCAATCTGGGAGACTGAATCAGAGCCGATGCAGAGCAGCTGTAGCCAAGCAGGGCCCTCATTTGGATGAGTGGGGTCTGAAGAATCTTCTTCTTTCCCCTTCAAAGAGAAGCTAAATAGGGTTTTTATTTTGCTCTGATCTTGAAGCTACTTGTGCACGTGCTAAACTTGGAGCATAGGAGTCCTTTTGCAGGAGTCAGTGGGACTGAATGTGCTTGGGGTTTGAGCACACACACAAGAATTTACAAGGTTTGGGATGTATTTTGTCCTGGTTGCTAAGTAGGATGGACATTATGCATCTGCGTAGATGATTTATACCACCCTGCTTTCTCTTAGGTTCTTTTTATCCCATTTCTGCTTATCTGTTCTTGCAACTCAGAAAGCAGCACTGGATTTGTGAGCGTGTGTGTGTATATAACTGACACTACAGTCCTGAACCTCGCACAGGGAGTTCTATGGAGGCTTTGACAGAAAGGCTTATAAAGGGGGTTTTGTATTTACAGCTCCCAATTTAGAAGGCTGGGTGGAGAGGTGTAAGCTGATGGGGTTTGATCCATGTGGACATGTGTGGATAGAGAAAATATGCATCCAGTTGTGTCAGGGACACTTTGTTGGGGGGAAAAAGGTAAAATTTGTCTTCTGCCCCAGCACTGCACCATAATGCATTTATTCAACGTGTTTTCCAAACTGTGATAAAATTGCATGATAAAAACTAGGGAAAGGCTTGTTTCCTTCACATCCTCATTGCTTTATTATATGGCGTACAAGCGAGTGTATGCTCCTAGCAGGTGTCTGGAAGGAGAGCTGGAATTCATGCTCTCTGACCTGTGGCTGAAACCTATTTGAACTTGAAAGAGCTTCCTTTGGACCCCCATGAGCTGCTCAGCATCCTGCATGCAGGGCTTTGAGCTTTCTCTTAATGCAAAGATAGAACCTGAAGTGGTTGCAGGACCAAGGCTTGATGTTGGTGGTCGGACAGACTCGCTGCTGCTGTAGTCGTGATGCAGCAGCTCCAGCTGTTGCTGCTGGGGGTATCTTGGAGCTGCTGCTGCTGTTGTTGCTGACAGTGCAAACGGGAGGGTGGTTGTTCTCCTGGAGCCTCCTGTCCTGTTCCAGTGCTGGGGACCTGGGTTTGGCTTCTTTGCGATTGCGTTTGGCTTCTGGCTGTGAATAGGGTCCCTGTGTGTTTTTAAAGTAGGACCTACACGTTTTAGGTGAGGCATTGCCAGCAGAGGGAGCAGTAGTTAGTTCCTCCCATCTACGCTGCCCAGAACTGTCAAGATCCCATCTTTAATAATGTAGGCACAAAAATAAGCTCTTATATCAAAACATGAATAGCACAAGAGAGCTGTCTGACGGGGTAGCACAAAGGCAAATTGGGCAAAGTCTTGTCTGTGTTGAAAACTTGATCACAATATTTGGCTGAACCTTTACAAAAATGCCCCATGACAACGTGTTAAGCAAGGAAGAGATCTTCCCCTTCCATGCCGGTGCTGCGGTGTTCTTCTAATGCAGGCAGGGAATTAGAAGGGTGAAGGACGGAGCGTGAGCAGCATATCGCTGGGAAGAGATTAGGCGTTGATTTGAAATTCTTCCGAGTGTTATTTGCACCTCAGAAGAGGAAAGTGGTCCTAAAATTATCCTCAGTTCGACACTTTCAGTTGAAACAAACAGTTGCCAGCTGCCAAAGAACAGCACAACTTGGGGACTGAAGGGAAGCAATTCAGTCTGGAGGTGTCTCGTACAACTTTGACACTGTTTATTAAATCTTTTCGGCCCAGAGGTGCTGTTTTCCCCATAGGAGCACAGTGGATGCCAGACCACTGGCATTAATGTAGCCCTCAGAGTCCACATCCCTTCTGCAGAGGGTGAGGATATTTGCTAAAGAAATGGCTTGTGGCACATTCCTCTGTTCCCATTTGACTGTAAAAGTTATTGATACTCTATAACTGTGAAATGACCAAATCAATGGGCAGTTTTCTCTCTATGGAGCATAAATTGCTCATTTTGTTCTAAGGTGGCTTTATTCATGAGCAGAAAATTATAAACCCAAGCTTTATATGCAGTGCATCAGCACTTGTAGATGGCTGATAACAATGGAGTTTAAATGTCCAACATTTACAATATGCTGAACAAATTAAATCTGTGCTGGGTAAAATGAGCCTCCTGCGGCTGCCTGGAGCACCCGGTAACAGAAATGAGACCTAAGATTGCCCTGTGGTATTGATTAGATTTTATTCTGTCCTGCTGCGAGGGTGATGACACCAAGACACGCACCCGATATCATCCTGCTCAGCGAGCAAAAGCTTCTCTGCAGAGAAATGGAGCTGCAGTAGTAGCACATGGAGAGGAGCAGATTTGGAGCTAAGGACATGTAACTGTGCATGCCTTCGTGGGGATGGGTTTGCTGAGCTCCCCAAGGGATTGGGGGCTCCCCAGGGGAGTCCTTCCTGCTCCATCGCACCCTCTGATTTGGGAAAGTCCTGCTTTTCCCATGTTTAAGCCTCCTGTCTCATTGTGAATGAGCCTCAGCACTGGAAGCATTCACAAATCATGTAGACAAGGCCCTCAGTGATATGGTTTAGTGGTGGACTTGGCAGTGCTGGGGTAATGTTGGCCTTGATGATCTTAAAGGTCTTTTCCAACCTGGTTGATTCTATGATTCTATGAAGCTTTGCTAGTGGATGCTATGGGGCAGCATCTTGGGAGGGTGATGATGAGGGAGCACCACCAATTACAGAGGGACATCCATCAGTGCCTGTGTGCAGGTTGTCCCTTTTGGTGGGTATAGCTGAAGCCTGCAGCTATCGCACAGGCTAAGACAGCAGTCTGGGCACAGCCTTTTTATGCACAGGTTCCTGCTCAGACTAGCACTTGATACAGCCTTAATAGGAACCTGTGCTTGCAGTAAGCACGTGCTTAAGTGTCAGCACCATCAAGACATAAGCACCTTCATAGCTGGAGCCGCAGGCCTGAATCAGGCTTTTGAGTCTGCAGCGCAGCAGGAATCAGCATGCGGGTGGGAATGTCACCTTCCTTTTCCAAAGCAATTTGCATTTCTCCAGGCTGGCAGCACATCTGACAGCTCCGAGAGGCCCTGGCTCGGGATGCACTGTGCTGGAGCTGCCTCTCACCCGCTTTGCTGGGTGCATGGACCCATCACCCCCCGGCATGGGAACAGATGCAGAAGCTGATCTGGTTTATAAGGGGAAATGAAGCTCTGTGATGCTTCTTTAAAAGCACCTTGCAGGAACCTGCTGGGGGAAGATCCCAGTGCACTGACCACGTTAAACAAACCTGGGAAGCGAAATAGAAACTGGAGGGAGACGTTGAGCAAAAAGGCATCCACAGGGTGTCTGATGGAGAGGGGTTCTTATTGCCCTAAGAAAGCTCGGGTTTGAGGCTCTGCAGAGCAATGGCAAGAGAGGTGGATGCTCCTTCATTGTGTCATGTTTTCCAGGGCGCAGCGGGTTTGGGAAGTGTAGAAGTGTTTGTAGCTAGGCTGGTGGATTTAAGGCAAATCCTGCACACAGGGCCACTGCTTTTATGCTGGATAGAGGAGATTTGCTGCTGCCTGCTAGGTATTTGTATGGGAAGTTGGTCAGAGCCCTGGAGTGTGGTTACATATTGTGGTGTTTTGAAGTGGAATCTTGGTGGATAAGGAGAAGTAAAATGAAGCAAGTGGAGTACTGGAATGATGCCCAACAGCATCCCTGCTCACACGGGAGCTTCAGCCCCTCATCTGCGGGATGCATCACCCCATACATCATCCATGGGAGCACCCATCAGCATGGCACCCTTGGGAGACCTTTTGGGTGCTGCTGCTGCACTGAGGAGCAGAGCCCACTCTGTGCAGGGGGCAAAGCCAGGGCAGGGAGCACAAAGCTTGTCTGAAAGGCTTGGGTAAGCCTTGCATGCCACGATGCATGAACGTTGGGAAAGCACTTCATTCACCCTTCTGCCTGTGTCCGTCCTCCTGCCTGTCCATCCCCCTGCACAGGCAGTATCCCACCTCCTCTAGCACTACTGCAGGTGCTTTTTGGCGGGGAGGAAATAGAGATGAAGGTAGCGGCAATGGAAGCAGCCGAGTCCTCCAAATCCTCCTGCACAAAAGCCCTTTTGTTCCCCGGGTGAATTCCAAGAGCTTTTCTCCAGTTTTGGTTCCAGCAAACTCCCACTGCAAGCAGACAGCTTGGAAACAAAGCAGCGACTAAACGCAGAGTCCCGCCATGAAAACAATCCCCACGAGGGTTGGATTCAAACAGCAATTCCTGTGGATTTCCTAATTTGAGATAAGCACCAACGAAAACAGGCTCCGGGATGAGGAGGCAGCGGAGCCAGTGGACCTTGGCAGAGGGAAACTACAGCTTTGATTTATGATGTACTGGTGACTGGAGTGGCTGCCCCTGTGCTCGCCTGCCTGGAGCTCCACTGATGTGATTTCTCCTGATAACAAGGACAAGGGGAGAGCCTACGAGGCTCCAAATGTCCTCTGTTGCTCCGTGGGATCTCTGCCACCATCGCATCTTTCCCAGAGCAACGAGAGGATGCAGCAGCCTGAATGCTGAAGGTGCAGGAGCCCTATGAAGGATGCAGCTCGCTCATTAGCAGAAAGCAAAGTCCTTTTTGGCATCAGTTGGACATTAATAAGATTTCCCTGAGCCATTAGCTGCCTTTGGCTTTCACAGCCTCATGTTGGGCAGTGTGAGTGATTTGCAGGATTTGAGGGCATTGGAGACGGTGTGATGGGAGAAGAGGAAGTGGTTTTTCTCTGTGCTTGATGAAGATGGCTGAGCACACCCATGAAATTAAGTTGATGGATAGAAAACTAATTAAGCAAAGCAAGGTGAGAAGAGGGGAGAGGCTTTGGTCCCTGTAGGATTTCTGTCAGACTGTTGGAGATGGGGGCATGTGTTGGCAAGCTGTTGAATTCTGCATTTTGTGGTTTTATGCACATGCTTCCATAGGAGTCTCTGGAGGATCCACCATGTCCGGAGCATCAAGGCACAGCCTCAGTGTCTCCTTGCAGCTGAAGGATGTCATGGATGTCTCACAAGCATGGTGGGGACTGGTGGTGCTCTCCCATCCTTAGCTTGAGCCACCTCCATGGATTCAGGCTAATACTCTCAGGGAAATGGAATGGTTGGTGTGAATCTGAGCTGCCTTGTGTCCCCTGTGCAATGTGACAGTATTGTGCTAGGCAGAGGGGACACACACACAAACAAGGCTTGTGCAGCTTTAGAGTTGGGCTCAATGAGATCCTTATGGGTCCCTTCCTACTTGAGATATCCTGTGATTCTGTGGCCATGGACAGGATTGTTAGAGCTGAAACCACAGCATGCGCATCCTGGTGCCTGGTCCCTTCCCTCCCCTCTTTATCCCATGGTGGCCGGTCCCTTCCCTCTTCTCTTCATCCCATGGATCACAGTGTCCCTGGTGTTGCGGTTGGGGTGAATCAGCAGAGAACTGAACATATCCACTCTCAGCACAGGGAGGTGATCCCTAGAGAGGTGGGGTCAGCTCAGGACAGCCGAGCCCCAGCCTGGGTGGAATTCCCTGGCAGCGGATGCTCCGGCTCTGGTGCAACCAGTGCCTTTCCTGCCACGTGATGTTGCCATCGCTTGCACTGAGATGCTGGTGCTTGGGAGGAGCTGTGCCCTTTCCCCCAGGCCATCCAAGCAGCTGGATGCACACACCAGATGAGTTCAGCCAAAGT
Source organism: Strigops habroptila (assembly GCF_004027225.2). Taxonomy (NCBI): domain Eukaryota; kingdom Metazoa; phylum Chordata; class Aves; order Psittaciformes; family Psittacidae; genus Strigops; species Strigops habroptila. The sequence goes on from NC_044290.2 coordinate 10,375,534, forward strand.
GTTGTAACAGGGCTTTTAATATTAAAGTCTCTTGTGCCCTGTGCTGCAAGCCAGGCAGAACTCTGTTATCTGCCATCTCCCACTTACATTAGCACCTAAAGCATGACAGATTTAGGGCTGGTTTGCATTGCATCTGTTTTCTGGAGAAAAGCTGGCTAATGCAAAGGCTGCCTCAACAGTGCAGGATGGTCACATCCTGCCTTGCCTGGTCACATCTGCAGATACCAGTGTTGTCCTGGCGCCAGCGCAACAGGAACATGACAGTGCCCCGGTGCTGTGCCTGCATTTCCCTTGCTCAGGCTGGGAGTGATGCTGTGTCTGGGCTGGGAAGGGACGTTATCAGGAAAGGCTGTTTGTTGTCACCTCCCTGTTTTCTCTGGACTGTTAGCAATCAGAAGGGAGCATGTGTCTGTGAGTGTGAAAACGGGCGCTGAAGACACCGTTTCCTCTCCTATGGCATTCCTGCAAGCAAGCACTGGAGTGGGGAGCTGGAAACACATCAAGGCAGAGCCCAGTTGGGAAGGAGAGTCCAAGGTCCTGGCAATGGAAAGTCCAAGCCAGTGGTGGGAGCCCATGAAACAGATCAGCGAGGTGACAGAAGAAGCAAAAGATCATCTTAAACCCTCACACCCTCTCCTGTGCACCCGTGTGGTATCAGCCCTGCATCAGACAGCCAGTCTGCGTCTCCAAACTGATGTCCACAAAACCCACTAGAAGCTTGCTTCAGCACATCATCCGTGGCATGGGGGTTGAAACTAGATGAGCTTTAAGGTCCCTACCAAGCCAAACCAGTCCGATTCTGTGATTACCACAGTGCTCCTTGCAAGCTGCTATGGACTTGGGCTGCAGAGGGGCTCAGTTTTGTTTAGTGGGGGGTTACAGGAGGATAAGGAATTGCTCCAAAGCTGTATCAGCTCCCTGCCCCTTTCCCAGCGTCCCTGTGTTCAGTGCCTGTCTTAGCACAGGATCTTGTGTCTAATCTCTATCAAAGTGTCTCTTCCGCTTCACTCTCAGAAGGTCTTAACTTTTCTAAAATGCAGAGATGCTCTCTTATCAGGGCGACAAACACACTCACATAACCAAAATGTGCACACAGATAAGAAGAAATTGCATCCCCCTGGTTTCTATGTTGACACGAATAAACACAGCAGCCTGCAGCCCTTCTGCAGGATGTGTTAAGAAGAAAATGGGCAGAGTAAGAGAGATTAGCCTGAACCAGGAAATTACCTTCAAAATTGAATTACTGAAATACAGAGCTTATTGAAAGGCAGATAAATAGGTTCTGATATTTGCACAGTTTGGTGACATTTCTGTATGCTTCTGCACTGCAGGATCCAGATATTACTCTGCTGGAGTCCCTATTGCAAAGCTTTTCTGCTTCACCTTCTTCTGTTCTTGTGCTGTTCAGAGCTTCCACCACCAAACTGTCTCCTGCTGGAGGCCGCTATTGAGGCAGGCACCAAGAACTGACCTTGTGATTTTACCTTGCAGTAAAGCTGAAGATCTTTGTCTGCATTGTGTTTGTGTCCCGGCAGAGCTGACCTACGTCAGGAAACACAACTGGATCTTGCAGCGCAGACAGCCCCTGGGACACAAATAACCCTGGTGTGATCCAAGCAGATGTTGCACAACCTCTGCCACACGGTTCATTGGGTGCACCTCTGTTGCTCCTTGCAAAAGCATTGCTCCTTTGGTTTGGGGCCTCTCCTGGGTTTATTACAGGTTGCAGGATTGAGTCAGAGGAGCAAGTTGGGCCCTGCGACAGAGAAACCCTGGGGCATGGCGCTGTCAGGGCAGGACAGTGAGTTACACTTCCAGTATTGCAATGTGGGTGCTGATGGTATTGGCAAGTAGTTTGGGACTGTCCAGGACATGGTCACTGGGTGAACTGTGCCTAGGTCATGATATGCCGTGCTCTTCTTATCTTCATGAGCCTTGGGAATTGAAACTGGAGATGAATGCAGCATCATCTGCTCATGTGTTGTGCTGGTGTTCCAGGGTTTCCTACTGTTGGTTTTCCAGATGGAAGTGCTGGGTTTTTCTGTCTCTGTATTTTCACTGCTTAGACTGAATTTGAGGAAAGAAAGTACCTGCCTCTGGGCTGTGGCTCTGAGGTCAGCTTCTCTTTGCCAAAACAAATTTGGTTGCATGTAGGGCAGCGTGTTGGCTGGTTAAGTCTTTGCGAGGTGTTCTTAGGAGCAGGTTCTCCCCACTCAGTGTGTCTCAACCATCAGTCGGAGCCAGAAAGGAGATAAATGGATAAGGAATAGGCTGGATGGTTGCACTCAAAGGGTTGTGGTCAATGGCTTGATGTCCAAGTGGAGATCAGTGATCAGTGCAGTGTTTCAGGTGTATCCTGATTGCGGTACACATTGGCAAAATCCATCACAGTCATAAAAGTGCTCTTTCCTTTCTCATTTCCTGCCCCAAAATGTGGTTCCTGGGGGGAATAAAAAGGAAAAATAGATAGTGCTTCAGTTCTTGAGACATAAAGGTGTGAGTTGCAGTGTGAACATGGGGCGCAGGGATGGGGCGGGCAGCAGTGAGGTGTGCTCAGACCTGGATGTACCGGTCACCACCAAATGAGCTGACAGCTCTGCAGCATCAAAGTGAGAGGAAGAAAGCCCCAGCCTGCAGCTCCCTTCTCCCGAGCAGCCCTGAAACGAGTTGTTAAGGAAACAGATTTCAAGTTTGCCGTTTCCAAGGAGTTATTACAAACAAGCACGAGAGCAGACACAGATAAAGGACGTGCAGGAACGTCCCTGTCCTGCGCAGAGTTCCTAATCGCAGCATCTCCATTTGCCTCCAGCTGATGCTCATGGCAGTGATGGAAGAGCAGCCAGTGGTGCTTGGCCACTCTTATTGACAGGGCTAAGGAGAAAGCAGTTGAATTATGTTTCAAAGAAGTAAATAAAGCACAATATCCACTTCATCTCTTCCCTTGGGCTTTGGTTGAAACTTAAGCAGGTTTGAAGAATCTCTTGCACATTAAGTTGTTTTTCTTGTGACTTAATTAGGGTTTGGAAAAGAGATTTTCAGGGCCACTTCCACATCACTGGTGCTTACATGAACACCTAGCTTTTGATTTTCTCTTGGGCTTGGCTAAAGGTCTGCATTTATGAACTGAATGGTGGGCACAGCTTAGCCACTCACACACCCTGTCCTTGGCACCTTGCTTTGAGCATCACACAACGTGGTTTTATGCAGCTTTACCAAAGGGTTACCAAGACCAGCAACCCAACCATGGAGGCAAAAGTGGTGAGAGAACTTCCCACCCCAGCCATCAAATCACTGTCACCAACAGCCTCCTTATTACCTGCAGATCTATCCCAAAGACATTTACATTGAAAAGGCATGATCTGATTCCATACTTTGACTGCCTGGATGGCAAAGCTCTAAGGCTTTCACACTGTTGAAGCCCATGGGAGGAAGGCAGTAGTGATGCAGGAGACACTGTGGTCATGGCTGTGGAGATGTCACAGCAACCCATGGGAGAGCAAGTGGGACCATCTCTGGAAAGTGGCCTCTGGGAAGATCCACTTGTACTACTGAAACCACCCGAAGTGTCTAGTTCATGAATTTACACCCATTTGTGTTTGTTCTCTTTGACTTGATTCCTGTTTCAGCTGGAGTGGAGGCCAGGCAGCATGGCTTCTCCCTCAGACCCTCTCATTTAAAATACACTTCGTTATCTACATGTATTTGAATTTTGATCACAACAGTTTGGCAGGGAACCCAGAGTGTCTTTGCTCAGTGACTGTTGTTTAGTCTAGAGGTGGTGAGTGTTTGACTGCAGGGACACCAGGAATGCACCCGGCCTTCCCGCTCCTCTTAGGCTTGGCTGGGGCATCCCCACTTGTGGGATTCCTTGGTGGAGATACCTCTGGGCAGAATTAAAGGCTTTTCACCTTGAGGACAAGCTGTTGCTGGGGCAGATGACTGAGAAACCAGGGACATGGGCAAGTCCTTCACCCGTCCTTGAACTCTCCTGTGTGTTAGGATGGGTTTGTATCCGCTCTAACCATTCTGTGCCTTAACCTTTAATAATTTGCAAGCATAAATAAGAAACCTGTGAGATGATCTTTAATACTTGATAAAAAAATACTTTTTTCCACCCTCTTTGGTCATCCTGTATAAAACCGATGTTAAATATGAACTTTCCACATCTTCTGTGGCAGGAGTAGCTCCACGTGGAGTTGAGTACAGTTGATAGGGGAAGAGCAGATCATTTGGCTTTCAAAACCTTTCAAGAAATGAGACAAAAAATCATTAGGAAAGACAGGAATAATAAACAAACCACTTTTATCTCTTACAAAAGTGGGAGAAAGAGGCATTTCGCGCCTGTGAAATAATATGCTAAAAAGCCTTATTTGAAAGAAAGTGTTGCTAGATGGCTACTGAACACAGCTTTAACAATAAATTGTGGTGAAGACAGAACTGGTTAATATCCTTTGAAGGAAATAGGAGCTTTTTGTGGCAAGGCACCATTTACTTTGGATTATATCATAAGAAGTTTTTGACTGCAGTGAAAAGTCTGGAGACTGAGGAATGGGATTTTCCTTCAGAAGTAAAAGTTTGTGTTACTGCATATGTGGGTAGTGAATTCTTCTGTCATCCCTTTCTTTGTTATTCTCCGTTATGCTTCCTTTTGCTGGGAAACTTTGAAGTTTCCCTTTTCAGTATTGATATTTAACACTGGCCTAATTGGAAGGGGCTACGCAACATTAATCTCTGCACGCTCTGTCAGTGCTGGTGGGAAGAGGTTAACAAGCCCATTGGAAGTTATACTTTTCTCCCCTCCCTCAGGAACTGGGTTTAAGACCTTCACAGGGAAGTGTTTAATGTGTTTTCATTAAGTCAGGTTTTCTTTCTCCCATTACAATTCTGCTTTCAGACCTCACTTCATTTTTAGCATTGACTTCCTCAGGCTGGTGTAGCCCATGCCCATGCAGAAGGTGTGCGGGGCAGGTTGTGGTGGTGGTGCAGGTAATTACTTGTGTTCCTGCTGTCCATCAGTGCCAAGAAAGCACAGAGGGTTTTTGAAGGTGACAACATCTCTAGCACCAATCAGTTCAGTATTTACCGTGGGTGATTACTTTGCTATTAGATAGCCTGGATGCTTTGCTGAATCAGAACTTGGGTCTGGAGATGTTAGGAATAAGCTCTTCCCTGTGAGGGTGCTGAGGCGCTGGCACAGGGTGCCCAGAGAAGCTGTGGCTGCCCCATCCCTGGCAGTGTTCAAGGCCAGGTTGGACACACGGGCTTGGAGCAACCTGCTCTAGTGGAAGGTGTCCCTGCCCATGGCAGGGGTTGGAGCTGGATGAGCTTTAGGGTGCCTACCATCCGAAACCAGTCTGTGATTCCGTTATTCTGCGATTCTGTGTCTCAGCATCACTCCAAACCAGTCTGTTTTTTCTCTCAGTTATTCCTAAGCCTTGACTTTTGAGTCAAGTGCTTGTGGAAGTCTCCGTATGGGAAATTACAGGGAGAGCTCTCAAATGAGTTTTAGCTTGAAGGCTCAGAGACCAGAAAGCCACCAGTGGTTGTTTACCCAGAAAACTCAAGACTTTTTCGATGCTGGGGAGCAGATGTACAATCCCATCTGTTGATCAACTAGGATAGCAAACCTTGTGCAGAAGGAGCCACGTTTAGACATGATGCTTTGTATGATGGGTCATTGGGGTTTTCCTTATTGCAAATCCCCAGGAGTTGCAGTGAACCCCACACAGTGATGCTCAGACCCCATGTGGTTTGTGCTTCAGGATTGAGTCTTGTGCTGTTATTTTGGTTTATGAGACACATCTTGAACGTGGATGCCTGGTGTGTGCCATGGGTTGCTTCTGTGCCTCAGCCTCCTTTGAGCTGGGGACTTCTTTATTTAAGCACCTATTTTTATCAGCTTTGCAATCTCCAAAAGCTCAGTTTCTTTGTCAGAAAGGGCTGAAATTGGCCGGTGGATTTACGCTTGCCATAAGGGACACACACGTGGTGATTTTCTTCAGGAAACAAGGCTAAAAATAATAATAATGATTCATAGAAACGCTGTGGAAAATACTGGTTTTCTGGTGGATGGAACAGGTAACATCCAATTTTGTATGTTATTAAGCTGCCTCCACATTCTGAGCTCCTGTACAGATGACTTTCTCTGCAAACTGCAATTTAACAGCGTCATCTTTCAAAGCCAGTGTCTGCTACGGTAAACTGGGGGATGTTATTTTGACAGCGAGGTGCTTGCTTGGCAGTTATTACTGAAGAGAACTGATCTTGGGGCTTCCAATTATGGGTTTTTCTTAGAGGAAAAAAAGGCCCTCTAAGCATCACTGTTTGCCTTTGGGGAAGAGCTCACTCAAGCATGTGTGACCTGGACCCATAGAGATAGGGCAAGGGGGGACCCCGGCTCCTGCACCCTGATGCAGAGCAGAGCTCCACGCTTCTAATTCTAAGGCAGTGCCATGTTCAGGATTGCGGATGCTTCCTGCAAGACACTTGCAGATGCCATCCCCAGAAGGTTTGGAGAGACCAAAACCAAGGGTTTTGCATGTTGTAACAAAAGGAGCTCCGAAACTTTGCCAGATCCAGTTGAGAGGCATGCAATTGCCTGATCGCATCCCAAGACTCTCATTAAATAACCTTGTGGTGAGCCAGTGCAGAGGTGACCGCGTTCCCCCGCTGTGCCATGGGCTAATCCCACAGGAGCTGCTGGTGCGAGTCCCAGCCGTGGCAATTCCCGTTTGCAATCCCTTCTCCTGGTGCCGTCGTTAGATCCGTGTTTTATCCTTGCTGCTGTTGTTGCTTTCTTCTTTCTTGAAAAGAAAACCCCAAAGAGCGTTAAACTGTGTCTGTGTCTTGGCAACTGGAACACACGAACAGATTGTGCTTCCAAAAAATGGCAGAGTTTCAAAATATTGTATTCTGTGAAGAAGAGACAAGGAAAATAAACTCCCCAAAGTGCAGATTCTGTTTCGCCAGAAGGCGGAAGGCTTTTAATATTTATTTGGGTTTGGTGTTTTGCTACCTAGCTCTTCTGCTGACACCGCTTGTGAACCATGGGAACATTAAATGCTTGTGCAACCTGCTCTGGTTCACGTTCAAATTAGATTCGTTTCCAGTAGGTTTGTTTTCACCTTCCCATTGCTGCCTGAGAGCAGGTTCCTGAGGTTCAGGTACAGCACATGGGACCGTGCAAGCAAATCCATGAAGGAAAGAAAGGCTAAAGGAAACGACAGAGGGAATTTGTGCATGTTGCTTTTCTGATTTTGGTTGCTGTGTGAATGTTGTTGCAGCAGTGTGGATGGACGGTTGGTGTGTAGAAGTATGCCAAGAGGCATCTGATGAGTGTTAATAGAAAGAGTTCAGGTCTGGAGTTAAAGAGGCAGATCCTGCTCCCATGGGCAAGTCAGTGAATCTCTGTGTCTTGATTTCCATGTGCAAAATCAGGATGGAGCTACTGCTCTTCCTGTGCCTGTGGTTGTCTTGTTTGCTTGAACTGCGAGAGAATGCAGGCGGGTTGTTAGAGGCAGAGATGTCGCTGAGATGGCAGTCTTAGAAATGCCAGAGAAACAGGGTTTTTGTCTGCCTGCACTGCAAGACCTGTGTTTTTGAGATTCCTTTTTTAGCTAAAACATGACAACTTTAAGAACACCAGTACCCATTTAGCATCCTGTCAGATCCGATGTACACTGGCACAGCTTGGGCAAGAAGCGGTATCTGGAGCATGTAGCACAGCAGAGCTTGCTTCTCTGTTGTGCCTTCTAGTGACCTTTGTAGTACAACTGAGAAAACTAGAAGAAAAAGGTCAAAGAACAGCTCTGCTAACTAGAAATGCCTCCACTTTTTCCGAGAGTGTTTTTTACTTCCTTCCTTTACTTCACAGCTTTTACCTCTTGGGAAAACCGAGACCTGTTCTTCATGCTTCCGGGTGACCTTCCTTCTTTTATTTTGCCTTTTTGTGTTAGACTGGAAGCTCCTTGGAGCAGAGAATTGGCTTTTTTCCCCCCCCCCTTTCCTAAATTTGCAGTTCTGTTGATTTCTGATCCCAACAGTGAGTGTGCACCGTGGCTTGCAATAATGCTTTTCCCACGGGGTATCAGCTGGGTTGGTGCAGCCTGTCTCATCCTGGAAAGACTCTGCCAAAAGATCCTGTCTTTTGGAGCAGACAAGTTAAAAAGAAAAGATGAAGAAAAGAAAAGATTGTCAATCTGAATTGACTAATTGTTTTGAAAAGGTCATTTTCAGTTCTGGGTGCCTGCGCTTTGAACTAGCATCCCTCTGGCACTGGGGTGCACAGACATCTATTGACATGAGTTTGTGTAAGAGGAAAAACAAACTCAAACATATATAGGTAAAGTTTGAGAGTGTTGGGAATAGAGGGTAAAACTGATGCTTAAAAGAAAGACTGTAATTGATATAAGTTGTTAGGTTAAAAATGTTGTTTAATGCCTAAATTAGATGCTTGTGCCTTTTTTGGGGACCAGGGATTTTATTACACAGCCAAACAGCCAGATGTTTACCTTGGGGTTTTGGTGACATGACTTATGTTTTCAGATGATTTTACCCATGAATTCAAAACCCCATGCTGAAATGTGGCTGTATATGTTTAGTCATAAAAAGGTTCTTGTATTTCTCTAGTCTGCCTGGCTCTTGTGTCTGCTGGCTTGGACCCCCTTTACAGGAGAGCCTGCATTTGAACTCCTTCAGAGCTTGAGCTTCATCCAGCTCAGAGAAGCTTGGCTGGTCAGTGTGAACAGAAACAAATGGCTTTGAAGCCTGCAAACTTAATTCTGCTTTAGTTTTTGCTGGGTTTGCACAACTTTAATGACCAAGAGGTGAAACATCCATTTAAACAGAATCAGAATCTGATTCTGGACTTTCAACTTTAGAAAGATTTTTACTCCTGCCAGGGTTCGCAGTTCTGTATCTGGAATGATTTAAAATCTAAGGAACATTTGAAGGGATCCTACGTGGGTAGGGCTGACGGAGGAGAAATACCTTTCACTTTGCATTTTCACATGGCCTGCCTTTGCCAGAGCTCTTGCCTGCTTTCTGTACCAAGTTGGCAGCCAGACCTTGCAGGTCTAAATGAAGCGTTACTGAACAAAGGCACTTTATGTTTTGAACTCTGTGCCCTGAGACAACACCACCAGCCTGGCCGGGCATTTATGTTAAATAAGGTCAACAAATATAGACAAGCTGTGTTTTGCACATTAAACCAAAACAACATAACAACAACAACAACAGAAAAGCGCCTTTCTTTAATTCTGCCTCTTTCTTCTTTCGCAGGCAAGAAGAGGAACCCTGGGCTGAAAATTCCTAAAGAAGCATTTGAGCAACCACAGACAAGTTCCACGTAAGTCTGCAAACACTAAGGCAGAATGAAAAGAAAACCACGAGCCCCAGCTGCCTTCCAGCCTTTGCTGTTCCTGCACTGCTAGGGCTTGGGCTTGCAGGTCTGGGATAATGGGGGCCCTTATGGACAACGGGGACCCTTATGGATCACAGGGACCCTTCACAAGGAACAGGGGCGAAATGCCTGGGTTAATATTGGCATCATTAGGGAGGATAATGTCTTAACAGTCCTTGTATTTCTCTTATTGCCCCAGGTGTAACCATGGGGTCTCAGCCTATCACTCTAACCCATCACTGCCCATGGTACATCTCTCATTTGCCCAGGAAAAAGAAGAACCAGAATGGGCACTCAGTTTTAACTGATGTGGCACTTTGGCCACCCAGTTTGAGTAATGTGCATTTGGTCAGGGTATAAAAATGCATCCCCTTCCCTACATACTGAGGCTTGCAAAAGAAATCCCTGTGTTTTTAAGGCAATTTGTGCAACTCCCGCCTGCTTGGCTCTCCTTGCTTCCTTGAGGACTGACTTTTATTAGCCTATTAACCCATGCTGTGTGACTTGGGTAATCATTTACAGGGGGTTTAGACCTTTATGCCCATTTAATCCATTTTTCGTACAGGCTGGCAGAGGTTTGGTGCTTGCACCTGGCTTGCCTTTCGCAATGAATCTCTCTGGGTTCCTGCATGGGGAAGTTGGATGTGAGAAAAGCCAACTCCAGCAGCTTCCTTCCTGACCCCTTTTTGGGGTGTCTTTGTGGATGTTGGCTGTACTTGATGATCCTGCAGAGCTAAGAGACTGGTTAGGCTGCTCAGGGCTGCAAGGGCTGCTGCCTGAAGGTGTGAGGAGATGGCTTGGGGGGCCATAGGGGTTGTATTTACCCGTTGACGGAAACTAGATCTTTGTAAGTAACATTTCACATCCTTTCCCTTTTCTCCTTTGCAGGCCACCCAGAGATCTAGACTCCAAAGCCTGTATCTCTATTGGTGAGGAGGTAAGACTAGGAGTTGTAGTGAGAAGAAGACCTCCGGGGACAGATGACCATCCTGGGCTGGCTGCTCTGGTGCTGGCTGCTTGTGGGGTTGCTTAACTTCAGCCCCACAGAAAAGGGCAGATTAATAAACACCAGCTATTAAAAGCTTGAAATAGAAGGCAGTTGCTGGATGAATAAAAGCTGAGAAGAGTGACCTACTGGTTGTCACTGCTCTGATGAACATGTCCCCAAAAATCCTCCCTTTGCATCCCATGACACCTTGGTCCCCTTCATGTTTTCCACCTTGGAAATTCCTTCCTTACCTCATTATTCTAGCTAATCCCCCTAAAATAACAATCATAAAATGAGGGGATTGCCAACAGCAGATTTTACTCTCCTTTGCAGTGCCTTTGCTGATTTGAAGCTGTCATCCAAAGTATTTCCCTTCGCTAATACTGAAGGCAATCTCATCAGGAGTCTAACTCAGGGTAGATCTTCCTATCCTGGAAGCAAATCCTTCTGACAGCATGGAAACCAGTCCACCTGATGGTCTGAAAAAATAGCAGGGAAAAAACAAAACAGCTATTTAGGTGGGAGAAAACAGCACAGCAGCATTCATAAAAGCATTTTAAAGCTGGGCAATAAATTTATTAGGTGTAAAAGATAGGCCTTGGTGTCAGCGAGTTAATGCATGAAGTGAAATGCTAATCCAATAGTGTTTTATAATGTCGATCTTCAGATGCTTTTCTTTCATTTTGGATTTTGTATTTTCCCTGGCATGGAGCAGGGGCTGGAAGGTGGAGAGAGTGTGAGATGCCTCTGGAGCAAAATGGTGCAGCATTGGGGCAGGGAAAACGCCTGCTGCTAGAGCAAGCGCCTGCTCCAAGAAAATCATTTCTCCCCTGCAGTCCTAGGGATGAGGAAAGGCTCAGGCACTCCAGAAAGGCTCCATGCGTGGAGGCAGAAAGCCCATGTTGGGTGGTGCAAAGAGAAAGGCACTTGTAAAACTCAGAGCTCTTTTTTACAGGACAGGTATATGGTTGTCTCAGAGGGACTGGCATGCCTTGGTTTGCATTTCCCTAAATGTCCAGCCGAGTTCCTTTAGGATGTGCTCCAGCAGCCTTTCCACGCTCCCCCCTGATCCCTAGGGAAAGCCACTTTCCCTCCTCTCCCTTTGCTGCTAAATTGAAGAGTGGCCTTGAGAGAATCAAAGTGCTTCTTTGGAGAGGATCTTGTTGAACAGTGGGAGCAGTGTCAGGCAGGCAGAGATGCTTAAATCCCTCCTGTTACACAAAAGTATGAGCCAGGGCTCCTTTTGCAGGCGATGGAGCTGTGAGGGAATGACACACAGTAATGCAGTGTGTGGCTCTGCACGCTGTGGCATCCCCAACCAGCACAGTTGAGGCTGCAGGGTTTATTTCTGCTGTGCCGGCAGAAAGCAATGTGGGATTTGCACCGTGAATCGGTTCATTATAACCCGCTTCTTTCTGTAGGATGATTGACTGATGTGGTTGTGCGTTGGGCAAACAGAATGGTTGGTTTTAGTAGCAAAGGCACTTCTTAAACATCCAAAAATAATAAGAAGCAAAAAATAGAGCTGCTGCACAATATCACGGCAGAAGGGAGAAGGGCAGGTTAGGATGCGGGGCTGCAAACAAAGTCACCCTCTGTGTAAGGCCAGGAGAATGAGATCTCGAATGCTAGACAAAATAAATCATCCATGGTTTAAAAATGGGGCACACTCAGCTGGTATGTGGCCTATTTATGGGTCTGGAGAAATAAGCTTTTACAGGCCTTAAAAAACATAGAGGTATTTCCATGATTGTTTGTGGGAAGAGGAGGATAGAAGGAAAAAGCCTGAAGGTGATTCCAAGGGAAGAAGCTGATGTGGTGTTTTCTGTCCAAGCCCTTCAACGATGGGGAAGCTGAAAGTGCTGCAGCTGAAGGGGGGGGGGTGGATACTTGGATACTGGGAGGAGCATCCCATTGAAGGGATGGTCCTTCCTGCGCCCACCCTGCCCAGGATGCTCCTTGACACAGGCTCCCTGCTTGTGTCATTAGGAAGCACATCCTCATCAGAACTCTGCTAATTACCACACTGTAGTTAATCCTCCCAACAGCCTCCGAGGACCATGATTTTGTTTCTAGCCTCATGAACACTGATAGGGAGGGGGGTGCACAGAGGGGAATTTATTTGCCAAGCAGGGTTAGATTTTAGGGGTGTTTCGCTCCTTGCTCAGTGCGTATGCACAGCAGCCACTTTTGCACTGATGTTTTATTCCCCCACAGAACTTTGAGGTGAAAGCTGATGACCTGGAGCCAATCTCCGAGCTGGGACGAGGTGCGTACGGGGTGGTGGAGAAGATGCGGCACATGCCTAGCGGGCAGATCATGGCAGTGAAGGTAGAGTGAGCCTCCGAGGTGCTTTCTGTCTGTGTTACCATGTGTGGATGCTCTCGTTCATGCACATGTCTAATCTCTCTTGTTCTGATGCATGTCTTTACTGAGATTTACTGCTTTCCATATGAAATCCTCTTTCTGCACAGGGGCAAAGAGTGACCAGGTGGGTTTGGGCCATTTAACCACGAGAAGGGGTGTGTTTTAACAGCGTGATGCTCAACGTGTTTCCACCATTGCAGTGCATACACCTATGTCTACAATATTCCTGGTTTCACTAGGATTTTACAAGCTATTTGCCATCATTTTGTAAATATGCATATTTTCTAATGTAGATGTACCCTCAGATTCAGGGGCACTGTGCACTAATTGTAATGGTAAAGAAGAGTGTACTGCATGTTTAATTGCATAAGATAATTTTCTTTCCCTGGGAGACAGGGAAATGCCCATTTTCCAAAGCTATGGGGTCTGGGTGCAGGGCTGGAGCCCTCTCTCATGCAGTAGACATCACAAAACTCTGCTGATGTAAATAGATGTCCACAGCAGCTCCAAAAGTCACAGGTTTCACCAGCCTAGCATTTGTTTTCCTTCACACTTCTCTCCCAAGCCACAGTGACTTTTGTCTGTTGCAGAAAGAGTGGTGTTAGCAGGGAAGAGAAAAATCACCTGCAGTTTGGGCTGAGAGGTGTGAAAAAAGGGTAACACACAGAGGTGTGATAAAAGGGAAAGGGGTGATGTTAAGTCGCTGTCAAGGCACAGCACAGGTATGGCTGGGGTACGGAGGTGCTGACAGCCAACACTAAATGTTTTGTCTTCCAGCGGATCCGAGCCACAGTGAACAGCCAGGAGCAGAAGAGGTTATTGATGGATCTGGATATCTCCATGAGGACAGTAGATTGCCCCTTCACTGTCACCTTTTACGGGGCACTTTTCCGAGAGGTATGGCATCCTGGATACCAGCTGTGCTGCCCCTGGGAGACTGGAGCCTCTCCCAGGCTCTGAATTCCCATGCCCAGACTCCCTCCATGTGCCAGGGGTTTAATCTCCATCTAGATGTGGAGACTTGGTACAATATGGATTTGTGCAATCCCAGCCTAAGGATCTGTCACATACAGTTACTTCTTGGTGAGCAAAGAGGGATGTGGTCCCATGTGAGGGACCACAAAGGCAGCCAAGCCCTAGTGCCAGGAATGGATGAGGTCCCAGCGCCGAGATGCTGGGGCTTGGTAGTGAGTTTGAGTGATGGGGATGGCTGGTGCTGAGGACACCAACTCACAGCCTGGTCCATTAGTGTTAATATTGTCCTGACTTGCAATGTGAAAGCCACATGGAGGAAAAATGTGGAAAGCTCTGGAAAGCAAGATGTCTTCAAGAGCTTTAAGCATATCTCTGCAGAGCTGCACTTTTGCTGGCTGAGCATTTGCAGTGACTTGAGCATAGAGGAGCTTCAGTCCTGTTAACTTTCTGGGCTCCTAAATCACTTCATTACTTCTAAATGGTAGTGAAGGTGGACAGCATTTAATTCCAGCTGGAGGGGAGGGAAAGAGAAAGCCCGGTAGAGTTTTGCTGAGTGAGTATTAAAAGACAGGGAAGAGGCAAACAGGCCAGCAAAGGGCAAGTGCCAAAGAAGACCTTTGTGCCTGAAAGGAAAGGAAAGGTTGCTTCATTCCAGTAGGCAGCTATTTGCTTTCTTTATCCTCCAGGGAGATGTGTGGATTTGCATGGAGCTGATGGATACCTCACTGGACAAATTCTACAAACATGTCATTGACAAAGGCCTGACGATTCCTGAGGACATCTTAGGGAAAATAGCTGTCTCTGTGAGTATTAGTTATTAGTATTAGCTGTGGGATTAGTATCTCTGTGAGGAGGAAGGGAAAGGGTGTTTATCTTCTAAGCCAAGTCCTATATGACCCAAGCTCCCTGCTGTATTTTCACCAGGAAGAGCATGGTCCACAGGCCAAGCCCATGTGGACGTTTCCAGCTGCTTTCCAGTATCTGGTCTGTGGTGATGGTTTTTAGAAGCCATAAGTAACCCAAAACGTGCCTATAGACATAATTGAGAGATGGCACAGCATTAGATGTGGGAGGGCCCTGCAGCTCCTTTGCCTTTTCATTAGGGTCCTGGGAGATCCCTGGGTACCCACCGTCACCTTGGGCTGCTGTGATGGTGCAGGACTTGTGGGAGATGTAATTCCTTCCCTCCAAGCAGGTCTGGTGAGGATGGGGTGGGTGAAGCCAGATAGCATTTCCTCCTCCTCGTGGTGCTGCCAGCTGTGATTCACTCTAGATTTGTTGTTTCAGATCGTAAAAGCACTAGAACATCTACACAGTAAGCTCTCCGTGATCCACAGAGGTAAGTGCCAAGCACACAGCCATGACCATGCTGTTGTCTGTCTGCTCTGTGCGACGTGCTCTCAGCCTTGCAGGGGCTGGTTTGTGACTAGGCACAGGGTTCCCAAAATACCTGAGATAAAATGAGCCTTAGACAGCAAATATATTCCCCAGCACCTCATGAGTAGCAAAACCTACTCGAGGGAAGTATCTGCTGTGTTTGCTCTTTAAAATCTGCACGCTTGTCCCAGTGTTTCCCCAACACTGGGCTTTGGATCAGGTTTGTGAAGGCTTCTCCCCTGGCTTGATGGCTCCCTGTTGGCATGCAGTGCGAGGCATCTCCATGTCAGTGTGATGCCTCATGCAGTGATCTAACTATCCTCATCCCCTTCCATGAGCTTCCCTAAGCACTGATGGGGCAGAATAGCGTGATGCTTAAGTAACCTTAAGTGAAGTCATAAGTACTCTCCTTAAACATTTTCACCTCTAGAGCATCTCAAAGATGCCATGAACACTCTTAGAAAGAAACCAATTTGCAGTGTTGCTGCTTGATACCTTTAGTTTGAAAGGGTCATTTTCAATGTCATGAGGAGGAAAAAGCCCTCTCTGGAGTGTGTGACCGCTGGAGAGAGGAGCATCTGAAGGAACAGAGTTCAGCTTTATCCTGCAGCCACCTACTGTACATTCTGCATGTGGCTGGGGGTTGAGTTTCTGCCTTCTGTGTCATCGAAAGTAGGTGGGAAATGCTGCTCGGTTTCTGCATTTCTGTTTACTTGTTTGATTTCCACTGAAAATTATCTTATTTCAGCATAGGAACAGATGGGTGAGGATCTCAGCAACCTGAAGCTTTTGATTGCAAAATGCTGATTAGAGAGCAGATGTTAATGAACTGTAAATCATCCAGTTCTAATAGGCAGGTCTCAAAAGCAGCTTCAGATGGTGTTTCAGCTCTGCTATTTAATAGTTTATTACACGTAGACAGAGGACCTTCTTGCAGAAGAGACCTCTTATTCCTGGGTGGCAAAAGGGGAAGGATTGCTGCCTTTTGAGGATCAGTGCTGGGATAAGAGAAGACTGTGCTACCTGCACTGTGCTGAGATTTCATCTACTATTAGCCTCATAAGGAGTGACTGCCTGCTGTGCAGGAGAGCACCTCCATGCTCTCATGGATATCACTTACAGCTTCTTCCTAAGCCTTAATTTCCCTTTCTGATGGTGATTTTAACTGCCTTCATGAGCATGATGCAAGTGTGAACGCACCAAGGATTATAAGGCCCTGATGGGAAGCGGATAAATCTGGCAGTAATAAATAGATGAGACACTGGCCTGATTTCCATAAGGTGTGGAGCACCCACACGCCTGCTGCTGTTCACATTGCCTTCAAGCTTGGTATCCTTAAAATTAGAGGCCGTTTCTGAAATCTTGATCCTTGTCTTATTTTACTGCTCCCTCCTTCCCCTGCAACCCCTGCTCCTGTTCACCCTTTCCTGCCCATTCCTCATCCTTTCCCTATGGGTTTTTGTTTTCACTGGCATGAGACCACAACCACCTGGGGACTTGCCAGAGGTCCAGACATCCTCTTAAGAGATGCCCTCAGCCCTGATGAGTTATTCCCCTGCGAGCACTCCCATGTCCATGGGATATGCAGTGGGATACAGTGCAGTGGAATACGATGGTTACATGCAAGGATACCTCCTGCTCCCCCAAATCAGGGAGAGGAGTCTGCAAGTGAAGGGACACTTGCAGAACATATGACAGGCCATGGGGCTGTCACCTGAACTTGCAGTATCCGCAGCCAGCGGGTTCCTGGCATGCACAGAGCACAGGGCTTTGCTGGGACACCTTTGGTGCCCTCTGCTGCTAGGAAGCTCTTTGGCTTTTTTTGGCTTGGCACAGCCACCCATGCGTGACAGTGACTGTGGTATGTGTTCCTTCTTGCAGATGTAAAGCCCTCTAACGTGTTGATCAATACGCAGGGGCAGGTGAAAATGTGCGATTTTGGCATTAGCGGTTACCTCGTTGACTCGGTTGCTAAAACCATGGATGCAGGATGCAAACCCTACATGGCTGTAAGTTGAGCTGCGTGTGAGGGCTGAGGAACATGAGCCTGGGCATCGGGTCATCCGAAAGGGGGAAGGATGAGCCTCTGGCATGTGTCCTGGGGACTTGTTTTGGAAGATGTATCTCTGAAGTTACTCGTAAAGGGGCAGAGAGGAGAGACGGATCTCCTGGGTCAGATCATATCTCCTGGGCACAGCTTCTTGCTGCCTTATCATCTCCCTGTGACCTTGGGGAAGGCTCTGTAATTACTCTGTGCTGCATTTTTGCTGTTTGCCCTGTGGGGACAATAGTACTTTCCATCAGGGAGGAAAAACAGTCCCCAGGGATTGGGTCCCTCAGACTCCTTCTGGGACCTGCTAATCAGAGTTCAGCCTCTGTGGAGCACTTGCACAGGGTGAAAACAGGGAAGGAGAACTGGGGCTTGTCACCCCCTGTGTGCCAGATGTGCCAGCTCAGCTCCACCGCCCCAATCCCTGGTGCAGGTACCATCTGCTTCTGGCGACCCAAGGATGCGGGACCAGATCTGGTCCCATCACAGCCAAGAGAGCAAGCTGATGGCATGGGCTGAATGGTCCTGGCCTGCCATCCTCAGAAACCCATCTGAGGTCAGTGAGCCCTGGGTGAGGACATTGCACTGATGCCATTCCTGTTCCTCAACCACCTTTGTCTCTATTCACAGCCTGAAAGAATTAACCCAGAGCTGAACCAGAAGGGGTACAGCGTCAAATCTGATATCTGGAGCCTGGGGATCACAATGGTAGGATGACATGGGGGCTCGCAGTGATGCCAGGAGGGTTCAGTGTTGCTTGTGGGTTCATTTTCCTCCCCAGAGCTCCCCTGGCACTGGTGGGCACTGGTTCCCTGGGAAGGTGGTGGGGTGGAAATGGGAATCAAGCTTTGTACAGGGTTGGAAGGGAGGAGGATGGAGCAGCTTTGTCAACTCCTTGCTGTCTTCGGGCGCATTGGTGGGGTGCCAGTGGTGGGGACAGCCCTGATGTGGTGGCGATGGGCTGCCGGGAGATGGCAGCATGGGCTAAGGCGAAGGCGCCTGTCGTCTAGGAGCAGGTTGGCTTTCAAAGCGCGGAAAAACACTCCCAACACTTTGCAATTAGCAAAGTCCCCCTCAGAAGAGGAGGGATGGGTGGCGTCTCCCACACAGCGTTTAGGGGGAATCCATCTCCTTCCAAAGTCATTTTAAAGCACAGTTATCCTTTGAGATGTGTTGTTTTTAACTTCAAACGTTTCCCAAGTCTAACACCAGAGTATTGAATATGGAGACTACCGGATCTCCTCCATCCTCCAGGTTAAACAAGATGTTGTGGCCAAGTGGCGTGAGGAAACGCCATGTATTTGTGCCTCAAATAACACACCCAGGATGGGCACATGGGGAACATGTGGGGAAGGAGGGTGAGATGTGGGGTGTCCGCTGAGGGGCTGAGGCTTGGGCTCTGTCTCTCCAGATCGAGCTGGCCATCTTGCGCTTTCCCTACGACTCCTGGGGGACGCCATTCCAGCAGCTCAAGCAGGTGGTGGAGGAGCCATCGCCGCAGCTCCCGGCGGAGAAGTTCTCAGCGGAGTTCGTCGATTTTACCTCGCAATGGTAAAGTACTCCCTCGGCATCACCCAGCCTGGCCCTGTGCTCCTCCGCCATGCTGTGGGGAGGATGAGGAGGGCAGTGCCACCTCCTGCATCACTGTCCCCACAGGCATCTCTTTAGGATACAACTCAAGCTTTTGATCAGAACATGCCACCTGGGTGAAATGACCTTCATGTCCTCACTGAGCCATGAGGGGTTGGTGCTGTGCCTTTGCCAGAGCACTGGGGATGGTGGTAGCGGACACGTTCCCTGCTTGAGGTGGTGAGGGACAGGCCTGGGGGGGATACACAGGAGGAAGGTGTTTAGGAGACTTACACAACCCGATTGCCATCAACAGCATGGGGTGTCTGTGGCCGGGCTGGCAGCATGGGCAATGCAGGCATGGAGGTCTGATAGACCCCTCACATCCCATGGCTGGGCTGGCAGCATGGGCAATGCAGGCATGGAGGTCTGATAGACCCCTCACATCCCATGGCTGGCACGAGGAGAGGAGCAGGACACAGAATGGCTTCATCTTCCTGCTCCCATGGGATATACAGCCCTGAGGGCAGAGTTAGCCCTATGGTGGCCCCCGTCAGCAGCTACTGGGGCTGTCCGGCTGCTGTGCTGCTTTCCATGGGACTCAGAGCTGGAAGCAGCGGGAGAGTTTGGCTGCGGTGTAGGAAAAGGGCTGGAGCAGATGCGTGCTGTCTGGAGGTTGCGAGAGCTGCATGAAAGCACAGGCTCTCCCAGCACCCGAGGAGACTCGCAGCTGCCCTCGTCGTATGGTTCAACAGAGAGCTGGCAGCGGCCCCGTGGCTCCTGACTGCTTCTCCCTCCAGCTTCCCTGGAAACCGCCTGGGAGGCGCTTCTATTTTCCAGGCGCTGCAGTGCCATCCGCGGTTTGCCAAGTTGGCAGGTGGATGGTGGGTTTGCCTGGTGGCCAAGAGAGGACGGCACATCCACAAATACAGACATGTGAGACTGTTCCCGAGCTGCCAGCATCAGGGCCCACAGCCCGGCCGGCTCTGCTGTGACCCAGGAAGGGGATTATCAGCCACTCCTGCCCCAGGACTTTAAGTACCGACATGCGGATTCCTTGGAGTCTTGTTCTAACATGTTTTCGAGGTCCCTGTGACCAGCTACATGCCGAGCTGCATTGGGGAATACCTGCCTGTGCCCACACTGCTCTATGTCTATCCAAGGTGGGAGCCTGGAAAAACCCTCTCACGAAATGCCCACTGTTTTTACTTTGCAAGGCCCACGCTGTGATTTTGGACCAGCTGCCTTTCTCCCATGCTGCTGGCTCACTACTTGTTATTGCAAAGCTGCCTGTTTGTGCCAGGCAGGCTGTTGTTCCCCACTGAATTTGTTTTTGCAAGCACAGCGTCTTGCAGCTATAGCTGTGGGCTGATTTAGGACTAGGATATCATGATGGTTGCAGTGAGAAGAATGACCCTGCTGAGCTGCACTCATGTCTTGAAAGCTTTGGGGAGCACCTGGTGGTTCCTGTCTTTGCAAATCCCATCCTCCAGCATCACTGAAGATCCCTCTGCGCCAGTGGAGTGGCATGGACTTGGAAAGTGCATTTTGGCTGCAGATTGCACTAGTTTTGTGTCATTGGAGTCTGAGAATTTCTTCTGATGCTGATCAAGGTCACAGCAACTCAGTGTATCGTGGTTGGCCTGGCTGAAGTCTGTCTCAAACTCAGGAGGTCACAGAGTGAATCACAGCCGCTGGGGCAGTGAAAGTCTGATTACCTGTAGCCACTTCAGGGAAGTTCCCCGGATGGCTGAATCAGGATCAGATCCAAATATGGCTCTTCATTCCTGAAGATTTACATTGATTTCCGTAACTTGTCACCAGATTTCCTGGTATTAGTAACGTGGAAACAAGGTTTTTTGCTTGTAGAGGGTCTAAATTAAGAGGATTATACCCGAATCCTGCTTCTGGACACACCTAACCTTCAAATTCACCTTAGCATCTCGGCTTGGGCCGCTTTTGAGCTCAGAGGATGTGACACATCCCGTACCTTCAGCTCGGCGCTATTGGCACGTATCGTTACTAGGTTCCTCTGTTCATTCACAACATGACACTAAACACGAGCCCGCTACACACAGCAAGCAGGAAATATCTATTCAGTGTGTGTCCTCTGCTTCCTCTGGGCTCCAGCAAATCCCAGCAGAGGAGCGACTTATCATCGCCGAGGTTCTCACTTTTGTTTTGCTCAGTGTGACACCTTTTCCCCGCCACCGACGTGTACGTGTGTGAAGATCTTTTCAAGTTGCTCCAAGTGTCTTTCCCCTAAATACACTGACAGGAAGTGAGTAGAGATTACGTCCTGTCTTTTAAAAGCTATTTTCTGCTGGAGGGAAACCAAAATAACTTCCAGCTACAACCCTCCAGAGCCATCTGTTGTAGGAGAGGAGAAAAAAAGGATGTCCCATGTAACCGTCCCCGCTGATAACAGCACGGTGATAAACAAATAGTTGTACACGTGCTTCGGAGCCACTCGGTCACCGCTCCCAATCAGAGGTTGGAGGCTGTATCATGCCCTTAGTTGCTGGCCTACTGGCTAGCACCCAAAAACCCCAATTGCACCTGGCCCCCAGCAACAGGCAGTGCCTTAACTGCTACATACGGTGTCCCTGGACCTCTTCTTTGACCTTGAGCTCACTGCACTTGCGTGTATCATACGGGCCTGTGTGCAAGCTGCGTTGGCTGTAGGTGTCCTCAAGCCCTATGCTGTTCGCTCAACGTATAGATGAGTAGTTGACCTTACTCTGCAGGGACCTGAAACCTTGCCTTTGTCGTGGTATAATATTATGGCTGTGCTTCAATTGCATACAGAGTGTAACTACTAATTTTTTTCTTCTTTTTCTCATTAAAGCTTGAAGAAGAATTCCAAAGAGCGGCCAACATACCCAGAGCTTATGGTGAGTGTGCCTGCATTAAGCAGTGTGTTGGTTCAGAGCTGAGATGGGTTACAATGAGATGCTGAAGACAGGGTTTCCAGTAGTGACTGGTGATTTGGGATGCTTAGCATCTCTTTTCTCATAACAGATGAGAGAATCATGGCGCTTCAGGGGCTTGGGAGAGTGACTGCAAATCAGAGACGCTCTTTGAAATCTCGTTCAGGAACTATTCCAGTCAGATCAAGGGAGAAAAATAGGTAAAAGCAGTGAACAAATGTGCTAAGGGACAAGAATGAGGGTGTGCAGAATCAGTTAGTGAGGATAAAATCATCTGTGTGATGGCTTCAGACACCCAAGTGAAATGCATGCAGCATGGATGCTCCACATGGGCTGCAGCAGCTGAGTGGCCTGCTAGGCTTCCCTGTCATGGTGCCTTGGAGAGGAGACTTTTTGGACAGAGTAATTCCTGGATGTTAGGGACAGAGACGAGTCTGTGACTAATAATTCCGGTTATTGAATTTCATCTGCTGCTTAGAGACTGTTTGCTGTATGTCTAGGACAGAGGAATAACTAAGGAAGAAGATGCTGATAAAGGCTTACGACCGGGGGAAATGTAAAGGCAGTGCAGGGCGTTGAGGTCAGATGCACTTAACTGCTGATGAACTCCCAGCCGTGCAGACACTGGTGTACACTCAGCCAGAGCTCTGGGCTGGAGCTGGCAAGAACAGGGTCTGTGGTGAGATTGTTCTGCTAGGGCTCCAAGATTTCATGGCCTCTTTCTCTCCCAACTTTCTGGTATTAATCCTGGTGCTCCTAATTGCCAGCAAAAAGCAGGACAGCTTAGGAAGTCAGTGTTTCACTCCCTAAGCATCTAGTCCCTTTTTAATCCTGATACACAGCTTGCTTATCCTGATACCCTACCTGATACACAGCTTGCTAAAGGCAGGAAGGTGCCTAACTTTGTGATTTCTGAAGATACTGACCCAGATGCTTGCCTGTCCTTACCTGCCTGCCCCATCCAGTGCCACTGGCAAGATGTTCTGTGTTTAAGGGTGGAAGCTGCTGCAGAATTCCCTCAAGCATTGGTGTCTCCTGCCCCATAACTCATAGGACATGCATTATGCCATCCAAGGGGTCAGCCTTATTGCTACCTCTCTGCTCTGAGGTGTTGGGCCCTGCATGGTGTGAAGGTGCCAGGATTTAAGATGCTCTGTAGCTGCAAGACACACTGGAAATCCATGTGCTTTCTGAACGTGGTTGTAAGCAATGAATAATTCCTGTGGCATTTCTTACTGGGCCCTGTAATGCAATTAGACTATATATAGATCTGATTTACACACAGTTTGCCCAAATACTGGTTTCGAACAAAGGGAGGCCCGAGGTTTATGGCTCTTTTTTTTTTTTTTGCCTTTTTTTTATTATTATTGAATAAATACATATATATTTTAAGCAAATTTCTGACGTTTGCCAAATGGCCTTTTATCAAGAAGGTTCACCGGAGCAGCTCTGTCTGTTGCAGCATTAATACCCGTTGGCAAGCGAGTGCATTTCTATTGAATTAGGTTCTTGGATCACCTCTCCAGAGTATCTCAATGCTGTGGTATTTTATGGCTGACATGAATGTTGTGAGGTCCTGTGGTTGAGGGTTGCTGTTTTGTTGGGGTTTTTTTTCTCCCTCCTCTCTCTCTTACGGCATTAAGTTGCGGTACTGGATTGGACTTGTCATTTAGACCAAGACTGCTCCCTTGCTTTCCTGTGGAATTGAGGTTTCTCATGGAAAATATGACTCTGTGCTATCTTGAGCATCAGGAAAACTGATATGGATGCTTAAATTCATTTTAAAACCCACTTCCCCAGGTGAAGTAGAGCATGAAACTACTGCAGGACCGGTGGTCTGCACATTGTATGGAGCACATCGACCTGGCACAGGGTGTTCGGTGCTATGACCAGGCTCAGTCGTAGCAAAGGGGTTGGGTTCACTGAGAGACAGGGCTGGAGGCCACCACTAACACCCATGTCATGCTTGCGGGTGCTTCCAGGCTGCGGTAGCTCTGCCTTGGGTGCGATTTAGCTGGGATGTGAAAGCAGCGGCATCACGCTGGGATAATAACACAGCAGGCCATTTGGGCCATCTCTACGAGAGTCATTCAGGACACTTCAATTCCCGTGACTGTCTGACCCAGGGAGACCTTAAATTACGTCTGGATCCTTGCCTCAACCCATGTCAGCTCTGTTTCCCACATAATTGTGCTTACTCTTCCTTGCTGGTGTGTCTTTGGGTCACTTCCCAGCTACTCAGAGCTGCCTCTTGTTATTCACTGGATAACTTTCCACTCAAGCCCACCTTGGAAAATATCTTTTCTTTGTTCTTCTCCCTCCACTTGGCCACTGCCGTAGATGATTATTGAAATAGCCAATGCTGAGGGACTAAGGTGAGGTGCAGCTTTGAAAAACCTGAAAATCCCTATTTGTCCAATCTGGAATGAAGTGAGAGGGTGAGAAATCAAACCAAACTCCCCCAGCCTGTGTATGGGAAGCACAACAGCATGTTGCACAGATTTGAGGTCACCTCTGAGCCCCACAGGGTCCTGGCTGCCTTTTGGATCTCTCTGACACCCTCCATACAAATAAATACAATCAACTGCCAGGACAGTGGGTATCAAACAGTGTTTTGGAGATCTCAGGTGGAAGTTGGCTGATCTCAGTTGATGTGTTGCAGCCCCTGGTAGCAAACTGTATGGCTGGTGCTAGCGAAGAGGGGTTTTGCTGTTGCTGTCAAGGGGCATTTGGTTGTGTTTTTTTATTCCTTACACATATTTTTCCATTTGTGCTGAAATGTAGACAGGATTTTCTGGCAGGATGTCTTCCCATGTTGGTCACGATTAAGTAGTTAAACATACAACTGCGGATGGCTTTCCAGCCGGGATGGCTTTCCTCTCCGTGGTGGTTAGGGGTATAGTAGCCATCTCCTGCTGCGAGCATGAGCAATTGCAGGGAAGAAATGAGACTCAAAAGTCACCAGAGGGTAAATACACAGATCAAGCAGGAAGCTGAGGGAAAACCGACTGCAGTCAGCCTTACTTGCAAGGTTTTCCTTGCTCCTGATGGAGCTGGCATGCGATGGGGTGGGTAACCACCGGCGCAGGAGGAGCACATCTCCTCCTGGGGTACCACAGAGCTGTGAGCCAGCATGTGCTGAAGGGCACGATGTGCTAGAAATGAAGGCAGTGATTTTTAATACTGTCTCTTCCTTTGAGAGCAGCCCAGCCAGGCTCAGGGCTTAGAGGGAATCCATGGGGGCAGCACAGATCTGCAGCCTTCATGAAGTGCCGCCTCGAGCTTGCCTAAGCTGCAAAACACGGAAAGCCCAATATTACGATGCTAGTGACAAAATCTTTTTCCCTGTCTAGAAGATTGCCTGAAAAGGTTTTTAGTTTGGTCCTCGGTGTCATGAATAATAATCGTTTCTATTTTTCCCCTCTCTTTTCTTTCCCAGCAACATCCTTTCTTCACCCTGCACGAATCCAAAGAGACAGACGTCGCCTCTTTTGTCAAACTCATCCTGGGAGACTGAGAACTGGACTTGTACATGAATTGCCCTTCTGTGGACTGGTGGGTGCAGGGGAGGGGCGCGTGGCAGGACTTGTCATGGAAGCACCAACAGAAAGCCACCGTGTTTCGCTGTGTTTTGTTTTTATGCTGAGAAACCCCCCGCCTCGCCGAAGTTTTTAAAAGGGTTCTTTGGTATCCATAGTGACATAGAACGAGCTGGGTAGTGAAATGAATTTTAATAAGGTTGGAAACCTTAAAACAAAAAACAAAACAACAACAACAAAAAAAACATGTTAAAGAGTGATTTACATATTTAATGACAGTCAAAGTCCCTCTTCCTAACTTCCTCCTCGTCCCCCTCTCCCTTCCCTCTGAACCAGAATTTGCTTTGTCATGGTAATAGGTGCTATGGTAGTCATGAAGTTGTATGTAGATTTATATTTTGTCCCTTCCATTATTTTAATATTTATGTTAAGTGCTTGATGGAATAGATTTCTGTTTTATATGAGGATGAATGCGTGGTGACGATGATGATGCTAAATGAGGCCACAGCAAGCGATAGTTGTAGGGCTTTGCTGGTGAAAAGGTGTCAAAGGAAAGGAGAAAGAAGAGAAGAAGTGTCTGTGTTGTGGAAAATATTTAATGTGCATCATAAAAAGAGATTATAAACAAGGATCTCAGCTCAGCTACCCGAGCTGTGAGGCAGCATCACTGTAAGGGAGGGAGGCCCCATCATCCCGTGAGGTTGCCTCTTCCCAGTGCATCCTGGCCATCCTGCGGTGCACTGTCAGCCTCCTGCAAGGGGAAAGCCCCTGCCCTGCATCCCACCGACTTATTCCACTTTATTAGGCAGGTTATGAGGTGAGGACATTGCTGGGATAGTGTCTGGGACAAAAATCCCAGAGGAAACTAGATTGTTGGATGAGTTGCACAGAGGTGAGGAGGGGGCTGCAGTGATTGGTCCCCACCTGCAAGCCCAGGAGCACTGCAGTGCCCTTGGGCTGGGGATAAGCTGCTTTGAGCCTAGAAGGGAGTTCGTCTCTCCTTCTCCCGATGAGAAGGGATAACAGCATGCACAGCATGACACCTGTGAAAAATGAGGTATCTCAGCACGAGTTTCCAGGGCTCTCACACTGCATCGGCAGCAATCCCTCTGTGCTTGCCCACAGGCTTTGCGAGTGCTAGCGAGCTGCCCTGGAGCCTGTGCTGGCCCGTGGCTTGGGCTGTGTCCAGCTCTGGTTGGGATGCTGAAGGCAGCCAGGAGCTCCAGCATGCGCTGCAGGTGTCCTCCATAGAGCTGTAGCCTGGAAACCATGGAGGGAAACCACAGCCCACCCTACCAGGAGCTCACTGCTGTTGGCCAGGTCTTGCTAGCACGGGCAGGAGCATGGGGACTGTTGGGGTGGGAGGGGGTGCTTTTAGGTGACTGCTTTTGGGTAACACGGTCACTGTCAAGAGAAAGGGGGGACCATGCACAAGGTGTTGCTGAGTCTGGAGCAAGGCCACTGGCTCCAGATTAACACTGGTTTGACTGAGCCAAACCTGCATAGCTGCCTCACTCAGCCATGAGGACCTTTCCCTTTGCCCATGGCTCCTTCCCTCAGCCCACGAAGGACAGTGCCTGTGCGTGTGGCTGCACTGGAGCATCCACGTGTGCCTCATGCCCCGTCACATGCTTCTCTTCCCCATCCATCGCTTTGGCACTCTCTCAGAGTCAAATCCCAACTCGAAGCATGCCTTGCTCTGCAATATCTACATTGTGCAGGATTCAGTTCAGCCTGGGATCCAGCCCTTTCTCTCCCAGTTTAGTGGCTCCAGTCTCTGTTGGTGCAGGTTAGGCTTCTGGAATAGTCTGAGCATCTGTTTCAGAAGCCTTGGAAGGGCTGAAGGGGAGGGCAGTATTTAGAGCAGGGCTTCCTGAACGATGGTACCTCTTGTGCTAGGGACATATCGACCACTTTGAAGAGGTGCACACAGACACCATGGCCAGGGCTGGCAGTGCCCACAGGGGTGGCTGTGAACCCTAGAATAGTCCAGCTCTGCCCTGGGGCTGGCATTGAAGGATATATGGGAACATTGCTCATGGGGATTTCTTGATCCTCATGCCCTTCAGCTGCAGAGCAGGGTGGCTTGAGGAGGAATGCAGGAGTCAGGGTGCAGGGGTTTCCTTGCTGTGAATTGCTCACGGGTCATGCAGGCTTTGGGGAAGAGGTCCCCCTTCCTCAGCTGTGTGCCACGAGCCTGCCCGGCCCACAGTAATGATAAGCTCCATATTCCACTTTGTGTTGAGGGGAACCTTTCAGGTCACATTTGTGGTGGGTGAAACCCAAGGATGTTTTACTTCGCAGTGTAATTTTCAGAGGCCTCGCATGGCTCATAATCTGCCCTCTCATATTCCATGGTGTGTGTGCGTGTGCTTTCTCTCTCTCGCTTTCTCAGAGAGCTGTTTTGATTGATTGTCCTCAGCTGCAGCTAAAAGTCCAGCCAGGCAGTTTATGGAGTTGGTTCCAGCATCAGTTCTCGCTTTGAAAAACATGACATTTAAAACCACCCTTTGGTTTTCCTACATATGGATCTGATGCTTTTGTTAAAGATTGTTTTTGCCGCTTTCCTCCGGGAATATAAGTCTCATTTGGACACCGCATCTCCTTGACCTCAGAGCACCTTTATTTCAGTGCCATTGTAATTGACAGGTTGAATTTATGAGATACTGTCAAAGTTCAGTATTAATAGTAGACATTAATGTCACCAGCGTTTTCCAATAGAAAATTAATGTCAGTGTTGTCTGCAGCTATGTAACCCTCTAAAATGACTCCTACATGCCTCAACACTACATGCTGAATGCTTTCTTTTATGCTTTTTGCTCTTGCAGTGCTTGGGCCATCTAATCCCTTTGTTTTAATGACATTACAATAGGGCATGCAACAAATCACTTCTCTTCCCTCCTGATTCTCCATGACTTTGTTCCTTTAAAAGTCATTTGTGTCAGCCCAGAGTAAACGTGAATCTGTATGACCAGTGTGAATGAAAACAGTGATCACCTCTGCTGAAGATAGTTATGGCAGGAGAGAAATGCAGAGGTTGTCTGTCTGTCCCTGCATCCTGCATGGCACATGTGGACACAAAGCTTGTCCTGTCCCAGGGTATTCTTAGAGAGAAGCCTGTGTTGGTGGCCTCGGCACAGGGACGAGAGCCAGAGACCCTGTGTGCTTAAAAGCTCTGAAAACATGCTGGGTTACAAGATGAAACTCAGACTCTCTTCTCTTTCATTTGATTGTAACCTCTGTCAAGATGAAAAGCCTTTGGCCAGTGCTCAGAACTTTGCTTGGCTGTAACATGAGCGCAGGGTTGCCTAGGACAGGCATGTTCCTGAGACATTAAACCTTTCCCAACAACCATGCGCCCTGAACAGCCCAGGTGTTGAGGCTTAAAGCTGTTCTTCAGAAACCTCTTTTGTTTTCAGACACCATGGGACCGTGTCTTAGATTGTCCTGAACTGGGATGTTTAATCTGCAGAAGAAGCAGGTCTCATGCCATAAACCTGAAACAAACCAAAACCGCACCAGGGAGCAGAGAGGAGAGAAAAGCTGCTCAGAGCTCAGCACTGAGCTGTGCCCTGGACCACCTGCATGTGTGAATTCCAGCACAGTGAGCCATTTGCAAGGCAGGGAGGACTTCTATGCTCTGCCCCAGGCAGTGGTTATCAGCTGTGCATGAGGATGCACAGTCCATCCCAGTGGCAGGCAGTGCGGGACCACCAGGACATGATGTTCATCCTTTCTTCCTCCACCATACAGCTCTTGATGTTCCTGCAACCTCCTGATGCTTGAGGCCCTGCCATTCCTAGAGCTCGTGAGGTATCACTGGCAGGAAGGCTGTTTTCTCAGTCCCCAAGAGCCCAGTGGTCTCTTAAACCTGAAAAAGGAGTTGGAGAGCATTTGCCAGTTACTGGTTTTAAATGCCAGGTTCGTGCTGCTGCAGTGGGTGAAATGCCCATCTTTCCTGGGTGTTCTCCAGGTGTACAGAACTTTACAGAGGTATCTATGTACTGTATTTCCTGACTTTTGTCAGGTTTACTGGCAAGGATGGAGGCATTTCTGACTTGGTAAAGAGGTGGGAACACCATTTCTGGAGGCATCTGGCCTCCCCTGTGTGATGGAGGAGGCAGTTGATGGGTCACTACTTGGAAAAGGCACACCTTAGCTGGGATTTCTCCATGCTTGCTGCAAGCTAAGGGTGTACCTGCACATTTCCCTTCTTTCCTAGACGTTTTGGAAGAGGAAATCCTGGTTGGTCAACACAGCATTGCTTTAGTGGCTGGTCTGATGTAGTTCAGACAAGGTTCCCAGCAGCTCCCTTGTTTAATAGACCTCTTCTTTATTAAAAACAAACCCCAAACTCCTCTCTCAGAAAAGCCAGCCAAGATGCTCTTTTTCTTTCTCTCTCTTCCATCTTGTTCCTCTTAGAGGATCTCTGGGAGCCCGTCTTGGTGCTTTCACTCTTTCGCATGCCAAAGATTGCTACATTCCTCTTAGTTACACTCCCGCCAAACCAGATCTTATAGTCTTGCCTCAAAAATCATCCACTTCCCTGCTCCTTGGGGTTCCTTTTGTTGCTGTTGCTTTTTCATTGAATTTCCTCATGTTTATTGACATGTCTATTGTTGAGCTTCCTGGACACATGCAGCTCTCTTTTTCGGATACAGAGAAAGACAAATAGTTGCCTTCACTGGTCTGCCCCTGCTGTTGGGGAAATACTGTTAGTGATATGATTCCTACAGATGGGGATGGGTCTCATTTAGAACTAGGGTCATGGAGGGTGTAAACTGGCATTGCTCCATTGGCTTGGCTGGAATAAAGCCAGTTTTGTCCAGCTGAGAATCTGTCCTTAATGTCTAAACAGTTATTACACACTAATAAAGATTAATGATTGTAAATCCCCACGGATTATACATAAAATGGCAAGTTTTACTCATTAATCTTTATTGCCATATTATAGCTGTTTATGTTAGAGGAGTCGTCTCTCTCTGTTCTGAGCATGCACTTAGGAGCTGGGGGCTGAGCGTGGGGGAGATGAAGGGTGGACAAAGAGACCAGATGTCCACGTGTTTTACAGCCTGTGTCCTCCCCCCAGGTTGGTTGTTTCCATGAAAGCCGTTAACCTGCAGCAAAGGATGTCTCACAGAGCTTTGTCTGCTTCGCTGGCCTCTGCCTGTGCTATAAAATCCAGATTGTTCCTGGTGAGAAGGGATCAGATCTCCTAATTAATATTTCAGCTCAGCCTTTACTGGAGCAGATGGATAATATGGAATTTGACGTGCACTCTGGCAGGCCAGAGCTCTGCAGTGCAGTGAGATTTGCTCTCTTGGACTGTGGCTTTGGAAGAGATACTTTCTGTGCAGTAGGGAGCTGTGTTGCAGGTTGAAAGGATGCTGCTCCTTCACATAACCCCACACCATGAAAGCAGTTGAATTTGTTAATAAGAGGGTCAGAAAAAGCTCAGTTGAATCTCAGCTTTTATGTGTTTGTCCACCACAGCTAGGAGCTGGTGGTGCCAGGGGTCTGGACACAAAGATTCATATGCTGTATAAATGAAGAGGAATCTGAAGAGAGCATAGTAAACTGCAAGGGTGGTTTTAATGGCATAAGGACAAAATGACCCCTCTGACAGGCAGCTGGTGTTAATCCATTCTGCCAAGGGAAGGCCTGGAGTTGGTGGGGAAGGCTGGAGCAGAAAGAGAGGGCAGAAGAGACAGCCAGACTCGATCAAGTGAGAGCAGCCGGTCTCCCCTTTCTCTTGCCATGTACTCCTTCAGACCCAGATCTGTAGATGATGGCTTTGCTCACAAGTCCCAGATTGCCACTTCATCCCCACTTCCAGCAAGAGAAACACAATCTAAACCTCAAAAGAAACCCACAAGGACAAGCTACAAGCGAGCTGATACGCATTGCCTGCTGCGTGGCTTGTGCATTGCTGCTTCCCCTGCTGAGCTCGTCAGTGGGAGTCAGAGGTCTGACTTAAACGATGAGGAAAGCATGGGAAAGGCCTCTGTAGCTGCAAAAGAAGAGGGTAAACATTTTAAGGTGGTCTCTAACTAGCCTAATGGTGGAAATACCTAATTTACAGGCTACAGGGATAAATTAATTCTTCAGGGGTCTATCCAGCCAGCAGTGCTGTTCCACTGGGAGCAATTCTGGCTGCGTGACATTTATTACATGGCCTCCTTTAGTGCACCCCTGGGTTGCTAGAAAGCTCTTCGCCTCCATCGACACCTTACGTCTCAGTCACCTTTATGTTCTGTGTTTTACTGTCTGGATTTTACTAGCAGCCTTTCTTCTAGGCGGTTGGTCAGAGTGAAGGCAAAGGAAAGGGGCCTCCAGCCAGCTCTGCAGAGCGTTTTGGGGGAGGAAGGAGCTGCTTGTCTGTTATCCAGTGCCTGCTTAATGGGAAGCCGCAGCCAGGGACGAGCTGTCCTGCAGGTATCCAGCTCAAGCAAGAGCTTCTCCTTTAGTGCTTCATTTCTTTGCATTAAAAGTCCCTTTCTGGAAGTGGAGCAGCTCTGGATTTGCGGCAGGCTCACTCTTGCAGGCAATGAGGCTGCAAGGACAGGCTGCGCTATCTTCCTCGAAAGGCTCTTAGTTTTCTCTATGACGGGGCAAAAGTCCAGCGGCTGTGAGGTGCTGCGAGGATAAGCTGGGAAAAGCTTGGAAGCGTCTTAAACGCTCTGGAAATAGGGATGGAAATCGCAAAAGATCAGACGTCTTTCGGCAATTTCCAAAGCTCTTACAGGTTTAGCCAGACCTGAAAACCCTTCCTAGACATTTATTTCAGGGTATTTTGATCTATGACTTTGCTTTTGGGCCTAGCTAAATCCAGGAAACTCGGAATAGTGTAATTTTTAAATAAAGAGGGAAAACACACCCCAAGTATTACTAGACCGATGAGGAAAGTTCCTGTTTGGTTTCTCTTACAGGAATAATTCAGGCCAGCTCAGGGTTTATCCTAATTTAGTCTGGTTTTGCCCCAGATAATTATTCTTTTGTAGAAAATAAAGAGATCAGATCATGGTCTTTCCAGAACGCTGTGACCCGTCACGCAAGGGCACACACCAAACTGTGCCAGGAGGCGGATGGAGATAAGTGCTACAGTAAGAGGCAGCCAGCATCTGATGGCTGGAGAGAGCAGTCTGGCAGCAAGCATGCCCAGGGCCTCCAAAAACATAGGTAGAGGCAGTTCCCTCAGGGTTTGTGTGATGGAGATATCAGGGTCTGCCACGTCTTGGTTCTTTTTCCCCTCTAGTAAAGAGCATTCAGGCGTCTCAGAGTGTCCTGGAACAATATCTGAAAGCCTTTGGTATTCCTCAGCTCAGACGTATGGATTCTTTCAGGATGGATACTGTGAAAAGTCAGGAAAAGCCAGGTGTCCTTGATTTACACAGCCAGAGTGAAGAGACGCAGATTAAGTGCCTCATAAGAGCCAAAAGGGTGTGTTTAAAGATGAATTACAGTTGCCGTCATAGCTGTGAAGTCAGGATCTAATTCTCACATATACAGGTGCAGCTGCAGAGTTCTCCATCCACATTTAGCCCAGATTTAGTTCTAAGTCTGGCATGAATATCTAATATGGGCCTAAATATCTAATATGGGCCTAAATATCTAACATGGGCCATGCCATTTGGTGGCCTTCTGGCTCTTCAGGCAGAAAAAAGACTGGTTCAGATCACGGTATCACCAAAACCAGGGTTTGGCTCCAAACATTTCCT
The DNA here is from genome assembly GCF_004027225.2 of Strigops habroptila. NCBI lineage: Eukaryota > Metazoa > Chordata > Aves > Psittaciformes > Psittacidae > Strigops > Strigops habroptila. Next base: position 10,408,447 of record NC_044290.2, read on the forward strand.
ATATAATCTATGTATGAAGTGAATTTCCAGAGTTTTGCCACTGTTTTGTTTCCTCCATGTGAAGTGAGTGGCACAGTTGTCACCATGCCAGTGGGGCTGCTGGAAATAGTCACAACATACGAAATAGTTGGAATTTCCCATTGATTTTTTAATAGCAATACATTGGGAGTAAGCGGCTCAATGTAGTTTCATGCAAACTGGAAATGCGTTGGAGTAAAACTTGTCGTTTCTCGTGGAAAGAAAACAACTGTCTAAAAATGTCAGAAATCTTCAATTTCAGGAATTGCTGTTTTATTGGCAAAGATCCATGTTTAGCATCAAAATAGATGAAGTTTCTGGAGCTTCTCTCTTAAGGTGTGAAATCTGGTTTTTCTTGAGATGCTGGTGAATTTGTAACAGGGGTGTTTCTACATACTGTCAGCTAGAAATAGTGGAAAAGATATGGGTACAATGGAAAAGGAACCACTTCCCAATGGTCTGCTGGTGTTGAAGACGACACAGGCAAAGCACCTGTGTCTTTTGAATATGTTAGAAAGGTTTTCCAACCTGCTGTAATACAAGTCCTTAATTTACTTTATTTTTAGGACTTTTTTACAGTAACATCATTTGTTTTATAACTGTGAAAGTCTCTGTTTTTCCTTATATGTGGAAGGCTGATTATTCTTTCTCCTGTTCCAGCTACTTATTATAGATCCATTTCTGGTACTCTCCAAGGTGTGCCGAAGGTATCTCCCAGCCTGCCCTTGAGCCATATGGTATCACTGTACTGTCTCCTAAAAGCTGGGATGGCGAATGGCAGTAGATGGATAATTCTTACTTTAAATTATATTTATAGCAATTTAGATGGGTTTTTTTAGTGACCTGATTTGCTCTAGAATTAGGGATGAGGAATCCTTTTAAAAATTGTGGTTTTCAGTTTTTCTTTTAAGCATCTTGGAGGCTTCTGAATGACCCTCCTCACCCTTGTTTTTAATTGGAAAAGCACCAGTTGGGTTGTAATTGTTCCTTCAAGAGGGAACTTGCGTCAGGGTTCAGTTTAGGTGGTGAAAATGCTCTGTGTCACACCACCATTAACCAAAAGTGCACTGGAATGCTGAGAGAACGATAATTTTCCACCTGAAAAATTAAATCTGGGTTATGATGAACTTGGTTTGTCCAAGTCTCATGCCAGGCTTTTCTGTATGGAGTTTGCATGGAGCTTTCCTTTATCCCTTGAGCCAGTGAGACTCGGGGTGCCAGGGTTGCTTTGAAGCAGGGCTGAGGGCCAACTGGGCACCCTCTGACCACGTCTGCTCTGGGTACGGAGGATATGAGTCCTACAGAAATGATGGAGCAACTCATGAATAGCTTCTTCTCGCTCTGTAAGAGTTATTGAGGTGAAATCCTGTAAGCGTGACCTGTGTGAGACAAGCAGGATTGGGGCTCAAAACCATCAGCTTTTTGTGCTTTTTCTCCTCTTTGCAAAGGTGCCTTGCTGCTCTGCTGCTTCAAAAGCCACCCCAGCCTTTCTGGTAAAGAATCAGAGAGTTATAAGATCATTTAGGTTGGAAAAGACCCTTAAGATCATCGAGTCCAACCATTCACCCAGCACTGCCAAGCCCACCACTAAACCATGTCCCTAAGTGCCACATCTACACGTCTTTTAAACACCCCCAGGGATGGTGACTCAACCACTTTCCTGGGCAGCCTGGATGCTGTGGCGCATCTGTTTTCAGACAGCTTGCATTGGTTTTCTGGTTTGTTTTTTCTTCCCCCTATGTATAAGAAATGTTGGGTAGCAGAATGTGGAATTCATTAGAAGTTCATAAACCAGGGACCTCAGAAGGATGTGGGTATAAATGCTTTTCAGGCATCTGAGGTGAACTTTAAATGGAGCTTTGGCCCTCATTTGCTTTCTGCTTTTCAAAAACCATTTATGAGAAAGTGGAGCTGTCAAAGCCATGCATGAACTTTGCCTTCTTGCAAATAACTTGTCTCAAAGTAAATTGTCAAAATGCACAAGAAACTTGTCTCAAAGTAAATCCAGTAGCTCTACAAAGCTGGAAACGTATGTGCATTAGTGTGTATGTATGTGTGTGTGTGTGTGCATGTGTTGTGCATGGGTGAGTGCAGGGAGTCTACCATTTTGGAGATGTAAAAAACACAATGCAAGTGTTTTTATAAGGAAAAGGCAATGTAAAATATTTATTTCTTGGCAAAAGGACATCAGACCACATCTCCCATCCTTCTTTTAATTGCTTCGTGTTTGTTTTTGTTGTCTTAAGTCTTTGCTGGCCTGTTTCCTCTGTTGCTACTTAGCAGTCCGTAACCTCACACAACCCCTCTGGCAGTGAGGGAGCACATGGCACTGGGGAGCTCACCGGGAAGAGCACTGGTGTTCATATCATCCACAGGAGGAACTGAAAAGGGAGCATTAGAAGAAAAGGCAGCACAATGCAATATCAGCATTTTTTTTTTTTTTTGGTTTTTAGCCTTGTGGAGGCAACTCTGTCCTCATGAGAATCAAAACTGCCCACAGCCTAAAGCAAGACCCCAAATCGTAGCTTTGATAGATTGATCCAGAGATAGTGAGCTTTGAGAAAGGCTCTCCCTGCCTTGGCTGGTTCATGTGAACCTGTACTAGTGGTATATTAGAAGAAATGAGGTGCTGTCATCTTTGTGAGATAGCACCCAGGTTCTTGTCAGTTCTGGTTAAGGTCCCCTTGGGCTTTGCCCAGGGTTCTAGCAGTGCAAAGCCAGTGGTGAGGAGGCAAAGCTTCCCAGTGCTGCCATGAACATCGCTCCAAGCTCCTATTCCTGTCTGCAGCCGGGTGGAATTCCATTAGTCAGATGTTGCAAAGCTCACAGGGTCCTCCCTGCGCTCCAGAGTACTTCGGTGGTCTCCAACTGCCCGCCCATATGGCTTCACATCCGCCCCATCTGAACCCTTCTCTTAACCTGTGTTGTCTTCATTCATCTCAGAGCCGTTCCTCATACCATGAAGATGATAAATAGTAGGAGACTGACAGTAGGACCATGTGTGTGATGTTTATTTAATGTTGTGTTAATGAGATGCTTTTAGTACCCATGTTGTACTGGGTTAAGGATATTGGTGGAACAATGGAACTGGTATTCTTTAACCCCGACTGCCCCAGGTCCTTCCCCTCCACCCTCTTCATTTGAATAAGAAAAACTAGATTGGGAGAGCATATTTAACTTGAAAAAAAGCCCCAAACCTTGTTGATGGAATAAGTTAATCTTCTTTACTACGCTTCAGTTTTATTTCTCAGGATATGCAAAGGTTTATCACTGCTGCTGAGAGAAGGGGACAGTACACCTTTTGGAAACTTCAACCACTGTAACCGTTTTCCAGATGTGCGTGTGCGTGTGTGTGTGTGTGTGTGTTTAAACTCAGCACTGTGTGTGCGTGTGTTCTGCTGGATATTGTGTGCATCTATGAAACGCTTCAAACAACTGCCTGGAAGTCAAAACCAACCACCTCTTTCCAGTCATATGTTTGCCGTGACTTTTCATAACCACACTTGAACTAGTGGTCTTGGATTAAATATTCAAAGAGCAGGGCATCTTTATAGCAATGGTATGTCAGTCAAATTAAGGAAAATGTACACAAAAATAAATAAATGAAATTTAAAAGTAACGTGCTCTCAGCCTACGTGTGTGTAACTAGTGGAAATACAACCGGTTGTTGGGGACATGCTTTGTGCTGCTTTTGCTGGTCATATGGAAGGTTTTTAAGGCTCGTCTTACTCGTAACAGCTTATCGTACGTTGGTGAAAGCTCAGGAATACTCAAGCTGCTCCACAGAAATAATTGTCAGTCTTTGTGCCGTTGGTTTTTCTTCCTGCGCTTCGGCTGGTGGGAGCAGACACAGCCACATCCCATCCAGCCCACATCAAAGCACCAGCCCTGGCTCCTGCCGTGGCTCTGGCAGGGTGTAGGGCGACCAGAGCCGATGGCTTCCTTCCCCCCTCCCCAAAAAGCAGCGTTCCAGCATGGATGTGGGGCTGTAAGTGGACACAGGGTCCATGCTTAGCATCACCAGGGGGTGCGGGTCTTGGGGTTGCACTGACACCAAATGGAAACCCAGTGGGTCACTCAGCACCTTGCACTGATGTGGCCAAAGCGAGCCAGTGGGGTTTGTGCAGCCATCGGCCCCTGAGCTCTCAGGCTGGAAAACAGATGTGGTGCTTCTCTCTGTCTTTCCCCAGGTCCTGGATCCAATCCTGGATTCCACTGCCAGCCCCATCACTATTATCTGCAATTAAGCCTTGCATTTCTTCAAAGGTTAACTATTAGGTTGTGCATTTGTCATGATGCAAAGCCAATTTTCACCCTTAATTTATTAGGCTAAGCCAGATAGAATTCTGCTGGAGTAAAGCATGCCTGGTTGGGGTCATACTGAAACATGAATCGCTGTTTCCCTCTTTCTCATGTAAATAAAATTATGCTTCCATTTACTTTAGAATTGCTGAAAACAATATATCAGCTCCCTCTGCTGAAAAGCAATAGTTGCAGAGCTGAGGCACTAAGGGATGGACTAAATGAAAATAGCCCGCTTAATATAATAACCTGTAAAGGCAGAGGAAAGGAATTGATGTTTATGGCACACAAGAAGTGCAGTGGCCGGGGCTGAAGGCTTTCAGATTACAGGGGAATGTTACCCGGCGTCAGTGATGGGAATGCTGGTGATACGGAGATTGCCGTAAAAATGTCTATAGAGAAGAGTTGCAAGAGACACATCACCATTTCTGGGAATCCTAAGCAAAACAGCTGCCCAAGTTTTATCTGCTCTATGGGGTGCCTGTGTGAGTGCATGTGTGTTCTGTTTGAAAGCAAGGAATTAAGAGCCATGCTTTCATTTTATCAAATCAAATTACCCTTGTATGTTCAGAATGCTTATGCATCGGTAATTTTTATATTAGAGCTTTATCTCCCTGTAATCAATTCCAAATACAAACCTATTTTTATCACTGAAACGCAGCAGTAATTTATAAGATGTAGACAGAACGCACATGAGATGCCAAAAGCAATTCTGTGGAGCCTCTTTTGTTGTCATCTCCAATGCGCCAGTTCCTGCCTTCAGCCTCCCATCAGTTTTAAAAGCCCCCAAGTTTAACAATAAAATAAAGAGGGGTAAGAGAACTGAAGCAGTTGCCAACCCCCAGAATAGTCAGGAGATACGTGTGCACCTCTGGAGTAGAGTTTGATTGAACACGGCACAGTAATGTAAACTGTGCTGAGCTTTGTAATGTAATTACTTGGTGAAATGGCAGAGCTTGTTCCCTCTGTCTCCCTGCCTGCTATATAGTGTTTCATATATGTGCAGAAAATGAAATAGCAAAATAATGGCCTGCCTTGTCACAGCTAACATCACACTGCAGTGAGGAAGAGTGGAAGCTGAGGTCCTCCCAGCCGAACAGGAACTCCAGCCCTGCACAAGACAATGTTTAAGCATGTCCAGCCTAAAGCATATCTTTTGTGTGGTCCTTCTTCAGGTTACTTTCCTGCACTGGAGGTGACTTGTAGGGCCAATGTTGGGCTGGCAATGGGTTCTCAGAAGTTGCAGGCACCCGTCTGAATCCACCCTGAACCACCAGCAAAGGTAACACTTCCTCTAAGGGAAATGCAGGTTAAGCTGGAACAAAGTCCCAGATACCTTTTAACAGCAGCAGTCTCATGGAATGGAGTTAAAAGAAGGAGAAGAGCCGTTTTGCAGAAACTGAAGCATTTGTGAGGCAGGAACTCCTGCCTTTTGGCCTTGCACCCATGCAAGACAAGGTGATTTCCTTGGCGTTTCTGTACTAATAATAGTGATAAATTTGCTACTAGAGGCTTTTTGAAACCCTCAAAGCTAGAAAGAGGTGGCTGCCGAAATGCCTTTTCCTGGTGGTTGTGCCCCTGTGAACACACACATGATTTTGTGGATTATTTTCTCTTCATATGGCACAAGAGCAATCCTCTGGCATAACGAGTAGCACTCAAAGAGCAATATCCCTGCCCTTGTGGAAAGTACTTCATCCACTGAATGTGTCCTTGTTTTCTGTATTGGTGGTGCTTGCTGAAATTGGAAAGAAATAATAAGGAGAAATCAAATGCTAAGGGATTTGCAGTCGTTAGAGATTATACAATGGGAGAGAGACGTCTTTCACAACTCTTCTTGCTAAAGATAGCCTTGAATATCTAGAACCCAACTTTGATTTGTGACATTTACTGGGGCACACTTTGGCCTCACAAATGGCATTTTCCTCATACCTCTCCATGGTGACACATATCCACAACTATGGCCCAAGGATCTGAGGAAACCACAGGATTTTCCTTCAGGTCACAGTATATGAAAATGTTCATGTATATGAAAATGTTCATATACAGCTCTTGCTCCTCAGGTTGGCTCCACTGTTGTGTGATTCCCTTGTGGCTGCTACAAGGCACATGAAACTTAGCAATTAGGTTTGATAAGATGGGCATGGATAAGAGTATCTGAGGTGACATACACTCTTCCTTGTCATGAGCTGCTCTGTATCATGAAAAACACTATCATAGTTAGCCCAGTCCCAGCAGCGCAGTGCTTCCCTCCTTGGTCTTCTCTTTCCTCCTCTCATTTAGGATCCGTGCTGTGTGTGCAGCAATATTTGCTTCCAAAATGCAAATATGCCTAATGAAGCACTCCAAAATCCCCATCCCAATTTCCATGCCAGCCCAGCAAGCTCTCTGTGCCCCTCAGGAGCACCTGCAATAGCAGCAGCCATGTATATATTCATGGCTATGGCTTTTCAAACTGCCTCTTTGATCTTGCCAATGCAGACATCACTTCTGCTCTCTCAAATCACCCTGGTGTTTCCTGGTACAAAGCGACGTATTAGCATTCCAATACCCTTTTGGTTACAGTTCTGGCTCTCCGGTGGAGGAAGTGCATGGCATGATGCTGAAAACAATATATTGCGAAGAATACATTGCATCTAGGGGGTGATGTAGTTTACCAATGTTAAAAATACAGCTATTTAATTCTGTTTCATTTGCTTGCCAATTCCTACTAATGTTATGAGAGGAATAGCCAAATTGGAAGTGGTTTCAGTCCTAAAAAAGCATCCCATTTTAATACCCAATTATTGGTTTTAACGTATTCACGTTAATAGGTCTCTTTCAATATGCTTCTATTAACTACAGATATTGAAATGAAATGAAAGACCATTACAGAATGCTAACAAATTAGTAATGGCAAATATTAGTAAGACACCTCTTGTTTGCCTTCCACTTTCACATAATGTGCTTTTGGGAAATTATAATAATGATAATGATAATAATAATAATAATAATAATAAAATCCCTCTTGAAGGAATCATTACTAAAGCATTTTGCATGCAGATTACTTCAGGCTTCAGCATTGCAACTCTTGGCTAGGTTAGGAGATGAAGGCCAAGATTTGTTGATTGAGATCAGATGGCTGGTGGCGAGAAGGAATCTAGATGACTTAACTGGAGGGATTAAACTCAAGTCTTTTGGCTTCCATTTGGCTGTTTTATAAACTCCGCTGCTGGGCCAGCTTAGCTGGGCTGCGTTCCCCTCGTCGCATGTGTGATGTTAGCGGGGTGGTTTGTAGTATCAGCCAGTCCATCACTATTAGCAGCCCAGACGTTTTGGGTGAGAAAGGAAAAGACAGTGTAAGTGAAAGCTAAAATTAGTTCCCGCAGTGCCCGTCCATGCACCTCCAGCTCGGTGGCTGACCTCCTGCCGGCTCCGGGAAGCAGCAGGAATGCTCTCTATCCTGGCCAGCACCTGGGGTTCTTGGTGGTTGATAGCATGCGGATGCTGTTGGGCAGAGCCGGCATTCCCAAGAGCTCCAGCCTTGTTTCCCTGCCCTGCCCAGGGAGAGGCAGGACTCTGTGGTACCCAGCACATGGCTGATGTCCCTTGGCAGCACCACAGCTGACACTGATGCAGGGTGACAAAGAGGAGGGTTGTGTTATCGGCCATCCGCCTTTGAAGCCTCACCCATCAGCCGTACCCCACGGGAGCAGATCAAGCTCGCTTTCTTCTTTCTTTCAGAGCCCTAACCTTTAATTTTACAACACTGATTGAAACCAAGAGTGGAAATAAACAGTCAGAGCTACTCTGTTTTCCTTCCCCTCCCTTCCATTATCTTCTTTCTTTTCCATCCATCCTCATTTCACATGCCTCTCAGATTGCGTCCCCCTGGTTTTCCAGTTATTTATTGACCCAGACCTAATTCCTTATTTCCAGAAATGTGTCATGAATCCTGCCTTTGAACCATTTGCTTTTTGCTTTCCAGGCTCACCTCTTTGACCACGTTTTCCTGTAAGAGATAAGGATATAGGGTTTGTGGAGTAATCGCAGCAGGATGCCTGGGTTTCATTCATAGATCTGTTGCCACTGGCTCATTATGGAAAATTAGGAGAGTTATTTCACCTTTCAGTGCCTCACCTCAGTGTCACCATCTGTAAAACAAGGCTAATAATTGTTATCTCTTCCTTGCAGGAGAACTGGGGAGCTTCACTAATGACCATCTGCTAAATGTTCTCAGAGCCTCACATGAACATTTCTACTGAAGTGCAAATTATTATTAGAAACCAGGGATTGTTACTGGATTGATATCAAATCATTGTCGACAGCTTCTCTGCAGGGAAAACTTAGGCGCAGCCAACAAGAACAAGCTGCATGTTTTGAAGTTGTGCAGTTGATTATATTGGCTTTCATCTTCTGGTAAGAGGATCCTCTGCCATCTGAACTCTCTGATCTCTGGGAACACAATTCATCCAATCAATCTGGAGGAAAATAAACCTCCTCAGACAAAAAAATAAAGTATCCACCTGAGATCATACGAAGATGGAAGATGTCAATTAATTCCCAGCCCCCCAGTCCTTAACTCTTGTGATCCCAGTGTTTTCCTGGCCCGCCAGGCAATGCTTAGGAGCAGGATATAACGCATCCATTACACACAGCCTCAGTATTGCAAAGAGCCTCGTGGGCCTGCCCGGGTGAAATACTAATTGAAAACATGCAAATATTTTACAGTGAAATTGGTGCCACTGAAGGCTTCTATGGACTGTCTGAGGGATACGTGTGTGATCTCGTGGCAGCATATGGACGCTGGGACTGATTTCAGCTGTGGCTCCTTCTCCCAGGTCCCAGTTTAACCCCAGCCGGCAATTGAGCCCCACAGTGGGATGGAGGAGAGAATTGGATGGGTAAAAGTGAGATAACTCATGGGTTGAGATAAAGACAATTTAATAGGGAAAGCAAAAGCCTTGCACATGAGCAAAGGAAAACAAGGAGTTCATTCGCCACTTCCCATTGACAAGCAGGTGTTCAGCCATCCCAGGTAAGCAAGGCTCCATCACACCTAACAGAGGGAAGACAAACATCATCACTCTGCACATCCCTCCTTCTTCTTCCCCAACTTTATATGCTGAGTACGACATCATATGGTGTGGGATATCCCTTGGGTCTGTTGGGGTCAGCTGTCCTGGCTGTGTTCCCACACAGCTCCTTGTGTACCCTCAGCCTCTTTGCTGGTGGGATGAGAGCAGGAAGGCCTTGACTCTGTGTAAGCGCTGCTCAGCAGTAACTAAAACATCCCTGTGTTATCAGCACTGCTTCCAGCACAAATACAAAACACAGCCCCATACCAGCTACTGTGAAAAAAATTAACTCTATCCCAGTCAAACTCAGCACACCAGCATAAGCCAGCCCGGGAGGAAGGACATCTCCGTACCTCTCCTCTAGTGTGTTTTCTCCCTACATCAGCCTCAAGCTGCTCACCCAGTGCTGACAGCGGGTGGATTTAGTTGCAAACTGAATCTGGAGCCCATGTTTAGCATCACATAAACACACAGAAACCATCATTGGGTCATCACTGGTGTGTGCCCCAAGTGCCCAAGGCCCGAATGAGCTCCACTGATGGCTTTACAGGGAACTACAGCCTTAAGCGAGCACGGCCTCCCATCCTTTTAGTGCATGGGCTCATCTTTTATGTTTTCCCTGAGCTAGAAATAGAGAGAGAGGATTGCTGGAGGCTACAAACCATTACTGAGTATTCAGTAGCAACACTGTCAATAGAGACAAACAAGAGGAGATCGGGCTGGAGATGGGGATAATTATAAGGACCAAGTTGTGAGGACCAGAGAGCTCAGGGCCTATTGTGACACTTAAAACTGATAACATATAACTGGTGAGGCTTAGCCCTCCCATACTATTATGTGCCGTTATGGTCACTGTCTTAGTTTGCTGGGTTTAAGTGTAAGAAATGTGTTTTAATGATGCTGTTACTCTCCAACAACATCACTAGTGCTGCACTCACGAAACCCTTTCCAAAGCAATGCTGTCAGGGCTTACAGGGAGGAAAAGGAATGTAAATACCCCTGGTGCAACCATCTCCAGTGCGCTGGGGACTCTGGAAACAGCATTTGGTTCTCTGGTGCAGTTCAGACCCTATTAAAAATGGGGGGAAAAATAGCCCAGTAATTTTTTAATTAAAAAAGGATACTGACATCTTGTATTAAAATTTGAAAAAGCAATCCTCTACATTTAAAAATATACCTATAAAATAATATGTGCCTTCGGGCTATTTCCTCTAATATGTAGCTTTGGTCGCATGGCTCTCATTAAGCCACCAGAAAAGGTTGTAAAGTGGCATTTATAAGCTCAACATAGGAAATTTCTGTGTTTTTTATTCTGGATTTATAATCCCCGTCCAGGATTTGCTGAAAGAGATGAAACTTTATTGGAGGTTTTGGGAATGGAAGGATTTCTGAGGAAAAACAGTCGTCTTTTGGTAGAAATCCCCATCTGTTCAAGTTTTGACATTTTCTTCAGGCAAATATGATATTTTTTGCCTACAAATATTAAAGAAAAAGAATTCTGGCTGAGAGCTCAGTCACTAATACTGAAAAATGCTATGAAATATGAATGGTTTGAGATAAAACTGCTTAAAACTCACAGCTCTCTGCCCGTCTCTGCAGAGCTGCCATGAATCCCTGCGTGCCTTTAGCACTGAAGGCAAGGAAGTTTTGCTCTGAAAATGGACATTTAGAGCAGGGAAGATATTAACCACATCTTTTTAACACTGAGACTTGAATAAGACAAGAGAAGTTAATAATTCATAGTGCCCGAGCATGTAATCAGATGGAAACTTCCCTCTTTCATCCAAGCTCACATCTCTGCACAAAGCTCTAAAATTGGAAAGGAAGTGGATGAATTAACTTATACAATGATGAGACAAAGGCTGATGCTACTTATTCCTGAATAATCTAGGGGTATGAAAGCACACAGCAGGGTCAACACCAGCCTGCAAGTCTGGTTTTAGCAGCTCTTTTACGAGCAGGCTGCAGGTGGCAATACATTTATGTTGGTGTCTCAGAGCTTCAGAACTCCCGGCAATGCTGTGCCGGGATCAGAGCAGAGGATGTTGCTCTCGAAGAAGAAATACACCAGGAGGGAAATATGATAAGGATAATTGCAGGGAAGGGGTTAGAAAGAGATCAAACAGGTTTCCTTCCAGTGGGAACGGCTCGTGTCTAAAGGCAGCTGCTGTGGTTTTACTGCTTCGTCCTCTCAGGCCGTGCCCATGCCACATGGGATATGCCAGGACCAAGGCGGAGAAGCCATCTGGAAGTGGAGCAGCATCCCCTGAGATGGGCAGAGCTCTGGGGCACGGCAGGGAATATCTCATAAGCAGAAAGGATGAAATGAGGCATCTTTAATTCTCCTTCCCTGTTGTTATGTTGTCCTCCTGGGAGCAAGAATGCAGACTTGCAGCTCTCCCTCCTTCTGTAAGGAAGATTAACTAGAGTAAAACTCAGAGTAATTAAGTTATGATTTATAGCATCCCTAAGTGCATTATAGTGCCCTTACAGTGTCCATCTAGCAATACCCCTTCTCTAGGTGCTATAGCAGGGTTATACTCAGAACTAAAGGTGTCTTTAAGGGTTTTTTTTGTGCTGAGGTTTTGCTAATCAGCCGTGGTGCAGTGTGTTTAATCCCAGGAGATGGAGGGTCACTCAGGGAAGCAGAATAGCCTGGGAACACAGGAAGGGGGAAACATCATCCCTCTCCACAGGGAGAAATGCATCTGTAAATGGAGCAGCTTTGCCAGGAGAGCAGGGAAAGCACCACTGAGGGCTCTGATTATTGTGCAGAAGCTCAGGTTGTAGCAGAGATGTGTCTTGCCTAAACCCTATGGGGTCTATCTCAAGGTTGTGCAAGGTTTGAGTTCCACCAGTTCTTCAACATCATTCCTGCTGCTGGAGAGGAGAGTGGTGCTTTCTGCCCTTTTGTAATGGCTCTGAATCTTTAATCTCTATTAAGTGCCTCCTCTGGAAAATGGCCCTTATTTGCTATGCTGTGGGAACAGGACTATTATTAAATGGTCACAGAGAATAATTGCTCTAAAACAATACTGCAGAGTACTCGATGTGCTCTTGCTCGGTTAGTTTAATAACAGGTTGATCAGCCCTGAATGATACCACTATTAATTCACTGAATGGAGCACACACGAGAGCCAACCCAAAAAGGCACTTTCCAACAGGAAAGTATGCCCTGATTTACTGAAAAAGCATTGGAATTTTGATCAAACTATCCTTGATAGAACAGCCTGTTGACACTTCATGTGAATCAAGCTGCTACACCAAACCTGTGCCTGTGGGATGCCATTGCACATATAAATATCCATGTGTGCATGCAGTGCATGTCACCAGCACGGTGAGCAGCATCCTCATGGCAGCCAATGCATAACCAAGAAGATGCTGCAGCCTCACCTTGCTTTTCCCACCTCATCTTGCTCTTTTATTTCAGCTTCCATTGCCCTTGAGTGATGCTCTCCCTCGGGTCCCCAACTCTGCTTGGCTCCTTGCTCTGCTATTGCCCCCTGCAAAGCCATCAAGCCACCTCCTGTAGGTGCATTCATGGCAGGTGATGGGGACAGCTTAACCCCTCCAGCTAAAGGCAGAGCTGCCTTGAGCCCTCCTGAGCACAGAAACCTGCTCATTAGCACAGAGGTTTTAATGAGGGGCTGGGATATGGGCAGGCCACACAAACAGCTTCCAGCCTTTATTTGGGAGTTCCAAACTGCAGGTCAGTGAGGTGATGGCTGAGGAACTGGCTACAGATGGTCCACAATCTTCTTGAAATGTATTTCTATTTGTGCTGATACTGGGAGGATGAAGGGGGATGGATTGAGGGGTGAAGCTGGACCTGCTGCCCACATGGGTGCTGCCTCTTTGCTCCCATCCCAGCGAGCAGGTCTCTAAGCCCTCGAGCAGGGCAAAAGGGCAAATTCAGCAATACCTTTGGCTTATCAGTGACAGAACAAATTGATACCAGACTTTTAAGAGGGTGGGGAAACGTCTCTCCATAAAAAGAGTCTAAATTTACCATAGTGTTAACAATTCTGTAAGACTTTTTGGCAACTCCTAATGGAAATTTCAGGAGCAGATGGAAATATTTGGAAACGTATAGAACACATGAGCCTGCAACATCCATTTTTATTTTCTCATTGGGAGTGTGGAGTGGTTTCATGTTGCCTTTAAATTTCTTTTTTTCCCCCCTTCTTTCTCTCTTCTGGATACTAAGAAAAGCAAGAGGGGAAGCAGGCGATGATGGATATAGGCAGGAGGGGGTGGTTTTTTGGTACTGCTCACTTGATTCCCCTGTGTGGTCTGTGATGGGTTTCAGAGCAAACAGCACCAGTGCAATGTTACTTGGCCCCAGGAATTGGGAGGGCACCTGCTACCCTGGCTCTGTGAGGTCCAATGAGCCAGTTAACCTTTTCCAATGTAAATGGAGGTGGATAGCCTGGATCTACCTCCCAGGCAGCACATGAGGTTTAGTTAATGAGTGTAAAAAGGCCTCACGGATTCGTTGATAAAAGATAATGTCAAAGTATGCAGATTGGTTTGTACTACCCTGATGGGCAATGCCCAAGGTCAGGGAGAGGAAAATCCAGGGAGAACATTGAAAAGGTGAAATCCACAGAGAACACTGAAAATGCAAATCAAACATTTCCATTCCCCATTGCCCATAAAGCAAGAAAAGCTTTTGCTTTTTAGGTGCTATAACCCATCCTAGATCATGAAATTCAGTGCAATAGGACAGGAATCAATAACAGTAACAGACCCTCTTATATACAAAAACTGGGAAAAAAGTAATAGCTCTCAGTTACCAAGTTTCTGGACTGCTGCTGATCAGTAATGATCAGGAATGAAGGAATATGCCATAATTTTCCATCTCCCTCATGTCTTTGCAGAGTGATGGCCAATGCACTGGTTTCATTGCTGGTCTGCTCTGGTAGATCAGCTACTACAGTGGGGAACTCATTTGGAAACTGAGGCATTTCCCAAGGTGTTTACATTGTCCCGCTTCCACCGGATCTCAGCAGCTCTTGGAATATCCGTACCTAAAGCCTTTAATTAGAAGAAAGACTTCTGGGGCTGGTGGTCACAGCATTTATTGTGCTTGGAAGAGGACTGGTCTATTCTAGCAACAGCAAAACTAACCCAGAGCCAGCAGCAGTTCCGACAGTTATCACATCCATGGCTGGATGCGCTTCATGATAGAGCAGGCTTTGGAAAACGAGAGCACATTTCCCTCGAAGTCCAGGGAAAAGAGCCTGGGTGATGACAGAGGGACTTCTCTCGCAAGCACTTGAGCAGCTAATGGAGAAAAACGAGTCGCAAATCCCTCACTGTTGTCAGTAGCACGTTCAGCTTCCTCCAGCTCATGAAGAATCAGAACATGGGATGATTTAGAAACTGCTGCCTTCTCTGATGGGTGCTGTTGTCATCCCCTGAAAGCAAATGCCCTGCAGTGACAAGGAGCAGCTTCACGGCATCGTGCAAGTAATTCAGTTGGCTCCACTGCCCTTGGCCTCTTGCCTCCCCCTTTAATGCAGATGAATGATCCAGGGGCAGCACTCAGCTCCTTCCCTCTCTGCTTTCGCTGCACAAACTCTTTTTCCATAGTGGGATTAGTGCGAGGGAATTGGGTTAAATTTTCTTGTAGGTTGGCCGCGATACAGAACCACATCTGCCCAGACCTGCAGAAGTCATTCAGGTCCTAAATCCTCTCACTTATATCACTTCCTAGTGCTTTCTATGGCAAAGAGATATTGGCTGGAGAACCCGGCAGACCCATGCCCATGCCCCGTGCTGCAAAGCTCCCACCATCCTTGCTGCCACTGGTGTCACTGGTTTGGTCACAGCACCTTCACCTCTGCACAGAGGCAGCAGGTGCTGAGCCCCAGCATCTTCAGGTTGTATCTTCTCCCTGGAAATACTCCCCTTAGTACCTTGTGAAACTCAAAGAAAGTGTTTGGAGTGAATAACTGTGGGCTCTTCCTTCTTAATTGCAATATGATCCTATAAGTGACATGGAATCTGTTATGATAATTCCTTTTTTTATTGACTAGTAGTAAATACTTGTATTATAATCCCTCTGACCCTCATAATTATGCATAACACACTTGCAACTGCTTCAAGGCAGGTTTAAACCACGTGCTTACACAACTTTATTAGATGCTGTGAACTTCTATTCATTCCAAATCAGAAGAAAAAACAAACAGAAAAAACCCCAAACTGTTTCACTCAAAACAATCATCAAATAGAAAAACTGAACAACTGAAATGGAAAATCTTCTATGAGTTGAGAATAATATGCCCATGAAACCCATTAATTATAAACATTAAAACCATTTCTATTTTGTTTGCAAATTACTTTTTATCTCTGAAACACTTCAAGTGAAACCACCGGCAGGTAAATGTGAAACCAACCCAAATTTATTATATTTACAAGTGCAAAGCACTGTGGTAGAGCATCAGTAATAAAAAGCAGTTGGGTTTTTAAAAGTTAATCATTTTTAGTCAGCTGAGGAAGGAATGTTACTCATAATTCAGA
Source organism: Strigops habroptila (assembly GCF_004027225.2). Classification (NCBI taxonomy): domain Eukaryota; kingdom Metazoa; phylum Chordata; class Aves; order Psittaciformes; family Psittacidae; genus Strigops; species Strigops habroptila. Next base: position 10,424,349 of record NC_044290.2, read on the forward strand.
CAAATGTCTTTGTCTATATGTGTGATTCATGCGCTGACAATGACTCCTCTCTTCTAGTTGTCCTTCCTCTGAGCTACTTCACCTTTTTCTCTATACTTTCTTGTGCAGTGTGTTATCAGCCAAGATCAGTCACATTTGACACAGTGAATATCAAGTGAGGGTTGTGTATGAGCGTGGCTGGCTGATCGTCCCTTTTTTTGGTCATCATGGAGAGTATACTGGTGTAAAAAGACATCTCTGAGTTAAGAGGGACCCCCATAAGCTGAGCTGAAGGGGACACAGAAGAGGGAGTGATGCCCAAATGGAAGCTTAACCCCTTTCAGACACTAGAGGGAAATTTCAGACCAGCTTCTGATTACTGATGCTTTGCTGCTGTCTCATATTAAAATCCATTCTTAGAGCTGCAGCCTGTTTCATCGAGTCTCTCCAATGCAACTGTAGTTCTTCAGCCTTTTACCATCTCCATTTTGGTCTTCTCCTATCAACATAAATAGACCTACATTTCCTCTTTCATGCCTTATTGAACATATTTCAGCCCAAAAGCCGGAATGGCAATTTTTAAGGCTTTTTAAGTTTGATTTTTTTTCCTTGCTGCTCCCCAGCCTGCCCCATGGCAGAGGGGACAAGTTGTGTTGGAAATAAAGCAAATGAAGAAACAAACCACAAGTTCCCCCCTTCCATGAAAGTGTGGAAAACTCCAACCTGCTGAGGGATGGATGCAGCCAGTTAAACACCCTCCAGGTAAGATGGTAAAATAAGCCTCCCCAAGCTGGGCAAAACAATGCTGGGTGCTGAGTGTTTGACAAAAAACTGGCTAGAGTTACACCAAATTGTTTCCTCGTCATCAGTCAAAATTACCCTTTCCTTCCTCCTCTCCTCTGCCTCCTGAAATACAAGAAGATGAAAATGAAAAGGGTGGGGGGGACAAGAGGAGGAAATCGGGACAGCTTAAAAAGTACGATGGTTTCTCCTCGGATAAGCAATGATGATCCTGCTCTCTCCCCAAGACTGCAATGCCTATTAATGCCTGTTAATCCTGCATGAGGTTCTTTGGGAAGTGCTGGGGGCTAAAACCTTGCTAAAACTGTACTGGACCCTTCCAGGAGCCCTTTCTGCAGGAGATCCCAGAGCAATTCAAATAAAGCTAATCGTGGCTTTTGATTTGGCAGAACAGAACAGCCCGTTGACATTCCTACCAAAATCCAGTGGGATTAGATTCCCCAGATTCCCTTTTTCTTTAAGAAAGCACCAAAAGCAGCAAGAGCAGCAACATCTTGCATTTAGAGCATCTGCACTGGGTTCAGGAGATGCTCTTTCAGACACCCCATCCTTCGTCTGTGGTCCCTCCCAGCCTAGGTCAGTGCTCTCTGTACCTATTTGCAGTGCTGGCTTTCCTCAGCAGCAATTTCTCTCCCCCTCATTGCCCAGTGTCAAACTCCAGGAGCACAAATTTCCTTTTAAAGCTCTTTTACATCTTTTTCTTTTCCTGGAGGCTTGAAAGTTTATGAACACACATTGTAGGTGCCGTTTAAAGGCTCTCCATGTCCCCAGCATGTGCTGGGCTGACAGGAGGAGCACCCCAGAGCACTTCAAGTGGGTTTTCTATTGCCCAGAATAATTCAAAGTGGCACGAAGGAATTCTTCAAGGCATCACAGGCAATCATGTCTAACCAGGCACACAGTGGTGATGGCATGGAGATCCAGCCAGCAGAACAAACCCCATCTAGTCAGCGTTTTGGCTGTGACTTATTGAAAATGACAGCAGTTAAAACACTGTCTGGCAAGGCTGGTAACTGAGACGGAGCAGCTTGAATGGATATGATCCTACAGGAGGCTGGAAAAATAAAGGTGCTCCAGGTTTTGCAACCCTGGCAGGGGGTGAAAGTCTGAACCATGGAGAAGGGGATTGCAGCAGGACACACTTGCTTCCATCACTTACTCTAGGAAAACATGCAGAGCTGTTTAAAAATATCCTGTTTAATTATCCTGTATAATATAAGCTTTTTAAAGCATGCACTGGGCAGTAAAATGTTTACATCACTGAGCCTATTGCACTGAGTGACCAGAACCTGGCTTTTGTTACTTGGATGCAATTCCAGCACTCCCTGGAGCTGCCCTATCACACCAGGTCTGACCCTCCTATGCAGAGGCGGCCCAAATGGCATGTTCTATGAAACCTTGGAGCTGACCAGGAACTGGCATAGAAACGAATAGCTGTTATCCATCTCTATGGAAGCAAATTCATGGCTGCCAGCAGGTTGCGAGCAGGAATTACTGTCCTGGCTGAAAGCAAAATGAGCTTCCCCAGCAGTGGGTTTTGAAGGACTTTTCCAGGATGCTCCCATGCTCTGGGCAGGGCCGTGTATCCCAATGGACAGGCATGTACTGGTTGCTCACGGCTCTGGGGAGGGCAGCGATCGGCTCCATAAGCAGAACTCACCCAGTGACTCACCAGGACCTCAAAGCCAGATTTCCTCAGCTGTTACCCATTAGCACTTTGACTTCAAGGCAGCTTTACCCCCATCACTGACCTGGCCCCAGCAGCCCCTTTGGTTTGTTGTTTGCAGATAAAAATTCCCCTAAATTTCTTGGCCTGTTCAATAAACGCCCTTTATTGACTGATTTATCCATGTTTACTCAGGGGACGGACAGGATCCGCTCCAGTTGCAGGCAAGAGGCAAGAGGGGATTTTCCTTCCCTTACTCCAGTGGATGTCTGAGGACTTCTCTCACAAACCCCAATTGATATAAAATAAATTCAGCTTCGCCTTCTCTCCCTCATACAATGGACTCTAGAGAGGGATGATCATGGCTGGTGCTAATTCATATAAAGATCTGCATGAATAACCATGGAAAATATTTGGCATTGCTCAGCCCCAGATATAACACGATTAAATATGTCTCGCAATTATGCTTAGTCTAAAATTATAGGCCCTTTAAATACCTTGCGTACTGCTCACAGCTGGTATAGCTAAATTTAGGGGTTTCATCCACTGTGAACAGCGGGATCACGCACTATTGTTGGAGGGGACACGATGGGGACGCTCAGGTCAACCTGCAGCAGCAACTGATGCCATTTGCTTCTCCTTTGGGAACATCTACAGCCATTCACATGCACAAATGCTGTGCGGGTGTTGCACACCTATCCAGTACCGCATGGAGATGGGATCACAGCTCTTTCATGCTCTCTTTGCCCATACCACCAACCCCAGCCATGGCTCTGCCCCTGCCCTGCAGCCTCAGAGAAGGAAATTGCTCTTTCAGCTTCTTATTTCCCAGTTGGGCTTTATTTTTCTTTCCACCACCTCTTGACCCTGGACGTGGAAATAAGGGCTGGCACCCACAGAGCTGAGAAAGTTCTCAGCATCTTCTTTCCTTCCTGCAGACATCAAAAGGGAATTGTGGGCTCGATCACATTTTACATCACGGCTGGTTTTAATACTTTAAGCCATAGAGGACATAAATCTTCTTCCTCTTTCCTTCGTTGTTTGGGTGTCGATTCTTTCCTGTGTTCTGAATTTTCTCAGGAGAAAATGTAAGAGAGTATATAAGCAGATTTTTACCTTGGTGATTCCTGTCATGGCCATTAGCTGGATACTGTACTGACAGGGTTTGGAAAGGACTAGAGCAGGGTGCAGAAGGGAGAGCAGGAGCCAGCAAACAGACCTGGTTTAGTAAACCCATGGATGCGCTGCTGTGGTGGGAAGATGCCTCCATCGGTTTGCTAATGCTGGTAACAGCGATGCCGACTTTTCAGCATCGCCAGGCAGGAAGAGAAGCAGAACTGGACTCCCAATATCATCCCCTTCTTGGACATCCCTGGGATGAATTGGGGAAGCCCCAATAAAGCTGGGGTTCAAGCCAAGAAGGTGATATTGTTAATTATACTCCAAGGGAGAGAAGCTCTGATGCCAGGCACCCCATTCCCACAGAGACTTACAGCTTCTTGGTTTGGCTGTGGTACTTCTTCCCATATCCTCTGGGTGATGGAGCAGAAACAACCCCCTTGTATCTTCTTAGGTGAGAATTATTTGGGCCAAGGGTTGTTTTACTCCATGTTTAAAGTGCCTGAAATCTTCAGCCTCTGCATGGGCTGGGGGCTCCTTTCCCAAAGGCTCATGACCCTGCCTAACCCAGGTCCCTCATTCAGAGCTTCCTTCACATCTCTGATGGATACTGAAGGACCCAGAGGGAGATAAGAAGGTGAGAAAGAGGGGAAGTCCAAAGAGCAGGAGGGAGCAGGGCCAGATCTGCAGTGTCAGAGCATTTCCTAGCACCAAGATGTTGTTTTGAGCAAGCAAGCATTGCCTGCATCGCTGCCAAAAGCTTCTCCTCCCATGTGCTCATCCTCACCATCCCCACAACAACTGCTGTTGTGTTAGGACCATATTGATGTATTTGTGCTGCCTTTTTAATCTGCGGGAGAAGCAGCTGTGGAAAACTGAATAGATTACATAAAGGATTTTCTTTTTTCCCATGTGGGTATCTGTGAACTTGCTTTGCAGACAGGATGGGGACGTGGACTAAATAACTGGAGCTGCTCATGGTGAGCATCATCATCATCCTCCTCCTCCCATCACTGCCATGCTCCTTGGGGCCAACGTGCATGCTCAGCTCAGCATCCACCCGCAGATGTCCAGGCAGGGAGCACAGAAGCTGCACGCAGCAATTCCCAAGGCACTGCCTGCGTGCATGGATCGTGATCCTGGGCATCCATGCACCCGCGTGTGCCAGGCCAGTGGGAGCACTCACAGACAGGCATCACCCACTGGAGGCCATTCCCAGGCTACTTTTAATGAAGCGCAATCACTTGAGTGCAGAAATTTCAGTGTCAGGAGCATGAAAAAGAGGAAAAAACCCACAACAAAACAGTGGGAATGGGGGCAGGGGGAGGGAAGGTCATTCCAGTTTCTTCCTGCTTACACCCCTTGCAGCTTTCGGATACAGGATATTGCTGAATGGCAACCTCCATGCTGCATTTATTTTTAAGCCACTGATAGCTTTCTAAGTGACCTCGCTGTACATGAGCAACATCAGCCAAGAAGCTGTTTTTTTCCGGCCCTTCGACGTCAGATTGCTTCCTTTGACACCTCTGAGAGCCAGAAAATGGGAAGCATTCTCTTCCCAAGGTGACTTTATTTTTTTCCCCTGTGATACTACCGCTGGGTCTCTCTCTCAGGCTTGGGGGGCTGGTATGGCAGGAATGGCACTGCCCTGGGGACATGGCCCCAAAGTGAAAGCTGAGGTCACTGTTTTAGGGCAAAGGTGCCCAAATCATCCATCCACTCTTTAGGGAAACAGAATGCCTTGGATGGAGGCAAAGCCAGGACAACTCCATTTCAATTTAAAGCACTTTGGCATGCACTTGTGGCATTCTTTTTGTCTGTCTTTTCCCTTTTCAGGGCAGCTGGGGCTTTCCAGGATATCCCAGCTCACATCTCCATAACCTGTTTACTGTAATCTTAGATTTAGCACAAGTTTTGCAATCTTATTCATAACTGAGGGCAAATAACTAAGTACTGTGCCAGCACAAGAGGCTCTGAGACACTGGGAAAAGGCTTCACCCCTGCTTTTTGAAAGCACAGGTAGTTTTAAGCACTCTCACATGCAAAAGGCTCCCAGAGTCTATCCGGGATTCTGTGATGGAGCCTGGGGGAGGTGACTAAGCAAGTTGCTTGCTTGGTGCCTCAGTTTACCCACTTCCGAACCGTTGCTTTGCACTGATTTAATCCATGTCGCAGAGCATCAGTGTGACATGGATATTTCCATGCACTCCTCAACTGCAAACTGTAAGAGAGAGTTTTAATAAAAAAGAGATGGAATTTGATCAGATAGAGGTGCAAGATCTGCTACATCTTACTTAGAAATGGGTATACACTTGAAAATCCCCTGGAAATCAATAGGAAAAGCCTGGCTGGAGATGACCCTCATGGAAGTAAATGAAACTGCATAGAGCTGCTCTGCACAGCTCTCTGGAGTTGTTTTGAGGTTGGAAAAGGGGAAAACACCAGGTTGGGATGCAGTGGGCTCCCATCCCCGGTTCTGCTTTGTCTCTGCCCTGCCTCCAGCACTTCAAAGCAACCAGGCACGAAACTCCGGCTGAGAGGTATCCTTCAAAGCCACTTCTTCCTGCGTCACTCGTCAAGGAGAGGGCACCAGGGCTTAGATATGGGTTTGTGAGCTCAAAAATGTCAGGAGGAAGTGATGGACTCGGAGGAAATTCTTGCGACGGTCTAGGAGGAAATGGGAGATGTGAAAATACACGATGTATTTTCCTCCCACAAGCTGTGCACTCTGTTTTTATTATCATAAACCTGGGCCCAGAGGATGTCAGCTTGTTTATTTATTTGTTTAAATGAGGTTTCGCTGCTTGTTCAAACATTCCCATGTTGGCAGCTGCTGCGCTCCCGGCCCATGTCCCGGTTCCCATCTCCCCTCCCCTAACAAGGAGACGTGTCAGGCCAGGCAGCGCCTCAGCCCCTGGCGAGGTGGGAAATGCTGAAAGCAGGGTAAAAGGTGGGTATGTGTGTCCCCCCAGGGACTCTCTGGGCATCACAAGCTGCAGTAGGAGCCCCTTGGGCTTGTTGGCACCACTATGTCCTCCCCTAGCTCACAGGTTTTGGCCTGTCCCCCCACATCAGTGTCCCCACAGGCACATCTTCCTTTCCACCACCAGTGTACAGAGCAGAATGTGCTGGAGATGACACTCTCCCATTTTCTGTCATTTTGAAGCACCATTAGGAAGAATTGCTGTGGAAAATGACGCTGCAGAATTAGGAGCCTCTAGAGCCATTCATGCACCCCTAAAGCTATTCATAGAATCATAGAATAGTCAGGGTTGGAAAGCTCCTGAGGGCTTTCCAAAGGCTGGATAGACAGTGGTGGCCCACAGAGGGTTTCGTGGTGGTGGTGATCCCTTCTACCCTTAGCTCCCCTGACACTTGGGCTGCTGCTCCATAGGACCCCAGTGAGGCTGAAGGATGCCACACAGACTCAAACAACCCATGCGAGACAGCAGCATGCATCATGCTCAACACAGGTCTTGCTCTCACCACCACGGGGATCAGGGGGAGTTTATTTATCAGCATGCAATGTTGACCAACACAGACCCTTGGTTGGGGTGTTTCATCCCTAGGGAAGGTGGCATCATCCCTGCAGTGGGGTACCCGCGACGGTGACTCTCCCATGGTCACACAGGCAGGAAGCTGCCTCTCTGCCGGCATGGCGGGAGCCACGGGAGATGCACCTGGGAGGAGAAGCACTTTGCGGGAGGAAGAAAACAGGATCTAATACATAAACAACATCCTCAGTGGCTCAGCGCATGAGCTGCTCTTTCCAGAGCCTGTTTTCGAGCTGTTGTTGCAGCCCTGATCCAAAGTGCAATTAAAACAAGACAGTAGGAGCCCTCAGAGCCCTGGAGATGGTGGTGTCCTGCTCCTTCTTGCAGTGATACAGCCCAGCAAAGGCAAGTTTTGCAGAGATAGAGGATAAGAATGTCTCCTAGCTCCATTCCAGGGTATGTCTGGGACTGAAATACAAGCAGAGGATCTGATTTCCACCTTCCAGGCCCTGAGTATTTTGTCTAAAGCTTATTAGGGGTTGCGAGGCACCAGTGAGCAAATGGGACAAAGCACCTCTTGGGACAAAGGGAGGGCTTTTCTGGCTAACAAACAAACCCGTATTTTACATTTGGTAGAACCTCTGCATGTTTCTGGGATGGATTATCCTATATTCTGGCCTCCATGGTCATGGCACTAAGCAGAGCTCTGCACACAGCCCATGAATTTGGGCTATTTTTTAACTGAAGAAAACAATTCATTTAAAAAACACAAACATTTATTTTTCATTCCTTATTCCTTCCTTTCCTCCTGTAAAGCATGCATTACTGAGTACAGCTCTGCTGGCAGCCAATGAGTCCAAATCACTGCAGTACCCCAAAGGGATCCAAGTGGACCAGCTGGGAGGGCAGAGCAGTGCGAGCCGTTCCTGTACCACATCCCATAGGGTGCCCCAGGGGGACATGGGGACCTCCCGAAGGGTTAAGCTGCTCCCCAGCACAGGAAACCTGCATCCGAAGCCAGATTCCCAGGGAGGAAACATTCCATTTGTTGTGGGAGAGAAGGTAAGCGAAGTGTTAACGCGATTGCCCGAGCAGAGGTCACCGGCGTATCCTGCTGCAAACTTCCTGAGTAACCTCACACGAGAAAACAACAACCCCGGCTATGGGACCTGGTGGGTTTGTTTTTCACTCATATTACCTTGGACCTACTTTCTCGCTGGCACTCACAGACCCACTGCAGCACCCTCTGCTCTCCTCTCTGCTCTGCAGCGGCCAGCTCATGGGGTTTAACGCTTCTCTTGTGGTTGTATATTTATGCCCTGGCTTGGAGCGGGGAGGGATGGAGGAGAGAAGGGAAGTAAAATGCAGCTCTGGAGGTTTTCAGGCTCTTCGAGATGCTCCTGCTCCCTTGGAGGTCTTGGAGCTCTGCAAAGCCAACACAAGGAACATCCACAGAAACTTTCCACATTGTCTTCTTTTGCTCCTGGGTCTCAGGACATGGAGCAAAGAGGGTTGGGGGTGACTGCAGGAACAGATGGACACTTGGAGGAACCATGAGCAGGACCTGCAGCATCGCTTTCCCCAGCCTGCAAAAGGGAGCAAAAGTCTCTGCTGCTTTTTCCACCCCCTGATTCTTATAAACAGTAGCTGGGGCTCCTGCAAAGCAAAAACCCCAACCTTTAAAGGCTGAACATGCCCAAGATGCTATGCCAAAACTGATGTTTAGACAGAAATGACTCAGGAGTTTAAAAACTGAAGTGTGATGCAACGAGTTTTGTTTACATACTCGCACAAGAGCAGTGGCAGGTCATGACCAGCATATGAAATCATTTCATTCAGCCCAGCGTTGCTGTGTGGGTCCTTAGCAAATATTTGCTAGGAAGAGGAGGCTCCTAAAAGAGGTGCATCATGAGCTTTTGTTAACCTTGCAGACAAAATCGGGATGCGCTCCAGGTCTGAAGCAAGATGCTCAGCCTGGCAAGCTTCGTTAGAAGTCACGGTACATTCAAACATTTCCATTTCCAGGTCTGGAGATAATGCCAGATATTAGTAGTGCAAACCACTGAGTGAGGGTTTCTGCTGAGCTACCAGCTCAATGGGTCTCAAATACTGGGTGCGCTATTTCAGCTACCACGTCCCTGGATGTGAGATGAGAGCTGAGATCTTGCCCTTCTTCCCAAACAAGAAAATGAGTGAGTGGGACATTTTAAAACATCTGTATTGCTAAAAACACGGACTCGAACAGGATCAATTCAGATCTCACTTTGAGGCATCTGCTCATTGCTGAGGAGAAACATAATGGGTGAGGCTGGACTGATGGCTGGGATGCTGTCATGTGCAGCACCATGTCTTTCTCCTGTCCCCTTGCATTTGCCTTTCCTTATATGCCCTTACTTAAGATGTAAAGTCCAAAGGTCCCACAGCCCAGGTGCTCTTGAAGAGCATTAAAGAAGACTACCAGGCTTCCTAACAGCTACTGGCACACCAGTAGGGGCTGAGTTCAATGGATTGAATTGAATTTTAGTTTCTTTTTAACTTCTTTTTCCTTTTCTTGGGATTCAGCCCAAAGACCTGTTCCACAGCCACCACCACAGGGCTTCCTGTACTCAGCATTTGTGTTGCTTTGAAGGGTTTGACAAGAGGAGAATGTACATCCACAGTGTGATTTGGAGCCGCAGGACAACAGTGCAGCCCTCGGAGTGATGCCTGGCTGCGGGGGAGCGCAATCGATGCCGTGATTAGCGATGCTAAATTGAAATCTTATGATCTTCGGGGTGGTTACATAAAATGCCAATTAGGATGCGGTCTACATTGTTTCATAGAAATGGTTTTCATTATATTTTCCTGTCAGCAAATGCTGGTGTGAAACCAGTTTTCATCCCTCATATGGCCGCCATGAGGAGGTTGGGAAATGCACTAACATGACTGGAGTCTTCCTTTAGATGGATACCTTATCTTGTCTACCCAGCACCAGTGCAGCATCTGTTCTTTGGGCAGTGGGATGGACGCATAGGTGATGGAAGGGACAAGCCCTGAGGTCTGGGGGCTTCTCTGTTTCCCATAGGACCCATCAAGGTTGTCATATCAAGCACTTCCAATCCACAGCAACTGCTGTTTGCTGCCTTTTTGAGCTTTATTTTTTATATCATTGCTGTGCTGATAAAGTGCTGAGTCACAGGATCCAAGAAATACTGTGCAAAATAGCCGCGAGGGACTCCTACTTGTTAAGATGTCTGGGATGCTTCCTATTAAATAATAACAAAATGCTGTAATAATAACTTGGCAGCTCTCTGCCTCCGTCAGTCTGATGCTCAGTGTGGGTTTGCTTCCCTAAAATTCCTTTAAGCATCTCGACAAGTTGCACGATAGGAAGGAAGGCCACTTCACTCTTGACTTTTGCCTGAATAAGCTCATATAATGAGCAACTATCTTGAAGAGATGGAAAGGATGAGAAATACATCTTTGAATCACGTTAACTGGCAATAGTGTGGGTTATTACACACTGTATTTCCTGATAAAGCAGGGGCAGGTTATAGGTTTTGCAGAGCTGTGGTGTTGGCAGGTTTCTCCAGATGTGTAGGTATGGGTCAGTGGTGGCTTGTCTCACCCCTTGGGGAAATAGAACAAACCTAGGCTTAGAAATTAAAAGCAAAAAGCTTTTATTATAGGAGAAATCATATATAAACCTTTTTATTTATAGGAGAACTACTACTGGCACGCATCTACTCTGCATCAATATTTCATGATCTCAGTTAACAGTCTTTAGTAATGAAACGTTTGAATTCATATATAGGGTCAAAGCCTTAAATAAGTTTGCATGGGTGTATCTGTGGGCATCATTTTGCTTTCATTATTCATTAAAGGGATTTCTCTGCTGCCTGCTGGGTTTATCTATTAGAGCAGCTTTCCTTGCCTAGGTGGCACCAGTTGTCTCTGCTAGAGATCCCTGCAGAGCAGGGCATGCTGCTCACTGAACTCCAATGCTGGGAAATCTTCCCAAATCACTGCATTTTTTTCCCCCTAATTCAGGACGATGGAAGTTGAACCAGATGAAAGATCAAATACATTGTGCTGACTCCAATATGTGAGGGTTGGCTTTTTTTTTATGAGAAATGCCATACAGAGGGTTTGTTAAAATGTTTTGCATGAGTTACTACTATACTTTGTAAATCTTCTGAACAACCTGATCTTAAGTTGCAGGATTTCAATCTCCTGGCATTTCAGACAGTCTGTGTTTGCCACATATTTTGATTTACTGCTTTCTCCCACATCTGCTCCTTAAAAGCTCAGGGATTTTCATCTTCCTTTTGAAGTCACCTGTGGTTTTGTTAGTGGCCACAATGAGGCCATTGTGTCCCCCTTGTTTGTCAGGACACCTGAGGAGGGATGTGGACAGACACACAGCCCTGTGTCCATGAATATGTCCAATCTGTGGGTCCCTGGGACTGGCAGAGCACTCTGGGAGCCATCTGCATGGGATCAGTGTCTGTCACCCCCCTCGGCAGCCACCTTTTGGGGACAGGATGCTGGTGTTGAAGCTCATGTGCCCCAGCAGGGTGGCTCTCATGGTCTTATTAGTATTTCTGGAGTGTAAGGCATCCTGGGTTTTTATCTGCATGAAAATAATGCAATAAATCTTTAATAAAACAGATAAATCTCCAGGAAACCTACTGCAGGCATACGTGTAAACCCAGAGGAGATAGCTGAGCTACAACACCCAAACAAACGTCCTATTCTGATAAACAAAGACCTCCAAAGACCCTGATTTCATGCCTATACCTCTGAAGTCTTGCATAAAACGACCATTATCAGCCATGTAATGTCCCATTGACATTTCTCAGTTGATGAGCTGCTTTCCCTGCCTATGGCAGAGGCGTGTTTTGCTGTCAGGGTCGCAGCAGGCAGCGTGGGACACAGCGTGTGCATCGCTCCAGATAACAGCTTCCTTTCTCCCTTATGAATACTTGAGCAACGACAGCATGAGCCATCCTCAGCAAGCCTGACGCAGGGTTTGATGCTGCTTTCTGCATTCGGAGTTCTCCAGCATGAGTCTGATCATTGATTGAGATATAGGAAAGTAGCAAGAACCTCACTGAGATCCCAAAATCTCTTGTGGCGAATTGTAAGAGAGTGAGTCTAAAATTATGTATTATAGTCTCAAAATTGAGATTATTTTTAGAATACAAGTGAGTTTATCCAGATTTCTTTTGTACAGGGAGATCCCAGGCTGAGGTTCTGGCTTGGTAAACTGCAGAGGTGGAGAAACAGGATGATAAAGAGCAAGCAGTGGAAAATCCCATTTACAGTTGAGAAGCAATTTCATCAACTGGAAACCAGAGAGGAAAAGATGGAGCATTACACTTCTATGGATAATAACAACACTGCAGCATGATGCACTGATGAATGGGGCAAACTCAATTCTCGATGTGCCCACCCAATTATTTTCATGAGAGATAAGAGAATATTCCTGTCATTGGGCAAAGTCTAGATAAAGGCACTTCCAAAAACTGTGTGATTCTGGTAACTCTGTTCAAGAAAAATTAATTTAAACTAGAAGAGGTTCAGAGAAGGTCTATTAGATGACTGGAACATGGAACTCCTCCTATAACAGGAAAATAGAAGAAGTTGGTTTTGCTTAGCCCTATACAATGAGAACTCAAAATCCATGTAAGAACATCAGGGTGAACCTCTAAGCAGTGGGAAGAGCTGTAAACTATGTGAGAAAGCAAAACTGACCCTGGATGCTGTGGGCAAGTTTTCTAACCATCAGAGCAATAGGGAATGGAGGAGCCTTCAAATACCTGTAGAAGAGGCAAATCAACCAAATGTTGAAGATGGAGTTTAATCCCTTCTGCAATGGGTGTTGCGAAATGGGAAGGAACATCCGAATGTGATGCCACATGCATGCTTGGCTTCACAGCTAGCACAGAAATGTTTCTAAAAACAAATACAGCAATTTACTCTGTCCTAAACTAGCAGTGAAGTCTGGGCTGCGATATGGTGAAGGGGAATTTACCACTGCTTTAATATGATTAGGATTTTTTTTCCCCATGAGTTTGTGTCTGTCTTTTTCTATTATCTGAGGGTCGGCGTGGAGTCCTGAGTCAGGAAAACAGCTCACTGAAATTCATCCCTATTCGCAGCAGAAGTCTTTGGTTTGACTTCAGAGTGATCCATGCATGTGCTTAACATTAAGGCTCTGCTTACAGGCTGTCCTGAATAATATGCTATAGTGTATTTTGAGAACTCATTTTTACTTTTTATTACAATAATAACTTCTACAGTGACATGAATTCCAACACGAAGCACCGAGAAATAACATACCCTTCCAAATGGTTTTCCCCTTTACACGGCTATTAGAATACATATTAGGAGAGCAGCGTATTATAAGACGAAGTACTTTCCAGAAGGTGTATTTTTCTCCACCTCACTGCAGCACAGCAGCTACTCTATTGTCGAAGATTAATTATATTACCCAGTCTGCTTCTGCAAACTGTAGTCAAATGGATCATTAAAAGAGAAGGATGGCAGGGACCACTGCTAGGGCATTGCTTCTGAAGGTCCCAACTCTTGGAGGTGCTGAGCTCCTAGAGCTTAGGTTGGCCTTTCTTTTCCTATTTCCTCTTCAGATTTCATGCTGGTGTTCCAGAAAATGATGTGTTTGAAAGACTGTCCTGCTGCGAGTCTGACAGTGTATTGCATTACTCCGAGAGCAGAACTACCACGGGTACTAAGCCTAGGATTATAATGAATGGCCAGTCGTATGGGATATGGAGATGTCTAATAACTCCCTTTGTGCTTACTGGTAATTACTGCCTAAGCCCTAAATAGCAACGTCAGACACAATACAAATCACATACATAAGCCTTGATAGGAAAAACCCCAGACATATTAGCCAATGCAATAAAAACAAAGAAGGTGGAAGACAACTCAGACTCCACCAAATGAAGGTCTGTCCGTCACTACTCCAGCTGCTGGGAAGCTGGTTGTAGGACGGCCAAGTGGTGGCTCACATGAGTGAGAAGGGAAGGCCCACAGAGCTAGGGTCACTCCTCTTGCATCCTTTAGGCTCTGCACCCTAACAGTCATGTTACGGGCAATTCCTGTTGAATCATGCCAGATTTGAGGCCAAATTTGCTTAAGCCAGGATGAAAAAAAGTAGGTTTCTTCAAGAATAAGCTAAATGGAAATGTCAAACTTTTACTTTCAGGCTGATGTTTTATTTCAGAGTTACCAGTGCTCTGACAACCTGAGACCCATCTCCTCTGCAGGAAGGAGATTATAAGCTCTGGCTTACTCACACTCCTCTCTCAGCATCTTGTCTTCAGGGCAGAGGAATGATGACAAGATTAAGCTGCAGAAGGCAAAACAGAACTCGAACTCAGCTAATTTTATCTGTGGTTTAAAAAAGAAACAACCACCCCAAAAAAGCCAGTTAAAAAAAAAAAAACAATGGGAGAAATGAGCAGTGTCTGCCAACTAAAATCATTCACTCCTCACATTAGTCAGGAGAGAAATAAACTTTTAGGAGGCCACACAGTAAAACAGATCCCCAAGTATAGTTAGAAAACAATGAGTCAAGATCCCTGCTTGAGCTCCTCAAACTACTCTGTATTTTCTTGGGAAAAAAGCACATTGCTGCAAAATGGTACCGTGCCCCTCGGATCTGGAAATGGATGTGGTTATTTAGACCATCCTCTTAATGCAAACTCCAGAAAAGATGGAGTAATTGAGCCAATTTTCTGTGTGGGTGAGCGGTTGTTTGTGTCATATCTCCACACTGCTGCAGTGTTTGGAAAGCCACCGTGACTCACCTCCGCACGTGGTGGCTGAGGACAAGCAGGAGGGAACCTAAAAGCAAGCCTGAGGTGCAAGTGGTGGTTACTGGAGCCACAGATAGTGCCCTTCCTGCCAAACGTCTCTTGCTTTCCCAAAAGTGGGAAGTTTCTGGGCTAGAAGGAGCACAGCAGGGATCAACAAAGCATTACTCAGCCCCCAGCACTGCTGAGTATTAGAGAGCAGAAGCAGTTTGTGCACACCAGCCTGCATCAGGTCAGCGTGGAGCGGATACAGCCATAACCCAGAAACACTGATGCAAATCACAGCACCAGCTCCTGGGTACTTTCTCAGGGTGAGGGTTTCACACAGAGGCAGCATTGCCCCATCACCCCTGACGTGCGTTAGGGACCCCGATAGCATCAGGACCACATTACTGCTGGTTCCATTCCCGTGTCAGATGTCAGACCATGGCGGGGCACAGCTGGGCGCTTTCCAGATGGCCCCTTTTCACTTCGAGAGGGGGCCTAAAAATGCTCCCACATTGCTTTGTGGTGCACATTCCCCCAGTCTAAATTTCACTGATTTCCATCTCAAAGACCCCGTTCTTGAGAGAGCTGAGGTCTCCATGGCCTTCTGCTTGTTGCTTTGTATACTTTGGCATGTGCCTGCTCATTTTACAATAGAGAAGCTGTTTGTGCCGCTGCAGACATATTTTGTAGGTGCAACATAAGCAAAACTTTTGATGTGTGCGGCTTAGAGGTCACCTAAGGAATGTCAGTGTTTGTCATGAGGAACACAGGCCAAGTTGTACTTACCTTCTCTGGAAATAACGCCTTTGAAGTCAGGAGAAGCACTCACAGGCACAAGGGGAAACATTTGGGCAGGAGAACATAAAGGTAAATTTCACACCGTGACCTTTTCTTCTTTTATTGTCTTATGGAAGTTTTTCCTCCCTCCTTTTCCCCCATTCCCTGAATTCGACACCAGTGTTGGTCAGACAAAGAGTCCCAATAACCATCGGAAAATGAGTCTAATAGAGTTCAAAGGGCTGGGAACTGTAATTACTTTACAAAGCGTTGAATATAACCCAAGTTTATGCAACTGCATCCTTCAGAATATTGGAAAGGTGCTGAAAACGCAGTAACAAGCAGCTTTGTTTTCTGGGATAAAACTAAAAAGATACTGAGAAATACAACAAATAGAGCGAAGTTGGCAAACCTTTGGAAGGACGGTAACAGATGCCCCCAAAGAGGAAATTACAACATGTGGCCAGCTGTGCTCTTTTGGTTAAGCAACTTTCTGTAGACGTTCAAAGCATCTGGGTAAAGTAACTAGTAACAGGGTGAGACAGATTTATGGAGCCCACACATGGCAATATTTTTGTATCAAATTAGTAAAAAAAGCCATTATATCCCTAGATGAAGAGATTAATACATGCGAGTTTGCATTCTTTGAAGAGCAATCAATTTTTGCCTTTGTAAACTGGAAGGACTGAGTAATTTCTTGGATTAACTGATCACAAGAGTTGTAATCCACAATAAAAACCCATGCAAGGCTGCCAGGCTTTGTTTCTCAGAGGATTAGGGTAGTGAGTTGGTTTGACATTAGCAGAATGCATTCCAGACTGTAACCCCATTACCTGGACCTAAAGGGTGGCTTCAGAGAGATGAGGCCGTTAATCAAAGCCTTCAACATGTTTTTTCAATATGGGGGAAGTAATTGTTTGTGTGAGTTGGTGGATGGATAAATCTGGGAGAAAAGCTTCACTTAAACCTATGGCGCATGGGAAGGGCTCTGCCTATAGCCAGTCTCTGATGTGCTACATATATACATATATATATACACACGTATGTGTACATATAAGCCCCTAAAATGTCCTTTGTAGCCATGAAAAGGACAGTCTGCAACATTCCACACTACAGGTTTGTGTTTATTCTCTCTTTTTACAGCACTTTTGTGGCTCTGTGCTTTGTGTTTTGGCACAAGAGCCAGAAGAGACCCCGTCCATCTGCTGTCAGTCACCGCGTGACAGAGAAAGGAGAAAGGCTCAGGTTTGTAAAAGCTTTGTTTAGAGCTGATAAAGCCCTAGGTTAAATAGCTAAACAAATGGTTAACATTCCTGGAGCTTGTGGGGGCTGTGGGTACCTGCAGTGATACCGGCTCAAGGTGTTTCCCTTGCTGGTTCCCTCCCCATCCTGCTCCTCTGATGCTGGCACATGCCCAGAGCCACATCAGGGAAATGCTGCTTAAAATTAAACCAAATGTTATTTTGCTGCTGGGTTATTTTAAAGCCAGATCAATTCCCAAGCTGGTTCGTGGTGCAATTGAGGGAGGGAGCCCTGCTAGGGGTGCCAGGGAGAGGATTCGGCATCATCCCTGATCATTTCATAGTGTGAAACCGTGATCTGGGACATCTCCAGTGGGTTTGGGTTTTACCATCCTCCACCTCACCCAGTGCATGGTGGTGACACTGTAACAGCAACTATCAAAATCAATCACGCCACGCCTGGAGCCTTCTGCGATATTATGGTCCAGCAGGGACATCTCTCCAGCCAACAGCCAGTTTATCACGTGTATTTTATTCCAGATCTTCTGTGGGGCTTTGGATTGTCATTCCAAAACCTTCGATGTACCCGCCCCATGCTCCCACACTGATTAACCCTTCTGCAGATGAGTCAGGGCAAAAACCCCAGCAGGTACCCCTCGGTACATGGAGGGATGAGGAAATGCTAGATGTGCATCCCCACCACCTCCTCCTGAGCTGCCAATCCCTCTAACCCACTGTCCATCCCTGGGGTCATCACACCACAGTTCTGGTAGCCTGGGACATGCTGGTCCCCCTACCCCATGTCCACACAGGTGTTCCCGCATGGAGATGCGTTTCCAGAAGGCAAAGAGAGGCCGGAGGAAGCCGCAGTCACGCGAGCTGCATGTGGTTTAAGGAACAAGTGCCAACATCTCTCACTCTCACTGTCCCAGCGTTGCTCCGAGGGCAACCTGATCTGCCTTTAATCTACTCTGACCACAGGACAAATGGTTTAAATAAAACCCTGCCTGACTGAGTCACTCCATTTCTGGCTTTTATACGGCAGACTGAGGAGCAGTGGTTTACTTTGCCTGAGTGACCAAATTAATATAAGAGAAACATTTTTGTTATGTGGTAACTAAGAAAAGAAAAAAAGGAGATGTAGAGATATTTGGGTGGGATATTTGTGTGAGATGAAAGGAAAATCAAGGAAAAGAAAGTTGCTTTCCTTGGTAGAGCAGGTAAAAGTAATAACAGGTAAACAACTATTGCAGACAGCGTGCGGTGGGGAGAGCAGAGGACTTTATCTCTGTCTGCAAGTAGATGGTCACAGGGATGCAGCCTGGTTTGCTGGTCGGTATCAGCTAAAGCTAGTCCCTGCCCCTGCTTGGGCTGTGGTTTGCAATGAAGTATGTGTGAGAGGCTCTGCTCTGACCACTCACAATCATCATCTTTTTGTCCAGGACTTTTTGCCACCAAAACACCCCACTCAGAGCTGTGCAATTAAACTTAGTTGGGGAGTAGAAGTACTTACATCTCAGCATCCTGAGCCTCATGGGAATATGTGAATATGAGCTCAGATGGAGGCTATTAAAGGATGAAGTTTAAATTCTGTCAGCGTGGGTTTCACACATCAGAAGCCAATGTTGCCTATAGGAAAAGCTCTGCCTTGTTCATTCTTTTGAATGAGAAAACTTCTGATGATTTTTGGTAAGCTTTAGGACATGTAAGGTAATATCCTGCTGTTAGTGAGAAAAACAAGAAGTTCTCACTGACTTTTGGGGGCGTAGAATAGTTTTCACATCCAGTAATACTTTAGCAAGGAAGGATTTGCCATACTGGAGCATCATTGCCTGTGGACACCTGGATCCTTCCTTCTGCCAATAGCGCACATCACATAGAGATGATCTTGAAACCATCTCTGGGTCTTGCCGGTCTGGACATCCTCCCTGGTTCCCTGCAAAAGAGATCAGGGCGTGAAGCTTGAGATCTCATCACCTTTGTCTCAGCACATGTGGTTGCAGTGTATTTTTAGGGTCACTTCTCTGTTGCATTTCATCAGAACACTGGTACACCATGTTCAGGCCATGTTCCTGATGCCCGTCACTGCAGCACGGCACATCCACTTTGAAGTGTGAATTTTGGTGCTTTTACAGCAAGCCGTGCAAGAAGAATAATGTTCCCCTTTGATATTTATTAGTTATGAGCATCGCCGGCCCCTTTTGGAGTTCATTTCAGGCATGGTCTCCTTGAAGAATCGGAAATACATTTTACCAACATTTCAAATGGTATGAAATGCAGAAAGACAGAAAAGAGTAAGAAAGAAAAGGACAAATGAGAAAAAGATGGTATTTTTTGCTTTTTCATTCTCTGAAAGAAGTTGTAGTAAGTAAAAACTGACTGTATGCGCAAACTTCAAGGGATAAGCTATTACTCTACAATCTCTGCAGCTTTCTGTGTCAGGAAGCAGAGGCTTTACATTATTTTTCAGCTGTTACACAGGACTGTAGGCCATACTTTTCAGACATAAGACATGCTTATGGGTATTTCTTTTACACTGTTTTGGGGTAATAAACAAAACAAAGTCAGCAAAGACCATGAGATCCCTCTGTACTTCCCTTGATTGTTTTGGGATGATGTTTTCCAAGGTGAGTCAGTGTTTATCGATATAAAAATATAAGAAACAATGCGGGATCAGAGTCGTATGTTTTCCCATGTGTTCATTGTCCCTTCACTTGCTGCAAAATCCATGTGATGAGGAATTAATGGGCAGACACCTGCTTTCTTTGCAGAACCTGTGTTTTATTTTTAAATGCTAAGCAGCCTCTGGTTGCAAAGGCAAAAAAAAACCCCAGACTTTGCCCTTCCAGATGGGAAAAGGGAGATGTTTGCTGAGCAAACCTGGTCTTGCACAGGCTTGAAGTATCATTCAGAAAGTCAGGTTGGCTACAAGGCAGGACTCTGGCCTGCACTAAGCATCTTCTTCTGAGGCTTGTCTGCTTTGTCCCTGTTTAGCAGCAACCCAGGCGTGTGAATTTGGGGTACACCTTCCTAAGGAGATGACATAAGGGGAGCACTAATGTTTCATTAACCTGTAAGACAGGAAATGTCGCACCAAGACACTCCATGCCATAGTTAAGTTTTGCATAAAACTCCAATTTGCTTTGCAGGGCTTATTGTCTCCATCTATTATTTATTCCTTGCTCATTAAATGCTCCAGTGGCCTGAGACACTGAAATCTTGCAGCCAGATTTCTTATTTGAGAAACTCTTTGCCGTTAATATAAGATCTCTCATCAGATGTGATTTGAGCAACTCTCCTTTTCTCTGCTATTGCTCAGACCTCATGAAAGCATGTTCTATTTTGCAAGATCATGTTTACGCTCAACAAATACGCAGGAAAATGGCCTTTTGCAAAGCAGCTTTGGCCAGAATCAGTAACAGCAACACCAAGAACTGTAAGAGGGAGCATAAGAGAAAGAGAAGTGATGGAGTCTTTCAAAATGCCTTCAAAGTTGTTTTGGTAAGCTGAGATGCCCCTGGAAGATGGTCCTACCTCCAAAACAGCTATTGAGCTTGAGAAGGGAGACTTTATTCTCTGAACCATACAGAAAGCTGAGTTCATGCTCACAGTGTTCCCTTCTTGAATTGTTTCAACCAGTGAGAAAAACAGTCTCTATGTCTTGCTTTTTCCCCTACCTCGATGTCTGGCAGACAGACAGATTAACTGAGTTAAAAGAGGTAATTTGCAAGAGAATTGCAAACCTAAACGGTGACATTAATACTGGTTTGGAGCAATTTTATATCACATGTAACCTGGAAATGCTATCAGCTTACTAGAAGTGAATAATCTAGCAGGAGAGAAAAGGCAAAAGGCTGTAATGCAGCATTTGCCAGCCTGTGGTGAATGTAAAGTTCTTCATTTAGTTCAGGATCACCTCCCAGCCCAAGGACTCTGGAGTGATCACACAGCTTCTTTGGGGGTGGTTTGTTTTTCTGTTTTGGCAGGCAATGGAGCCCTGAAGCCTGAACATAGGCAGAGCGCAAAGCAAAATTCCCCATGCTACACACAGATGGGTTTAACAGCCCTCCTCTTATTCATGTATAAGTGTTTAGATGGAAGCAATCCAACTATATGACAAATTTCACTAGTTTCTAGCCAAACAGGGATCCTCTCCAGGGACATCAGATTTGGGGTGAACAACTTTCATCAGATTTGCATAGCAGACCGGGAGTTAGAGGTGTAAATGACAACTTGGGGTGTCAGTAAGGCTTCTCTGGAGACCATCGAGGGTCTCCAACACCAGCTCCTGCAGGATCCAGGGGAGTGCTGCAAAGGTTTACATGAGCCACAAAGGTCTGCTGCTGCTGGTGACCATGGATGTCCAGTGAGGAGCAGGCTGGTCTCAGCTCTGTGGAAACCCGTGAGGTTCTAAGTGCCTTGAAGGACTGGGATATCTGCTGGAGTCTACAGGCTTGATCTGGCTGGAAAAGGAGAGGCACCTGTATGATGGAATCACTCTCTTTGTTCTAAATGAATTCCTGTGTGTGAGGGAATACAAAAATATACCCATTCCTTGCTGCAGTTTTAGCAAGCATGCCAGGTGCACGGTGTTGTCAGGGATGTATTTCCCTCTCCTGGATAGTTTGCTTTACTTTCACATGCACAAAGACGTCCTGAGTGCAGAAATAACCACGCAACAAGCTGCTTGTGCACACACTGTGGGAATCAAGTGCATGGCAGGAACAGGGAGGCTTTTGCAGCTATGAAAGTCCTTCAGTGACAGCCTTCCCTCTGAACACATCGGGTATTTTAGAAGACAATATTTTTGCTTAGCTTTTATTTGCTTTTTCTCCTCGGGTACATGTGTATGTTTGTTTGCTGCACTGATTTGCAGATTTCATTTGCTCCAGCTCTTCATTTCCCACCTGTGATCCCATCTCTATGCCTGTGGCATCAGTGCTGGCTGCTATAGGTGACATTATGCATGTCATGCAGCAACATGACAATTTCAGCTGGGAAGTATGTGGAAACACAAGGTCTCATCTGAAACTATAATGAGTTTATTTTTGTAGAGTTACCCTTAGTTCTAATAAAAAGCAGTAAATATGGGACATACTGGCAGAATAATCTCAAAACAGAATGTTCTTTTAGTTCCCATCGAGTATCAGCTGCTCTTTAGTTAGTAACCAGAGGGACATCGAAGAAAGTTGCTAATTACGAGCACATCATCAAAATATAAACACTGTGTCCCAGTTTTATAATAGCAACACCTTACTGTGGGTGCAAAAGAAAGCCTGGATTGGCTAATGAATGGAAAAAATCCTGGAATTTTTCTTGAATAGCTCACGAAGAGGCATCTGCAGTTATAAAATCAACTATTTCCTTTGGAAAAAGAATGAAAATATTTGACAAAAATACCTTCAAGGTTGGTTGTCGATGGGTTTTTTTGGTTTCTGGTTTGTTTGGGTTTTTTATTTGATAACTATATCCCAGGAATAATCAAGATCTGAAGTTTTTGAAAAAGAAGTCATAAATCAAGTGTGCTTTATTGAGAACCATCGGTACTTCCAGCATTTTATGATGCCTGAAATCTTCTTCATTCCAATTTCTTGTGTTTGCTGTTTCTGCCCTTTGAAGCTGCACTGAAAACCAGTCCCAAAGTGAGCGAGGTCTACTTGCTGCAGTGAAAAACCTGACAAAAAGCTGCTTTGCTGAGATCTTTGTTAGGCGATTCGACCTCAGCCCAGTAGTTCTCTTTGCCAGAGATGATTTTATTTCTTGGTTCTGATATTTGCTCTCTTCTGCAGCTCTGTCTGAGAGGTGGCTTATCCCACTGCTGCAGCTGGTCCTGGGGGATGATGTGCTTTGAGCGGCCTCTTTTTTTCTATAGCCTACTATTAGCACAGAAAACGAGCTCCACTTGAGTTTGTGCTCTGGGCTATAAGAAGAGAAGCAGGGAAGGTGACTGAGGCATTCAAGACCAACGATTTAAGCTCTAAATGTTTCTGATTTAAGTCACTCAATCTTTGGGAATCCAGGCTGACCTCTCAGGCCTGATTTTCAGAAAAGGCTAGAAAAGGAAGGTGCTAAACACTCCTAAAACCAGACCAAAACTGTGTCTTTTTGGGCACAAAATTTAGATTGGAATTTCTTCTCTTTTTTTTTACCACCCTGAAGGAACTGGTAATCTAATGTTTGTTTCATAAAGTATTTTGAACTACTGCTTGTTTGTTTGGTTGGTTTTTTTAAGGGAAAATATATAAAAATAATCAAGAAAGAAAAAGTGTTGCTGAAACCTGTTTTTTCCTTTGTTATTAAAGCATACGAGGGGGCTGACACTTATTCATGGAATCCTTCACAGTGATATGGAGGGTGTCAAGCCCTCCCAAATCCTGATGCAGCTACACAGAGGTGGCAGCTATTGCCTGGTGAGCAGTACTTGCTCTTGTGTCCATTGCCACGCTGGACTGTGACAGCTGACTAAATTAGCCAAAAATAACTATTCCCAAATATCCCACTGTCAGCACTGAGTCCTGGCACGGTAGCACAGTGATTGACGGCAAAGCCTCTGCTACAGCAAGGCTGAAACCGAGGAGTTAACTGGAGAGCACAGAGAGTGCTGCAAAGGGGGAAACAAACTGCGAGCTAATTCGGAATAAAAGGGATTCCCCTGAGGTCAGGAGATGGCTTTGAACAGGTTGAGTCGTTAAATGGATGTAGGGTTGATTGATGAAGCCCCATCACTCGCAGCAGTGAGATGAGTGCATTACCTTGTAAGTGTGGGTTGCAGAGGATCAGTTGAGTACGACTCTCTGCCAAAAAGACGAAGGAAGTTCATAAATTACCCCAGAGTTATGGAAATAGATCTTTTCTGCAGAGGGATGGGGGGAGCAGCAGTGTCCCTGGGTAGCCCATCTGTATCCCATAAAGAAACGGATAGCTGTTATTAGTGCCATGAGTTATCACAACTGCGCACAGCATACGTACGTCTGCATCCGAGAGGACAGTGCTTTGCAAGTGGGAGCACTTCATATGGAAATAACCAAGACAGCTGAAAGTGCAGTTTCACTGGAAGGTTTCCAGTCAAGAAGCTAGAGGCAAAAGCTTGCTGTTGCCAGTATGGGAGAAATCTAAGATTCAGAGCTGATTGCATTTCCAAGAAACAAATAGGGAAACTTGGACACTGCTGCAGAGTAGGTGCACTGGAGTTCATACCATGCAAACTCATGGCTGGCCTTGTTTATGGCTTCTAGGTGCTCTCGTGAGGTGCCAAAGTGCCAATTGGGAATCAGATATCTTGAGAAAATAGGATTTTGTTTGTATTCCACGAGGCTGGTTGGGGGAATCTGGGATCCATTTTCCCTCCCTGTGCTCCCTGCTTCCCTCTTATTGAGACTGCAACAAAAGGGCAAGGAGGCCACTGCAGAGTAAATGAGGCCCTTAATTTACCATAAAAAGAAGACAACTGGCTGTTAAGGTTTTATCGGATTACATTAAAGGCTCTTTGCACTCGAGAGACTGTGGTTTGATTCCCGGCATTGCTGGCAGGGCTGGAAATCATAACCACAGATTATAGCAATAAGCTTCCAAATTTCCATATTCCAGACAAGGGTGCTGCTCCCTAGTGTGGCTGCTGCCCTGTGCCAGCCTTGTGCATGGATCTGTAATGTCCTCCTGAGGCAGGACCTTCAGCCAAGCTCCAGGTCTATGAGGGCATCGCTAGTCAATGTGGGGCATCCAGCCTGGGACTGCTGAGACCTTTTCTACTGTGAGATGAGAACAGGAGCAAGGTCGCACTGTGTTATCTATTTAAATATCCAGCAAGAGATAGAAAATAAGATACCTTATTTACTATACCTTTATGATACTTTTCAGGTATGTGCTCCCTCATACCTTCCAGCAGCCACAATCACAGAGTGAAGTAGGTGAAGCAGATTATAGCAAACAAAATTCCCCTCCATCAACAATCCTTATTTGGTTTTTCCAGGCTTAAATTTCACTAGGAAATTAATTTTATTAATATAACATCTTTTCCTTCAGCATAGAGAGTGCTGGAATTCTGTTTGTCAAACTCATTTGAATTTACACACATGGCTCAGCACCAATTCTTACTCTTTCTCTGCTGTCTCGGTCCCATGGATTCACAGGAGGCTGAGGCTGGCTGATATCTCTGGGAAATGTCTATTCCTGCGGCTCAAGGCAAGGATGCTCAGGACTGTGTCCAGTTGGGTTTTGAGTATCTCCAAGGATGGAAACCCCAGAACCTCTATGAGCAACCTCTCTGCGATCAGCATATCCAAATTAGGCATTTAAGGAGCCTAAAATAATGAGCAACAAGAAGCCAAAGGTAAAGAGATTAAGCTTAGTCTCCTTGAGAAGCTGTTCTAATCGTAATGGATGCACATAACACGGATGCAGCTTTTAGAGGGAAATACCTTCTCCTTGGTCTGCATTGCAAATGTCAAAATAACAGTATGATACATCCCATCCATAGTGGGATGTAAACCAGGCCGTAAACTCTCTTTATTCCTTCATCATTTGACATTGCTGATGATAAGCTTGGAGGAATCTGATGGTGAATGAAGGAAAGCAAAGAGCAGTCCAGATGAGATTCGTATGTGCCAGTCTCCCTCAATTTGCCCTTCATAAAACAGCACCTGGTGTTTTCAACCCAAGCTGGATGTGTGCTACAGAATGTATGTCTGCTGGATCCTCCCACAGCATTTAGGAAGATATTGTAGCCGGTTTCTCTCCATTTCATTCTTCAAAGCCAACACAGCATTTAGTCCTTTGTTACAAACCAGAGACTGTGCAAAGCTCCAAAGTCAAATTTTCCACAGGAAGAATCCAGAAAAATGTTTTCTGTAGATAAAACCAATTATTTTCATTGCAGCTTTCTAACTTTTCTTTCTATAATATAATATATTTAATATATAAAAATAATAGGGAAAAATATAACAAAACCAAAAAATCCAAAACAAAAGCCATTTCAAAAAGGAAACTCTAAACATTATGTTCTGAAATAGTCAAAACAGAATATTTTGACATTGTCAGAATTTTTTTACCTCAGGTTCTCTTCCAAAACAAAATTCCAGAGGAAAAAAAACCCCCAACATTTCATTAAGCATTTCTATTTAACTTCCACTTCAGCCCTGCAGAATCCAACAGAATATGTGTTTTTGTAGCAACTCTTGCAGTCAGCACTTCTATACACAAACATGCACCGTGTACTGAACAAATGACCATGTATCTTGAGTTGACAGATGCTTTCATGGGTTTGTATGTAAATAAACTAGACAACAATGAATGAGATTAGAAACCTTGCTAGAGTCAGTCTGTAATTGATAACGAACTCCTCTAATTTCAGTTTGGCTACTGATGAAGCAGGACAAGAGATTCTGAGGATGATTAGATTAATATTAAGGAGCATAATTATCCCTCTGTTCCAAGTATGGCATCTTGGTAATGCTAATTCACTTGTCAACTGATGAACGTCATGGTACAGATTTACACCTGGATGGGAATGCAACAGAATTTAAGGAAAAAAAGCATTAAACTATGTCCTTGAATTTCAGCATGAAAATATACATATAAATCCATATTTTTTTGCCCCAGTGGGCACTTTTTCTTGAGCCTTAGGTCAGTATTTAGCCTTCCTGAAGATAGCCCTTAGAGGACTTGCAAGATCTGCAAAACTTTTCCAGGAATGGCTCCATAAGCTGTCTTCTATTATTGCACACATTACTGTTGAAAACAGAGCTTTGCCAGAGGCAGGCTCACAATATTGCAAAAGATTCCACCCAATGAGTAGCAGGCTATAAGAAAAACAATATTGATGTATTTTCCTCTATTTGTGGTTTCTTTTGTCCACAGAGTGTTTTTTGTCTCTCAATGACGTCAAAGCAAAATTCTCTTGCAAAATGACAACTGGAAAATAACCCAGAGAATATATTGGATTTCCTAAATAGTAATTAACTAACTTGAGCTTAATGGAACGTATTATGTATTTTACCAAGTCCACAGAAGATTAGTGAAACAAAAGTAATATTTCTTTTGTTTAGATTGCAGTGCTTGGGGCAAAGGCAGTGTAATACTTCACATGTAAATATTTTGCATTCCTAAAGTATCCGTACGCTCAAACATGTCACAGCATGCTCATAGGAGGTGACAACACCTATATGGTGCGTCACACAGCCAACCACTGCCCTTGAGATGAAGCAGGGCAGGGACAATAATGATGCCTACAGTTAGGTGACATGCATCTCATCCTTTAAAAAAGAAATTCACCTTCTTCTAGGAGAAATGGTCCTGCATTTCCCACCTCCCTCCATTGCCCCTTGGCTGGTTATCAAGCTTCCCAAAATCAGGCAAGGGGAAAAGTGCTCCCAGCAATGGTCAATGAGAGCTGGAGGTCTCTGACAAGCCCTTTCCCTACGTTTAAGTATGGAGCTGTTGCAGTCACCAGAGCTCAGTAATGAATTCAGATCACTTTTTTCTTCTCCTCACCTTGATTCTTCATTTCTGTGAAATGGGCACGTTGTCAAGCACAGCATTTTATTACGCATTGCTATTTATGGCTTTTTAAAGGAAAAAGAAGTCATCTGGTTTTCACAGAACTCACTATGTCTTTAAGACTGCCTCACAGAAAGAAAAATACAGATTTCTGCATGTGCTCCATTGTGTAGTATCGGAAGGAGCAGGTTTTACTGAGATTGTCCAGGGCAAACTCAAACAACAATGGATGGTTTTCCTTCCTCTATAAAATAGCTTTTTCGTGGTTCTGCAGTATTAGGTGCTGTGCAGGAATGGAGAAGAATGAGTCCCAAATCCAAAATCTGAAAGCTTTGTCAAGGCTCTTTTTGGTGGTTTCAATCAGCTGTTGCTGAGGATGTGCTGCCTCACATACTACACACCAGTCTGAGACTGTAACCATGTTACATCACTCTGATCAAGCTCACATTCAATAGACACTTGGCATGGCCCCTTTCTAACCTCACGCATAAAGAGTGAGTAAAGAAACCCATCAGACCTTCGAAGCTTTATTAATTGCAGAGTAGCTTAAATGCCACTCATCAACTTCTTCAGCTTGATAACTTCCTTCTAATTAGGGGTTGACAGCCATGGCTGAAGCAATGGACTCTGACAAAGTGTTTTATGGATTATAAAAACCACTCTTTCACACTATTTATACCTTGCTATGCATGGGTGTCAGTTATAGGAAAGCCCTATGTGCATGAGAGGTGAAGGCCAAAGGGCTGGGAAGGTCGTACAATCAACCAAACCACTCTGAAACTTCAGATCCCTTAATAAAGAACATCCTTCTGGAGCTATGGAGCACAGTATCAATATGGATTTGGTGGCCTAAAATGTCTTTCTGGTCTTATTTTGGATATGACGTGTTTCTTCCTCTTCCTCCTACTTGCTGGTGGGAGCCTACAATTACTATTGAGAAAACTAAATTGTCGTTTCGCATGCATCTTCCCAAATTTAGTGAAAATATCCTTCTATCCAGTAAAATGAGACTTTGCCATCATTTGTTCTGGGCTCCTCCAAGCAGACTTTTGGTTTCTTGGAAAAGATTTAGTTTTCTAGGGAGATGCTTCTTCATGATTACAGTGAAGCAGCAATGTGTTTTAATAAAACTCAATAACATGTATATATGTCAGAGAAGATTTAATGTTGATACTGGTGGTCTGCTTTGGAGATGCAATTACCCTTGGGTGAAAAAGACATGAATGTAACTGAAAACACAAGTGAAAAAGGAACATTACAACAAAAATCAGCTTTATCCAGCCAAAGTGGAAATCAGGTAGATAAATATGAGTATGTTTTAGCTACAGGAGAGACTCTACATGTGTTCTGCACCACAGAGGGACCTTCCTGTCTAACACACAATTGTGATAAGAGATCTATGAAGCGTTTTCTTGCTCATACATCAGCAAAAGCAGATGTTCCACCTGTCAGAAACAGTGGAGTTGACATTACGTCTGTTGAGGAGCTGGCTGTTCAGATCAATGGGGTTTCCTCTGATGTGAGCTTTGTAACTGGAACACCACAATCCAAGTTGGTATGTTGGTGGGGGAAGATCCCATTGCTGCTTTCTTCCTGGGGCTTTCCAGAGCAACCCACTTGCAAAGTCCTACCCAGGCCCTGCTGAAAACAGTGATAAAATAGGATTTAAACAGCCAGCACACCCTCAACTGGCTTCTTCTAATCTGGGTGACCCTCAACCCAGGAGAATGTTATTTTGCACTGCTCATTGGTCAGTTCTCACTTCCTACATTTGACTCTGATCACGGGAATTTGGTCAAAATCCTGGGCTTTGTGGCAAATTTATGCTCTGGGTCAGGGGTTTTGAGACTGTCCCTGATCTCAGCGAGTGTTTCCATGAAGCTGGTCTTAGATTTGCATTGATAAGGAGACCAGAAAGTGGGAAAACAATTTGCAAAGCTCTGCTTAGCCCTCTTCCCTCGGCAGGCACAGACAGCTGAGGAGGTGAGGCTAACTGAATCCAGAGTGAAGGAAACCAAGTTTTACAACCTATTCAGAAGAAGTCATTTATTTAATGGAAAGATTTGTCTACATTATTTTGGATGTTATAGTTTATCCATCAAGTGCAAAATTACCCTTTCGAAGCTCTGGTATGAGGTTTGGTTTGGGTACTGTGTATTAAAGAAACACCAGATGCCCTTCCCCTTCCTTTCACTTGAGAAGCTATTATCCCCAGGGCAGGGAAATGAGTGTAAAAGGGGCATTATGAAGCTGTATTCTCTGTCTGCTAGTCGCCTGTGTTTACTGAGTGCTACAAGGGCAGCACACTTTACTTTCCCCACTATATCCTTGCTTTGAATAGCAAAGATGATTTGCTCTGCAGAAATCACAGCTGCATCCGTGTCTGATTAAAGTGGATTCATAGACCCTCCAAAATGCAGGGGTTCCCTTGCCCTTGAGGATGGCAGACAAATTCAGGGTGACTTTGTTTTCTTTTCCTATCAATAGGAGCAATGAAATGAAAATGAATGTTTCTAAAGGGCCTCTTGGAGGGAGAAATCATTGAAAGCCAAGTGATTAAAACACAGGTCAGAACCATGCCAGCCTGCCTGGTTATCCTCACTTTGCAGGTAGTCTGGAGATGGAAACATTTCATACTTTGTAAAACAATATTGGTGAGCCCTCCGTGTTGCCTCTGTGTAAGTGCATCTGGAAAAGGGAGGTCTCCTCTCTGAAGTGTTGAGTGACATCTTACAACCTGTTTCTTTCCAGCCGACCTGGAAAATGTACACTTGGATTTCAAGGGAGAGGAAACATAAAGTATTTTCTCATCAAACTTGGCATTATCTCTTTAGCAGGCAGGCCTCTCTCCCACTGTACAGTATTTTTCCATTGTGTTGAATCAAACTTTATCTTCAGCTCTGCTTCCCCATTCTAATAATAACGACGTGGCGTTCAAAGTGTGGCTTCGCAAGTGATTCATTTCCTCAGTGCTGTTGATTGGGACTTTACACTCCTTCAGAGGTAGGCAGCAATTTGGCTTTTTAACGCATTAGAGATAACGTTTCTTTTGCATTGGGATGAACTCATTATGGGCTTTAGGACCAGGACCTGATTATTTGCAGACACTCCGTGCTACTCTTCTGCTGATAGGAATGGAGACATGAGGCAAAGTAATAGATTGGGCAAGAACTCATTAAATGTTGTGGCAGAACAATAGGCTCTAACAGCCTTTAACTCCTTAGATTCATCTGGATCTTTCAATCTCAGCATCCTCCAGCCACTGGAGACTAAAGCAACAATGAACTGAAGGCAGAAAAAAAGAGCCAAGCAATTATTTTGGTAAAAATGTAATGGAATTCATAAAGTCAAAGGGAGATAACGGTGCGAGGAGTAAATTGGGTCGCTGAGGTTGTGACGTAAGAAAAAGAGAACAAAATAGCAGAGTATGAGCTGGTGAGTGCTTCCCTTTTGAGGCTGGCAGTGATTTTATAAGAAGCCCTAAACGTGAACACCAAAAAGACTTGGGAGCGTCTATCTACCAACTTTGAACCCACCTATAGATGCTCAGCCCTTCCAGGAGTTGGGGTGCTTATGTTTTAGCGCCTAGACATAGACTTAGGTGCATGTCTATGCCTTATATTCAGCTGATGCATGTTCTTTCAATGTATCTTTCACAGGCTGTGTTTCTTTCTATGGGCCATATACAGCACTGCAACCACAAAAAGCCTGTCTGCAATAGACAACTCTTTCTTCTGAGTTTTACATTATCATCTTTGTTTCATTATTCCTAGATAGTTGCCCATCATTTCTTATATAGGTCTTCCTTTCTTCAAAAGACGGAAGGAGAAGGGTGTGGGAAGGGAAGAGAAAGAAAGGAAAAGAAATCTTGCATTTTCTTAGACAAACAGAGCAAATAATTCATTGAACTGCATGGATTTATTATTTATACAACATACTTTGCGATACTGACATGGGAGTCAGCTGAGAACATACAGAAAGAAAAATAAAGGTGTCTCTGCTATCAAGGGGACAAAACCACTCACCACCTCATTTCTCTCTCCTTACCTCTGACATGGCTTATGAAGGAGGATGACCAAAAGAATAGAACCAAATTAGCAGAATACAGATTGAGGGGATTGTAGCATTAGCTGCTGATGCTATGGAGCCACAGACGATGTAGTACAGGCAGCAGTGGCAGACACTATCCCAGTTCCAAGGAGGAGAAAAGCAGCTCAACTTTGCATAGTGTGAGCTCCTGCACAGCAGAAACACCAGTACTGCCTTTCAAGAGCTTTTTCCTGGTGTAACTCTCCAAATCTCTCTTCTGCCAAGCATTCTAAGAGCTATTCGCAATTAACATTTATGCTGGTGCAGAGTTTCAGATGCCCTTTAGTGAGACACATAACCTGAGCTCCCCATGCTCTCGCCTGAATGCCAGTGCCACCATCTCCACACAGCACAAGTCCATCTGCCCAGGCTGCCTTGCACCTCAGCCATCTTATTTCGACATGCCTGAAAATATTCTGGACAAAATAGGCAGTCAGTGCAAAACAGCAGCACTGAGACCCAAGGAAACATCACTAAGTTTATCAGTTAAGTCATAGTATTGACTACATCAAATTTTCAAGGATTTTATACATTCCTGTCTGAGCTTTATCTTTTTTGTTTAGTTTTTTCCCCTTTTTTTCCTTTTTTCTCCTTGCAGTTCATAAGAACCTTCTAAATATTTCTTTTTCTCTTAATAACTTAGTTGAGATCACATCAGTGCAGCACACAGATAGAAGAGGCCAGCACTATGTATTCTTGCACACCATGCAATTACACCCTGTATTTAGAAACTCCGGCTGCCCCATCCCTGGCAGTGTTCAAGGCCAGGTTGGACGAGGCTTGAAGCAACCTGCTCTAGTGGAAGGTGTCCCTGCCCATGGCAGGGGGTTGGAACTGGATGAGCTTTAAGGTTCCTTCAACCCAAACCAGGCTGTGATTCTATGATTCTGATGCATACATACACTTAGTGCTAGTTGGTGGTGTCAAGGATAAGCAGAGGTGGTGATGCTCCAAAAGACAGCAGTGCATCCCCGCTCCCCACAGCCTCAGCTGCAGGTTGCAGACACAATGTGGTGAAGAGGGGGGATTTTTCTGTTGTTGTTGTTGTTTCTTGCAGGTGAATTCCTAAGCCATGTGCAGAACATTTTCCCTTCACCGCCAGGAACACATGGCCCAAGGCCTATGGGGCGGGTATTTTAACTCCCTGCTCCTTCCCCCAGGCTGAACAAAGCGCTTGATTGAGAGATCAGCTCTGGTCTTTGCAAGAAAAGAGAGCTTGGGGCTTTGTGTGTGTGTGTGTATTTTTCTTTTCTTTCCATCATACTAATGAAATTTGCAGACACGGAGAGGAAACTGAGAGTTATTTATAGGAGTGAGAGGAATGTGAGGCCTAATTGTGCTTAGTCTATTGCTAAGTATGTAATCTGTTTGCTATTAAATTTTACAGTCTTGCAGCAATGTACGTAGGTTCTATTGTGGGTTGGTTTTTTTTCCTTAAGTGGAACATATACATTTGAGGAAGAAAAAGTATTAGGGTAAGGTGCTTGCAAGGTTTGAGAACAAGTGACACAAGGCAGTGATTTCAAGGAGACAGGGGCATTCCTTGGGTTAACCAGGTTGGGAAATTTGGGATTTTTAACATTTTCTTCTTTCCTTAATTATTTTTTTTCAGTTTTAAGATTCCTGTGTCCCTGTCCATGATGCACTGAGGTTACCTGGAGCTGTTTGAATGGGAGGTGGCGAGTCCTGGTGCATGAGGGTTTAGGAGTGATGGGTTTTGCCCTCACATCCTGGCTCCTTTGCAAGCCTGCTCCACCTTGGTGCTCAGCAAACACATCTCAGCAGGTATTTGTTTGCCTTACCACTAATGATATCTGGCCCATACTGCCCGTACTGAGGGAGAACAGCAGGTCTGCAAAGCTCAGCCAGAGCAAGGGGGTAGCACAGCGACCCGAGCTGCTGAGTTAAGCATCATTCCTTATGGAAAAAGAGGAAAAGTCAGGCATGCAATCCGATACAATGGCTAATATCAACCAGGCACAAGTTGAGCACTCAGACAGCTCTGGAGTTAGTTGCTTTTTATTGCTTATCGCTGTCCACTCGTGCTGGAATATTCCATTCCCGTAATTCCTAAAGGATCCTGTCACCTCTCCTGGGTGTAGGTTTCTTGCTTTTTCAGACAAACACTTTTCCTGGGATGTTTTGCAAAGTGCCACAGTGACTCACTCTTGTCACTCCTCTTTGCTGGGATAACAACACTAAAGGGAAAAACAAACCATATTTACTCCCTGTATCCAAAATTGGCTTTGCCAATGTGAGCAGAATTTAGAAGGACAGAAATAGAGGAGTGATTATGGATGGCAGTGCAATTAAGAGACAGGGATGTGAGATCCTCCTCCACGGTTACAGCTGAAGCAAGAGGTGGATTGGCTCCATCCAGGCTGACAGCTCCTGAATGGGATGCCAAGCTGCTAGAAAGCTGTGTGGCTGGTGGGGATGAAGTGTGATGCTTACAGCATTGCCTCCAACCCAGGCTGCCCCTCCCAGAGGGATTAAGGGCCCCAGATAACCAGTGGCAGCAGATCAAAGGCAGGGATCAAGGGCTGCAAGGCAGTGCTTTGCTCTTTTCTTTGGATGGTAAACCTGCCAACACACATACACCTGCACCCTGCCAGCACGCATACAGGTGCCAGACAACATCCCTTGCCATGTTTCTTGCATCATATATAAAAGAAGAGGAAAAGAGACTCAAGATACACAGTGGCAGGTGGCATTTAGGGCTGAATCACTGAGAGATGCCCACTGTACATCTCCATGGGAATTATTTAGCCCTTCTCCAGCTTGCTCACACTTCCCTTTCAAACCCTGCTCCTAACTCTCAAATAAACTGACTTAATCCAGTGGGAGAATAAAGACCTGTCCTGGTTATCATGTTTCTACCAGGGAAACACTGATCTAGTGTGTGATATTTGGGGTAATTTTAGGGTAAACAGGTGAAAATGCCAGGCAGGTTATCTGCAGCAAGGCGCTCGAGCCCTCCTCCATTGCGAATAAGACACAGGATGCCAGTTGGCCTCTGGCCAGTCATTTGGCCACTGACCAACTGGCTGACATTCATTTCTTCCATACTTTACTCCTGGACCTGGTGGGAGGGGTGTTTTACAGCAGCAATTAGTTTATTCCTGGGGTAAACAGTAGAAATTGGAGGGTAATTGCAGCAAGAAGTTTGCTTCCTGTTCCAGTGTGAATAACCCGCTGGATGCCAACTGGATTTTAGCCCTTGAACCTGTAAGGCCAATTGGCAGCTGGTCTGCATTTGTCCCTCTTAGGATTTGCAGATGTATGTTGGAAAGTGTGGGAATGGGGATCCCATCAGTCCATTCATCACCGAGGTGAGCTGCAGCTCCAGCAGCCTCAGCGAGGGGCTGCTCGAGGCAGGGCACGGAGCAGTGCAGCTCAGTGCAGGCAGGGCAAGGGCTATGCTGGGAGGTGCCTGATGACCGAATCCCACTTTCGGGAAAGCTTTCATCGCTTTCCCACCCTGAATAACCAGCATTTCTCCTGCTGGGCCCTCACATGCATTAGTTGGTAATACAGCACTGCATGATGCTGTTTTATCCTCTGTTTTGCCTCCAGACCTCCTTCACCTTGCCTTACACATCTGCAACAGGATCTATACATTAGCACAGGCTTTGACTGGGATAAGGCTGCTCGTGGCCTCAGCATCCTCCCTTGTTTCCAGAGTAACTCTCTTAAAATAATATAGCTAGCTGTGATTTGCTGCATTCAGTGTTGTTGCTACACAAACAAGGTGGATGTATACCTGGGCTGACCTTTCTTCACAATCAAACCTGACATGTTTCCTATCCTTTTTTCTGTTTGTTTTTCTCCTGTAGTTATCCTGTAGTTATCTCCCTCTTTGGCAGCAATCTCCACTCATCACGCTGCCAGAATGGAGCATAATATACTAGAATATCTTCCTTAGGTGATCTATCAAACAACACACTCCCTCTTCCATCACACACATTATTATCTCACCTTTTTTCCCTATTTCCATTGATCAGATGGATGCTTAGATCAATTTGCTGACTTTTTTTCGAGGTTACAATATTTTCTTCCAGGTCTCCTTTATTATTTCACTGCCTTCAGGTTCCTCTCCATTCTGCATCTTTCCTTGTTGAAATTTCCTAAAGGCTGATGTCTCCAGGCCAAGGTACACTGTGCTGTTTTCCAGCTGGGAGGTAACAACAGCACACAATCCAAAGGAGGGATGGCTTCACTAACATTTCATCCTCCTTCTTCTTGGATTGGAGTAGCAGTGGTGTCTCAGAGGTGGAGGGCCAGACCACACTCTCCATTTAGGTGGTGAAAACCCCTCAAATCCACCCAGTGGTTTAACTGGAGTAACACCTAGAGAGATCAGCTCAGCATGTCCGAGGACAGCTTATTCAAGTTGCTAATAGTACTAACATTCGGACATTTTCCATTTTCACTGAGACCTTTGGCATGTGGCTGGGAAAGGAGCCTGGAGGGCAGAAGGAGGAGGAAAGCACAGGGTCAGTGAGTGACCATGGTTGTACCTACATTGCCAAAGGCACTGAGCGATGCCTTTGCCACACTGCTGAGGAGAGGGTGAAATAGGAAACTGCTGCTTACTAACACTTCTATTGAGCAGCTATATTATAAGTTCATAGAATCATATAATGGTTTGCGTTGGAAAGGATCTTAAGATCACCCAGTTCCAAGCTCCTGCCATGGGCAGGGACACCTCACACTAGACCATGTCACCCAAGAGTCTGTCCAGCCTGGCCTTGAACACTGCCAGGGATGGAGCATTCACAACTTCCTTGGGCAACCTGTGCCAGTGCCTCACCACCTTCACAGGGAAGAACTTCTTCCTTATATCCAACCTAAACTTCCCTGTTCAAGTTTAAACCCATTACCCCTTGTCCTACCACTACAGCCCCTGATGAAGAGCCCCTCTCCAGCATCCTTGTAGCCCCATTCAGATACTGGAAGGCTGCTATGAGGCCTCCACACAGCCTCCTCTTCTCCAGGCTGAACAGCCCCAACTTTTTCAGCCTGTGGAGTAGGTTATATTCAAGCAGAATTTGGAGTCCTTTGGCTGAAGCATCCTTGGACTCAAGATAAAGACATTTCTATCCCTTGGATATGTTCTGTCAACCGAATGTAGCTCTATAAGATTTATTGGTTTTGCAGAAATCAAACTTTAGGATAGTCCAGACATCTCTGGCTGCCTGGATTTCCTCAGCTTCAGTTTGCTAGCTCCCCTCCACCTAAAAGGAAAAGAATAATCGAGACCTTTCTTAACCTCTTTGCTGGGTACAATTTATAACAAACAAACAAACAAGCAAACAGCCTGGAAAAAACATCTGGCAAAGAAAATACAGTAAAGGGGTGGAAAAGTTTCTCACGCGGATATTAACCTTTACTCCTTGAGATGTATTCGTCCTTCAGACCAGAGCAGCTGTCTAAATCGTTAGGAGGTTGCTAAGGATTAAGGCTAGCCAAAATATGTTCTTTTACTGTCTTGAATTTCCTCAATGTTAAATAAATGTAAGCTAAGCTGCTCTAACTGCGAATGCTGCCACTGCTTACACAGAACTCAATTTTGATATGGGTAGGTTACATCCCTTATTAAATTGATTTGATACTCACATGTGGCCTGAGAGTGTGAACACAAGATATGGCACATCTTTAAGGGGAATTAGAGTCACAAGAAGGAGCTCTGAATCCATGGGCTTCAACTAACAGCCAGGGCAGACTGGTTCCTGACAACCATGATCTTAAGGTCCTTTCCAACCCTAACTATTCTATGATTCTAACCTTTCATGCTGCACTTATGGGACAAGATAATTGCACTTAATGTACATATAATTCCCCATGACTATTGCTGTACGTATTTTAAGTTACCAAGAAAAGAGCCTGATGAACCTTAGCAGCTTTAGGTCAGGGGTAGGGTTTTGGTTCTGTATCACACAGCCCCAGGTATACAAAGTTACTGAGTTACAGGCACTGCCCTTTTGCTATGATCACCAATAGTAAAGGATGATAATACCTTCTTCTGCCCCCCAAGAAACTTGTTTCATTCTGCTAATACTAAGTGTATGTTTATCGAAAAGGAAAAAGCCCAGCCCCAGTTTTCCCATCGGTTCATCAGCTCTGTGCTTCCTTTCACCACAGCTGGAGATGGTCAGTGCTTTGGAAGATGATCCCAAGAGTGATGATCCCCCAACGAGGTGAGAAATGGTGATTTGAGTATGCGTTAATGGCTCCTGCTCATGCCTTGTAATTGCAAGCGTCACTTCCCTCACCTTCACCAGCAGTTTATTTGTTCTGATATGAAATGTCTATTCTTTGACTCGAAACAATTTGCTGACCCTTGGTGCTGTTTTTCTGTCCTTGGTGAAATTTGATGCCCACTCCTTGTTATTATCAGCTATAGATGCTCTCAGCTTTGCCTCTGTAACTGTCATACAATAGATCTGAATGATAAAGGGCAATAGTCACCCATTATAAAGAACCACTGTGTGTGGAGTAGCTGTCAATCCTCTACTTGGCCTTGTTGATATTAGCTGGTGGGATATGGACCTCAGTGCTCTTCAATGTCCTATATGGACCAAGCTGCAAGCAAGCAGGGATGTCCATGTTGTCCATCCAGAATCTGATCCAACCAGGCTGCTACCGCAGAGCAGCTCCAAGTTGCAAATACCAACAGTGAAGAAGAAAGAGTAAATGGGTGCAAGCAGCCTCCTCCCACCACTCCCAACTCGCAGTTCCTTCTGATCTTGTACCTACAGGATGAGCGGAAATGCAGCCAGCACAATCCAAAACTCTGGCTAAAGCAGTGCTGGGCCGGCAGCAAAAGCAATTTCCATTTTCCCAGCACATGCTGTTTTGCAATCTCATCATTTCTTTGGACCTTGATGGCAGTGAATCAGCAACTTCAAAAAAGCTAACAACAACTGCAGCAGATAATTGTGCCAACATCTTTACCTTGTAGAAACAACATCTTAAATTAGGCTTCAGTTGCACATGTCAAAAAGAGGATAAGAAGAGATCAGAGATTCAGCCTGTGTCATGCTGGCCAGTCTGCTTTGTATCGTGCTGAATTGGCTTGGTTAAAACGAGGAGCTGGCAAGAGACTTTCGTTTTATTTTTTTAGGTTTTTTGGTAATCAATTGTAAATCAAATTCTTTCAGTTGCCTTCTGCTGCTAAACAAAGTCTCCCTATTGCCAGGTTAGTGTGTTTGTGCAATTCTTTTAAGTATTGTTTGAATGTGTGTGTGACGCCAAATGGTGTAATTGGTGAGGGTTGTTCACAGCTACATCCATGCAGGCTTTGAACTTCGAGTTCCAAACTTTCTTAACATCCTTCCTATTAATTAACCTTCTGGAATTAATAATTCAATAGCTTTTCCTTCTGCTACAGCGTTCTGAAAACAGCGAGTGTGGCTGTTTTGCTGCAGATAACAGTAACAAAATATCCATAATTTAATATTCTTGTTGTCTCCCAGCAAGTGAGGCAGCAGCATCCCAGCCAGCTCCCCTCATAGCCAGCATCTGCATCATAGCTCAGGTCTGCAACAGCCTAGACAACATCCACGTGCCTTGGGTGTCCGTGACTGACTTCAGGTGTCAGCTCATGAGGAGCGTCCCCATTGTTGCATGGCAAGGACAAACCATCTCCCTCTCATTTCCCTAAGCTGGTAAATCCATTGATGTCAGTGGGACTACTGGAAGTGTGTAGGTCAAGTATGAATTAGGATAAACGCACGACTGGGGTGTGCATTTGCTGTCTGCTCACTTTATGTTCTTTTTATTGCTGCAGAGGCTTTTTGGACTGTATGGTTTTGCCATTTTCATGCAAAATGAGAAGTCCCACCCACACCTAAAGGGAAGTGCGATGCAGGAAGTTGCTGTAATTACCAGACAAGAAAAAGACCTCTTGCAAATATGTCAGGTGATGGACATCTGGGTATAGTAATGCAAACACAGCACTGGGGTTGTGGGGTGACTGCCTAGTCACATTACAGAGCATTTAGCTCCCCATACAGACCTGCCAGTGGGGTGAATAATTCCCAGGGAGTACCATGAAGACCTCACCCAGGATATAAAAGCAGCCCTGCTCCTTCCATGGCAACTGAAAACGCAGTGCTGTGGCATGTGCATTAGCCTTACCCTGAGAAATGCACATTCTGTTCCAAGAAGTTCCATTAAAACAGCAACAACAACAAAAAACAACGTGGCCAACTCGAAACAGAGGTCAGGGGAG
Organism: Strigops habroptila; assembly: GCF_004027225.2. Lineage (NCBI taxonomy): Eukaryota > Metazoa > Chordata > Aves > Psittaciformes > Psittacidae > Strigops > Strigops habroptila. The sequence goes on from NC_044290.2 coordinate 10,464,053, forward strand.
TACAGCTGAGATGGTGCTTTGCTGTCCTAAACCCACTCAAGAAGAGTTTCGCCGCAAACTTCCCCCATTGCTTTGGGTCCTGCCTTGTCTCCTTTGGCTGGCTGGTGAGAATTGCTGCATTTCCACATGTTGCTCTGTCCAATGTGGATGTCAGCTATTAATATTCATAAATTATTGGCAACATAGAAAGAGAGAAATATTTTCTTTGGTCAGAGGGAAAGTAACAAAATAAATAGCGTCTCCTTTTTTTAAAGATGCGATACCTAAACTATAATCAACAAGTTTACTTTTCTTGAGTCAGAAACCATGAATCATCCTGTAAAATCAGATCAAATTCAAGATTAGTTTCTCATGGTATTGCTGAGGAATTTCAGATATTTCCATTGGGAAAAGAGTTATTTCTTTAACCATCCCAAGGTTAGTTTGTTCAGTACTGATTTTTTTCTTGTATAATGGAGGTTGCCCAAAGGTAAGGAATGTCAAGATCTAAAAGTGGGGTGAAAAAATAAAGGAGAAAAGCAAAAAGTGAGATTAGGACAAGATGAAAAGACACGAATCTGACTATTTCAGTTAGGCAGAAAGTTTATAAAAGCTTATGACTGTCTTATTAAAAACTACACAAAAATATATCAAACCACTGGCTAAAGAAGCCTTCTCTAGCCAGCTATGCCAGTTGTAAATAGAGCAATAGAGAAAGCTATTTAAACACAGGTTTCACAAGTTTCCTCTATTATGTGGCAGTCTTGCAACTGCCCAAAGTCTGAGATATGTGTTAAGGCATCAATAAACCTGCAAGATTACTGTGAATAAAATAGTGCTCCTTGCTACTAGATTTTACTTACAGATGCCAGAACCCAAATTATTCCAAATCACTTTACAAATCAAGGAACATATGGTCTGGGGAAAGTGGGCTAAAACCAGGTTGCATATTGCGTTGGTTTTAGACCTGCTTTTACTGAAAGGTTATACAAGAAAGCTGAGTTTCAGAGGACTTGACTTACCCTGTGATTACAGGGCTGAGATGGGACTCTCCTGTCCTGGCTCTTGTTTGCCACACTGATTTATTTCATTCCTTTCTTCCTCCTAAGGTGCTTATAGCTGGTAGATGGACCAATAACACATGGATTTTTAAATAATGCATTTTTCCACTTACTCCAGTTTTGGAGGACTCCCTCCCTACCCAAAAGCCACAGAAGTGTCTGTTTCTACTCCAGCTAATATCAACCTATTCATAACACTGGGCAGTGACTGCTTTTTCTTCCTTAGCCTTCTGTAGGCTGCTGCTGATTTTGTATATGCCTAAGGCAACAAAACGCTGGCTCTTGACCTGACTGTACCGTGACAGATGGAGCATCAGCAGAGACAAGCATCCCTGAGTCTTGCAGTGTGCACACTGTCAACAGCCTCGTGGGGGAGAGTGATCTGTGCACAGCACCCATCCCACTTGGCAGCAGCCACTTCGGAGTGGCACATGGCCTGAGATCATCTGCTTTCTGCCACCGTCAGCAGGGAATGGCAAGAGCATCCAGAGGGTGATTCACGGCCGGATGGGGTGATTCACCCTCTGGAAGCAGTCATGTCCCACCACCAGAGACTTGAGAGGAATTGCAGACAATCAGCTCTAAATAGATGCCTAACTATAGATCAGTAAACTTGGGTGAAATTCATCCCACCCAGTAGAATTTTCTATCTCAGGTCAGTTAACCATGTCCTGTTACTAGTTTCTTTTGGAATATCCTTTTAGTCATGATATATATTCAAGTACAACTTTGCCTGCTACTTGGACAATGGTGGGAACTTTCTGAAGTGTATTTTTTGGTGTTAAATAAAGCCTTTAGCCAATTGCACTGAATCAGCAGTGCTGAGCAATACCAGAAAGAGAAGCTACAACTGCATGGGTAGGAATTTTGATGCAGAGGGCAAATAATACTTCGAAGTGAGAAGTATCATGCTATTTTCACCTCCTGCTTTTCAAAGGAGTAAGAGGGGAGAGAGAAGGTGCTCACTGAAAATCCTCAGTTAGATTTTTAATAATGTAGATTTCTCCCCCACTTTTATCCCCCCTTTTTCCTTCACATAGTGAGAAACTTCCCCAGGTTGCCAATGGCACTAAAACAGTCAGTCCACTTTCAGGATTTCAGTCACCTCTTAAACACTTAGAGGCTGAATTGAGTGAAAACCCGTTTTCAGAAGAGTTTCCAAGGAAGTAGAAAGTTTCCACACCCTGAATCTTGCATTCAAAGAAATGGAAACTGGTTCGTTGCTGCCAACAGTCTGAACTGTTGTATCGCAGGCTGCTGAATGCTATATTCTGTAATAAGAAATGCAAACATGCTTGGTGCTATATTAAAACACACAAATACATTTTGAGAAGTTTAGGGGAACAATATATGACTTCTTAATTTATTTTCTAGGCATAACATTGCTTTTTAGCTGCCTGGTAACAAATACATTCTGATGAATCCACACAGCTTGTGTTTTGCAGAAGTCCAAGCTTTGTAATCACAGGGACCATTCCATAAAAAGACAAGAATGTGCCTCATATCGAAGACACCTGGATAAGAAAATCTGTAAACCCAACTGTTCATGAATGAGTAATCAGGGAGGATACATTCTATGTGATCTTCTACTGATCTCATCTATTTATGATTTAAAATGTAAAGACTGCACTTCACACGGTGCTACAAGGGAAAATCAGTGTTCAACAGGACAATGAATTGAGACCCTCCCCTGGAGATCACAGATATCTGGAGACTTCTACTTTGAAGTATAAGTGAAGTTAAATCTGTGGCATCTGGGGGGCAATGAACCTTTCCACTGCTCAGTGAGGAGAGCGCTACTCGTGTCCAATGGTTTTCTATTCCTTTATATGGGAGCACCCAACTGGGGCACCAGTAGGAGAGTTAACTTCACAACTGACCAAGCTGCTCAGCTTCAGGCAGGTCTTATTGTAGATTAGGTCTCTTTTGCCAGCTTGCATCTCATGCAGGGCTGGGTGCCAAAAGCTGGCAGAAGGCATTTATGCTGCTGGAGGTTCATGATGACAGGGCACGGAAAAGCTCAGATTCAGTCCTATCAGAGATGGATTCAGGTTTCTGCAATTCCATAAGACTTGACCATACCAGAAGGATCTTTATAATAAGCGATAGTTAGAGTTTAAAAAGCCTTTTATTTCTGTTCACCCTTTCTATTTTGTGTAAGATTTATTGCTCAAAATATTCCATTTAATGACTACTTTAATGCAAGGGTAAGTGTAATAAAGTAAAAGATCATATTGCATTTTAAAATTCACTCTCATTCAGTGCTTAAAGTCCATAGAAAAACTCATCCTGGAGTTAGAGCTTCGTGTGGGACATTATCAGGCTCCTACTATTTGACTCTGTGTCTATATAGTGATATACAACTGATCATCCATTCAATCACCTTCTGCCAAGGGCTCCATCTGATTTCCAAACCATAGGAGCGTATAAATAATAACAAAGCTGTGTAGGGCTTTATATTGAAGTTGCTTGGGAGTGTTGGTTGAGAAACTGGAGAAAGTGTTCAATGATATTTTGGGATTCCTCTGTGCTAAACACTGATATCTGCTGCCAATGTCAGGCTTAGTCGTGTTATCATTTTGGTACAGCGCAGTAAAGCTGAATTAAATTATTGTAATTAAATTATTGTTGTTATGTAAAAGCTGACTGCTTTGCATTGCTTTTCACATTATACAATAGAAAGCAGTTATTACATAAAGCAACCAATCAAACAAAACAAAAATCCTTTCCAGAAAAGCCTTCTCGTTTAAAGCGTGATCAAATGCTAAAAGCCTTTGTAAGGAGCAAGTAAAGTTTGTGAACAAGATTTATTTCTCTACAAACTAACTTATTTTCCATTCCAGTCCAAAAAAAGAAATCATCACCTTTTCCTGTTGATAAATTTCAGGATCAAAATGCCAAGTCATGGGTGGGTTAGGAAAATCTTGTTTATAATCAAAGGCTTGGCGACCTTCCTACATTTTTTACATTTTAATTATACACTACATTGGCATCCTGCTAGAAAGACATTACTTTCTGGAAACTCCCAACTATTTACATGACTAAGACTTAATTGAGTCAAGGATTCTTGCCCTTTCTTCTCTCTTCTTTTCCTTTTTTTTATACAAAGAACCATCATTATAATTCCTTGCTGCAGAGAACATTCCTTCGTTCCCGTTGGATGTTGGTAGCAAACACAAACAACACTTTCGTCCTCATGCAGCATTTAAGACAAATGGTCAAATGTATCAGGATCTATATCTTTCAAGGAACTGTTAATTGCTGCTGCCAAATCAGATTAACAATTCCTATGTAACCCATGTAAGTGCTCAACTTTTGTGGTTTTCTACTGGCTGAAAGCGTGTAGATATGGCTTTGGTACCTACTCAGGAGCATTAATCCCCACTAATCCAGTGTCTGCACTGGGGTTTACTGCAGTTTAACTAACTCATTGGGAAAAAGTTAGCTGAGATTACATTTCCAAGTAGCCTTGGGGACGGAAAACTGGAGATCATTTTGATCCATGAGGAACATCAATAAAATCCATAGGTGTACTGAGTGAAGCCCATAAAGACAAACATGCTGCCTGAGGGCATCCCATTAGAAGCAGAGCAGAATGCAGGATGCTGGATGTTCACTTCTCAGCTCTGCTAAAGCCCCAGCACCATCTCTTCAGAAGATGGATGGACTGCAGGACCTCTGCTCTGTGTTCATTTCTTCTATGTGAAGAAGTCTCACCTGCTCAGTGTGCACGATGGATGTGATTTAATCCTTAAAAAGGTAAAAAACCAGCCAAAAGCATTTGTAAGGTGCTCTAAAGCTTGCTTTTCCAAGCATTAAAAATGAAGATGATAACACTTGCTCGTTTAACCAAAATGTAGTGAAAATTATATGTCTGCATACAAAAATATTATTTGGACTGTTATCTTCTCCCCGTTATAAGACAAATTCTAACTGTGGTAATTACAGCAGTGCCTTTCTTTTTCTAGTTGTTTCAATGGGTTCAACTCACTTCTTGTCACAGTTTCTTGCCCTGAGAAACTCAAAATGAAAGGTACTGTTGAATTGGAAAATATTATTATTACAGTAATAGTCATAAGGAATTGGATTTGTACAAAACTATAAAGCAAAACACACTGAGATGATTCATTATGCATCACATGGAGAAAGACGTAATGTTGTTAATATGGGAGAACAGATGTGTCTATGTATTTTAAATATCTCTTTTTCTTTTCTCTGATGAAAAGTTGTTGGGTTTTTTTCCTGAAAAAAGGAAAAAAAAAAGCAAAGGAAGAAAAACCCAACCTGATCTTGATTACTGGTACTATTGAGAAAGTTCATTGGGAAATGAAAGCAGTCACTGCTGTTGCCATTAATCTCATTTTATGTTAGTTTGGCTTTTACTGCAGAAAGTAAAAACTCTGGGGTTTTCTTTCATACCCAGTCCCATATGTGAGTTAAAGCAAAGCTGACAAGCAAGTCCTTGACATAACCTCACGCATGCTGTGGTTAGAAGCTGTATAGCAGCAACGACCCAGATGTGATTTCCTCACTTTATTCAGAATAATTGGGCTTTAATTAAAAATGCCATGCTTTGCTTTGTTTTGTTTTAAAGGGACATGTTTGAGGGTGATCATTTGTTAGTTATCTGTATCTTTTTAATGGTAAAGCTGTTTTGGTGTGTGGGAGAAAGAAAGTCCATTGTTTTTCCATTCTGTCAGACCTCAAGCATTTGGTGCAGGGACCAAAAGCATGCTCATGAGTTAAAGTGGTCTATAGAATACCCTGTGCTTTTAAATGTGACCGCACTCCCACCTTGCCTATAGGAGTGAGGCCAGTTTGTCACTGTCTAATGGCTAAATACTCTATCCTGAGTGATTGAACTCCCTCTCCAGTGGCTCCATACTGCAGACACTACATATTTTAATATCCTTTATTGCACATACCAGTGGAAGACACATCTATAGAATTTATGAGATGATCCTTCCGGATTTTAAAATTATATGACACCTTTATACAGTAGAGGTGCTCCTTATGAATCTTGGAGGACTTATTTGAAAAGCACAGGATTGTTTCTGTCTGTACTATACAAGGAACTGCCTCCTCTATTTACTGTTCTAGGAATAAGGAGTCAGTGTAGCCTCTTGACTATCTGCTTTTAAGGTCTAAGTAAGTTAAAGGTGAATACAATTCAGAGCAGAAAATGGGTGAAGCAGCCATTTGGGTAGAAGGGATCTAGTTCTAGAAGTAATTTAGGGGAGCAAAAGCGATGGCAGAGTGTGACCGTCCAAAGGAAACACTTTGGAAAACATCCTATTCACAGAACATCTCATGGTGTGGGAGAGCATCCAAGCCCTGTGCCCACTATCCATGGTGGCTGTTTGCTGTTAAAGAACAGAAAAGCCAGAGGCTCCACTTCAGAGCAGAGATTTAATTGCTGATCATTTCAGAGGAGACGGAAAGTGTTGAGCAGCCCCAGGGTGGTACATCAGGGATAGGTCCACGTGCAGTGATGCCCACCAGGATGGTGGGCATCCAGCCAGGATGCCTCCAGCACTCAGCAGAGGGATGAGCATCCTCCTTGAGGGGGATGCTGTGCAGTGCATCCACAGCCCATTGCCTCAAGTTTGACCCTGTGCTCATGGATGTGGCCAGCTCACACGGACAAACCTCATGTGCCACAGTTCAGCAACCCTCAAGATTACCCTCATAATTACTAGTTAGACACTCTTTTATAAGCACCCAATGACTTGCTAGGTCTCAGCCACTGTTACAAGTGATGACTTTTTAATGGCAACCAGCATGCTTGAAAAGTTCCCTGAGATTGAACAATATTCTGGAGACAGACACATCCCCAGGGAGCAGCTGCCTGCCCTCTCGTTGCTCAGATATTGAGGTTAATTGGGGAAGTGAAGAGCTTTGAATTACCACCGCAGGATAAAGACATCTACATGCTTGTTTTTACTGTTTTGTTTCAGATCCCTGTAAAAATACTGATGCAAGTTTTAGTTATTAATCACACATCTTAATATTTGGCAGCAAGTTTATCCTACGTACCGTAACTGAGCCTCGAACAAGATTCCCACTTCGTTTTGTTTGCTTACTTGCTAGCGCAGATAGGAGTGGGAAGACGCTGAAAATGAAAACTCTATTTAGGCCACATAATCTCCTTCATTAAGTATCACTGATGCTAGATAAGGCTCACTTGGGGACCTATTAATGGAAACACATCTGCTGCATTCATAATAACAAAAGGCTGGCTATAAAGTGATTAATTGCTGTTAACAGAAGCAGGCCCTGCTTTGGGAAGGCAAATATGTGGCACATTTGGATGCACGAAGCACTCCAGACACAGGGAGGCATTCCACAGATGAGCACATCTCCTGCCTAGTTTGGTCTGCAGCACTGCAAGGACAGCTCAAAGGGTTGTCCATGCCAGGATGGGTCAAGTCGGGCCACCCAGCCTCTGGTTGAGAATCCCACCTCCCCCAGACTTTCCCAAGGTAAGAGCTAACTGGAAAAGCAGCATCACTGCCTTTTCTGATTCAAATGCATTTTATTAGCAGTATTTGTATTACAGTAGTCACAAGAGACCCTAATCAAACTGGGGCCCTCTTGTATTAGACACTGTCCAGATGCATAATACAAACTAGCTCTTCCTTTCAAGAACTTCAAGGCTTGCAGATAAGCCAGAGCATGGGAAGGGAAAACCAGACATGAAGTGGGGAAATGCCATGACCCGCCTGAAGTTTTGAAAGACAACTGAGATCTCCTAGGTCTGAGTTTAAGATTATTGGACTGTACCTTCTTTATGACTGGAAAATGATGTATGAAGTCCTCAGCAGAGAGGCATGAGCATATGGCCTTCAGCAGAGCCATGCTGCCTTGCGTCTGCAGAGGATCTGGCATAGAGGGGCTAAGCCACTCAGCAAAAAAGAATTGGAAGTATGGGAAGATGCTCGGGACGCTTGAACAAAGAGCTCAAAAATTCCCAGCTTACAGTGACTATAAGAAGGCATGTCATACCTTTTCAAACAGAGAGAAAGTCTGAGCCAGAATGGCAAGAAAATACAGCTTATTTCCAGGCAGAACGCTAGCACATTGATTAGAGTCCAGATGAAGATAAAAAGGCTACAGATCCGATGCACAGTGCTGGAATTGTATGTTTCTGTAGAAGATCTAATGTATTCATGCTGTCAGGTCACATACATTAGACCTAGAAACCTGATGTTTTCTTTCTTCTTTTTTTGCCCTTTTTGGAAGCAGTTAGAGCAAATATATTGAATGAGACATTTGCAAGCATGGAGCCCATTAATAACACAAGCCGAATGCAATGCTGCAGTCTCATTCATACTGCTCTTGGGAGCCAAGGAAATTAAAATCCTATACGTTTCTTTTCTGCACTGGGGAAATCAAAGCCAAACCATGAGATGGGGCTGATTAGAGACAGGTGAAATGTCTGTTTGTTTTTAGAGCTTTACAGCTCTCGTTTTGATAGTCCCTAGATTTTCCAAGCGCATTCTGCAGATACCAGAGCGATGGCTGTAAGAGAAGAAAACAAGTCTGAAGACCATCTGAGAACCAGGACTTTTTCAGATGCCAAAGAACAAAAGATGCTCCAGTAAAGGCTCCCTGCTGACAGCTGCTGGAGACACCCATCTTATACTTACTGTATTCCTCACGCCACAGATTTGTGAGGCTGTGAACCTGCAGTTCCATTTGTGCTAACATGACAACAAGAAAAACCTTCCATGAGTCTAATAGAATGAGGAAACAGCAAACCAGACAATAATTATGCAGTTGTGCATATGCATACATTGTGTACATCAGATGAACTCATCTATACATGGATATGTTGTGACTGTATATAACGCACATCTTATTCAAGGTGCACAAAGAGCCATGTCTGTGCATGTATAATCCTTGGTACTGATCCTTCTCCAGGCAACCACTGTAAATCAGGATGCAGACATCCATTAGTTGAGTATTAAGTGGGCAGACAGACATCAAAATGACTTTGTCATGAAACTGATGTTCTCATCTAAATAGATATAAACGGTGTTGGTTTATAACTGCTTCCTTCAGTCAACCTCCTATGACATCCTAGGCTTGCTAACATTCCTTTTATTGCCACCATCTGATTGTATAACTCTCTACTGATAGCAGCTCTTCATATTGCATCGATTATAAAGAGAACAGGAAAATGAACAAAATGTACTCATTCTGTTTATAGTTTGAACTATAATTTTGTGGCCCTCCTTGGACGCCTTAGCAGAAGAATCAGATGCACTTTTCTCCATGTTTGGCAGCAGGCTCATAATTTGGCTGGGAGCTGTGTCCAAGTTTACTCAGCTCTTGTGCTCGCCTGCTTTCACAAATGGCTTTTTTTAGAACATGGGAGATGGACAGGGCTCCTAATGCAACTGTTGAGACACAGCAGGAGCTTCTATTAAATAGACAATTTCCGAAGCAGAGAGGTTGTTCATCATCCCGTGATAACCACCCACTGATGTGCGACTGGGGTATGAAGGTTCAGACATGATATATGAGGAAGGTGGATGATGATGTACCTGGCAGAGGCTGTATTTACCCGTCTAGTTCAGAGCACGGGGTTATTACTATTCATCAAGGTAAGCGTGGGTCACAGCCTGCTTTTATTAACAAACACTTACTCCCTTCCCCATCTCAGCCTTGCCTTTACTTCATTTGAAGGGCTGAGATGGACAGTTGACTCATTTTCAGCTGTGAAAACGCTAGTTTCTTGCTTTGCTGTACTTTGGTCAATTCAGTGGTGAATGACTTGATATTAGATTAAATTAGAAGGTAAGTGTGAATCTGATCTTTTTAGAAGCAGAAAGAGAAAAGAAAAAGAACATTCTTTATCTCTCCTTCCATTATAAGAATTCATATTTAAATCTAACTAGTTTTTATACAATCACTTACTTGCTTTAAGGAAAAGTGGTAGAAATCTCTTTCATACAGCAAGGAAACCCTTTTGACCAATGGATTAACTACTTTAAAAGCTAGTGCCTGTCTTGCACAGTACACCTCAGATATAAAAAGGAAAAAACAAAGCAGTTTGGCAAAACTCTAACACTGAGAATGTAACTCTTCTTTACTAAGAGATAAGCCAAAGGATTGTATGTTTCTTGTATGAACAAGAAACCGTTCTGGTCCATCCTTATGCACTGCTGCTGGAAAGTGTGCACCAAGTTTTCGTGGGAATGCGGGTTTTTCCTGCATCACTATCAAATTTCTCTGTATATGGCTATGTAAAAAGGCTAAATAGAAGAAAAAATTGACCTCAGTTTCCTCAGTTTCTCTGTTTACCAAATGGCCATATTCAAACCCAGGCACCAGTTCTGGTTTTGTTTTGTTTTGTTTCCACAGTCTTTGTTGACTGAGGTTTTTCCCAGGCTAAAACATCTCACCATTCTTGCTGTGGTCCATTAACCTAATGATGTACATAAACTGCACAGAGAGAGAGATAAAGCAAGATAACAAGGAAAAAAACCCCAACATATTAACAAACTATTACAATAATAGTAGTGGAAGAATAGGACACTGTAGATGTCACTGTGGATGTGTCAACTGATGCCAGCCCAACTCCCATCAGTATGAATGAACCTGCCTTCGATCAAACTATCAACTATACAGTCTGTGAAGTTTTTGTCCAGTCCTATTTTCTAAGGCAAAGTAAAAATTTGTCATTGGCAAAATAAAGATTAAATAAAGCATGAGTAATGTGTATGTAGATCTGGAAGATATCTTGGCACCAAGATCAATTTCCTGCTCTGACAGATTTAGAAGTGCTCAGGTTCCTGCTGTGGCTGGAAAGTTGCTTCAGAACATCTTTCCTGTGATGCTCAGAAACCTCCTTCATGTTTCCACCCTCTATTTACTCACAACCAGTTTGATTCGGGGCCAACATTGTCTTTTAGCTCAAATAATTATCTCCCTTCCCTGGGGGTTTACTTGGACTATTTATAGAAGGCAATCCTTTTCCTAGCCTTTTCCTCCTTTTCCTAGCCTAAACAAAGCTATTTTAGTTTGCTCCACATCCTCCTCTGCACCTGCTTCACTGGCCAGGTCCTGGCTGGTCCCTATGCCCCACACAAGGCAGGGACCTTCCTTCTCCCTTCTGAATGTCATATCTGCCTCTCATTTTCAGCTCTTGTTACACTCATGGTTCTCTTATCCTGTGATCTTTAATACAGCCACATCTTTCTTTTCCATTTGCAATTTTTTTAAGCCCTGTTTATCACAGAAGCCTCTGTTGTTTGTCGCTCATCTCATTTCCACGCCATCTTTATCAGCAGAAGGGAGGTATGTGAATGGGCAGTGGTACAGAGATGCTATTTTGGGATTTATATTGCTATGACAGTATGATTTTCCTGATTTATTATTGAAATCCTATATATAGGCCACTGACACCTCAGCCTGGGCTTGTTATCTGTGATCCCTTTACAGCCCATGACAAGGCACAGGTTCATCTCACCCTCAGGCCTGTGCCTACAGTCGGACAGAGCGAAATGTAAAGGTGTCTCTTTTTCTTCAAGGAATATAAGAGAAGGGAGGGCATGAGCCCAGAATTACCCATCTAGCTTTTAGACGCCCTGAAGTCAGATAAGATGAATTTCACTTTTAAGTATCTACATCAGCAAGGTAGTGATGACTTTTGGGTATGCAAGGTCTAGCTGCTGAGCAGCAGATCAGGAACTGCCCAACAGTGATTAAGTGTCTTTTCTGTAGGTGCCATTCACTTGGGGCACCTGCACGTGAAAAGAGAATGAGAATTTCAAACCTCCCTGAAATCTACTCTTTTTAAAAGCTGGTATCAACTACGAGGACGTGATATAACACTTCTGAAAATGCCTCTTATTGTGCTTGAAACAAATCTAGTGAGTTTGAGTTTGGTCACTGTTAGCCCTGGGCTAGACACATGTCCTTGTTCTACTCTTAAACAAATCCAAGGGCTGAAGCAACACCTCTTTCCCAGGACCTCACTTGGACATCTCTGCTCTGGTGAGGATGAGCTGGTCTTCAGTTTCCTTCTGCTGTGACTGCCAAGGGGGGCTGCACTCCTTCACTCTTGTCTTCATAAAACCTGTACATCAGGCAGTCATCACAAGGTGAGTGGCGCATAAATCCTTGGGCTGTTTGTCGTGATGGAATCTGGGCAAGAAAAAGGACTTGGAGTTCAGGATGGAAAATATTTTGGAGAGCAGTTACTCTGGGGCAGCAACTTTGCTCAGCAAGCGTAGGAATGAGCTTGGTATACAATAAATCTCTGTAGTTCTGCAGTCTCACTTGTCAGCTCTTCCAACGAGCATCCTCCCCAGTCCAGAGCCTGACAGGTTTAGCTTTGGATACTGTGCCTAGCTGGGCTGTCCTGAATTCATAACATTTTTCTCTTTCCCCCTGTTACTTCCATGTTATGTAAACTGGAAATCTGCAAACTGAAAACATTTCTTCTTGTTTATAAGGAGAGAGATTGTTCCATGTATGCACCCAAACGGCTTCCCCCTGGATGTCATGTTTACTTCTATGTGCCCCAAGTCAGGGCACCGACTTTGAAACCTCCTGCAATGAATTTTGAGCCCTTTTCCTGAACTTCTCCCAAGGCAGACATCTGAAGAAAACTCCCCCTTCCTGGAAGTGTTATGGAATGGGCAAACTTCTGACTTGGGAAAACAAAAACCAGTACCTCCACTGTAAAGTTTGCTAACAAATGCGACCCTGCTGGACAAGGACTGGTTTAATTTGGCTTCTGAGGCCAGCGGTGAGTTAAGAGCTGCTCAGATGTCTTTGGATCACTTCAGTGAGAGTCTGCTGGCACATTTCAGTACAGTGAAAGCACAGCACAGAAATATTTCAGTGTAAATTGTTAGCAGAATGGGGAAAAAAACCTCCTGATGTGTAGTGATTAATCTTGTCACTTGAAACTTGCTTATGCTGTTTCTTCTCTTCTTTAACCTTTGTTTAAAATCTTCAGCAGGGCTGGAGAGCTTGGAGGACATTTTAAATAGATGTCTCAGTCCTGAACATGTTTCTGAAACAAAATATAAAGAAAGCATTTTGAGTCTGACCCTTCATGGGTGTCCCCTTGGGTTTAGCTCATCTGTTAAATAAAAGTCCAATGCTAATAGTCGTGTAGCTGAATAACCAGTTTCTTTCATTTACTAGATCCTTAGTTTATGCTTTAATTAGGAACTCCAACTAAAGATTATCAGAAATCAATATTTCTGTTGGATACATAGGGGTTTATTTCAAGTGGGGAAGCAGTGGATATGGTTGCTTTGAAAAGCAATTACTTGCAGCAAGGTGGCAGATCTTCTCCTGCAGAAACTGCTCTTTATACTTCATGGAAAACACCAGAAAGTTTTAGGAAAAAGTGCAGCATATTTTATCTAAAACCACCTTAGCCATTTTTCCCCTTCAGCTTTGTCATGAGTGTCTTTAAATAGGAAGTATTGCTTTCTATAGACGGTTTGAGTTAATCATTTCCCCTTACAAACACACTGGAGGACACGTTTCGTCGGACATTTGGAGAAGCGCGATATGAATGGAAAGCTACCAACTGAAAACAGGAGCAGAGCCTCCAGTTGCAAACCACAGGACTGTGCATGACCTAGGAAGGAAGCAAAAGGATGTTTCCGAAACCCATAGCATATAATAATTCACTTTAATCTTCCGTTGTTGTCTTGCCTCTATGGCTGGGAAATAAAACCAAAGAAAGTCCAACTGAGATTTACTCAAGCCTCCTGGCTCTCTGGCTGTCAGCTGAAAGAGAGCAGTGTTCTCCGAGAGCGATCAGCATAGCTACAGAGGTACCTTGAGGACAGCATTGAATGGGCCATAGAAACCCTTTATTTGCCCTTTGGAAATAGATTTGGGCACATTATTTCAGCAGGCTAGTGTTAGACCATCTGTAGGGAGATGTCTGCTCCCAGGGCTGAGGACCCCTTGTCTTTCAATACCATGAAATGGAAATGGAAAAATCCCCCCACCCAAATAACTTTTGAACAAATAAAGCCCTTGTTTCACGCAGCAGAGGAGAGACCATGTTCCTAGCAGTGATATGGGACTACGAGCTTTAATGATTAATTTTCAGCCTGTAACAAGTAGCGCATCACTGAGCGCTTCTGAGTTTTTCCCTCTTTTTTCATACATCTCAAATCACACTGAGCTGTAGATGCCTGACAGAAATCTTCTGGGAGCAAACCAACCAACAACAGATATTCCTTGTTCCTCATTTCCATAGCCTGCAAATGCAGCTTGTGTTACCAGTCTGGAGAACACCGTTTGCCAAGAGGCGAAAAGCAAATCGCTATTTAAGACATCATCAAACTCCCATTGGGCCTCATCACCTCCGACAGATTTCTGAGTCACTAAGAGGAAGTATTTTACTGCTATCCTGTTTGGTCAGCAGGTGGAAGGGAAATAGCTCTCACAAACCCTGGAAAATATTTAACAAGACTTCAATTTCAGCACAGTCTTAGTGCTTTCGGCCTCAGTCTCACTCCTGATTTCATGTAGTGCCAGTATTTTGCTGGGTATTTCACAGAGGAAGACAACAAGGTCCTTGGCATAAATACATTTGTTAACCCTGTGCAATTTTGGTGCTACTTCCCAACTTTTCATCCAGTAACATCTTCCCAAAAACCATAAAAAGCTCTTTTCTCTTATTGATTTTTCTTCAGAATTTTTACTTCTCCTCTCGAAGAAATGTTGCAAGCTGAGAACTATTCCATGTTCTTAAAACTACAGGGTAGCATTTAAAATGGACTTGAGTAGTTCATAAACTTCACAAAAGGGATGAAATTCACCCCTAAATAAAAATAGGATTGGGACACCTTGTTGGGCTCCTCACTTACATATGCCTCTTGTGTTACTGTTGTTAGTCTTCTACCTTCCTTATTATCATCCTCTAAAAGGTAAGAATAAGAAAATCCAACTCCTTAACCAAGCCTTGAATATAAATTAACTTTAAAGACCTTTTAGAGCCAATTTTTCTCACTGTTTATACATTTCTGGTTCAGCAGATATCCATCTCAGAACAGCAATGAAGAAATGGGTCCATTGTTCAGCACAGTATATAAAAGCTCTCAAGTTTCCTTAAAGATGTTCCAAAGTGATACATGATCCTGGGTGCTCAAATCTGAGACATATAAGAAACGCTTTAAAATACTCTTAAATAAATGGAGTCACTGGGTCAATTCCAGCCAAGCTGATGAGAGAACAATGTATAATACAGAGAGTGACCCTCTGACTCTCATCATGTGCTTGGTTCTGCAGCTACATCCAAAGAGAGGATTTGGAAAGTCCTACAATGTTTTGACACACACACACACATTTCATTTTCAGGTTCCACCTGGGACTTGTAGTAGCCACACAGCTAGGAGAGCAATTGTTTTTGTGGTTTCTTTCTGGCTTGGACCACAGGCTGATGCACCAGGAGCCTTACGAGAAATTCTGCTTTGTTGGGATTTCCTGCATGATTCTGCACACAAAAGCAGCCCAAGCGATTCAGCTGACACAGTTATTGGAACCTGCAGATGATTTTCCCAACACAGATTGATTTGGGAACCTCTGCTTTTCACCCACTACTCTTTGTTACATCCTACGTACTTCCTGTATGATATAACCCGGACATATTCTTTTATGGAATATCACTAAGTGTTATGAAGTGCCATTGTATTCTGCTAAAGCACTGAGAGCTATATTTCAATTGCCAGGAAGAGATTTCAAGTTACTGAGATTTAACAAGTTACCATACACCAGCTGAGCTGTAGGAAATCTCCATATGTGCTTTTTCTTTGTTTTCTACATCTGTGGCAAATGCAAACCAAGGCATCTTGTTTTAAGCCTGTCTCACTGTGTGCTGAACAACATTACCTTGCAGTAACCACAGACCATGCTCACACACACTCATAGCTAGTGGGTAGTAACTCATTAACCCCAGGAACAAAGGGTTGAGCGTCTTATGCTTTGAGTGTGAAACACATCTTGAAGTCTCAAGAATCAGCACGTGGCTTTGCATACAGCACTGATTAGCAGAGTCAGCGACTTCTTATCACCTCTAACAGCAACATCCTAAAGCACCAGCTTGTACTTCACGATGAGACATGACCCCCTGTGCCCACCAAGGAGGTGCACAGCATTACTAATCTGGCACCTCACTCTGTTTAAATATTTCCTCATTTATATAGTGAACAGCAAATCACCATAATGCCTTAAGCTGCTCCTCTTCCAAACAGTCAGTAAAGGTAGAATAAAACCACCCCAAAACCCACTCTCAACCCTAATCCACCTGGGTTTTGGGACTGGAGAGTTTGCCAAAGAACCCTCTTTTGCTCACTAATGGATGTGCATGGGGCATTTTCATGCTGCTGCTTAGACCAATGCTACTCTGTTCGGTATTTACTTTCCTTGGCATCACCTTGGCACCCCTCATTTCCACTGCCAGAGCAAATCCCTGTACCAGCTAGGGGCTGGGGGAAACAAAGTGAAGGCAAAAAATGCACTAATAAAGCAAAGTTAGGGCAAGTTTGTCAGTAGGAAAATATTTACCTTGCATGAATAGAAAAAACTCTTGATTAGAAAAATTACCCACAAAAAACACCCAAACCAGCAAAATCCATACAAAGAGAAAAACTAAAGTGATTACAGTGAGTAAATGAGAACAATTTTGGGATCAAGAACACATTAACGTACTCAGCAATTGAGAAGGAAGGAGATTATATTCTCTCACCAGCCTCATTTTATTTGCACATTGAAGAGACCAAAGCTGACCAGGTGGTTCTGAGACTACACTGAATATACCCTGTGTTTTTCCTGATAAATGTCCATTTTAGATAGCAAGGCTGATGCATCTCTCTATAAAGCTCAATGAGAGGAACGCTGCAGGGATCTGGTACCTGATAGGGCACTTGGGAAAGCTTGGTCCCTGGGGAGCAGAGAGGAAAGGAACAGGTTCCTCCCCAAAAATCTCTTTCTGTGCTTATTTTAAGACTTTACAGAGCTTTGATATGGTGGTTGGCACGGGCAAATTTTTTTCCCCTAAATAAAGAGCTGAAATTGCACAAAGCCAGCTGGCTAAATATCCCGGTTTAGTTGCAGTAAGATATGGGACTGAACAAGTTTAATCTTAGTTACTGCAGTATTACTCCTAAAAGGTTTACTGTATGGGGTAAGTCACAGTGTGGTTTGGTCTGTTGTCCATGCAGAGTTTGCAGTATTTGATCTTCTGTAGAAGCAGAAGAATCATCAAAGCAAATCAGACCAACGGCTTTATCAAGCCTCTGGATCCCACAGAAGGTGAGAAAGCCCCGTGAAAGCACCTCCCCGCTTGGGCATCAATATCCTTTCGAGGAAAATTTTTTCCTGATCCTTGCTTTAAAGAAGTTATTTGAGATTAATGTAAAGACCATTTGTCATTTTAGTTATAAGAAAGGGTAATGGCTTTACCAGCTTTTTGCATTTTCTACAAAATTAAGCTTGTATTGTGAGCTTTTCTGTTAAGCACAAACCAGTAAAGAAATAGTCTCCTCTATATGGCAAAGCCCAAACTGAGTCACTCATCAATTCACTGCTAATTGTCAAACGTGTTTATTGCATGGGAGAATTGATAACCTGTAATAAGATGTGATGGATTTAGCCAGCTGTGTTTCTACTATTTCAGGCTGGTGTATGTCCAACAGAAACCAAGAAGTTACATGAGTACAAAAGAAGGAAAAAAAGGGAAATGAAGTACAGTAGTGTTGATTCAGCACTGGTGTATTTTCTTCTGATTATTTCTGTAATAACAAGTGTCTGATAAGTGGGTTAAAGACTGACTGAAGGAGATGGGATTGGAAAAGAATTGCCATCATGTTTGTTGATATTCCTCCAGTTAATTTGAAATGTAGGCAAGTCATGGAATAATTTAGACTGGCAACGTATTGCATGAAACTTTCCTTCTCAAGCTAAGAAAAAGAGAACATGCTGTCTGTATTAGTAAGCACACAACGTATTTAGATAAGTAAATGGAGTCAGGATGAATAGTGCCTACATGAGAAATAAATGGAGACAGAATCCACAGTGGAAAAAATGCCTGCTTCTTGCAGACATCTGTATCACCCGTAGCACTGGAGCAGCTCAGTGCAGGAGTCATCTGTTGGAAAAACCTGGACACAGACCCCTGCGCTTGCCCATCTCACAGGATCTCCTTTCCTCTTCAGCTGAAGCTGGAGGTGCCTACAGAGCCTTCTGCCTTTGGGACATGGCCACTGCCCTACCACAGAGTCCTCCACACATCAACACAGACAAGGAATGTGGCTGGAAGGAACCAGCTGGAATTTCGGCTACCAAAACCAGAGAAGCCCCCAGAGGGGAGACACTCAGCTCCTGATGTACGAAGGCTTGAGGACAGCATGGTGGCACCCTCGTCTGGTGACCTGCTCTTTATTTTTCCTTTCATTCGCAAATTTTTCCCCACCAAAATCCTGCAAGAAGTGTTACTGTGAACAACTCACATGATATTTGCAGCTGACCACATCCTCCTCAGTCTTTCTTCATCTTGGCATACTCAGCTTATGAGCTTGCAGAGAACAATTCACCCCTTGCCCAATGGGACTTGAATCCAACCACCATTCCCAAGCACTCCAGTAAAAATTGGGCATGATCTGTGAAAACCTAGTATAGTCTTAAAAACCAAAGACGTGCTGATGATGCCTGACTAATGAATATGTGGTGACCAAAACTAATGAGACATGACCATGTTAGTCTTGCAGAAATCACAGTGATTAATCATAGAACCAGAGGAGCACACATAATGATAGAAGGCCATGGACATCTTCACAGAAGACTCAGATGTCTTCCTGGAGGATAATTCATACAGGATGCAAGATTACTGATCTTCATGCACTAAACTTCACGAAGGCTTTTGATCTGTACCACATGGGGTTAGATTAGAAAAGGCATGAAATGTATACAGTCTCTTCAAATGGCAGGAAAACTTTTCCTTGATCACAGGAGAAGATATGAATCAAGAAGATTTCCTTCAGGAAAATCTCACCATTCAGGGATTTGACAGTGCCCCCAGATAGAATTAGGATGTGGTGAACCTTGCTTTGCTCTTCAATTCACCTGCATGAACTGAAATTGGAAGTAGAAACAGCACAGCAGTTCCCTGCACATATTTTCAGCCCCGATTTCATTAACATCTTCCCCGAGCTGGGATTATTTTGCTCATGTACAGTGTTCGAATCTGCTCAGGCTTTGTTTGGAAGCAGAAAAACACTCCTAATGGAGGCACCCTGTGTAACCTAATAGAAAATGATAGTGTTCAACAGCTTTTTTAAACAACTATTAAAGTTTAATACATAATTAGATCCCACTATGGAATTCTACAAGTGTTAAAAATAACCCAACAGGAAGCATAAAAGCACTTATTAAATTCTACAACTATTTACAGTAATTTCTGCATATGACTCTATTAAATTTCCATGCCACACTCAGTCCCATTTCGGCCAAATTCCACAGAATTTTTCCTAAATGGTCAGCTCTTTTCCAGTTTTGATGAACAAAGGAACAAACCAGCCTGCTTCTTATTTGACTTCTGATTAGATCAACACTGATGGGTGCAAAACACAGCACCAGGCTCTCAGCTGGTGAAATTCAGCATAAATCTATTGCCTTCAAATCTGGGCTCAGGGACTCCAGCTCCTCCCTTGCCTACTGCTCACCTCAGTATAAATCCACCTACTTTTGGCTCCCGTTCTCCAGTTAGCCAACTTGCAAAGCTATTGTTTTGAAATTGGGTATATTTTAGTAGCTGTGATATTAGCTGCGTTAGTTCATAAATGATGGGAGGGGTTCCTGAGATGTTATTCCCTCTAACATTTTCTGCTGGATGTGGATGGGACGGCCAAGGACTGAGGTCATTGACGCTTTGTGTTTAGAAGGAGAGAGTGAATTTTTGGCGCTTTCCAGCAGGACCATCTCCCAGTGACTGTCAGGGTTATGCAACTGGATGTCTCCATGGTGCCTGGGAAGCTACAGCCCTTCCCTGCTAGAGATGCTCTATTCTGAAATAGACTTTGTATATCAAAGAATGGCATCTGCTGACTTCCCAGACACAAAGGCACAATCATTTCCATTACAGAGCTTGTCTCATCATCCCAGGTTGTGCTGGCCCTGAGGAGCTGCTGTCTAGAGACCGTGTAACTGGGCTGTGAGGATGGGTCATGCTCGGTACAGTTGGTTGCCAAAAATACTTCTGGGAACAAAGACACTCCTTGATTTTTCTGCAACTGAAGTAAATCTTGGACAAAAAACCCAGAGGGAGCTGTTGGCACACATGATGCAGCCATCAGACAGGAATCCTGCTCACAGATCAGCCAGCTTCTTGACAGGCAGGAGTTTAGAAACCATTTAGCACATGAAAGCTGGTAAATATGTGCGTATATATATGTATATGAGAGACTTATGCATAGGGAAACTGCATATCATTTTCCAAAGCTGAAAATGTGTCGCTCAGCCATAATTGCTAAACCGAGAGCAATCAAAGTGATTGCTTTCAAGGCTGTGACAGAAGCCTTCAATGAGGGCTCTTAGACATACTTGTACCCACAGTTGTGGTTTTAATAGGGTTGTTCTGGCTAGGGGCTGAATAGATGCAACTGCACAAAACTGGTGAATGACAGCATATTCTTTTGAAAACTTCACTCAGCAACATACTATCCTTGCAGACTGCAAACTTCTGAGGCTGCCTTTTGGATACTGCAATGCAAACAAATGCTCCCCTGCAATTAAGCCTGAAGGAGCTGCACATTTGCATTGATTTTGCACTTGCTAGTATAATTCCTTCAAATTACTCCCAGATAGTAACTCTGCTGCTTTGAGAGCACAGAGCTGGAGCAGGAAATGTTTTCAGCACAGTTGCTTGTTATTTTGCAAATGTTCTTGGGCCAGGCTGCCTGCCCACAGCTACTCTGTGAACCACTAGCATGAGCGATGCCACTTGAATACCAGTGAGCCGAGACATAAACTCGCTCAGCTAAACACAGAGCAGGGATCAAAGGCACCAGGGGGGATCTGCTGTCATCATTTGTGTATCTTCAGCAACTGGTGAATGATCAGTGTCACTGCGATGCCAACCGCAGTGAAAGGGATGGGTGTTCAGGGAATTGCAGCAAAGCAATTACAAGGAAGCTTTGACTTTCAGTGTTGTATTGACTTGCCCATTAAGTGCTTGATGGACTTTGGTTTTCTCAGATGAGCTTTCTGCTTGGCACTTCCGCTTCCCTCTAAGTGTGTGTTACACAACTCTGCTTGGCTTGCGTCTAGCCCTGGCTTTGCTACAGGAAAAGCTTCATATCAGCAGGCCAGGTATACAATAAGGTGTATTCTCCTCGAGTTATTTATGAACTAAGAACACATTCCTTGGCAAGGCAGCACTGCCTTGTCTCAGACACTATTCCTTAAAAAGCAGCTTCCTTATTTTCCAGATGCGACTTGTGCTTCTAAAACTTTGTATTCTTCTAAAACTTTGGATTTCTGTTCCCAAGTGCCTGGTTCACAGGTCAGAATGCAGAGGATGGAGGTAAGCACGGGCACTTGGAGCAGGGGTGTCACCTCCTCGCAGCACTCCATCTCCACAAGTCCTTTACCTTCATTTTACCATCCCACACATTGTACAACAAACAGGCTGTGAAACCCTCAGAGACTACTTCCACCAACGCACAGGAAGAGTTGTGTAGCAAATGCAAGTGATAGCTTGTGTTTTGATTTTATACTCCATAAAAGTCCGTTCCATCTTGGAAGGAGAAACAAAGAAGTGGGTAATCCAACTGTATCCCTTGGAAATCGCCCAATAAACTCCAGAGGAGGATCAAATCTCCATAATGCAATAAAGCAGACAAATTAAAAATGATTCTGTAATCAAGGTATAGTCCAAATTTCCTCCATGTCAGTGGGAAGTCACTGGCCTCTAGTCAAAAGTATGCTTTGTGCTGACCAAAGAAGTAATGCACAGGATCAGAAGCAGAGCAGTTTTGGAAAGACTGTACAGAGAGAGAATAGAGGGCTAAACTGATAATCCTATCAGGAAAATATAACTTAATCTGGAGCTACATATGAAAGGTTGAATCCAAATCATAGCAAATTCACCAAATTCACCTCTGTCTGCTGCTGGTGCTGACAACAGTATTGGCTGCCCAATGTTTTGTGTCTAATTACCTGCATTACAGCGAAGTGCACAGCTTTTCTTAGTAGAGAACTTTTTTTGTCCTCCTGAAAGTTTAATCCCCATAAGAGGATTCCCATCCTGTCCTTGGCAGAGTCAGAAATCAGGATTTTCACATCACCCTTAGTAGGAAAAGGAACTACATATTCGCATCTGCACGCTGGTGCTTAGCAGGAGCTCCTTGCACAAAGCTCCTCAGAGTCACCAGGGAACCAAGCCAAGCTTCACTCCAGTTTAGTGCCCTTTCTTTTCACTGTTTCCCATTCTTTGCTTTTGTCTCTGTTTCTCCTAGAGATTCCTCAGGGCCTGTTAATGGCACATTGCTGGGAATTAAATCTTTTGGGTGCTGAATTAGAACAAGCTCCACTGACCCTGAGCTAAGAATGTCTCACTGAGGGCTGCAGAAGGCTGCCAGCAAAGCTCTAGAGTAGCAGTCCAGCAGCATTCTGACTCATGGCACTGAGCTTACAGATGTCCAAGTAACATGGTTTTACCTTAGTGGATTCAAAAGAGCACCCATGTCCTAGAAGGAGCAGTTCCACCAAGCCTGGCTTAAGGTTTTATCATATGCATGAGGAATATAACCAAAAGTATAGATGCTTATCTAACCGAGCCCACAGGCACCCACAGCAAACAGAAAAGCCATTCATTCACTTCCCTTTGCTGTCACCGAAGGAAGCTCACTAGTCATCCACAGCAAATAGAGATGTTTTACAGGAGTGAGGACGTCAGCACCAGACTAACTCTTTTTTTTCCCTCAAGGATGCACATCGCAAGTAGGTGCAATTCCCAGTTTGGAACCTGACTCAACTCTCCCAGACATGCACAAACCAATGGGATAAAGCTACTGGATCAATTAGTGTCTTGAGCTGCCACAGCAGAGAGCAACACACTGAGGCTGTGATGAGCCTATGCTAACCAGCAGAGCTCATTAAGCTACCGGCCTCACTGATGTAAAGTGCCATGTAATAAGAAATTAAACTTGTCAGTGCCTCTGCTGTGAAGTCATCAGGCAGCAAATAATTGTAGGGGAATAAAAAAGCAGCTCACAGTTGGATGTACTTTGTTTTCACGTACTTTAAAGGGACTCTGTTCTTTAAAGGGACTCTCAGACTTCTTCATAGAAGGAGCCCACCCCAAACTAGCCAAGACCTCCGTTTCCAGCAGAGGTGAAGGTGCTGGGCAATGGGAGAGGAAACACCCCACCACTGATACAGCTGAAGGCCAGTGATGGACACTTCCTATAGCATGAGTGGGAACAAGCTGGCCCTGAGCTGCTCATCTCCCACTGACGCTGACAACTCGCTTTCCCATTCAGCAGTTAAAGTTACAAACAACTTGTACTGGGGGAAACAACAGGTATAAAGATAGCAAAAGATATAAAAGTGGGAGACTCATACCTGATACAACGGTACATGGTGTTCTGTAAGCCCTGACCGTCCTCTTCAGCTTTCAAACTCTTCTGTGGCACCGGATCTGTCTTTAAAGCTGTTTGCAAAGCATTTGCTGCCCTGACAATGCTGTATATAGTAAGAAAGAGCAAACACAAAACAGGCTTGAGCCACTCTGGAGCTTGAAGCCACTCAATAAAAATAAGATGAAGCACCACTCAGCTCTCCGTTCAACAGAACCAATTCTTGGAAATGAATGAAGGAAAATAAAGTGCGTGTTCATTTGTGTGGTGCGTAACAGGGAGGCTTTTTGAGTGGAAAGCATTCAGATCCAGAGCTTCATAACAGCAGCTATGAAGTCACCTCCTTGCTGTGGGGCTCTGTACATCTGCAGGATGCTGTTGGTTGCAATAGCAGGGCCACTGGGAAGGGCCATCGGTGGGCTGCAGGAGCAGACTACCTGTGACTGTGCCTGCAGGATAAGCTTTAAAGCAACACAAGCAACGCAGTGGCTACAGATCACCCACACCCCAAGCACTGTGTCAGTGCTGGGCTTTAGCAAAATACACCCCAAAAAGGGGATCTGTCACACATGCTCAGTAGAAAGCTCTCCTTGGGAGAAACAGCTCCTGGCAATGCTACCAGAGTCTGGTGGCTTCTGGGTGAGACAGAACAATGCTCCAACCACACCAAGCAGAGCAGAGCCTGCCTCTTCTTGCTCCCAAACTGCCCTCAACTGCTGTAACTACCTGCAAGTTGCCTACCTTTAGGAGAGAGCAGCACAGCACAGCACACAAGCCACACACAAGACACAGATCACACTCTGGTCAGTGACCTGCAAACCTGCCAGCCCTTATAATAAAGGCTTTTTATAAAGGTTACATCTATTCAAACTTCTTTTATCACCCCATCATAGCGCTGCTAAATCTCTCCTATCTCCTGAACTAATCTGGCATTCTTCAAACTACTGAGTCCAAGTGACAAGTACAACAAGCACAGAATAAACCTTCTCCACTGAAGAAACCTTTTGTGCTCTGCTTATGCAGTGGCTGTGGTACTTCCAGAAACAGCAAGGAGCTCTCTGCACACTGGAACCACAGGGTATCTTGCTTAGCACATATGTAATTTGTTAATGGGGTAATGTAAGCATGATTGGCTGCAGATGTGGCAGCAGATTCAAGCATTGGGTCTGCATCAGAATTCCTTTAAGGTTGCTAATATAGCAAACTGATTAATTAGCTTGCAAACCATCTGACTTCCCGCTTTTGTGGCAATATCTCTTGGAATATGCAGTCACTTGACAGTGAGTAGAGAAAGCAGGCTGTGAGATGCCATTCATACCACAGAGAGCAGATTGGGTTCTTTGACCAGCAAAATAAACATTTCAGGTCTGATCAAAAAACATCTTGTTTGGAGATCACTGCAGGGTAATTCAACACAGGAAAAGCAGAAAACACAGCTGCCACCTCCTTGCTCCACTGCTCACAACAGCAGTTCAGGGGTTGGAAGGGGTAAAATGGGCAGTTTTGGGAACAATTTGGCAAGTCTGAGGTCGAGTGTGCAGCACCAGAAACTGGGGCCAGGTTCTCAGTCATGCTCAGCCTCCTTCTCTTCCTCACTTGTGGAAAAAGAGATCAACCCTCCAAATCCTTGTGTTTGCATCAGTGCAGTGGGAGAGCATTCTGGCCTTCAGCAGTGCTGCGGGAAGGGTGTTTGCCTGCATCCTGCCTCCTGCAAAATGGCATTTATCGAAGGGTTTCTGCCTGCAGGACAAGGCAGCAGCTTGTTTAAATAAAGCTATTTGCTCAGAGGAAGCTTATTAATCCTCACTCAGTGTTGGGAGCAGAGCAGAAACGGCATGACGAAGAAGTTCAAACGCTGGGGAAATACAGTCAACCTGTAAACAGGAAGTTAAAAGAAAGAATTCCTAACTCCCAGGGCATGTCCTACCGTTAATCACCCACCACAGGCTCAGCTGCCACTGTGCTGTTGCACTCCTGTCACCGGAGACAACCAAGGTTTTAGTTGCTTGTCCTTAGCAGAGCCCCTGGTAGCAGGTAGACTCTGGTAGCTCCATCAGCATCAGCATCGCTGCTGATAGAACATCTTTAATCTCCACTCCAGTGCCATATAAAACTTGCTTCTGTGCTATCACACTTTATAGTCATTCAGTGTGTGGCGGTTACCTGCCAGGCTGTGCAAATGCATGATGGAAAGCATGGCACTTAACACTTGCATAAGCCAGTGCTTGCTCTCCATGCAACCGTGGGGGTGATGGACCCCATTGTGCACGTGAGGTTTTTGCCCCAGAAAAGCTTTTTTTGGCCTTGGGCATTGTGGGCCATGGCAGTGACTGCTCATGCCCTCTGCTGGTTGGATTCCTGGGAGTCTGAGGGATTTTGTGCAACGACCTTTTTTAGGAATAAATGTATTTAATTCAGCCTTGCAAAGGGCTGGGGTTTTAGAAGAGCTGGATGCCCTCCTGAAGGAAAGATGCAAGCCAGGCTTATAACATTTATAGCAGGTTTGGACACACGTTGCCCTTTTCTGCAAACATCCCACACCAACAGCATTCTACCGATGGGCTTAACCATCAAACTGGGAGAGTGGGAGAGGACACGGTAGGAATCCAGGCAGGAACAGCCGTGGACTGGCACAGCAGGACAGCATGTAGGATGTGATGGTGATCACAAGTTAGCAATGCCTAAGCGCCAAACTCAGAGCAGGAGCGTGGGATTGAATTAACAGGGTTTGTGCTACATTTATCTGACTCTATTGTGCAAAAAATGGGAGCTTGATCCCATGGGATGCTGCAGCTCCAAGACCTTGAGGGTGGAAAGCTGTTCTAGCTCTGTGTATTGTGGTGAGCAACAGGAAAAGCCTGGACGTGGAGGGGTGAAAGAAACCTCTGTGCAGACATCTTATACTCATTGCAGCAAATCCCTAAACCACTTGAGCATCTCCCATCAACCCCATCAGGAAGGAAAGCCAGTGTTAGCTCCTTGGGCAGGCTCAAACCTCTGTCTTTGCACTCATATAAACCACTCCATGGAAATCATGACCTGAAATGAGCAGGTACTTGTGTAGCTTTTGAGACAGAGTTGAGAACAGTGATTTGTCCAAGGTCTTCAGAGATGGTTGTCAAACTACGACTTGATCTCACAGCCTCTACATGGGACCTTCCATCAGATCGAGCATTGTGTCTCTTGTGAGCACTCTGCTTTGACTAAACCCAAGCGAGTGTTGCTGGAACAAGCCTCAGGGACACGTTTTTGGGCAGGCTTGGGGTGGCAGCAGCAGGGACAGAGCCAAGGGGCTGACTCATGGTGCTGAGCCCCTGCCAGCACCGCCGGCTCCCGCTGGCTGCAGCGCTGAGAGAGTTCTCGGTGTTTCTCCCTCTTCCCTTTCGGCACAGGAATCGTTACTCATTCTGCGCACAATGCCAGGTACGTTTTATTGTGGAACGGGCAATGACATGGAGCGGCTGGGCATGGGAATGCAACTGATTGAAACGCTGCATTTCCTATATGACTTCAAATTATAACAATCCCAGATATTAAGATTTTGGCACCGGGAGCAGTTTGGAGGATAATTGTGTGCTATGATCTAATTTTTGGGATCTACACTTATTGCCAAATCTCTATGGCTTTCCTGTCTCCCTCGAGAGCAGTCCAAGATGCAGGTTCCTTTTAACTCTCTCATCCCCAAACCTGTTCTAGCTTTTTCCTCTTTTTTTCCCATCTTTCTCCTGAGACTTTTGGAAAAGCCTCTATCCAAACCTGGAAGAAGTCAGGCTCTTCTTCTAAGGTCCTTATCACTGTAGTCCATGGGGTTAAAAATAAACTAAACTGGGATAAAGTTGGCATCTTTTGGATTTTATGCACTATTCGATTCCAAAAGTTGATGCTCCTGCAGATTTAGTGACTGGTGCCAACATCAGGGATTTATGGATGCACACACAAAAAACTCCACTTAAAACTTTATCACTAATGTTTGAAGAGCCATTTCCCTAAGTCCTCGTAAGAAAAGAACAAATATGCAGGACAGGAGAAATGCAACATCCCAGAACTAATGTACCCTGTGAATGAAGCCCTTGTAAAGGGTCTTTAGATACATGGAGAAGTGCAGTCTTCAGAGATGACAATGACGCTCTGCTGTTCTACATGCTGCTTTGGACTCCTGATGCCACCACCCCTTCTTTTAGTCTGAGATCCCTCAAGCCGAGGCAGGTTCAGCTTCACTCTGGTCCCTAACAGTGACTGCTGCCTTCACACTTGTTTTGCTATGTGTAAACAACTCAGCAAACACAAAGCACGGACCTGAAGTACACAGGGGAAATACTTCTTTATATCCCTGCAATGTGCAGCAAACTCTCAGGCTGTGCTCACAGCCAGTAATTCATGCTTTTTCAGCTAAAATTGCCCTGGACATTCTCTGTGCTGTGATTCACTCCTTTGCACCAAACTGAATGCTTCTGAAAGGGTGTTTCACTTTCTATGACTAATCTGAGGCTCTGTGTTTACCCGCACTAGCGAACTGCAGCAGCCAAGTGACAGGCAGTGGAGAACACAGTTTTAAGCTGCGTGTGATGTCATTAGGAGCAGTCAGTAACAATGGAGCAGCACTACACAAAGACCCCTAGAAGCTGCACACCTGAGCCCAAAGGAAATCGAACTGGGTATAGCTTGTGTTTGTGGGTTTCCTTCTGGTATTCAGTAAGGGCATTGCTGTAACATCCTTGTGTTTCAGTTTTCAGCTTATAATCTGTAAAGTGACCAGGTTTTGGGCATCACTGAAGCTGATTATGTTGGTTGTTATGAAGCTGATTGTTATGTCTACAGGAATCAGAAGTGATTTGTAAACCATCCATAAGCAGAGAAGAGTCTTAAAGGCATGGAGGTCTCTAGGTACTCTGTGAGCCATTCACTGGAAGTTTCAAACATACAGAGCAAACAGGTCTGCCTTATTTCATAGAATCATTGAAT
The DNA here is from genome assembly GCF_004027225.2 of Strigops habroptila. Lineage (NCBI taxonomy): Eukaryota > Metazoa > Chordata > Aves > Psittaciformes > Psittacidae > Strigops > Strigops habroptila. Next base: position 10,492,677 of record NC_044290.2, read on the forward strand.
CATGGAATGGTTTGGGTTGGAAGGGACCTTAAAGCTCATCTAGTTCCAAGCCCCTGCCACAGGAAAGGACACCTTCCCCTAGACCAGGTGAAAAGGCAGGGTAGAGACCACAACTCTAATGTGGAGTTTGACTTCAGGCATTTCAATCTGGGGAGACTTTACTTCATCTTGTCTAAAAATACCCCATTTCTAGCAGCAATAGCCCTTTTACAAGTCCCCCCATCCCTGCATGGTTGAGCAGAACATTTCCCTGTTCCATCAGCAGCCTCAGACCTTGCTCTGGGGCAGTGAGGGACCCACAGGCAAAATACAACAGCTCTGGGACAGTGCCTGCCTGCACTGCCTGAGCTTGCTTCAGTAAATTCACCCTCATTTCCTGATAAAACAAACCGTCCTCCTCAGGCTGCTTCTAGAGAAGAAAAAAAGAAATCAATCAAATACTAAACCCATGTTAAAATAAACAACACGCAGCGAAAATCTGTTTTCCCTTGTTTTCCTTAGTAGGAAGTCAGCAGCCTCGACAGGGCTTTGATGTGGGGATACACATTTGATGTCAGCATTGCTGACAGACAGGCCTCAAAAGGCTCCAGAGGAGGGTTTGAGTTCACACAAACACTCCCACGTTCACGTATGTCTCTGCAAGGGCATCCCAAGTGCCTGAGCCTGCGCAATCCAGACCCTGCACTTTATGGGGAGGGGGTCCCGCAGGCACCTGTGTGAGCTCCCAACACAAAACTTGATGTGCATGGGTTATTTCTTTTCCCTTTGGTTCCTGTTCTGGCTGGAGATTAAAACACAAAGTGTTGACAACAGAACAGAAGCCCCCCTCCCCTCCAAGGCATGGGAGATGCTCTGATTTTGCAGAGGTTTGATCTAAACCTCTGTGAAGACTCAGGTGAGTGTAAAAGCCCAGGAGCCTACACAGGCTTTTTAAAACGTGTGATCTCCTGAGCAAAGAGCCAGGAAACATCCCACAGTCATCTACAGAGATGTTCAAAGCTCTGGCTTTCTTCTTTACTGAATGCTTGAGGCTGCACAGACCCTGGGGTTTGCTTGTTATAGTGCCACCATAATAAGCATAATATTATGCTTAATAATATATAATAATTAATATATTATTGCATAATAAGGTGCCACCTTCTCCTGAGCCCTGCTGAAAAGCCTTTTCTAAGTCATCTTCCATTTAAAGCTACTCAGATCAGGATTTCTTTACTCGTGGAGCTTCAGGAGTCCCTCTGCAGAGCCCAGTGACTGCCACTGGTCACCTCCACCACACTAACTGCAAATGGCCAACTCTCAAAACTCTATGAAAACACATAGAAAGGGTAAACAGACCTTAACATCAGCCCAGCAGGACCCTTCAAATTCGGGTGACACCATCCTTATTAAAAGCAAAGCTTTTGTGCCTGGGCTGGAATACCAAGCTGCCTTTCAGTCCCAGGACGTTTAAAACAACAGCCATTTGTACCAAGCTGTTGCTTGACCATAGTGATGGTTTCTGTTGACACCAGATGGTTTTCATAGAGCTCAATATTTTTGTCCTGAAATAATAACATTGCCAATTGTGAATGAATTAAATTGTCTCAAGCCCCACTTTCCCACCAATTATAGTGAATTACGAATGACTCTTGACTAAGAGAATCTCCCTTATTGGTGCTAGAAGATATATTTGCCTTGTGGCCAGCTCTGTATTATTTGACTGATTTATAGATCCATAACTTACGGAATTAGAGGTGATCTTTTTTTCAGAGCTTTAACTCAAAGTGGTTTCTTTTTTCTTTGAAATCATGTGGAAAATGAAGATGATGGATTTTCCCTCCATATATTTTCAGCCCTCTAATAACAAGTCGAGTCTCACTTGCAGCTTTCTAACCTGCACCCTCACCCCGCATTAACTCAGGAACTCTCCATTCCAAACACACTCCATCTGAGCTGAAATAGACTTCAGATTTTCTAAGATACTGATCAACCTTCACCCCTGCAAAGAGATAGTGTGAGACTCAGGAACCTCTTGATATATTTAAGCCATATATATAAGCCACCATTATATATTAATGGGTGACTTTTCCCCATTGAAAGCCAAACCCACAGAAGCAGATTTTATATGAAGAACAGACTGTCAGAGTGTTATCAGCAGAAATCATCATGCAATGAATGCTACATTGCTGTTGCCAAAACATAGGTTTTGGTTAAACTTCTTTGTGACGCATTAAAAACATGCAATATTCACTCCCGTTTGAATAGGCCTGACACAGTTCCTAAAGGATGGAAAACTTTAAGACCTTTCTTGTGTCACGACATTGCTATGTCTGACCTAAAGCTGAAATGTTGGAGTCAGAATGCCTCCTCCTATGGAGGAGTAGGTTTCTCATCAGTTCTGTTGAAATTTATGGGGTTGGGTTGAGTTTGGAGGACGAACTTAGCAGGACAAAGATGCCAACTCTCCTACACTTATCTGAACCTAAGGCAGATTCCGGTTTCTCCAGAGCAAACCTGTGCTCGGAATTGTTGGCAAGGTTAAAAGAGAAAAGCATCCCTGTGCTTCAGAAGTTATTCTGGGATTGAAAAAATCAAAAAGAGATTTAGAGATCTTAATGAATTTTTCTAAAGAAAACAGGTCCTTTGGATTCTTCTGAAGGCTGCTAATCTACTGCAGTAGATGGCCGTGTGAAAAAGTTTGCTGCTGTTGGGCTGCAGTTCAGTCAGATTACATGTTTTTCAAGTTATTTTTTCTTGTAATATCTAATAAAAAGAAAACCTGTCGGTAAAGATACCTCTGCCTGTCCCACCTGCAAATGATGTCATGGAATTTCTCCATTCCCTAAGTGCTTACCAGCCAAATATCCCATCAGAAAAGGAGAGAGGGAAGTGAAATAACAAAAATAGACTATTTAATAGGTCAGGCTTGCAGAAATGCCTCCAGACCTGGGGTCAGCTCAGTGATCCAGGGCACGAGGCTTTAGGAGTATTTTCCATGGGCTAAGTACAAGAGAAAATTGGCTCTGGGTGTTCCTCCAATAGCTGTGCTGCCTGCAGTGAGTTTTTGAGAACCTGGTATGAAACAGCATTTGATGCTGGAGCCTTCAAATTGGGTTATGCAAAATCAGTGGCATTTTGCCTCTATTCTTCTATTTATTCCATTCCCTGGATCAGATTTTCCTCGCAGTCAGAAGGCCAGGTTGGACGGGGCTTGGAGCAACCTGCTCTAGTGGAAGGTGTCCCTGCCCGTGGCAGGCGGTTGGAACTAGAAGACCTTTAAGGTACCTTCCAGCACAAATCATTCTATGATTCTAGAACCCATCCAACCCCTAACAGCTACATCAGGATGAATGGCAACAGCCTCTGGAGGTGCCCACATGGACCACAGAGCGGTGGCAGGGGAATGAGACCCACTATACTGCCTAATGCAGACATTGGGCGCTGATATTTACTCCTGCCTAGTTCCCTCCACCCATGTCCCACCAATGGCTGGTTAAGGCATCATTGACATCCTGCACCATCACTGCTTAAACACAGAGAGGGGAAGGAGGGAAAGAGATGCTGGTGGGATGAGGCTCGTGAGGACTTCTAAGCCCATCCACAATGGCACAGTCACCTCTAATGCCACACATTACTAACAGGGTCCCGGAGCCTGTGATGACTTCTGGAGAGATGCCACCAAGCCACTTTACCTTTTCAGCTCACATTCTCCTGACATCTGCAGACAATTATTGCAAAGCTCAAAGTCCACTGGCTCCTGAACAACATCGTCCAGTTATCCCAGCAGGCTAATTCGAGGTGGTGTGTGCTGGGGCAGGGGGGGAGCGCTGTTATTATTCATCTCATGAACCAAAGGTGCTCGACTCTGGTTTGTTTTAATGGCGCAGTAACCACAGACTAATATTATTAACCGGTCCTCAAAGCATGCCAAAAATCCAGTCCTGTTGTGAGAGGAAAAAAGGAATAAAGCACTTGCGAATCCAATATCTTTGGTGCTAATTTTAGGCATGTACGCTGGCACAGGGAGCTTGTTTCATCCATTCAACTCTGGTGCCGTGCCACAGAGTCAGATTTACAGACTATTAGCGTCTCAAATAGCACTTCATGTGCAAGAAGCAAGGGGAAAAACACTGGGTCCCTCAACTTGGTGGGGTTTGAGCTGAGTTATGCAAACAAAGTTACTTTAGCTGTGGAGCTATTTACAGGTTGGCTCGTAGGAGTCTTAGTGACAGATTTAAATGAATTAATTTCTCTGACTCTCATTCGCTGTCTTCCCCCTCTTTCCCCCTCCAGCTATTACATGTAATTACAGGAAATCTTAGTCTATCACATCTTCAAAAAGACACAATGAAAAGCAATACCAGAGATATTCATTTCTTCCTTCTTTCATGTTTTTCTTGGATGGGATGAAAGGGTGTGGTGGAGCTTTTCCTCGCAGCACCTCCGTGCTCTGCTTGGATCACCCAGCACAGACACCCCGAGCGCTGCTCTCCCTCACTGCAGACAAGACCTGGCAACCCTGCAACAATTACTTAGTGCTTTCTTGGCCTTTGAAACTGCTTTTAATGATTTTGTGAGGCACCCACAGTGAGCAGTCCCTTTATTTTTAAGCATTAAAGAAGGAGTGTAAATGGATGTCTCTTAAACCTGTGTGCTTCCTTGGACCTCATGACAGTTGTGCTTACATGTAAGTGGCAAAGCTCGAAAGCGCAAGCTTCATTCTGAACCCATCATTAATTCAGGAGAAGGAAAGATATGGCCATACCCACAAACAAGTCCTCAAGCAACATGCTTGTGTCCAGAGCTCTGGTGCACAAAGAAAGGGGAAAAGAAAACAGCTGGAATTTGCCATGATCAACTTAAAGTATCACCAGGAACATCCTCATTCTAGTTAGAGCTTCCTCTTTGAAGCCATCCATTAGCATTGCTTTCAGCGGATCTGCCCTGTTGCACTGCATGTTCTGCAGCTACTGTGGCTTTAATCGCATTTCCCAGCATGTCAGAGAATAGCTAAACATCGTTTAAGACAAGAGAATACTTCTGTGAAAGTACAGCTGATACAGAGTTACTGTTTTGTCTCCAAAAGCAAATATATTAACTGATTATTAGGAGAGAAAGGGAATTAAGTAACAAAGGTGGTGGACATAAGAAGAAGGAGAGAGGAAAAAACCCACTCCTAGTTTGATGGCCTTCAAAGAAAGAAATGTGCTTTTTAAATGGAAAAGAAAAAGGTTTCCACTGGAACCTGGGCAGAAAGTCAGAATCAAATAGATATAATTTGAGGCATAGACCCAAACAAGGGCTTACGTTACTGATCCTTTCTTTTCCTAAATGATCCTTCTTTTAATTCTGTGTACTGTCAGGAAAACCTCTTAAATACATAAATAGTGCTGGGAGTTAAATTCGTATGAAAAATGTTTGGGTTTTTTCCTTAACAGAGGCAAGTCAAGTGATAATGTCTTGATCTTTGAAAGAAGCACCATCAAGTTTACCTGCAAAAGACCTATTACCGCTTACATTAAGTGTGAACAACTTGCAAAGTACATTGCATTTCAAATCACTAGCATAGATATGCATAAAGGGAACTTGATTTAAACCAAAGCAGGGTCCCATTCCTCATCCCTGCTAGAGACCTGGGGATGTGTGCATGTGTCTAGACATGATTCAGATGGACCCCACTCCTCCACCCGTCACCACCACCGCACTGACATCTTTCTTGCAGCTTCATGTGTTTTTACCAGCCTACAAATTGCATTGAAGCCCAGTGATATCACTGTTCCAAAATCCCCTTAATCCTCAAAGCAGATACAACCACGGGGTTTTAAACACCTCTGTTAATCCCTTATAGAGAATAATAAATCATTTGATTGGTGAAACTTTATCTTTCAGACATCGACACAGACATGCCTGTGACATGAAACGCCAGCACAGGAAGTCAGATTGAAAATCACAGATTTAAACATCTTTCTGATGTGGAGATGAAGGCTGAGGTACTGGCAAGCGATCTAAGTTGTATCTCGCTGATCGACATGACTGCAGATGACGCATTGCAGGTATCCCAGAACAAGTCTTTGAGCCCAGCTGAGCCATTTGGCTAATCCCCAGCAGAGGCTGGTTTGCAAGACTGTTTTCCCAAGTGGGTGCCTCATCATGAACCTCAGCAACTCTAACATGAGCTCTGGAATATGGTCCCCCTCTCCCAAGAAAAAACCTAGGCCATGGAAAAAAAGAGACTTTACCCCATATCACCACACAAAAGGAACTAAAGAGTCCCCAAAAGATTCTGGCAACCAGAAGACATTAATATCCTGATACCTTACAGACACTGGCATAGCCATGATGGTGCGCTTTAATGGCTTTGCTGAAAGCCGCTTACAGCCAGGAAAAATCCTTAGGGATTTATAAGAGCATGTATTTTATAAAGGGATGTAGTGCCCTTTTTATTAGGGCATGTAGTGACAGGACAAGGGGGAGGGGAACGGCTTTAAGCTGAAAGGGGTAGATTTAGATTAGATCTTAGGCAGAAGTTCTTCCCTGTGAGGGTGCTGAGGCGCTGGCACAGGGTGCCCAGAGAAGCTGTGGCTGCCCCATCCCTGGCAGTGTTCAAGGCCAGGTTGGACACAGGGGCCTGGAGCAACCTGCTCTAGTGGAAGGTGTCCCTGCCCATGGCAGGGAGTTGGAACTGGATGAGCTTCAAGGTCCCTTCCAACACAAATCAGTCTGGGATTCTGTGATTTAAAAATCCCACTCATCCACACCCACGTGGATAACTGACTCTTATCATTGTCAATGCCTCTCCTTGCCTGCTTGAAGGACGTTAACTACAAGGAGATGGAGAAGGACCGCAATGCAGGGAACATCCCCTCCACCTTGTATTTTTCCTTTTCCCAGTTCTGCTGGTTGCAAAATATAAACAGATTTTCCTTAATTGAGCTGTTATGGTAATAATCGTAAGTTTATTTAGTCTCATGTTCTGAGAATTTACAAACTGTAACAGCAACACAAACTGGGGTGTCAATAACAACTCAACCCATCCCAGCGTTGGAGCGAGCTGGGACAGCGCTTTGGAGCATGAAATTTGGCTTTTTCCATGGGAAACTGCTGGGGGGGGGGGAAATTTAGGGAGACGAACTGTAATCAATCACATACATCAGACTCTGCCCAGCTGATACGGATGTAAAAGTCCTTTCCATCCCTTGAGTTTGATTTTCAGCCTTATTGTCTTAGAAAATCGGGCTGAAGAGGCCAAGGGTAAACGTATTGTGTCTGTACTTGCATTACACTTTCTAGATACCCGAGCTTCCCAGGATGCAGCACTATGATGCTGAAGCTTGGTGAGTTTTACTGTCTTTAATAAGATCACTGGAATTGCATAAATGCTGGTCCAAATCCAAATGGAAATCTTAAATTAAGTAGAGAATATAGTAGTGGTTTAGGTGTTTTGGAAGCGCAGACATGCGGCAGTGAAATGCTACCCCTCCACGGATGCTAACCTTGCTGAGGCTTGTTTGCTCTGCAACACCTTCTTAGCCCTCTATGGTTACAATTTCTCCTGCATTTTTTTAACCTAAAAAAAGGGTAAAGTGAGAAAACAGAAGGAAAACAATAAAAAGAAGTGATTTTTAAATCAACTGTCATTTCTGGCAAGGCCGAGCATCCCAGCAAGGTATTTGTTTATTATCAGGTATTTCCTCAGGATCAAATCCAGAGGAGAGAGGCCTGGTACTGGTTAAAGTCTGTTTAAGATCCTTCTTGAAAAGAGATTTATGCAAGGAAATTACCTAAGCTGGGGACAGAGGCTTACTCAGTGGCAGCGCGGCTCTGCGCGCGGTGTCGGTCACCACACGGGGCTTTTTTTAGCCCCGCCGAGGGTGCACAGTGAGAACAGAGGCAGGTTCTCGCTCACATAACGGGATCAAAGCTCCCAATTGTTTCGAAGGAAATGACCCAGCAGGAGGAGCGTGTCGGACTCCGGCTTTTGCTCCCAGACCTCTACAAGCATCAGGCGGCTGCTCCCTGCAAGCTGGGACCAGGCGGCACAGGGGTACCTGGATTGGGGTGAGGGTCTATGGGCATCTCAACCCCTTAAATCCCACCTCTTCCCAGTCTGCCTGGTTGTGAGCAGGCAAAGGTTTCCACCTCACTGGGAACTGGTTTGATAAGGTTCCCACCTCATCTCAGTGAGGGGTGGCCACTTTTCCAAGTGGGAGAACGGGACATGCAGTTTCCTAAGCTCACACTGATTATACATGACATTGTGGTGGCACGTGGGACAGCAGGAGGGCATCCCCAGCTGCAACCACATCCCAGCAGGTCAGGACTGATGTGCTGGTGGATGCCTTAAGGAAGCAGCAAACAGCAGCAGCAGGTACGTGCACTGACCTACCCAGGCAGTAGATTTAAAGCACAAAGGATA